>NC_143550.1:71174166-71813333 GCF_054136105.1 Typopeltis vanoorti | reverse complement strand
ACCAGGTCCATTCTTATGACAAATATTCTCCCACTGATATCACAGCATAAGCATTTTCTCTACATCCTTCATCCGAATAGAAACCCTGTCTAAAATATGTTCTGTAATTTAATATTTTTCGGGGAAGACAAAAAACTTTTTTTTTTTCATCTAGAACTCTACGAATGAACTATAACTCACTGAAAACTATAAGAAATGTAAAGTGCCGCGATTGAAAATATCAATTATCTGCGAAGTAATTGAATAAATAAAGAGATGACAGATGATGAAACATATGATTGCGTCTGTTGCACTGAAGATGAACTGTTTATCTCATATTTTTTGATTATCCTGATTTTTCGTATAGAACAGAAATGGTTCCATGTTTAGAACAATTGAACATTTATCATAAGATGCGCATTAGGTGAACATATTAAAAATACAGTGCTGTCAGTTTTCATCTTCTGTATCGATAATATTTGCTTAAGTTCATTTGGCACGATTCTTGTCTGTTTGTACCCACATAAAGACCGCAAGACAAATTTTAATGAAATTTGATATCATTTGTACTAAACTTTGTTACGTCATTTCAGTGTTGGTCGAAATTCAACAATGTTTATAGCAAAAGGCTTCTGAAAGCTATATACAAAATAAGATGGCTCAGATTAAACAATTTATTTTAATAAAGAATTAATAAGATCCCAGAAAAGAAATTAACGATTCTTGTAGTAAGAATAATGAAACTTCCGGATGCTAGGATTATTTTCGGGTACCAAAAGTTGTTATTGGTTACTGTACAACCGATTAGAGTATTTAAAATTGGTTGCTGAGATTACCATGGTTACTCCCGAAAGCCAATAACAATGACTTGATTTTTTTTGGTTTTCCTTGCTTTCAAAAACAAATTAGTTCTCAATTAAGAGATTGAGGACGTCAGAGAATTAAAGTTCTTTAAGATTAATGATGTCAACCTTCTTTCTGTGATACCTTTGTGCGTTTTATCCCGTAATTGTACTGGTAATCAAGGTTTGGATGAAAATACGAGTTTAGAAGTTAGCTTCATAGAAAAGGATGCGAGACACTACCAGATTAAAAAAAAAAAAAAAAAAAAAAACTTTTAATTCATTCCAATCGTAAATTGACTGGATGAGGATTAAAAGTCACAGAATTGATTGAGATGTGTGTGTCTACGCTTCAGTAGATGCTCTTGGATCAATCGGATTAAAAGTTACTTGAAGAAATTGGAAAGCGGACGAAGAAACAAAATAAAAGATGGCATTCAGTGAAATTCATGAAGTCACGTGTAGAAGATGAGCTTTCTTGTTGATATAAATTCCTTAAAGACAATTCAAGTCGAATGTCAAGTGGGTTTAGGAGCCTGAAGAAACCCTCTGATTTAAATACCCCATCAATTTATTTGAACACAAATAACATATGTATACAGAAATTTTCTGTTTTATTTTATATGATTTGGGATTTCTTTTTATTGAAATTAAAAAAGAAAAAAAACACTGATTGTTTGCCCAGAATCCATCACTAATTTGGAAGATTCGGAGAAAAGATGGTTATGATAGAATTCATAATTTTGTGCATATCTTGGAACAAGCAAATGACGATTTTAACTTCATTAATTGCAATTTTTTTTTTTTTTTAATTTTCCGCACAAAACTGTTCTTTCTGGATTCATATTTCCCTCACATCCAAGTGTAAGAGGATTCTACGTATTGAATAAGATCCCCTTGTTAAATTAATATATATCTGGTTGCTTAGGGGTGTACTTATCAAGTTCGTAGGTATCCCTATGGCTGTAATGTTTTATTCAGTAATGTGAGTAACGGACTCGCATGTTATGCCTAAAATCAATACGAATCTAATAAGCAAGTCGCTAGAAGTGAAGAGCGAATAAGAACGCTAAAGTATTGTATATCGACTCAGTATTTTTTGGTTTCCGTTACTTCAAATTGTATGTGAGAGCCACGATTATTTCCTCTGCTCTTTTCAAAGAGAACTGTGTGTAATGCAATATAATATCAGTAATGTAGTATTTAAAAAATGGTTCAAATAGCGCTACTAGAACTAGCTATAATTTCCTTCTCCTGGTGCTATTGAGCTATAACGTTTTCCCAACCTTCCCCATTCACTTGCGAAGAGTAGCTGGCCTGACTTGCAGAACTTTGTCTTGTTTGATTTCATTGATGACCACAGACAGTTTCGAAATCTTAATATAACTTTATAGCGTGCATTAATCCTGTTGTTGGCAGTTCTTATTAGGTATATCGTGGCTGAGTTTTATGCTCTTCATATTTTTTGTGCAATGCGTGATCACCGGGCATTTGTCTTTCTTTCTCTCTCTCCACCTACGCATTTCGGTTGCTCGTATTTTAATATTCATCCTGTCATTCCTTTGTGTTTCATTGTGAATTACAACTCCGATTCAAACTTTAATATTCTTTTTGTTTCCTGTTATCTCTTTTTCATTTTATTTTATTACAAATCTTATCATCTCATTTCCTGTTCGCACGCCAGTGAATAAATACCTTCCTGAAATTCGTCTACTGCTCCGTAGGAATGATTCTAGATTATCTCCAAGACAATGTTTAATATTCTACGATTCCCATGTAATCTATCTGACTTTTCATCTTTTGTGCGTGGATCTTATTTATCCTCTGAGATTACGTTGGGTTTTATTCACGAACCAGCACAGACGAAGTTGACATGATAAATCACTTACGTTAGACAGACAGAGTGATCGTAAATGAACTTTTGTTTTCCTTAACATGAACTATTCATTCACAGACGTACAATAACCATTTTTTATAGACAGATTGAGTTATTGTTAGCCATATGTTATTTCATTTTCTCATTGTACTTAATCCGTGGTTTCCTGGAAGAGACTGAACGATGAAGAGATAGTTTGAAGACTTTTGTGTTTACGGCTTAAAATAGTTTGGATGACTAAAACTCCAGAATTTTTATCGATATTTTGATTATCATTTCTGACAGAAAACAAAAAGAAGTGTGATTATTTTAAATCAGCCTCGGGCTTAGATAAAGACATGTCATTAAAATAATTAACTTATTCTTCATTACACCACATAGACTATTGTTAATTAAAGTTGATCGTAAATGCCTTAATTTAATCTATAAATGAAAACTTGGTTTATTTTGCTTTGGGCTTTTTAGGACGATTATGAACAAAACATTTTCTCTGTGGTGACGATTTATGTTAACTCATGCATGTGACATTTCCTATTATTTGTAGTTTTGACCTCAGGGCGTGGATAGAATAATTAAAAGCGTTGATACTGTAGGACATTTCATATGCAGAAATGTGATATCATCTTGTTGATTTAAGAATGGAGTTATATATATATATATATACACACACACACACACACACACACACACATTTTTAGTGAACAACCTGACCAGGTTTTTTTTTTTTTTTTTTTTTTTTTTTTTTTTTTTTTTTTATGTAAGTTTCACAGTTCCGCCTCAGAATCCTAAAGCATTCTAGTTCATTTTTTTTAAATGCTTCTTTTTTACCAAAAGCTAGAAATACTCGTATATTTAATACATCAATATGCAACTGATACGCCTAAAGCGATCAGTGTTTCTATGATTGACGAGAATTACGGTTGAAGCTATTAAGACTATGAGAACAGTGTATTATATCTATAGGTGTGTGCGTGTTTCGGTTGAGTTTTGCAGGATCAAAATCCGAATCTGGGAGGAAAACACGTTCTCACATTGTATGAGACCGATTGACTTAGCTTTAACTGAAACCCCTATATAAAGGTTCTTCGCGTTATAGACAGGATTCGAACCCCGATGTTTTCAGCCAAAGGGCAATGTCGACCGACTGAGATCCGGAAGCTCTTACAGAGCTAAGTTAACTAGTCTCACACGCTAGTAACAATTTTCTTTTTGTTTTTTATACAGTCTCATCCATGAAATGTTGGGCACTCATAACAGCGCATTAATATCGAGGAATGCCCTGAGGATTAAATAATTCCCCGAAACTTTGATATCGAGATCAAAACACAGTACGTTTCAAAGGCCAGTTCAGTCTTGCAGTATAATAGCAGGGCAATAGTTTCGCACGAGGTCATGAAATCATCTTCCGCTTAAAGACTGCAAATATCCATCTTAAAATTAGATTCTAACTCAAGCATGTCAACTTTATTTTATCTGTCAACTATGGGTAGTTGACAGATAAAATACATCGAGATGTCATGCTGTTAGCTGTCTCGGTAGTAATTTAAATTAGGGAATGTTTTTCTGTTGCATTTGATTAAGTTCGTATAATCGGCTTTTGTTAATTCATTCCTGACAGATGAAACTGGTTGTCTAGACGCCATACCACTGTCTAAATATTTTTTGTTTGTTTGTTTGCTTTTGTTTTTAAAAAGCACAAACAGTGTGATGAATATTGGACTCTACCTGTTTAAAAAGTTGCAAATATGTTACCGTTTCAAACTTAGTTTAGGTAGTTAGTTTTATACTCTAGAGAGTGTAAAGCTTACTACTTTTACCTACTAAATTAAATTGAAGGAAACAAAGAATATTTGGCAAATCGTTGGTCTCGAAGGCCTGGAAAGGACAGTAGAAAAAGAAGACCATGAAAGAAGGTCCTTAGCGCTCGAAATTCCTGGGATATATTTAGCAGAGTTGCATACTGCCACAAACTCAAATAAAATTTTAATAGTTAAAAGAAAAAAAATGTTCTATTTCGTAACTTATAACTATTTAAAGTTCCTATATATAATAATGATTATTTGCATTAGAAATGTTCTTAAGGGGAGAAATTCTTTAACAAATGTCTCACTGGTCAGTTTTATGGGGTGCATCTCTTCCATTTATTCAGTGGTAGGTATGTTTACGTAACGTGATAATGTGTTCTCTAGTTTTGATGGAGAAAACGATGAGATTTACTCAAGTTAGTTTCCAGTAAAAGATTTATCTCCCTCTAGAGCATATGCAATCTTAACTTAGCAGAAATGATTTAATAATCCGCCCTTTATTATGGTTAACTATCCACTTTTATATTTTCTATTCCTTATTTTTGACAGTTAAATACACTTTCAGAAGCCAAGAAATTGGATTTAGGGAATTTTCTTACAACATATACACGTTTGGATTTATGGATAAACTCGTAAACTTTTACTAAGTGTTCATCAAAAGTTGCTTATAATTTCCAGACATTACTAATGTCACTATGCCAATCTTCGTGTTGGTTATGATATACAAAACTTTTAGATCACATACTTGCTCCAATAAATGTGAAAAACTACGTACTTCTCGTGTCACGGTCTCCCCCTTCCTAACTGTTTTCCCTTGGTAGCTTTCCTTTTGCGAAACCATGAATTTCGACAGTCTGTTGCTATGGGAAGGGCACGTGACCAGCAATATTTGGATTCTTCTCACGTCCTCTGCATGCGCTTGCTCGAAAGATTGGTAATTGAATGATGTCCCCTATTATGAAATTGCCTTCCACTTTTGAAACCTGTCCAAGTAGATCACATTTAAAATTGGGGGGGGGGGGTCTTGATAGTTTTCCCCAGCTTCAGTCAGGATATGTCCGAAGTTTGCGAACAATTCTTGGAACCTATTGCGACTATGGCACAAACAATGTACGAAAACGGTCTAATTTTCTGTTTCTTGTTGCCAAAATACTCAGATATATTATTGGTCATTTTGTCCCATTGGAATTTCTCTTTATTTAACGACTTGTCAGATAAATTTGTGGCGTCAGTTTTTACTTTCTTTCTTTCTTGTATTTGAGTGATCTCCGTATTAAGAATGCGTCTATTGCAGTTGGGGGTAGGGGGATGATTCTTTATTATGTTTCTACAACTGCAGATAACATAAACAGGACAATTTAACGAAATTTGTCGTGGCCTTAATTCTCAGTAAGTGTTATTCTTAGTAAAATGTTGTCCAACTTTCATCTATCAATAATAATGTTATATTCGATTGCTCGAAGCGCCATCTACATAACCCAGATCCATGTGAACAAATAAAGTAATAAACAGCATAACATTCAATTTCCAGAATAGCACATTTTCAGAATCCATTGAATTCATTAAAACAAATGAGGAACCAAGTATTTGCTGTCTTTAGTAGGTTTAGACTTGAATAGCTACATATTTTACCTCTTTCTTTAACTATTTTTACATATTTAGGTAGTTCTATATTGAATCGGAAATACTTGTATTGTAAGATCTTTTACTTGCATTCTGAGAATTAAAATAAAAACAAATACGAGAATCATTATACTATTTAAAAACAAACTGTATTATCCCATAATCACTTTATATTTACTGGTTTCGGAGCGTTTAGCATCGGATTCGTTTTCGAATGTATGCATGTTGCTCCCTCTTTTGGCTGCACGAATTTTAATGAAATTTGAATATTTTTGATCTTCATTAAAATTTATCTCTAAACGTTATTCTAAGTAGCATTTACTTAGAATAACGTTTTAGAATAACGAGAATGAAGGCCAGGAAGTGGACACGTTTCACTGCATTTGTAAAAACACAAGAAAGAAAACGGTCTTCTACTACAATAGGCGCATTATTTATACGAAGATTACATAAAATTGTCAAGAAGTTTCATCTGAACATTTTAGTGGCAAAATAATATGTTAAAATATAAATAAAAAGCCGAACGTGATAAGAATGACGTCACAAAATCAGTGAAACATACAAATGATGCAGGTGCATAAAACAGAAAAGCATTGCACTTGAATGAAACAATGAAACATAAAAATCATTCCTAATTATGCACGTGCATGCAGCAGTGAAACATAAAGGTGATGCAACAATGAAACATATAAATAATGCACGCGAATGAATCAATGAAACATATAAATGATACACAAGAATGAATCAATGAAACATATAAATGATACACAAGAATGAATCAATGAAACATATAAATGATGCACGTGAATGAATCAATGAAACATAAAAATTATACCTAGATCGTTTGTGTGCAAAATCACTCCAATCATCTACTTGTCTAACTATGCTGTTCCTGCTTCATTAAGTCTATACAACCTGTAACGAATATTTTTGCTGTAAAGACTCCTTTTCAGTTCATGTTCTTCCCATTGAATAGTAATTCTAGTAGACGAGTTCACTGCAATACCTTTACAACATCGTTCTTTTAATTTTTTCATGAATTAAAATAATCTCCTTAATTGCTCGCCTTAAGGCTATTAAGATGGTAAACATTCCCATTAATTAAAATGACAGAGTTATGCACCAAGGAACGATAAATAATTTCGGTTCTACAAATACGGCATAGAATTGCCTTCCAAATATCACCCAAGGTGTGCAAACTGGATACTTTTCATGTTTACACAACTTCTCTTTCTGGACTAACTGTAAAATTAATGAATTATAGTCACGTCTCTGTATATGTGTGGTTCAGTTTGTTAAAAGATGTCACGACGCTGTGTTTAAAGTAAAATAATAGAGTCCTCCTGGAATTCTTGAGTTATATAGCAGTACACTTGGAATCGAGGTCAACATCGTATTAGTTTTGAGGTAAACAGAAAATTCTCAAAATTGTCTGAGTACGCGAATATTAGCATAAATAACACGCTGAAAGTTTATTACTGTTTTTAATTATGTATTTATACAAATGGTTCTAATAATGCACACTTACTAAGTGTGACGTCATAGGTTAATTGTTCTAGGGTAAAAAAAAAAGAGAGAATGATTCACGTTTATCTGCATAGGTACATCGCGTGTCTGTTTATAACATAACGTTACGAAACTCATTGTTATAAAGTATGACAACATTCTTGCATAAAAGATTACTGAGTTGCAATAGTTGTAATTAATAAAACGGGCACAAGTAGGCTTCAGGAGTCTTTTATTACAGAGATGTTTTTCCATCGAATAACTCATAATCTCAGGAGGATTTATATTATTAATATAGAACATTTTACCTAAAGATACTCGCAAGCATCTATGCCTACAGTGAGATTCGAACAAACAGCAACGATAAAAATAAAATTCACTTAATGTCGCATCTAAAATTCACGGTATAAGTTGGAGATGGTTAACCATCTCCAACTATACTGTACACTATCTAATGACAGCGGATGCAACCTCTCACGGGCATTTCTAATGTGAATGCATTCTAAGGTAATGGATTCAGTTTTACACGTAATTGATCTTACGCGGAATGATGCGCAAAACTATTCGTTTTTCTATTTTCATTATATACACTGCTTGGAAAGAAGTTAACCCACACCTTTATAGGTAAGATGCATCGGGTCATGTAATGAGTGCAGATTCGTGTTTGTAGCCGGTATAAATTGAAGGAACAAGATGCTCCCGGATACAGTTACTCAATGCAAGTGTGTCCGGGTGAAATGGCTACGAGCATGGAAGTGACGGAGTTTGAAAGAGGCGTTGTGATAGGATGCCATATTGCAGGCCTATCAGGAAATTGCTGACAAAAACTGGGCCATCCCAGGTCAACAGTCAGTGATACCATACCGAGATGGAAACGCAGGGAGTCAACTGCAAGTACTACTCGCATTGGAAAACCCACTTTAATCGAACGTGACCGTAGGATGCCACGAAGAATAATATGTAAAAGCCGCCATTCGTCGTCGGCCGACACGTTGAATGCGAAGATCCGTACATCAACTGGAACAAGAATCTACACAAAAAAACATTCAGGTCCGAGGCTCACGACATGGGTTTCCATGGTAGGACCTCAGTATGCAAGCCCCACATTACCCAAAACAACATGCAGAGAACGTCTCCAGTGGGACTTGGAAGTGGGAAAGCTGGGTTATGGAGCGACGAACGATTCACCCTCTTCCGAGCAGATAGACAGATGTTGGTTTAGCGAATGCCCGGTAAACGCCTCTTACCAGAGCGCGTATCCCCAAATATGAAATTCGGAGGTGGCGGTGTGATTGTATAGTCCTGTTTTTCCTGGTTTGATCTCGGACCTCTGTGCTGCTACGACCATTCAACTTCCAGAGGTACCTAACCAGTCTGGACAATACACTGTTTTCTACTTTGTCTTTTTCAGCTTTTTCTGCTTTAACTGAGTGGTTTGTAGACGTCAGTGTCATCACCCTTGATAACTACTGAACCTTACTGAACATCTGTGGGATGAAGTGGAGCGTCGGGTGAGGTCAAGGGACGTCCACCCCACCACGGTCCAGGACCTCATTGTATTCCCTTAGGAAAAATGGTCCAACATTCCCACTGAACGCTATTGTATTCTTGTTGAGAATATGTTCCATAGGATTGCTGCAGTCATCGCAGCGAAAGGAAGTCCTACATGTTATTAAGGTTGGCTCAATGGCTGTTTGTTGCTCACACTTGATGTTCGTTGATTTCTTTTCAAGCAGTGTTATATCAAATCATCTCTATCTTTCTTTCTGTAAGTTGCTATTACATTTCACGTCCCAGTTTTTTTTTTTTGTGTGTGTGTGTGTGTGTTGGTATAATAAATAACTGGAATCCTTTTTTCATAGATGTTTCGTTTTTGTCTTATGCTTTCTCTATAGGAATAATTTCACTGCTGAACTGATTGACTGCTAAACATCATCCATTTAGATTAAAATCTACAAAACTAATTTATTGTCGTCCTCTTTCATTTCTTCTATTTCATTTCCTCTTTAACTTCACAGCTCTTCAAGAAAAATGGGAACAATATTCAAATTCTCTTTCTCATACGGGAATTGAAATTTTATTTATTATTCCGGAACAGAGAAATATTCTCTTAGTTGAATGCGTTAAACTTTTCATAAAGATTGTTATCTGTAACTTTAAATAAAAACAATCTGTATATGTTTGTATCATAAACGTTTTCTTTGTTAAACAGAGTACGATGTGGCATCCTAGCTTTGACAGATATTTCGATATAATTTATTGTATCTCAGCTTTTTTTTTTTTCTGAAATAATGCTGCAACATATATTTTACTTGTAATTCATAATACAGAATTTAAAGTAATTTGAAGAATATTTTAAATTTCAAAATATATAACATGCACCTTTAAATATTTAATATAATAACGATATAATTGTATTATGACTGAAGTGTTTATTTTACCCTAAATACATTATTATGGTGGTTGATATTATAATGTGGCATAATTCCCTTGAACTTTAAATCAATTCTTCATAAACGTATGCTTGAATAGATGATACGAAGCGACTCAAAATTAAGGATTTCCACAATAATAGCCTGTAGTAATAAAATTACGAGCATTCTGATACCATTTGATTGAAAAACAAAATGTTTATTAATTATTATGTTGGTAAAATTCGCCTATCAGTATAGGTTTGAGGATTTTTTTTATTATATTATTATTATCTCTAATAATTTTGATTTGATTTCTAAATTATAATAAATCGCAATTAATTGTTGATCTATGTTCAGCTTCAAATCTTATTTGAAGCTGTACTAGAATAAGGCAACGACGTCATTATTCTAGTATAGTAAATGAAGTTATTTAACCTAAGATTTCTTAGTGATTACCTTCCCCTTTCGTTCACCACCTTCATCGATCTTTTCAGGCATTTCAACTTAGAAGACATTCTTGCAGTGATTTCAAATCATGAGTTAGTCGCTTTTGTTTCGTTCGTCAACTGTCCACAACTAACTGAATCTATCCTCATTACGACCGACCGCTACTCACAAGTTGACTTGTTTTTTTTTTTAATTTGAATTTTGTTCTTTAACAAACTTTGAAAAGAGTTCAGACTAATTAAATTGGAATTTAAAAAGGAAAAAAAATGTTGCAACTTTTCGGACTCGAGTAACAAATGTCACTGTTTGACTTGCATCCCAAATGGAGCAAGAATTGTTTTTCAGAGTGATCACTTCTTGCCCACTTAATTAAGCGTTTCTAATTCGATTAATTAATAGTCACTGATCGATATATCAGAGCAAACAAAACCAGTCTTCTACTTGCTGTTCTTTCTCCTTCAAAATTGGTTGATTTCCGAAGCCACATTAAAATGATTAAGAGTTTTTTTTTTTTTTTTTTTTTTCATAATATACAGTAATACAGTTTTCTCAATATCACTGATTCTGGTTCTTGAGTTAACCAGAAATTTCATTTGCAGTCTAAGCGAAATGAAACTAAGATTGTCATTTCCAAACTGTCCATGCTTGTCATTATGAAGAATGCTTTTAATAGAGCAAGTGCAATACACTTAAAGATTGTACTTCATGAACTTCAGAAATCTTTTGTTTGATGTCACGTGTTCTACAGTTTTATTTTCTGAGGGGAGGGGACTATAAACTCAAGTTCCGTCCTGGAGGGAGAATCCTACTTATTTACTCCAAAGGTCATTTAAGTCGACCAGTTGGGGAAAAAAAAAATATATATATATATATATATATTCTGCTCGGTGTTATCTAATGTATTTTTATAGGGCTTCCGTAGCTCGCGAACTTTTATCAAGGCTTTTCAGTTAAGGGTGAGTTAGTCGGTCTCATACAAAGGTGAACTTTCCTTTCTTTTATTTCCGGAAGCTTCCGTTTTTCGTCTCTCAAAAAAGGTAAACCTGCTCTGTGAGCACACAGATCCCGAGATATAAAAAATACTCGCCCTTAGGAAATGCAGCAGAGGAGTCGCAAGCCATTTGCAATAATTGCATAAAACCCATAATTAGGTGGACTCAACGCGTCTGGGACAGACGAGAATTGGAATGAATGTATTTTTATATGAAAGTATTGCAAATGTAATTTAAATTTACAGCATTTGATTGAAAACTTTATTCTATGAATGAAACTATTAAGAGTTCATCTATGCTTCCATTATTATAAAATCAGCTGCATTTTTTCTTAATACCGTCTGTTATCATTACCAATAACTAGCACAATATTTGTTATAGAGAAGCAGTATTTTTTTCCCATCGTTGCAAATGATGACAGTTATTTTTAAAAATTATATTCACTTATCAAGTTATGTGGTTGTTTGACACATTACAGACAATAAAAAGTTTAAAAATATTACTAAGCATTGAGAACTCCCCCATGTTAGGTTTGTATCATCTCATTAAGATATTAGTTTTGTACTTTGAGAAACAGTTCGAGTCACAAAAATAAAAGTTTTAAGAAGAGTCTAATTCAAATTTTCCTATTTCAATTACAATTTAATTGAAATAGGAAACAAACAATGAATGTATTGTTTCCTATTTCAATTAAATATCACTTATTCGACCAATCAGAGGCTTAATAACTAATTAGTTATTTCTTCATTTTTTGTTTATAGAGTACTTACTGTTCTACATGATTTCAGCCTATATGAAGATTTACGGTCTCTGAGAATCCTTTAAAAAAAGGGACCGAATACTTTGTTGCATGTTTTTCTGTTTCGTTATTTTATATTGAAATTTATATCCTGCAACATAAGGACATCTCTAATACCTTTTAGGTAGCAGTGGGTAAATGTAGTCCCATGTTCCCCGCAGTAACTAATACTGTGTTCTTGTATTAAGATTTACATGTCTTCTATCCATGCGTGTACCTTCACACTTTACTGAAAACAGGAAATGGAAATTGCATCCCTTTTTCAGATTTAATTCCACCGATACTTCTTCTAGGCAGTACACTGCTGGAGTGTTGATCATCCTGTAGTGCGTTCTCTGAACCGTTCATGCTGGACCATTTCCGCAGATAAAGTTACTTTTCCTTTGTCTATTACCGATGAAACGTCGTAGTATTAGAATTCATAGTCAACAAAGGTCATTTGTGTAATGGCATAGGTAACTGTTATAGTCCAAACTGTATAGATCTAATGGTGCTTCAACTCAACGTATTCTTCTAAAAAAAAAAGCCAAATGCATGCGATACTGTGTGTAAAGGATTTTTTACTTTTAGTCTGCACTCAGAGCTTGCTACATCACAAGGTTATTGTAATAATGTTTTAATCGTAAAAGGTGCAAAACTTATCAAATAGTAATGTATATGATATATCCATATAATAACTCGTTAAACTATAAATAATAATAACATATTAATTATTAAAATATAGTGCCGAAAGGCTTCATTAGTGTAATTATATTAGTTGATAATAAATTATTAACGTAATATGAATTTTTTATCTCATCCACACACGAAAGGCTACAAGGCCTATAGCATATCAGTGCTATGTGTGGCAATAATAAATACATTGAATTGATTTCGGCCAATCGCATAAAATACTTGTTATTTCTCGATATTACTTTACTATACAGAGTAAATTTAAAGTAAGTTTGAGTTCTTAAAAGTTCTTAAAAGCAGTTGGCCATGAAATCGAATTACTTAAGAAATGGGATATTTGTTGCTTTGGTTGCCAATTGTGATCGTTAGGTGGCACCACTCTCGTTTTGCTATGGTTATTAATTGTTAATACCGTTATTACTTATTTCTAATCATACATAATATTCCAGTGGCGTAGCAAGGGGGGGGGAGATTCGTCCCGGGCGGCACTTTGAACCTTTTTGAACTTTTGCAGTTAATTCTAAAATAGTCTCGAGAACTCACTTACAAATATTGTAATTCTTCTTCTTTCTCCTCTACGCGTTTATCACGCTTCCAATGCAGGGTCCGCGTGTTACATTTTGATGCGACGTTTTGTTAGTACAGCCCCTCCCAACCGGCTTGTCGCCGAGCCTGCTGCTGTTGTGGGGGGGGGGTGTATTTTTTGACTGTAGCAGCGTGTGTTCATTGGCCCGGTTTGCCTGCTTGCGGGATGAAAAACCCCAGATAAACTGGGGGAAAATATCCTACTGTCCACGCCCAAGACCGGCTAACTTGGCTATGGCTGAGAAAGATCCTTCAGCTCCTCCCGTCACCGACGGGAATCAAACCTAGGACACTCCTTCCCCACAGGGCCGGCCTTCTCTATAAAGGGACCCGGGTGCAAGAAACCTTTTTTTGGGAACCTAAAATATTTTTCAAAGGTAAAAATTAAAGGATTCGAAATAAGCGTATTGTAAAACCTCTTACCTGCAAATGATTTTGGCACAGTAAAACAAAAAAACACATTCGAAATATAACAGGTTAACATAACGTTTACTGAACACAAAACAAAAGTATTAAATAATTAAAATAAATAAATATTTAACAGAAACAAAAGTAACCTGGCTCACCAAAGCACAAAAACTATTTACAATTAATTATTGTTTAAAGTAATAAAATTAATTGAAGTGCATAAAAAATAAATAGGTTTACTATTTAGGGGCTCAGTTTTACTAACACGTATATTGTTTAATATGTATTTATTGAAATATGCGATTTTTTTTTTGCTATGTCATTAATCATTTCCGACAAATTACAATTTTTGGCAATTTCCTTTTCGATGCTTAATATAGCAAGTGCATTTAAGCGTTCTTCGCACACACTTGACCGAAGATAATTCTTTATCAATTTTAATTTGCTAAAAGCTTGCTATAGTAACTGGTAACGTAAAGAAAACTTTCAATACAGTTAGTACATTTGGAAATAGTTCATTATAACTATTATTTAATATATATTGCAATATGTGTTGCGCATTATTTACATTTTTTTGGTCCAAGATCAATTCTCGTAACAAATCAATTTCCTGGATTAAGTCTTCATTTACATCTTTACTATAATATTTTACAAAATCCCTTGAGCGGTTTTCTAGTTCATTTTTTTTCTAATGTTTTTATATCAGTGATTAATTTAAAATAAGAAATCAGATTGGGTATATTTTTAAATCTCTCATCTATTTGTACAATAACAGTATCAATCACAACGTTGAAAAAATGACATCTAAATTCCTCTACCGGGTTTAGTAAAGCTTCATCTTCTGCTAGTTCGGAAAATAATCTTTTTCTTTTTCGAATTCTTTTTCCAGGGAAGTCTTCGGAAATATTCAAGTTTCGTGCTATCATTTTTGCGTCGTCTAAAAATGTGTTAAAATTTGGATTTCATTTTTAATTTTATTCACTAAATTAAAAGCAGAGTCAAGAACAATTGTTTTTGCTTGAAATAGTTTGTTGATACTATTAATTTATGACAATATTGTAAACCACACTGATAAGCTTAAAATAAATGGCATTTCTTGTAATGAATCTAGTAGACTTTTAGCTTCGGATACCGCTGTGTTATCGTTAATTGCACCAATAAATTCTTCTAAGGCATTATAAGTTTGTTCAAACTGTGTATACACTGCTTTGACTGCGTCTACTTTGGCCTCCCATCGAGTATCACATAATGGTTTAAGCGTAATATTTAAATACTTTTGTATAATTTCCCACCTTTTTGTAGATGCAGAAAATACACAATATAAACGTTGCAATATTCCGAAAATTTTTTTACAATACTGTATATACTACTGGAAGCAGCATCACAAATTATCAAATTAAAAGAATGTAATAAGCAAGAAATATCAAGGTATATAAATTGCATGAGGGTTTAAACTAATTATTCTAGATTGTACGCCTTTCTATGTTCTCTTCATATTGCTACCGTTATCGTATGCTTGCCCTCTACAATTCATAACATCTAAATCAAGCTCACCTATTCTTTTTAAAAGCGAATTTGCTAGTCCTTCACCAGTCACATCAGTTACTTCAATAAATCCTATAAATGACTCACTTATAATTAATTTTTTGTCTACAAAATTTACATATCTAATAATTATTGAAGCTTGGTCCTTGTGAGAAATATCAGGAATACAATCCATTTACTTAATAATTCTATTAAACTAAAAAATTTCCATTATTCGGCGTTCCTATTGTATAGTAATTTTAGACGTTCCGTTTCTTTATTTATATTAATTTGATTTGTTCTGTCAACAGTCGAAAATAAATTAAGCCTTTTTAATAATTCTTGCCAACAATAAAAGAATTAAAGTGACCAACAGAAAGCTCGTGATCTCGAATTACAGATGACAGTTTTCTCCATTTATTAAAACCATATATAAATCGTGTTGATTGATCATTTCCTCTTCTTTTGGAAAATAATACACAACCAAAGCAAAATACTGAGTCTTGAGCTTTTGAGTAAACTAACCAGCTGCGAAGCTGAGTTTCTCCATTTGGCTTTTTTTTTTTTTTAAATAGTACGATGTAGAAAATGATCTACCTTCAACATTCTTAACGAATGCGTCTTGATGATGTTGTTTAGGTCCGATTTTAACACAAAATAATCTAAATTTATCAGTTATAATATTTGACCACAAACCTGGATCATTTATATTCACTTGATCACCATCGTTATTATTGTTTTCTTCTTTATTCTTGTTGAGAGGCTTATACGCTGGTTAAACATGATAACTAATATTTAAGGAATTGACAGCGTATACTAGAAATATAAATTAAATAAACTTTAATATATACTTTCCGATATTTCGGCAAACGTCACGTTGCCATCTTCTTGGGAACTTAATACAAAGACACGTGCACATAAGTACCAATAACAGCAAATGAGACTGAAGCTAGGAAGCTAACGTTTTCCTAAAGTCCTGATGGTGCCCCCCCCCCCCCCCTGGCTGGCTATATCTTGGCCTTTGGGCTGAAGTTCTTCTGATAAAAGTTTCCCAAATTTGGGGCAGTCTCATGCATCCAAATTTGTTGAGGTTTGGCATGTTCCTAAGGGCCGAGGCTGATTCCATGAATAGTCTTTCATACTTGAACTTGCTGCGGTGTATTACTGTGGCTTTCTTTCATCTTATTCTGTGGCGAGTATCCAGAGCGTGGTCTGCAAGTCCAGAGTGGCTGTACTAGTGAAATCGGATGTAATCCTTGTGTTCTGAGATTCTGATATTTGCTGTCCTGCCTGTTTGGCCAAAGTAGGACAATTTACAACTGCAAGGGACCTGGTATACACCAGGTAGGTCTAGGGGAAGTGGTTGGTCTTTAATGGAGTGGATAAAGGATGCCAGTTTTCTATGTGGTCTGTAACAAGTGGTCAAGTCATGTTTTTTTAAGATTTTGATTTTTTCCGAGGTGCCTCGGATGTAGGGAATGGTTGATGGATTTGGAGTAATCTTTTTTGTGAAGGGGAGGGGTTGGTGGGTTGTGGATAACTGGGTTAAGTATTTTTTGGATTTTTTTTTTTTGGGGGGGGGGGTGGTAGCCATTGGCTGAGAAAGTGTCACGGATGTGATTTAGTTCAGTGGTTAGGGCTTGATCATTTGAACAGATTATTTTTGCCCTGTTGAATAGTGTCTTAATAACTCCATATTGTTGTGAGGGGGGGGGGGTGATGGGAGTGTTGGTGAATGTATCTGCCTGTATGGGTGGGTTTTCTATAAACTGAGTTTATAGTTTTTCATGAACAATTATGAACAATCATAATGAAGGATTGTTCATTAAGTATCTCAAGTCTTGTAAATTACTGCTAATTTTTGCTTGAAATAATGGGAAAACAGATGGTGCTATACCCTAAACTGCACTTTAAGCAAGAAATAGCAATTGCAATATATGCGGGGATTTTACGAGAAAAAAAATGAAAACTTTAGTTTCCGAAAATCAATGTAAAGGAAATTTGTTTTTATATCTAATAAGTAAAACATATTAATTGACAATAAATACTTCCAATCCATATTTTAATGACTTACGATTTAATGAAATGCAAATACACGTTAGAAAACGGATACGTTCTTTACGAAACATGAAAAGAGATATCAAATGATGGTAAAGGAGTCCCGCCACGTCTGGATGCCTGAATGTTTGTTTCTAATTTTCTTATTACTTATTATTATGAAACAGTTGGTAGAGTTTAATTAATTATTGTATTTTTATTTGGTATAGCTGAATTATAAATAAAATTGTATTATATTAAGTTAAAAAATGTGTCAGCGAAGATGTTTGAAATGTATTTTTTTATTTAATTATTTTTTAAGATGAGCCCTGGGTTGCGTGCCGGAAAAAAAAATCATTGGCGTGCCACGTTTGGCGGGCATGTTAAGGGTTGTCCACCCCTGCTCTAAACTAACCATATATAAAGAATATAATAAATATTTTTTCAACGGTTTCGATAACGAGCCAAATGATATAAATGTGTAACAGATTAGGAAAAAACTAATGATGAGTCAGGCATTTTAGGATAAAAACGAAATCATATTTGTTAATTTTTATGCACTGCATAAACGCATCAAAAGGGTTAAGCAAAAACCCTAATATAATAGAGAAACACTGAGATATTCTTATTACCGGGGCCCTAAAATCCTGTCGATGAAATCCCTTTAGTTATAAGCAAAATTAGAAGAAGAAAAAAATAAATAAAATAAAAAATACGTTTCCGCAAATGTGTACCGACTGTGCCCACTCGATCGTGGGGCCCGGGTGCATTGTATCCATCGCACCCCCGAGATGGTCGGCCCTGCTTCCCCAGGCATAGCCACTAGGCTAACCGCGCGGGCTCTTCCAAATATTGTAATACTACTGCGAATTTTCCTCACAATTGCTGTAATGTTGCTAGTTGTGAGAGAAATTTTTCAAAATAAAATTGATTAAGAATTACCTACATTACTATGAAATAGAATTTGCCAATGTCATGGACGATTTTGCTGACAGTAAACCAAGAAAAATAATATTTCAGAATGTTGAAATTAAAGTTTTACTTCAAAAATAAAGATTGTTTTAATTTATTTCCCTATACGCCATTTTGACTTTTTGTAGTATTTTTGATGTGTATTGAGAGGGGCGGCAAACTCAGGGATCGCCCCAGGCGGAAAAAGATGTAGCTACACCACTGACATATTCATAATCATATACTGACTGGTAAGTCAAATAAAGCTTGCAGTAAATTTCAAAATTTAAACACGATCAGATTACCGGAAGGCTTACTTTTGAAGCTGTACTGTTCTTATATGACGAAAATTCAAACACCACTTTCGAATTTAGTGAAGGTGCTCTATATATAAAACTATGTCAAGATGCTCTTCACGTAGATCGTTATGTGTTTTTGGCTGAATAAAAGTCATGCATAATTTATTCGTCTTGTTAGTTCAAATAGAACCTTTGGGATGAAAAAAAAAATCTTCACAGGACGTGCTCTTGTCTCAATATTTGCCTTTTACAATAGTCACTGATTGAAGCTATCACAAACTGTGAGGTTTCGTTACTCTTGGGGAGACTGTCTATTCTTTCTTTATTCTGGTATGTCTTGTTTATATTCTAGGTTCGAGCTTCATACAATGAGATTCACTTTATAGCGTTTTATTTTTAATTAGCAGAACCAGAGAGTCAATTATTAGACCCATGTTTTCCATTACTACCACTTTCTGTCAGAACTATTTGTTAACGAAGGTGCTTTTAATTGATTTAATATCTGCTGTCTAATTTAGTTGCATTTCCTTGGTTCTTTGACGTCTGTTCTTTGTGTAGGTTTGAATAAACATTCAACAGAATAGAATGAATAGTAATATTTATTCTTATTTCATATATTGGCCTAGTAATTGTTTTGCATTAGAGTTAAAAGTCTTCCAGTTGGTTCTTATTGTAACATTCGAGCGAAATTTTATGTTTCTTGTTTTTTATTTTTCATAAGAAGCCGGTTAATTTAAAAATAGGGAATTGTCAAAGTGATTAAGGAAACTGAAGGCCTTTCTGCAGTGCATTTAAGAAACGCTGTGAAGCACAACAACTTTTGATCCATTCACAAGCTTTGCTTTATGACTTTTAACAAGACTGTAAGGGCCTCTCTGCAGTGCATTTAATTTGTTTCATCGGTAAAAAAAAAAAAAAAAACACCGTAATATGTCCATGACGACTATTTATTAATTTTTTTCAGGATAATTAATGATCGAAGCGTTTCTCGCTGGTGAAGTTTCTAGAATTCAGCTGACTTTAATCACTCCTAAATATGTATTACTTTGTACTGACGAAAGGGTTAGTGAACTGTGCTCTCCACTCGCAACTGATACTTCTGCAGGCCCGTTCATAAATCACATTTGCACACCTTCCTCTCTCTCTCTCTCTCCCGCAGCTTCCTTTCCGTTGCCACCCGTATACAAAAAGCCAACCATGCCTCCGCGAGAAGAATGCTGTGGACTGCGAAACCCAGAGTACCTGCAGCGCGTGCCGTCTGGTCACGTTCCGCTATTGTCGGCCATTATTTAACCAGGTACCCCCGCCTTTTAGGCAGGCAGCCAGGACGAATGTATGCACGTATTCACTTCGAAGAATATTCGCTGGTAGCGAGATTTTTTCTGAGGTGTCTGAACTACTGACCCTTCGGAACCGTGACGGTTGCTCGGAGTTAGTAGTCGGGATGTGAATCACAATTGTCACTTCAGCAGGATTAACTTTTTTTTTTCTTTCTTTCTTTGAAATAGAACCAAGTCAGCTTTACTTTAATTCGCTGCTAGCCACGGAAGTCGTAAAATAGTGGAAAGTGTGACCCGCGCGCCATTTTGACTCTAACTGTTCATAAATCAGTATTGACCTAGAAGTTGAAATGAGCTGGATGCGTTGAGCTGTCCGTGACAACTGTATATTTGAAAATGATGGATTGTGTGGCTATTCGTCTTTTTTAAAAAAACAGTCGTTTGTTAAGAGTGATTGCGTGCATTTTATTGCTAGATCGGGCATGAAAAGATTTCGGTTGTTATCACATAAACTGAAGTGAAGATAATTTTTTTTTTTTTTTTTTTTTTTTACTAATCCGACCCCAATTAGAATACCAAAGAACGATTCAGTTATCTTCCCACCTTCGGAATCATTGCAAAACAAAGTGTTGAATACCAACACTTGTAACACTGTCATAGTTCAATCGATCGGTGTTAGGCAACCATCGACCCGAATCCATCCCACCCCTCGCCCTTCTCTCTGCTATTTTGTTATTCACTAAGGATCGAGCAGTGCATTGTAATGTTTTAAAACACTCGGTTTTTTCCCTCCTCCATCGACATTAATCCCAGTATTTTTTGGTAAGTGGTTGGGTTTGTCCTTGCTTGGCATTTCGGGTGCGGCAACTCCCAGACTGGTTACCATATTCAATAGCTTGGGTGGGGTTGTTGAAGTCACTTTCTTTGTGCCAAGGGACATTACTAGTATTAAACGTGCTTTTTTATATTAGGAAATAATAGAACAACAACAAAAAAGAATGTTTCGTTTGCATTCAGTTTCGTAATTCGTTTGATAGGTACTTGCTGTCGACATGTGATGTCATTAATGATTTATTTATTTTATCACTGTGTACTGGAAACCCTCGCTTTATGGCAAAAAAAATAATAACTTGTTTCTCTTCTAAGAGAGAACAGCTTGTACGCTTGCAATCGTAAAACTAACATTTCCTTATAAAGAATGCCTTCCTTATGACACAGTTTATAAACTACAGCAGTGTAAATTGTGGCGTTTTGTATCTGAAGGTTACAAGTTTTATGACGTAAATCTATTTTTCTTCCTAGTCTAGCTAATATCATGGTATACAGATGTTCTTCCCCTCCCCCCCCTTTATTTTTTAAGGTTTAATATTTCAAACTGCGATGTTCTACAACACTGTTTTTTCTCTCCTATTTTACGACCTGAGACTTAAATAAAAGTCTAATTTTCCACAAACTTTTAAAGAAAGTGAAGTATATTCAAGTAAATTTAAAAATATAATAAAATAATTAGGAGAATTATTTTATTATATGATGCTTATTATTCTACTTTCATTTATACGCATATTCTATTTTTAATATATAATATTTTAATAATTTATTGTTTATAGTGTAAGAATTTACTTCTATTTTTTATTTCTTTCGATTTTTCTTTGCTGCAATATTTTTTTCTTTTTTTTTGCTTTACTTTTATTTATTTTTTCTTTTCTGTTTGCATTTCGATAGTTATTTATTAAAAAATCAATCACTAACAAATTGTTAATCTGCAACCGAAAGAATGACCTGTAGATTCGGAAAAAAATCTGCTTAGAATATTTCGAAAACCAGTTTTTTTTTTTTTTAAATTCTGAATTAAATCTATAAAGATAAAATACGATATACGCAAATTATTAGTATTAATTTTCATCTTCTTGTTTTATACAACCATTTTAAAATTACTACACGATTCTTAATTGGCATCTCTAAAAAATAAAATAAAAAATGGCTTGATTAAATAGTATACACCGTGTGTGAACGTTTGACTCATAAATTCTGGCTGCAGTGCGTTGTTCAGTAATGGACCCACAGGTTTATTCCAAATCCGTACGAAACACAATGAACACGAGAAACTGAGAAAGCACATTTAGACTTATCTACATAATAATAATTAGAACTTAATAAACTTATCCAGTTGCTAGTTCGCTGTTGAGTAATTCGTAGTAACAGTCATTATCCAGTTCTGCTAATATATTTGTTTTGCTGTTCGAAGTTCTTTTCTTCTTTCGATTTTGTGTTTACTCTTGTCTGTAGAGTTGTTTGTTCAATCTCGCTCTTAGAAGCATTTGGTTATTTGTGGATGTTCTTGTTATTGTGAAATTTTCCAGTTAGTGGAATTGTGTTTTGTTTTGCTTAGAATGGGGACAAAAAACTTGGTCGTAAATTTTTGAAGTTTTTTTTTTTTTTTTTTTTTTTAGAATATTATTTCTGGGAACAGCTGGAGTGTGGACTACTAATGTCTCTTAAAATGCATGTGCACAGATTAACGTGAAAGCTATTTCAATATTTTTTGTACAATGAAAGAAATTAAAAAGAGAAGCTGAAGAGTTAAATACAATTTCATTTTAATCAGTTAATTCTGTATTTATGTTTTATTAATATTTTAATGATCACGGTATATATACGTAAAACGGAACTAATCAAGAGAAGTTTGTCGCAGCTGAATAATTGAAAATTTTGTCATAAGCAACATCCCCCTCCCTCCTCCTCTTGGTGATGTAGGAATACCCCTTACAACCGTCAGTCTATTTTGATTTCTTTTTTTATTTATGGATTTTCTTATGACTTGACTCCTGTATGTTTAAAGACCTATTTCTGTTTTCGTCCTTTTAACATATCCATTGCTACTGAGATCACCAGGGTCTTTTCCATCACTTTGGAACCCCTCTTCTAAAATAAGTTACTTGATATATCGAGAAATGAACCAAGCAAGTGAGTAAACAAAAAACCCTCTGCGGGAGAACTGCCATCCATCTTTATCTCAACTGAGGCGAGCGCTAAAAAGAAAAACATTCAGGCACAAATTTAGTGTCAGATGTGTTGATAAGCAGACGTCTTTTGCAATTCAACAAGAAAGATTTCTTAATTATGGTATGTGTGCGTTGTTAGACTGTTCTCAAAACTAATTAGCTAAAGAACAGTTTTCGACAATATATAGACAAAAAAAAAAAAGTCGACTTTTTTTTTTTAAGACCCTAGCAGATTATTGAGCTCACAATCTTTATAACAATGTGTTCTGTTTTAGAGAACACATTATTGTTATAATTATATTGTTATAATCTTTCCAACTTTGAAATAACTTTGTTCTACGGAGCTCAGCCAAAGCTACGGAGGCTCGTGACAATAATACAGAAGAGAAAAACGAAAATTATTTTGGGGGTTATGAATTTTCAAGATATCGAAAATAGGTTGTTCTAACTTCATTACTTTGAGCGAAAACAAAAAAACGTATGCAGTCGTGCAGCCAAATATTGTTATTCATTTTGATAATCGCATTTAGATGTGTATGTAACATACACACACACGCAATAAATACGGTTTGACTACAGATACTAATATATCTTAAGAGCAAGGGTTTTAAGATAGACCAACGAATGACAAAGATCTCAGGTCAGCGAATAGTTTTCCTTTCCTTTCCTTCTATGCAACGGTTTTTTTTTTTTTTGTGTGTGTGTGTGTGTGTGTGTGTGCAAACTTCCCTCGCTAATCTTGGTTACGGCTACAGCTACGAATGATAAATTGCAGAGAACGGTAGTTGAATTGGCCCGCAATTTATATACAGCAACGTAGTCCATATCTGCAATAGCGGCCATGGTTTTTCGGAGAAAGAGAGAGAGAGAGAGAGAGAGAGAGAAAAGCAAATGTTGCTCTTTTGTTTGGGGGGGGGGGTCGATTCTTTTTGCGTTTATATATGAAAAGAAAAACCGTTATCCTGAATATGTGAATAACGACGAGTTAAGGTCCAAATCAAATAGCAGATCCGGAGAATAAAATCTTGTGCGAAAGAACGCGTTTGCTACTTTCTTGGCTTTTGTATGTTTCCTTGGGATCATTTTGAAAAAGTAAATAAAATTGCGAATTGCGAATGACGTGGTCTACATAATGAACTCTTCTGTAGCGACTTTACCTGTTTTTAGGCCTTTCCTGATAACATCTGTTTTGTTCGGGCATCTTCTACACAATGGAGCTTCTTTTCAGAACTTCTACTAAGGAAGCATGAATAAGACGATAGAAAATGGGTTCTGCTTTTTATGAGAAGTTTATCGCGTTGGTTTTTTTTTTTTTTTTTTTTTTTTTTTTTTTTTTTAACTCTTTCTGTTCGCATAGAGGTATTCGAAAGATTGAAGTTTTATTAAGTTTAAGCCTTAGCTCGATCTGCTTTTTGAAGGAAACTACACTTTTAAAATTACCTATCTTATGCCTGTAATAATGTTTAAGATGTCAGTTTTAAATTGGACTTATTGTGAGCTGAAAAGTTTTCCTCGGTTTTAGTTGATGAGCCTGCGTAGCTTAGTCGGTATTCACGACGTTCTTTGGTTAGAATCCCGTAGAGAATAGCTTTTATAGGGACCTTATCAAAGAAAGGTGAGTTAGTCGCACTCATATAGAAGTAGCAGAATTTTTCTTCCCGAAAAAACAAAACAAAACAAAAAAAAAAACGGCCAGAACCTACGTAGAGTCTGGGCAGGTAGCGTTAACTGCTTTGGCCCTGATTCATAAAAACAGAAAAGTGAAAGTGGTTGGTTACATTACCTAATTCAATTTTGAAAACGTCTTTTATTTTGCAGAAGAAGAAGCGGCCATTGATTTAGAAAGATTCCATCTATAATTCCTCCTCTTTTTTTTTGTTACTTTTTTAGGCCTATTGGTTCTTGTTTCTATTCTAGAAATGAGCCATCTGTCTCAGGACCGAATTTCATAATCCATCTTAGACTATGAAGCACCATTTGCCTGGTCCAGTTTGGAATCTTTAATTGTAAGTTCTGATTGGTTGTTTGGATAATGCAAAAGCAACAAAAGCCGAGATTCTCAGCTTATTTATTTAAAAGATGAGTGAGAAAAAAAAAAAAAGGATGAAAAAATCTTTCACTCATTGGCATAAAGATACCCAATTCGTCCTCATGTTAAAAATCCCATGGATGCTACGAAGACACCTGATCGCTCATAGAGAAAATACACCATTTTCTTTAACGGTTATTTTTAACATTAATAAAAACCGACACTTCATCCGACTGTTTTATTTATATTGAAAATTCGAAATAACATTTTAAATAAAGCATTAATATGAAACATCCAATCACAGTTTCTCTTCATGAACATCTGCGAGATTCCCTGAGGAAGGTAACTGGCGTTAATAAAATTAATTTTGTTCCTTGACAGATGGACCTTATAAAAATAACAGTAATTAACAACTAATTGACACCTAATAGTGACATTGATGAAGAGTTTTTATTTAATTTTCCTCTTATTAATTGCAACTGTACAGCGTAAAAACCCATCATCCCTTGTACAGATAGAACAAATTACATTTTGTCTTACAATCTGAAATTACCATGTTTACGTGGTCGTTACGAAGGCCAAAAAAAATGAGGTTAATGGAGACAGGATGAAATTGTTTCGTGTTGTGCATTCACTTTATAATAATGTAATCGTTTTTCTTTCAACCGTACCTTCTAATAAGTCTACATATAAGCTATTTTTATCGCGAAGTAATGGATAGCTTGAGAAATGATGTCCATGTGAGAGAAATTTGAAGGATAACGCAAGATTAATGTTTGTTTTCTTCTCAGTAGTTGGGCACCTAATAACAGAACTCTTGCTAGGACTGCACAGGGTTACGCGATGCGGTCTTAAAACAAATGAACCGAACGGATGGGTATTTGGGTTGGGCAACCATCCATCCGCAATGAAGATTCATGGCCGTACAATGGATTGCGTTTCTTTATAACTAAAAAGAGCAGTTTACTTTAGCGGTAATGAGAACATCTTCTTTCGCTTTGCTGATGTAGTAGGTGCTTAAAAAAATGCAGGAAAAATTGACGTTAGTTCATCGTTATTGTCTGTCTTATATATCTCCTTCCTATTACACATGACTACACATCAAAGATCGTATTTTGTGGGGTTCATTTTATTTTCATAAGGGTCTGTATTTCTCCATGCACCTCTTCTGTTCAGCGATCACCTTTCCTTACACCTCTTGCATCTCAGTTTGCTATTTACTGATTTCATAAAGATAAAAATCTTATTTGAATATCGGCCAGCTAACACACCTAATGCGCAAACTTGACCCGGCAACAGTATCTCAAGAATTCAAAGGTTACTCGCGTACATTGTATGACCTTTGCCCTTTACTGTACACTCAGTCCGAACAACAACAACGAAAGTGTTTGTTACTGGTAACTGAACCGTGTTCCCCTTGTCGTCAAGTTAATTGCACAGACAGACAGGGTATTTTAACTTGCTGTTATCAGTCCTGCTCACCTTATCCTATTAGGTAGGCGTCTCGTGAGTATCTGTACCCTTTTCTAGGGGGGAGTGTGTTATTTTGCGTCATAGTAGCGGAAAACAGACCAGTGTTATAGCTGTGATACAACATCGTTTTCTTTCTTTCTTAATGATCCAGATGATCTTTTTCGCTTGAGCTATAACATGAATTACCACCCTACTTAGAATGTTCTGTCTGCGAAGGCGATTTTATTGAGATTAGCGCGGCAAGCGGGCTTAAACTTTGGAAGGGTCAGATGTCATATGGAACTTTAACAGGATGAATTTTTCATTAAAATAAATTGAACTAAGTTACGAATTTTTCCACGGGTAGGCGTTGTAAGTGTGTATGGTTAATACGTAATAAATAATTTAGTCAACTTTAGAAACGTGAAGGACAGCCTACGAAAAAAAAAAGAAGAATGTTTGTAAATGATAAGGACTTTTTGTTCTTAGACTGCAAGGATTGTTATTAATTAAAGGATGCCTTTTATGGAATATTATTTCCAAAGCATTTCAATAAAACAACCCTCGTAGATGCATTTAGCGAGCATTGAAGGTGAATACAGTCTGATCTCAAGAATCCGACATATTAGACGGATACGACCTGTTTTGCTAATAGCAATAAACCTGAAAAAAATGATTAAAATATGAAAAATTCGATTACTGGTATAAATATTAAATATAAGATAAATATAAGTTCGCATGGACTAGTAGAGATCATACAAAACATTTTGATGTAAATGATGAATACAATGAAACGATGATCAGTTATTTTCTCAGCCGATAAGACATTTCATTTTTTTTTTCTTTAGTATTTTTATATTTTCTGGATCAGTTAATTTTTAGTCTTACCTTATTCCTACCATACTCCACAATCGCCCTGATTATCATTATTATGTATTTATTTATTTATATTGCCATCGTGCCCTACTCTTGACTTTTTGTCAAGAGTAGAGCAGGATGTCAAGCAGAAGAAGATTCAATTTCTCTTTATCCCTAAGTTTAAATTTCGTTTTGGAAGTGAAAATTCTTTATAAGGCAACTTTTCATATGAATGTTTATTAGCCCATTTCATAAGGAGGTAGCAAAGTTTCCTGACAAAGGAGCCGGTGAAATTTTCGTTTTTATTTCTTTCATCAAAATAAATACTACAACATACAGCTTTATTTCAATATATATATATATATATATATATATATATATATACTGTAGATGTACAATTTTATTCCTTCTCTCTTTTTTTCTTTCTTTCTTTTTCCTTTGGAAATTGATCTTTTGGTGGATAATACTTGCCCATTATTACGCTTGCCATTCTGTTTTAGGAAGGCCAACCGGGATTTTTCTGAAGGAAAAGTCTGTTTTACCATCATCACCCAAAAAGAGCAAAATTCTAACTTAACGTCACTTGGGAAAAGTTTCTGATATAATTTGGTGTGAATGAGAGAAGTTTTTATTATCCCATACTCCTCTTTGACACAGTTTTTATCGATAATCAAGGCATTCCATCTTCATGTTCAATGAAGAATCAACCAGTCACACCATTCAATAATCTGATCGTTGGAAATAATCGATGTTACAATTTACGTTAATTCAAATTCAAGAACTAACGCGGTTTCCTTTTCGACGAATCCAGTTTTTATAGCCCACGAGGGAATTTTGTACAATAAGGGGGGGAAAAACCACCATCTAATGTATCGACAAAGAAACTCCGAAAATGTTATTTTTCCTGCACCAAGTTTGGATCGTAGCGTTTTAAATCTCGAGGCCATAAGCCTCCAGGATATGTAGCGAACTGTGCAGTCGTTAGCCTTAGGCTTACATAGTGTTATCAATTTCACCGTGAGAGAGAGGTCAAAATAAGCGCAGCCGAAGATAACTTGCCGTTTGATAGAGTTCAACTGGGTGTTTCAGGCACGCACCGAGGAGGAAACGTTTTGAATGAAGACTGGTATCTCATATTACGTGAATTACTTTTATAAGCTAAACGTCAGTCGCGCAAGTCAACGCATTGCCCCCACATCTTTTACACTATATTCCTTTGTACAATGATATCTACAAAGCAAATAAATAGCTATAATGGTGAAAATGTCTACGGCATATCGTCATTCTACGTATTCAAATACAATAATCAAATACATACACTCGAGCAGATATTAACTTAACATTCGGGACAGATTTATTTACTGCAGTGTTTCTCTGCTCGAACGTGTATGTATTTAATAATAATACTTTATTTATTTTACCATCTTTATTTGAAATGCATTTATCATCGGAATTTTCCTACTTGAAATGACCAAGCGAATTTAACAATGAGTATACGTTTAGAGATTGTTAAACACAATGCATAAAAATCCATTGTTTTTAAAGATTATCTTATTGTTTAATTTAAAACTCTTCAGTTACGAAATATCTTCAAAAATTTCAGCTTATAAGGCTATATCTTTAGAAGATATTTGCAATTTTTAACTGGCCATTCACCCAGAATTTTCCTTTACGAGCACAGCACTTCACAGACATAAGGGAAGATACTTGGCCTTAGTTAACTTTTCGCTAAATTGGATCATACCAACTCAACTTCCTGTATGAAAGTATTTTCGTGGTAAAAGCTCTCTAATGCGAAAATAACGTCTCTTTTTTTTATATTTTTAATGAGTCTTAGCAGTACCATCCATCTGCGCTCTTAACAAACGTATTATAAACGAAGTTAGCTTCTCTTTAGGGATCAAGTCGTATTTCACAAAACCATGTTTCAGAAGAGATTATCAATTTATTTGGAAATAAACTGGATGAAATGCGACGTGATATTTTCCAGTGATTTATTATTATTTTTTTAAAAAAAAATTGTATCTAACTAAGTTTTAGGATTGGTTTCACTCAAGGATTATCGAAATTTAATTACAGATTTCGTAAGTGATCGCTCTTCAGTCAACGGCTGATGTTTTGTGTGCTCTTTTCAGTGGGGTGAGGCTCCAGCTGAGTGTTTAAACCCATCGGTCGTCCTCCATCTACCCTTGCTTCTGGCACAATAGTTAGTCAGAAAGATTGCTACTTTCAAAATCTGTTCCCCCCGTTCCCCCACCCCTGTGCTTACGTTCTTTGCTATCACTGCTATGTCCTGTGCTGTACTATGGTATTGCGGGGATGATGGCAGGCTCGCGACCGCTTCTAAAAGTTGGGTGTCACTCGACGTTCTATTGATCCGTACTTGCGGGCTAGAACAACGTCCGGTCTGAGGAGGCTCAAGTAATTGTTCACAGGACCATGAATCAAGTTTTCCGTTGACGCCGTCTGCTAACGGCTGCTTGACGGAACGAGAGGGGGAGAAAAAACCGTCGTGTGTGCTTCAATTCTTCGTTTCCGTCCATGATGAATGTATCCCCATTCTCCATTTTGTATGGTGATGTAACGGCTATTTTTTATGTCTTCCAAAAAAAAAAAAATTAACATTTTCATGAAAATGTAACCGATCCTCAACATCCCGCACCGTTGCTAAGAGTCTCTTTATAGTTAGGGAGGATGCTGGAAAAAAAAAAAAAAGTTGTTCTCAGGACTTTGTGGAAATCCCCCAACATAATGAGATTATATCTTTCTCCACAGTGTAAGTTTTGGAATTTACGTGCTCCTGTGTAATCCATTGCAGTTCAATAAAATGCGTATCGATGTGTTTTGGAGAAGTCGTTTTAGAAACACGTGCTGTATAACGGTCATATCAGTTCATTGTTTAAATATTCCTCATAAATTTCCTACATTGGATTCTGGAGAGTGAAAACCATAATGCAAACATATAAAACATTTAAATGAATTGAAATCTTAGTCTTATGCGCGAGGTTGCTGTTTTCATTGTTAGCAAAGTATAAACACATTTCGATTGTTACGTAGGCTTCGCTTAGTGGTTAATTTTTTTTTTCGTGGTAATATGTATAATCTATTTTTTCCCTTTAGCTCCTACCACCTAATTGCTAGTCTTTCGGTTCCCCGTTATGAAACCGGATGCGACTATGACCCACAAGTACCAAAAGGTTGATGACCTTTGGTTTATGAGATAATGTACCCAAATTACAATACTGCAAAATGAATTTTATCTCCTCAGTATCAGTTAGGTCTATAAATTATAATACTTTGGAGATTAGGAAGGGCGGGGGGGGATCAGCATTTTATAACAGTAGACTGGGAGTCTCTGTTACTCTAAAAACAGAGGGAATGCAGGTCTATAGATATCTGAAAATGGGTATTACTTAATTATGAATGCCCTTCGAGTTACTTCGACCAGAATTAAAACTTACGTTGGTTGGTGCATTTCTTAAAATGCGTTGTTAACAATTACCAAATTGTTTGAGTTTTTAAAATGAAGATGGAGTGAAAATGCGAATAAGTGGCTTTCGGTTTCCCCGTTTCTTCCCCCCCCCCCCACGTTGATTTTCTTTGCTGATGAATTAACTTGAACTTCTTTTTTTCCCCCCTGTAGTAGTTCATTAATAAAACTGAAAAACGCAATCAAAATTGAACCAATTTTATTGGACTTCCTTTTTCTTGTCACATAAGCCGATCTTAATGCAAAAGTATTTTAATTCTAGTTAACACGCCCCTTCCTGTCGTCCCACGCCACGCGGTCTGAAATCCACCCCCGTGTGTGGTCTGTGTACTTAGTCCACCCGTAGTCCTCAGTGCAAAGTAACAGAACCGCTAGCGGCCCTGGTACTTTCTGTCTGTGCTTTGTCAGTTTGTGATAGATTGAAAAAGCACTAAACCTTTGACACACATTGCGCGTGTGAGCATGCAACGTATTCGGAAAATTACTCTCCCTCCAGCTACATTGAAGGCGTACGCATATTTTTGAAGACTTTTTTTTATATATATTTTTATTTTTTTCGCTCCAGGTTTCAGTGCGTTCGATTTGCATCGCATTAATCATCAGAATGGAAGAAAAAAAATGGAGACGCCATGGACTTGGATTGTATGATTTACATATTGTTTTCATCTTCGTATAAAATATATTCCTAATTATAGTAATTCTAGCTCTTTATGACCTCCGGACTATCAAATACAACAATAAAATATACCGACATAATTGTCCCAGTGGTTAATATACCGGCTTTCCAATCATCAGATGCGGGTTCGAATCCCGCTGTGGGCGTAGATGTATGTGATTATTTTTAGATGGGAGATTGATTTCATGGGTGTGAGACCATCGCCCTACTTATTGGGGGCTTACAGTAGCTTGAAAAAACCTCCATGTTTGATCTCTAGAGATGTTTCCGGTTTATGTAAAAAAAAAAAAAAAAAAAAAAAAATACAAAAATGAATAAGATAAATAAATAAAAAAAATCCTTCGCACGCCTACGACATTAATGTATTATAGACTTACAGCCCTTTGTGGGTGGGAGACACACAAACGGATAGCTGGGAGGAAATTTTCCCTACTGAAAAACGCTTCAGTAGTTTAACTTTAAAAAGCACATATTTGTCAAGGCCGTTGCTATAAATAAAACATTTTTTTTTTTTTGCTTCATGAAGTATTGTTATTAATTTGCTCTAGAAATAAAATAATAAGAATTAAAAATTAACTATATAAGCTGCGATGCTAACAGTAGCCTATGGATGCTAATATAATAACTTTTTGTTATAGTAAAATTTCCTGTGTATCTGTGCATCCAGTGCTAATTGTTAGATTTAAAAAAATGGAATGCAGTCTAACAATCGATCATTGTTAACAATACGCTAAATGTGATTATTGCAATTCACCGATGGAAAGTTCCACCCGAACACCCATTTATAAAAGCAACTGCTCGAGATACAGTTTATATGATAATACCATTCACCGCAAGTTATTTCCTTCGCCTGTCGATATTACATAATTGAATTTTTCTGTTCAGCTCAAGTAATTTAATGGAAAAAAAAAACCTTTCTGATTCCAATTTTTTCCATTCTTCTTTCTCCAACTTGCATTAGTATCCGCTTCATATTTTTATCTTTTAAAGATGCTCATTTGGTAAGTAGCCACTAACAGCATTTTGAAGGCGGTTGTTTTCCCCTCCGATATCATTTGCATGATAATGATGATGTAATACGTACGTTTTGAATAAACTGTTTGCGAGGAGGGGCGGGCGAAATTCCTATAATGGAAATTAAACTGCGCATTGGCATTTAAACTAAAATACGCGTACAGTAGTAACTAATTCTGTTATGTATACATATCAGGGTTAAAATGAATAATTTTTACATTTTTTTTTTTTTTTTCATAACACTAAGACATTTTAATGACGATTTGTCCTATCATTCCTTGGGCAAATCTTTCTATAAGTTTGTAGTGCCTCTGTCGCAGATGTGCAAGGGTTTTTCAACTGAAATAGCTAGTCTCACATAGCCTTATTTGTAGCATGTGACCAAGCCTCTGTCTTAGTATGTTGATCAACTACTGACGAAACTTTCAAATAGCTCATTTGAATTAAGCACTCGCGAAATATTGTTGGCTTTCTGTTTGTTGCTTCCTGCAACAAACGAAGCTGTTGCAGGGAAGAGCAACGTTAGATCTGTTCTTATTCGCAGAGGTCGAAGTATTGTTCAAACCACATCTGCTATGTTTGTGTGTTGTTACGGAAGGACGGGGGTAGGAAGGCCGCATGCTGCGCTAATATGGTTCTTTTAAATGGCAGAGAGCAAATGTTATAATGCTCAATATGAGTCAGGATGGACAGTACGGTCCTTAGTGCGGGAAACAGCTAAAATCGATTCCTTTACTGTTCCCAAAATATACGTCAACGACGCCATTTGTGCTGATGGACTCATGCAGAACTTTTCGGAGTAGAGGGAAGGGAGGGATGCTAACACTCCCATTTGTGCGTCTTCCTCCGGATGGGGAAAAGAGTGGACCAGAGTGGCGATGAAGACTTAAAGTTCATCCTCATGACTTCGATATTCTCATGACTGTAAATACTGTGGATATTCCAGACTGAATGCAACATACGTAATCACTTGATTCCCGACTGCATTTTTAGTACCCAAACATATCGAAACAATTCTTTACGAACTTTAATAATCAGCAATGTCCGTTATTTCAACATTATTACTTTGAATAGTAATACCCATGGCAAAAATGTGTTGTCACAAATGGTGGAATTTTTCGAGCCACCCGCACCTTTCCGAATCATTTATATTAGTTTTTTTTTTTTTTTTTTTTTTTTTTTTTTTTTTTTTTTTTTCATGTTGAATTGTTCACTCCACAGTGTCGTCCGATAGCAGAATCATTGATTATCGCCATGCATATTCGAGTATCATTTGCCGATAAATGTGACTTTACATGATGTGTTTGTGTCCACAGAAATCGAATTCACTGCGGTATTCCTCCTACATGGAATTGTATGTAAGATGCTATGTTTAGAATGCCATAACACCAGTGTGTTGTACTATACGATCACCACCCTGTAAAAAAAAAAAAAAAAAAAAAAAAAAAAAAGGGAGGAGGACTGATACGAACTTAAACCACTTGGGAACTTAAAAAGCGTTCTTTTATTTTAATTTATTAGAAAACAACTTAGTAAATATGCTTAAATGCATTTGGGAATACGTGCAGTCAAAGCCTGTGTTTTTTCAATGATTTTCGTTCCGACAAGGTAAATTATATCCATTATAAGCCTTTATTTTTTGCATGTTGAAATTAGCAACAAAAGATCACAAGTTTCTTTCTTTTTTATGTTTGTTTGTTTGGAACAAGTATGCATTTGCTATAGTGACCACTCACTATGGCAACAGCCTAACGACGCCCTGGTTTGGAATAGCTAGCTGAACATATCAATTTAATTACTAACTTAAATTGAACCATGTCACAAAAATGCCGTGCAAACTTAAGAAATTGAAAGCTGTATTCACAATGCGATGATTGAAGTCTAGTAAAATGAAAACTAAAGTAAATATAGATTCTACCAACCGAATTAAAAGTTATAGCTGTTTTAATCGCCGTATTCTTTTTAACACAAACCTTCTATACTCATAGTACTATACACTCTTATTCGGAACCGACTTATAAGCACCGCTGAGTTTAAACCTTAAACAATCAACAATATTGTACCAACTGAGCTAACGAAACATGTTGCCATAGTGACCACTCTCTATGGCAACACTCTTAACAATATCCTAATATTTAACATAACATCACTTTGTTGAATTAAAGTGAGCTACGGTATAAAAAACACAGTGCATACATTCTGGAATATCATGGATGTATATAAAGATAAATATAAGTGAATAATAATTTTTGTGTTCATTCTACTTGGTTCCTTTAGAATTTGTATACGTTGGAATTTAACATTTTATTATTTAACATTTAAATTAAAAAAATGCATTGTATTTATGTTAATGAAGCTTTTAAAAAACATCGTATTATGTTTTAGAGAGAGAAAAAAATATCTGAGCGAATCAAATCGAGTTTAACTTCGATTGCCTTGTAGAAGGCGCTGTTAGTTCTGCACCGATAATTTTTTTTTAAAAAAGTGCTAGCATTTGAAACGAAGACATCATGACATCGTCAGTCGTAATCTCTGGATTGTCGTATAGTGATGTTATTAACCAGTAGGAACAGGAGTTTCACGAAAGAGGCAATGATACTTCGATTCAGCTGCGCCTTATTCTCTACAGGCTTATTTCACAGTCATATTTATGCGTTTAATAATGTCGTTCTTCCCATCTGTAGTTGGCATCGAAGTTATCTGTTAGTCCAGTACCGTAGAAGAAAGCTCTATGTGATGATTACTTCACTGAGTTACAGCATTATCCTACAGAGAAGCAGCCATCACCGGATTTACTTAGAAACCGAAAACATGATGTTGCGCCAAATGGAAAGCCAACTAATTCAGTTTTGTGTTGCCTTTGTTTCATGCCACTATAGCGCATGCGTAGTATTGAGCTGATTTTGCTCGAATGCTGTAGATAGTTGAAGTTTCATGGCGATCATCTTTTGAGCAATATTGTGCTTCTAACTCTATTTTTTTTTTATTACCTTATTTCATTGAATATATTTGCGATCAGCCACCCAGTAATCCTTTGTTTTTCCACACCTGAACTTAATTTCTTCGTTGCCTTTAGGCTTGTGCTTGCTTCTCTGTTAATACTTAGAGATATCTTCATCGTTGTGTGTTCGGTTCAGTTGCTATTTGCTCATTAGTTCCTCCTGCGACTGGATGTGTGTGTGTGTGTGTGTGTGTACGCGCGCGCATGATTCGTTCGTCACGCTGTCGTTTTTTCTTAAGTGGGATCCTCCGAGCTTTGTCATTACTCTAGTTTCGAAGTTTTCCTGCCTCCAAATTGAATTAACTTCTAGTATCATCTGCTTCTATCGGTAATGGAAGAACACAAGTTCTTTTAGCAAAAGACAATTTGTTCTGCATGGAATAACCTTTCGCGAAGGTCATTTGAAATAAATGAGAAAACCAAAATCTATTCAATGCATCTGGATTTGCTTTTTAAGAAGCTGTTATGTTTTATATTTTGTTATGAAGAAAACTCTTGCTTTTGTCTAATATGTTTATTCTCTTCTTTCACTTCAAAAAAAGGTCCTTCTCTCTCTCTCTCTCTCGTGGAATATACCAATCAATTTTACGCAGAAGGAAACACGTTTTTTCGTTTATATTTTAAATTATCACGTGTAGGCTGTTCATTACTATGGTATACCTTTCAATAAGTAGGATTATAGTGTAAATGTAGCATTCTGGTTTAACTGTTTTAATTAAAAGCTATTCTTGGTGTACATTTTGAGTAAATATCGCTATTGGTCTCTGATTAACAGGAGCAAATATTTTTATTTACCGTATTTTTTTTTCCAATTAACCGTGCCTGACTTTTTTTTGATTACCTTATTAGTGCTTACTTCCGAATTTATTAAAAAAAATTTTTTTTAATCAATGCGATGATAATAATTGTCAAAAGCAAAGTACTGAAAACAAGTTCCTTCTTTAATGACAGCGAATTACTTTTGAACAATTTACTTCTTGTTGTATTAATTAGCCAATAGAAGTGTCTTTAAGAATTCAATGTCATAATACATTTCATAAGTGTATAGTTGATTAGAAGAGTATTATATAGATGAAAATCGTAATTTTCTACATCAGTAATTAATATAGTGTAGAATTAACTTGATCGTATTTATTTAATTACGTGTGATTATTAGCAACGCCATACTTTGAAAGCACGCGCACATATTTTATTTCTTAAAGTGTATCATGTCACAATTTAAAGAATCTAATTAGCAATTGCAAAAAGTTCAAGAAAAAAAAATACAATGGTCTTTTGCGAAAGAATTGATATTGTTCGTCGCCAGTTTTGTTCTTTGCGATCTAAATTAGTTGTATAGTTTAGTTCTCTGATGTGTTCTACATTCCACAAAGTCATTGCCCTCGTCTTAGGAAACAAAGAGTTAAACATAGTTGTTCTTGAATATGTATGTGTATTCAATCGTCTGTTTTTTTATTATTTTTTTTTTAAGAAATGAAAACACTTACATGCAAAGTTACTGCCTCTTGTCCAGGTTCAGTTTACACTGAATGCATTTACGCATTTTTTTTTTAATCTTTCTCCACACGAATGAACCGTCTTCTTGTAGAATATTCTGAATGCTGACCTTCAATAAATAGTTTCATCCGGAAGTCGCTGAAGTAATTTCCGGATGGTCGTTTTATCTTCGATTTTTTTGTACAGTTTTAGGTCCAATGCTTAAATATTCTGCTGGAAAGTTATTTTCCATGCCTTTCTTATCACAACGGAATCTATCGTTTTATTCCAAGATTGAAAGAAGAAATAACGTGTACAGCGAACAGATATGCACTTTATAATCAAGTAATTCGTCTCGGAAAGAAGAAATCCCTCACGCATTTCCGTCCCATAGTTATAAGTCAGTTTCTTGGAACGTGGCTCCGAAGCCAACCAACACGCGAGTCGAAAAGTAACGGGAGTTCTTGCTCTGCACGTGGGAGTGAGTGACCGCCACTTGACCTCGGTGGTGTTCGTATTCGCGTTTACTTGTGAAGATTGGAATTGTGCCAGCTTTATTCATCCCCATCGATTCATTCTATTGTACGCAGGCTCCCATCGTCACTGGGACGAGCACACGAAGAGCAAGAACCTACAAAAGCTGCTTTTTTTCTTCCTTCTTTCTATTTTTTTTTCCCGTTTTCTTTTTCGTTTTTTTTTTTTTTTTTTTTTTTTTTTTTTTTTTTTTTTTATATTCTTCTTCCCGTAGCTCTTCCATTCGTGTAGCAGCCGTTGTCAGTAATCGGTAGTTAAGAAAAGAAAAACGAGGCTCTAAAACTTCAAATCGTGTCACGCGCACTGGATAAACCCGTATTGTGTCTACTTACTCTAATCGGATAGGTTTCCCTCGACTGATGAAAGCGGGAATTCACCGCCATCGTTGCATTAACTGTGTCCAATGGATTTGGTTTTCATTTAAAAGTTTTAGGTTATCGTAGAAGCGCTAGGTGGAGCGCAAGTGGGAAAACGAAGCGAGGGTGTAAACTAGATTTTGCGTTTCCTCATGTGAAATAGATGCATCTTTTCAACTAACAAGGAGAAAACACGGCTTCCTATAGGGAATGTGGATTTATTTAATCTTCGGTGAAAAGTGCAGAATTTCCGAGAGGCAAATACTATTCGGAGTAAACGTAACCTGATAGAGCGTCTACGAAATAAATCATGTTTTTCATCCCTTTAGTGATGCTGCTGATAGTCCATTTAAAGTAGTTTTTCAACATATCTTTAATTCATGCATTTTGAGGCTCTCAAGTGTTCGGTATTATTGTGAAGCATGGTCACAAATTATGTAAGCAAAGGAAAATTTTACACTTCTTCGAAGACACGAATCTTTTCTCGCTGGAGATTTAAATGCATACTGATATCCCCTCATGTATTAAAAGATCCCTACCATTCATGGACAGACAAAAATTCGCCATTCCATCCTATCACTCGTCAGTTACATCCGAAGAGATTTTCACTTGTGACTGGCATTGCTAAGCTGCTTGGAGAGTTTTCTTGCGATGTATTTATTGTTCCCAACGCCAGTCAAGCTTGGTATTCTTACGAAAACGTTAAGCAGTAATGCGATTTTAGTAAGAAAATATTTGCCTTATGATCTTCAGCGTGTATGGTTAAGAAATAAATAATAAAATCTGAACAAAGTTGTAATGGGCGGCATTATAAGAACTCTTTCTGAAAAATTTAAGTTAGGAAGCGGTTTGTTATCAAAAGAATTTATAAATTTAAGAAATAACTCAGAAGGTTCAACCTATTTAACAAGGATTTACATTTGTACGGTAAATAGTTCAGTTTTGTCCAGAACCGAATTCTTTGGTACGAGCTTATAGTCGAGATGTTCCGGAAATTTTTATTATTGATTCAAATCAGGAAACCTCAATGTTTATCCTGATTCGATAACTTTTGTAAATGTGTAACGTAAAGATGACACTCGGTTAAATATCCGATAAGTGGAAGTTTTAACGGTGATTATGGTGTATAAACGAGAAAATAAACTCTATTCGTATACGACACTTGAAAGATCCTAGCGACTGGTTGAAATATAAGAGCAAAATTTAAGACTTTCGTTCTCTGCTGTGCATGAGGACAGATAGTAAGAACGTTCGTATTCCTGTGGGATTCAAAATTACTCTTTGATTACTCTAAACAGAGTTCGCAACTGCTGTTTCGCTCGGTGGAAGGATTTTAACTTCTGGCCGGGAGGTCGTCTTAGGGAATTAATTAGCGATCGCAGTCTGTGTACGTGTAAAATATGCAGCAACCGGTTCTAGAACGTAAAAGAAAAAAAAAAGTTTTGCTTCTTTTTAACCATGGACAAAGGAGGGTGGGAAGGAAAGCGCTGCTGTTATTTTTTATTTTAATTATATATCGATCATCCTTTTTTATTCTCGTAATAAATTATGGTTAGGATAGAATAACGAGTAATAGAATTAATTGATATTAAAAGCAATTAGTTTATAGTTTCAACAAGTTTAACATTTAGCGAAAAAAAATCAATATGCTAAAACAATTACTTAGCTCCTCTGGCTAAATTCGAATGTCACTTTTTTTTTTTGGTACTCAAACAGCAGATGAATTCTACTGTAAGCTACTGTGCTAACGTTCTTTGCTACTTTAGAGAATTGGAATCGTGATATAATTTTTTTTCTTTTTCGAAAGTAGATATTCTAGCAGCTGATACATTTGGAAATATACTAAAAAACTACACAATTTCATCACCTGCCATGTTCGTTAAAAAAAAAAAAAAAAAAATCATCCTCACCTAATTGAACTTCTCATCAGCTTTTTTTTTTTTTTTTCATTACAGGAAAATCTGTTGCTCTTATTATATGACTAGCACACCCCGGTCTTATAATAAAACAACAATATTACTGTTTCCATTTTATAAATTATTGGTTTCTTCTTTATATTTCACCCTTTTCTTTTTCTTCTTCTTGTATGATGGATATTACTTTTACTTTTGCTCCCCTAATCTTTCCACATCGCTGATATTACTTTGTTTGCATGTTTTGCAAAAATATGACTTGCTAATTGTAGCTACATAATATTTGAGATATTGTTTTTAGTAAGTCCTTCATGTAATTTTCAGTGCATTACATTCGACATTTTTATGTCACATTTACACTGCTTCGAAAGAAGTCAACGGACACCATAGTGTGAGGTACAAACAGCCATGGTACCCACCTTAATAAGATGTAGGACCTCCTTTCGCTGCGATGAATGCAGCAATCTTAGGGGCATGCATACATCCAGCGTACCATTGCGATCAATGGGAATTTTGAATCATTCTTCTGGTAGGTATGTAATGCGATCCTGGACTGTTGTGGAGTAGACGTCTCTTGACCTCACCCGACGCTCCACTTCATCCCATAGATGTTCATTAGGGTTGAGATCAGGGTTCTGTGAAGGCCAGCCAAGTGTGGAGACGTTCATGTCCACAAACCACGCAGTTACAGCAGCAACATCTGCTGGAACTGCGTGGCGCATTCTCTTGCTGAAAGCGACAATGATCAGTTCCGCAAAATAGCTACAAAGTATGAAGCATTGCATTGTCTCCAGAACGGTCAGATACCTCTCGGAGTTCAACGTTCGTGGCATCACAAACTGAGGTCCGAGGCCAAAACAGGACCATACCATCACACCACCTGCGATCGTAGTTGGGGTTTTGCACTCTGGTAAGAGACTTTCACCATTCACCCCAGTTTTCCATGCTTTCAATGTCTCACTGTACACCTGTTTTGCACCACTGAAGACGACGCTGCAGGTTCGGATAATATGGGGCTTGGATATTGTGGTCCTACCATGGAAAGTCATGTTGTGAGCCTCGGTTCTTATTTTATTTTATTTTATTTATTTATTTATTTATTTATTTATTATTATTATTTATTTATTTTATTTTTTGTGCAGATTCGTGTTTTAGTCGATGCCCTGAACTGCGCATTCAACGTATAGGCTGACAATGGCGGTTTCTATATAGTATTCTTCGTAGTATATGACGGTTATGCTAGTTGAGTGTTGTGGATCGTCCACTGCGGGTGGTACTTGCAGTTGACTCCTGTGTTTTGATCTCAGTATCACTGATTGCTGATCTGGGATGGCCCAATTTGTTAACAATTTGATGAACAGAATAGGCCTCCAACATTCCATCCTATCACAACGTCACTTCCCTTCCCGCAGCCATTTCACCCGGATACAGTTGAAGTGACCTGGGTGCATCATATTCCTCTAATTTACGCCGGCTACAAACACGTGACTCGTTAATGGCATGATGCACCTTGCCCATGGAGTGTCCGTTAACTTCTTTCCAAGCAGTGTATATTACACACGCACACTAGTGGTAAAATTGCATTTGCTTATTATAATCCCTTGAAATTTAATTCACCTATCCAGAAAACCAAGATCATGAAATGCAGGACACGATCCTGTCTTAATATTTCCTTCATAATTCAACTAAACAGTAAGGCAAAAAAAAAAAAAACTAAAAATCGAAGTCTAAAAAAAGAATTTTCTCTTGTTTAACTTCATGTTGTTGATACGAAATCCTTCATGTGTAATAATAAATATGCTGATAGTACGAATACGACAGAGCAAGCATTAGTGATTGCCATTCTAAAAGAAGAAATGAGCACAACAAAGTGCTTATCCACAACATTCGCTTCAGCGTTCAGTCTTCCTACCAGCCATTCCTAACCTCACGATTGTCGTGTTGGTGAGGAAGCTCCTTCTTACTGGAAATAAACTTCCGGATTTACCAAAGGTTGCAGTAATAGCGGATATAACGCTTGCCTCAAGCTAATGATAACTTATCATCAGTGGCTTAAGGCAGCGACCCTTTGCATTGGAGGAAACACCGTGTTGTCATTTCTGACATATTAAATGTCTTTCGTCATTAATAAGAGCACATTCATCGGTATGTGATCAAAACGGCATGATATTTTGACTTTATTCGGAACTACAAAATCTTAATATAAGTCCATATATATATATATATATATATATCTTATCCTTATAAGGACTGGCTTAAAGGGGCGAAGCAAGAATGCTTTTCATCTTCCCCGTTATCTGTAGAGGACAGTGTAGGGATAAGGTGTTATTGAGCTATTAAAGCTCTGATCATGGCAGGAGGGTAACAATAGCCTAGCCTCAGTTAGAACTTAATTAGCTACAGCATTGCCATCCATTTCCCTCCAAGGGTATTAATTAATCACCGCATCTCACGGTCGATTAATCAGTTTGCCATATATATTTCAATAATACATATACGAATAATAAAAAGGTGTTTATTTGGAGACGTTTAATTGAGATTGTGAAAACTTATCTTACGAGAACTTTATGTATGGTGGTATAAAATTTGATATCTATAAAATCATATTCTAAAAATATATAATATTTCCCGGACAGAATATCATTTTCAAAATTATTTATAACGAGATCTTTTTATTGTCATTATCTGATCATTTTAAGATGTTCATAATTATTTGTAATATATTTATTGAAACTTCACTAATGGTAGACCGAAATCCAGTAGTATGTTAACATTATTAAGGTGATAAACTAGTCGTCGGGAAGTATACCCTGGAGACCAGACGTTGTTTCTTTATGTATATCCAACTTCAGTTTCTTCTCACTCGTTTGTTGTTGTTTTAAGCAAATCATAATCAATTTTCTGAGGGATACTTCAGCTTTATCCATGCCATGGTGAGATTCAAGTCCACCGCTTTACTCAAGTTGACCACCGAAGTCGCATTGATTGAAAATCAGAACTAATTCTAGATTGAGCTTGTAACTACCTTTTCTGGAATGAATTGAATTTGTTAGTCCGAATAATTTGAGATATAATTTATATATTTCTGAAATAAAAGCGACGTCAGTGTTTATTTGTAATATTTACTCGTATCTAATAAAAAATTCGAATAGTAATTGAATTAAATGTAATGTTATTTTGGTGAAATACGCGGAAATAAAAAATATAAATACATTTATTACAACAGTGCACGCTGAAATAAAAGGTTTTCATTTAACGCTTTAGATCCATTCAATCAAAATGCTATTTTAATTAGAATTCATCACAGAATTTATTTATATTTATCACTTTTTGAGGAATCTTGCTATTCAAAGAGAGTCTTCTTGCAGTACGCTGTCCGTTAGTTGAAATATATACAACTTAATATAGTACCTGGTTTTCCCTTTCAGTCGTTTCAGACCGTAGGTGACTTTGTAAGCATTGCCAACAAAGTATTCCTGGTGAGATTTTTACAGGGTAGTTCCCCATTGCTTTCCTCATACCCCAATTTGGGACCGGCATATGGCTGGGACGTATTCATGACTGTAATCCATATGTGTACGGGGCCAGTTTATCTGTTCTGGGGGACGAAAAACCCGAGTTTCGGGTAGAAATCCCCCTACCTTCATATGAGACCGGCTAACTCACCTTTAGTCGAAAGTGACCAGATAAAGGTTCCTCGCGTCACTGACGGGAATCGAGCCCAGGTGTTTCCGACCAAAGGGCTTCGTCTATACTGACTGAGCTACGGAGGCTCCTTAATATAGTACAGTATTCTTTAATAAAGAAATAATGATAGCATAATATTGGAAATCACCTATCGTAAGAGACGAGGAACTTCTTATATGATAAAACTGATTATTCTGTCAAGGAATCTGCTTAAAATGAAATGCGCTGAATTTTTTTTAATTAATATTTGTTGCTTTATTTTTCTTATTGATTCATTGTTTTTAACGGAAGTATACTCAGCAAACATATTTATATTATTTTATTTATTTTTGTTTTACTTGACGGCATCATTAGATTAGGTCTGTCTTTGGTGACATGGTTTTGCACGCTACATTACGCAAAATAGAATACGCTTCGCTGCTGCTCAAATGATCTGTATCTCCGAATAATACACCGTGGTTGTTCTCCAATTGCGTTGGGATTGACCATATTTTATCTCTGAATGCGTTTCAGGAAACCGAGTCATTACAAGTTTATTTGCTTCATTCGTTCGTGTTGTTCTGTGTAATTTGTCTGGAAAACCAACAACAAGCACTTAAATACTCCGGTGGTTTCATTAGGATTTCATGTCATTACACTCCCCCGCAACGCTCTTCTCTAGATTGTTTTGTCGAGGGGGGGGGGGAAGGGGAGAGGTCGTCAAACTGTGTAGAACACGCCAATTGTGTAACACCAATTAACCCAAGCTGCTCTCGGTTGGCAAAATGAACTGAGACAAAATCAATATTGGTGGTGGTTGGGGGGAGAGGGGGCGGTATTGTCTTGATTGTGCTTGTAATCCTACAATTCTCAGAGAAAAGTTTTATACATACATTTCAACGCTTTCTCTACGCCCTAATGCTGACGATCTTTACAGAATAAACGAAGCAGTTTTATTTATTATTTGTTAGAGAAACTGATACTAATACGAAATTATGAAACAAAATTCCAAAGAGTTAGTTGTGTTACGGAAAACTTTTTTTTTTATTAAAACAATTTCTCTACGGAATTACTATTAAGTCCTGACTAATGTAAACTAATGTCAACGTGGGCATTGCAGTTTAGCAGCTCGGAATACAGCAGCAATAACACTTACTTTCAAATACATTTAGTGTATTTGTTTTTGTGCATCTCACTGAAGAAAAACTGTAGCAGATTTTACTACCATTGGCAGACTTTGATAATTTGAGAATCTAAAACTAAAATCCAAACATGAAACCATGCTTCAAGTTCCACCTTACATTTAGCTATAATAATAGAAAAATAGTATTTATTTCTTGCATGTTGTAGTCAGTACTATCAAAAGTTTATGGCCAAATTAATAATTTTCCAACTGTATACTGGGAGTGGGGAGTTACAATTTGCTAACTAATCAGAATAATAGATCCTCCGTAGCTTAGTCGGTATAGACGAAGCCCTTTGGTCGGAAAGACCTGGGTTCGATTCCCGTCAGTGAATCGTGAGGAACCTTCATCTGGTCTCTTTCAAAGAGTTAGCCGGTCTCATACGGAGGTATGGTTTTTTTTTTTTTTTTTTCACTCGGAAACTCGGGTTATTCGTTCCCCCAGAACAGGCAAACTGTCCCCGTGAACACACACGGATTACAGTCAGGAATACTTAAGACGGTCCCTCCAGCCATAGGTCCGATTCGTCAGCTATGCAGGTCCCGATCTGATAAAAAAAAAATAGAGGGGACGACTGAGATAGTGCCTTACCTCCCCTTAAAAGGGGATCACGGCCGTTCAATAATCATACGAAATAAATAAATCAGAATAATTAGTATTTTCTTTACTCCTAATATTGGCAGAGATTTTTAATAACCTTTTTATTACATCTGCTTGAATCTGCGTTTCTGTCGCTAATTAAATTTTAGCCTAAAAATAAATGAAAAATCTCCTTGTTGCTAAGCCTAAAATTAGAAGTTGTGTTTTATTTCCTTTAGATGTCAGTGAATCATTTATAAATGTTCATTCCTTAATTTATTTCATATGTGCACGCACGAACTAACAGTATCACTTCAGTTTACGCATGCATATTGATCTTATTTTCGTATTGCAGAATCATACAGACTTAGCTGATGAGAACCAATACTAACTCGTTTGGTTTGTACAAATGTTAGTGTGTGCTAGTACTGCCACGAATAAGCTACATAATTCCTATTTGTTTACTTTGTCTTTGTTGAAGAATTGCAATACTTATCGAAGGACGGTGCATATGAAAAGCTTTGTATGTTAAATCTTTCAATGCCAGATTTTCTGGATTCTAACTACATGCTGTGATTAAACCCAAGTTTTTTTTTTGAATTATGCTCTCTAAAGAAATTTTGTATGAATTTTTTGTTATTAATTTTTACTTAAAAGATTAATGAAGAATAACACATTGTTTGACCTAAAATTCTTAAACTTCAGTTTCTTTCCTTTAGAAATCTTCGCGATCCTATTGAAGAAACACCCTTACTGACACTTGAAACGTGAGGGAGTTACTTTATTCTCCGAGAGTAAGATGAAGCATTACGTTTTAATGCAGACCACATCCTTAGTACTCTTCAGTTCGTTTACTGCTAAAAGAGGGCGTTCCTGCAAATCTGCTGAAGAGTTGGAAAAATCTGCTGATGCGTCATAACTGTCTTGTGGGACTGCTTGAGAAAATTTTGCTAGCATCACGCGTCGAATAATTTTTTTCTCTGCGACACGCGTAGAGATTAACACCGCCACCATCAAGTTCGCTGTCTTCCACGCTTGTACAGACAAACACACGCACGTACACATGCAGACTTACACTCGAAGTGAATGCGATTTGCAATCACTTATCGGACATTGACACTGCGATTGAGACTCTTATTGGAGTAACCGCTCGTATGCCAGCGTCGATCGCCATCCCCTCGAGATGCCCCATTGGGATTTGTGTGATTTAACCTCGCAGGAAAATCAGATTTGCTCTCAGTGGCTCTTGTTCCGAGAACAAAGACATTTAGCGGTGCTTAAACATTATTTATCGGTAGATAGCTTTGACGTCGCAGACCTAGATTGCTTTAGTTTAGTATATTACGTAAGGAATATGAAATAACGTTATTATCTTATTATTATTATACTAAGTATCATATTGCTTTAATAAACTAGTTTCATAAAAAGCCCTTACACATTTGCTTTTATACAATCTTGTCCATGTCCTTATATATAGAGAGAGAATGTATATAAAAAGTACGCAAAAAATTTCTTTTTTTTTTTTTTCTGTATACAGACCAAACCTTTCTTGATATTCTTTTTGACCAATGTCCAATGACCTGCCTGTTTGACCTATGTAAACGTTTCTATATGTAATCGATCCCTGGATATTATATGAATGCACCGCGATCTTTTGCCAGGTGATTATGGCAAGTTTTTATGATCGGATGAAATGTCATTTACATATTCTGCTTAATAAATAATTCTTCAGTTTTTAGGAGTTAGTATGCAAATAAGGAAGCGAAATATTTCCTTTCTATGTACTCGAATCTTATAAGGAGGTGGCGGGGTCTTCATCCTGCAAAAGCGCCTCTGTAATGAGTCAATTGGATGATGCAACATTTGTTTGAAAAGGTCTCATCCTTACGTGAGGAATTCTATCTCCGAATGAAAGGCATTTTTTTTCTTCAATCGCAGGTGAATTATCTGGTCTCGTTTGACGTTGGCAGGATTATTCTTCCTGGATAAACTTGTTTTTCATTCCGCAAACATTACAGGTCATTCAAGAACGCCTTGGCGTATAAGGGGAACAATATTAAATGTTCTAAGATGCAAGGTGGTTGTTAGGAGTGGCATCAGTGATAGGGGAACTAGATTTATGGCAGGAATGTCTAAGTAGGACCTAAATCAGGATTTATTGTGTGAACCTGATTTAGAGGAATAAGAAATATCGGATTAGGGATAATGAATTAGAACCCAAGATAAGGAGGTGTCAAGTAATCGACCAAAAGGCCATTCGAAGTATTGCTTTTGTAACTCTTCTCCTTCTTCAAATAATCTGCCACCATCCTGCACTTATACAAACCCGTGGTTAAAAACACTCAGTTAACAGATATAATATTATTTCCTCATAGCCTTGGTTACTTTAGCAAAAACTAAAACACATCTATGAAGTACCTGGATAGTTTATTAACTTTTGTTTTCAAAAAAGCAATTCGTGTAAGATTGTAATCTGTTCTTCTTAAAAGAAGTGATTTGATTTAAGACAAATCAAAGTACTGAATTTTATCAATTATCTGTAATGTTAAATTGTCAGCGCTATTGTGGGTTTGATTGTCATCGAACCTCTTCCTGTCTGTCTTTAAGTTTGAATGCAGACGCACAGCCCTACTAATATCTCACATTATTCCGCACTGCGCTAACAAAGTGTGCTGTCCAATATCACCATCAAGCCGAATGAAGTCCCTTGGTGGTAATTAGCTCAAACTCTTCTTGTGAAAGAACTCTGGGGACATAATAATTTCAAGTTATTAAAATGACTGTGCGGACCTTCTCGGCTCCTGGAATAACCAAAGTCTTACGCATATTGAGGAAAAAAAAGCGTGCATTTCCATTGAAGTAGCCAGCATATCAGATGACAGACGTAGTGAACCTGTAATGTTTGTTGTCACACACATATGCAATGGGTCATAGATAAATGGAGACTTGCATATTAATACATGTAATTACGAGTATTGAGTCGTACCATGGCTTCCTATTGCTCACTCTTGGCAAGTGCAGCTACATTGCAAGTGCATTTTCTCTGGAGATTGTATTCCACATGCAAAGAATCATGAATAATCAGTAAGTACGTCACGAAAATTGTTCCCCCAGTACGAATATATTAGGAAGTGTCTGCCGTTTATTACAAGGTTGGAGTATTGAAGATATCCACCAGCTTTAAGATAAAATAGAAATGCAAGGTTAACTTGGTAAATTAAATCAAAGTGCGTATTATCTGCAACAAGATATTTTATCAGATTGGGTTTCATTTTAAATCAAAGAAGTTAATATCCTTTAGTTCATTAGTTAGCTAGCAAAATAAATAACATAAAATTAAAATAACTAAAATTGCACATTATTCACCCAAGCAAAGCAAAGCTGACTTTGTGGAATTTTTAAAGCATTAGCACCACGTGTTTACTAACCTAAAATATTTAATCGGATAAGTGGCCAGGTGGATTGCTTAATAGGACACCTCGTTTATGTTGTTTCACCGTAATGAACAACTTTTATTTTTCTACTCGTTTTGCTGGTTGAGCCCTCTTAAAGAGGGATTAAGTATGTATTTATGACTGTAAAAAAGTGTGTGTGTTCACGGGACGGTTTGCTTGTTCTGGGAGACGAAAAACAGAGTTTCCGGGTGAAAAACCCTCTACCTCCGAATGAGACCGGCTAACTCACCTTTAGTCGAAAGCGACCACATAAAGGTTCTTCACATCAGTGACGGGAATCGAACCCACTTCTTTCCGACCAAAGGGCTTCATCTATACCGATTGAGCTATGGAGGCACATCCTACTAAATAATTTGACTTTTTCACTAAAGATTCAGTACTGTCTAGAATAAACTGGAAAAAGTGTATAATGCCAGAATAGATATATAGAGAGAGAGATACGGAACTGGAATATCCATTAATTCCATCCCTTTTTGAGAAAGGACCCATTTGCAATGAATCTGTGATGAATATATAGTTGAGACCCGCATTTGATTTAAGCAAAAACGTGTTTAGTCTCTCGTAAGTTGTTTAACTCAAAACAATTATTAAGATCGAGTTAGTTAAATGGGCATCCATTTTATTGCTGAGGGAACACCGTACTCTAATTATGCGTGCTAGATGGCAACCAACCATTTGCAGAATTAAAACGAAAAGAAAAATAAAGAGAGAAAGAAATATTGTTGGTGTTTCGTGGAAGAAATTTATCAAAGCTGAGTTATTGTTCGGGATTTAAAGAATACATACTACTTGCTTTAGCCTTAAAACATCACCTTAGGGAAAAAGATAATGGAGCTTGATGCTGAATCACTTCCTATTCAAGAAATACAACACTTTTGGATTACGTTTCTTTCAAGAGAAAAAAAAAGTTCAGATTGCTCTATTGTCTGGAGTAATGTCACTTACGAAAACGTCCGTGGTACAAGTGAAGTATAAAGTAGGTTATACGTATTGCTGCAGAAAAGATTGACGCAAACTGAACTAGTTTACAGAAAATGTAACTGAGATTAGAAGCATAATTAAACTTTGACAACACTGACGAACGAGGAAACCTTTGACAGTTGGCTCCAACTTTACAAACTTGCTGAATGTTCCATCTGTAGATATAAGGGGAGGTGAAGAGATGGTGATCAAATACCGCCACGTCATTTTACATGTTATCACTTTGAACTGCTTCGTGTGCAAGCATTTATGAACTCAGGGATTAACATGGATAACGCCTGTTATCGACTGAGCATAGCTAATCTTACTGCTTGCCTCAGCAGTCTTTGTGAGCTCTGTAAGCGCACTCGCATTCCACTGCAAACATTGCAATAACATCGGAATATGTTCGAAAGATGTCTGTGGAACAAGTGGAAAGATTTGTTGCTCACGTGCATACTGAAATCAACAGTACAAATATAATCTAATACATTTTAAAGTTAAAAACGCTAATTTACTTATTTTTTTATTTTATTAGCCAGTACTAGCTTTTACAGTTGTTTATGTTCTTAAAAAAGAGGGCGATTGGCATTATGAATCTTATATGATGATCGGATGTTTACATCTGAATGATGACTCAGCTGTTACAATAAGAAGAAGAGTTGACCATCTGAATATAAACAAGCGAACAACCTCTACTTTCACTTACTCATTTTCTGATACAAATACGTGCTTTAGAATAAATATGTTTGTGCACTCCTGGCTAATTGATATGCCCAGCTTGTCCATTATTCTAATAGCGATGTTTAAATGTTTATGTTGCTTCTCCTTTTAGCCTTTAAAGTGGATATTGCTCATTTGGATTCAGGTTTTATACCTTGGATTTGACCCTGAAAGACGTTAGTGTTTGCATTTAAACCATTTCTCCATAGTTTGCTTGACAACATCGAATGTTGTGGTTGACGTACTCGTACATAAAAAATGGCGAACTTGACTTACACTGAGTAGACCAACAAATGGTAAAACACAAAGATGCTTTTGATAACCACTTAATTGTGAAGTCTTACACAGTTATTCATTAAATTTTGAATTTCATGTGACAAGCAAAATTTGCATAACTACAACCAAATACTAAAAATAGTATTTGATTAGCATACATGAAAATCTGGTAGTCATGCAAGTTTTACCTAAAAGTAGGCGAAGTTTGTAGAACATGCAGCACTGCCTCTTCTAGTTAATTGTGATCGTATGATCTCGGTTTTTAACTGCGTGCCGGAGGACAAAATTAGATTTCTAATCTTTCTAGAAATTATGGAATGCATAGCGAATAGTGCATGTGTAGAGAGGGGAAGCTTTCTCTATTCTTTGTTTTAGCTTCGAGAGATGCAAACTCTCCTTTCCATTGTGAAGCTGAGTGCCGATGTCAAAGAAATGAATACAGCTGTGATCGGATACTGTCTTATTGATGAAAGCCAACGTTACTCGAAACCTCCTTAGTAATTCACTCTAGGGGATTAGAATCATGCTTCTATCTGCGTTTGATTTCCCGCAGGTGTCTTTCATCATGTAGTAAACAATTCGCCATGTCCACCAGACACAATACATTCAAAAAAAAAAAAAAAAAAAAAAATGGTTACCGTGGTTACATACATTCATCTAGTGTCAGACACTGTGGCCTACTCGTCTGAAAAGTAAAGGTTATTATGTTCCCGTGAAATGTAGAGAAAACAATGACCAATCATCATTATTCGACTACTTTTTTTTTTTTTTCCATACGGTGATCATTGGATAATATCTTTATATTGACAATCTTATTATGGTTATGAGTGACTGCAGGTACAAGGAGTGACAGGCTGTGACACACCTTCTATATCTGGTGAACACCCACAGGAGCATGACGCATGAGATTGTCCCAGTTGTTTAGGCCACTGTCAACTTAGACGAAATTGTGGTAGGCGAGTCTCGTAATATAATAAGTTTAATGCGGGCTTCCTGCGTTATTTACCAAGAACACAGATACAAGCCTAGCGTAAACTATTAAGTTAAAAGTCGTAAATTAGCGTGTTGTTCATGCTCGTAGGAGTTGGCTTCGAGGTGGACAAGTGTCAGTTACATAAATTAGCGTTTGCAGAGTGTTACGATAATTAGTGGCTTAGCTGGAAAATTCGCAAGGAGATTAGGGAAATGGCCACTTAAATTTTTAAGCGTAATTAGCAGATATTCTTTATGACAAATTAAGGTCTTCACGTACCGCCAGGTTCGTTTACGAAACTGGCATGTTTTACGGCTGATACTCGGAGAAGTGGAGCATTGAGTAGGCGGTGATTGAAGTGCGGTTGAACTTTGTTTCTAGGTGATACCGCCATGTCTGGTTATGTGGAAGGAAAAAAAAAAAAGCTAAAAATAAAAGACAAAGAAAAGAATGAAACGTCTACATTTCTTGCATCCATCTTGCAGACAGCGAAGACCTGAATGCTGCCCAGTTCCTCTGATTTGCACATTGGCAAGAGCAATTTTTGTTAACTTCGGCAATCTGAAATGGGTTTCTGTCAACCATTCATCTCGTGCTCTTTGCTAACCGATAAGGTCGTCAGTGTCCTATTTTGCATGCATGAATATATGACACATGCACGCTTTGTATGCATGCTTCGGATCGCTGGAGTATGACTTTTCACACTTATCTGATCCACTATTTCATATCGGTGTTTGTGATGAATCACCGTAATTGAATATGTAGTTGCTTCCATGGTTTATCTCGTCTACACTTACAAGTCTCTGTGATTGGATACATTCGACTATTTACATAAAGTAATACGTGCAGCGTTTGATGAAGTCTCTTTAGGAGGGATCAGTAGAACTCGGGGTTGATTTGTTGCCGACAGATTAAAATCTCTGAAGTTACTGATTTTTTTTTGGGGGGGGGGGAAATCAATGTTTGTGCATATTCAATGAATTTTAAAGTAGATATTCTGAATCTTGCTCTTGATAAAAATAATTATACCGACTCTTTATCAGCTGACTACTTACTTTCCGTTTAATAATTATAAAAATGATTAATAATTAATATTTTATAACTTAAAATGAGTAAATTTAAGATTTTAATATAAAATTGATTTTATTATACATAAATTAACTAAATGTATAATTAAAAAGTATAGTTATGATGACCTTATAATGATGGAAATATAATTGTGAAGTGAATCTTCCTAGCACTCCACACACAGATATCCTCCTCCAAGCTGACAAAGAATTCATGCAGTTCCATCACATTTGTTGGCCATAGGACCTATCAACCCCAAAAGTAATCAGTAGAATTGAGATCGATTATCTGAGGGAGTAATCCATAAAAGTAAATTTCCCGTCATGCTCCTGAAGCCATTTCTGAGCGAGAAGTGTTGTGCTCTTAGAACTGCAGGCAAAGAACAGTTGAATGTATTTAACAGTTTTGCTGCATGCTTTGAAATAAATATCTCAGTAGCCGCCAACGCACCATCTAATCCATACTACTTATGTAGAAGATCTCTGAAGTGCATTGTATCAGGAGCACTTGATTGTCCACGTTTCAAGCTAAATATTAACTGAAGTTCAAACTTTTAAGCAGATTTCTTGGGTTTGCGTGATATTTTAACTAGGTTTCTTTTGGTTTTGTAATATTTCTGTGCAGTTTATTACATATTCTTGGTAAAGAGACAACTTAAACTGTGTAAACGTCGTCGCAGTTTAAGATTGTTAGTATTATACAACTTACTGCAAGTTTCTTTGGCTTCGTATGAATACCAGAAACGTGGAATTCAGAAATCCACATATTTCTGGATTCTATTCTACTTTAATAATAAATTTTATTATACACTTAACAGGAACTTGAAAGCTTCAAGGATATATTTCAGGAAGGTTTTTGTTTTGTGTAATACAAAAAAAAAAAGAACCCTTTCTTGCAGAACAAAAAAAACTAAATTAACGTATATTTTCTGCTTGCATGTGAGAGAAGAAGAAGAAAAAAAAAACTGAACTCTATCCATTCTGTTTTTCTAATTTCTTTGTGATTTATGTCACCGAAGCCTGATGTGTGCAGGGGTGCGGTAGCGCAGTATAAAAGGCAACCACGTGACCAACCAACCCACAATAGACTCGGTTCTGATATTATGCTTGTGGAAAGTCCCGGAATGTCCTCCTTTTACACGACAGCTCATTAACCTCCCCCTCTTTTTCCCACATACCACTCCCATAAAGGAGAGAGTTTTATAGACTGTACTGAAGCCGATATCCGTCCATGTTTTGTGATGAGGAGGCCCCTCGGAACTAAGGGTATTCTGTAGATAACTGAGTCTCGCTGACTAGTCTATTAGACCTCGTTGGGGGTGTGGCATATGTTGTGACGAACAAGAATTGGGCTGACCTTCATTCTGACACGCTTACCATTCAGTAGTGTGGCGAATTTACTGAGGAGATACAGTAGTGGAGTATTGCGCAAATGTGATTTAGAATTGATCCTCGTGTATCCTTGTTTGCAGTTTTTCGTTTTGCTTTATTGTTGAAGTACTGGAGGGATTTCGCCATTTTCCCATTCAATTTATTAAGCAGAATTCTCGCTAAACAAACTAAATCCAAATATTTCGAAAAATAAGTAATCGAATTAGAGCAACCTTTATCAGCTCTACGTTTGTGCTCCATGTAGCCATGTTTGCATCACTTTCTTGTGGGAAAAAAAAAAAGATAAAAAATTTTCAGCTTAACCATACCGATCCACCAGTATTTTTATCGCATGGCGACCACTTTCTCTTTGGATGTCACGTAATATCCCTTAGAGACCCGCTAATTGCATGCTATCGTGTCGAATTCCTGTGACGCGGAACTTGGTAGGTGTAATATACCGACACGCAAACTCCCAGAGAAATGAGCCAAACGGTTATTTCTTTTAAAATGTCTGCTTGCTAGTAATAAAGTATTAATTGCTTCATTCATGGCGTTCCTTTTGCACTTTCATAATTTATATCGTTTGCTTCGTCAGGTAAACAGGTCATGTAAGATTATCTTGTGTACGGTTGAGTCTCTAAGATGTTGTGTAGTATCACTGTTTTGCACGTAGCTCTTACTTTCTCTTTCTCTCTCTGTGAAGGTAATTTTCGAGTGGAGTTAAAAAGAAAGATAATCTCAATTTATATTAATAGAACAAGATGGTGGACCAAATATCTTCCCCAAATTCTTCAGATTCATACTGGTAATTTTAGCCAATGATTCCCTGTTTCTTATAAAAGAAAATCCGGTTCTTCACTATCAACCAAAGAGTAAGAATGCTAGCATATAATTTCCTTCCTTAATCACCCTGATGCTTTTTTAGGGTTCTTAGAATTTAATTATCTGAGATGCATTCAAATTTATATGCACGATGAAAATCATATTCTTTCCGCTCTGGAAGTTATATATATATATTTTCTTTTGAGAATCTTGTTGTTGAGAAGAGACCTGTGTGTGTGTTCCTAAACCATCATAAACTTAATTCGTAAGATACGCATATGTACTTCTGTCTGAGAGCTCGCACCGTACCCTGATATTTGGGACACTTACTGAAGTAAAGCTGCAAACTCCAGTAAGATAAATACTCCAATTAAACGACCCTGCAGAATATCAAATGCCAACTTAGCGTTTTATCATTTTTGTTTTGTTTACCTTCTTGCAACTTATAACCATAGTGATGCTTGAATTCTCTTTGTTGCGGTTAGTTAAGTTGCAGGCTGCATTTTTAAATTAATGTTGGCGATATTATTTTAGAAGCCGTATGTAACAGATTAAGTGAGCTTCCCTTTAAATGTATATTAGAATTGCTTGGTACGAATTTTAGGACAAAGTTTGGGTCAGAAAAACATTGCCCACACAGTAAATATGTGAATAAGGCATGTGGGCCTGTTTTATGCGAGGATTTACGAACCCACATAAAGGGTTCGACCACCTTAGGACCAGTGCCTGAGAATAACTCGCTCAAAGTCGATTATAAATCTCTTCAGAACCTTACATCACCCTTCCTTGTCAGTGCAAAGGAGCTTGCTGTGACGTTGCCATAGTGGTACTATAGGGGGCATAAAACAAATCATTTATTTAATTTATTTATGCACTTGTTTGTCTCTTGGATTATAGAAAATCCATCAATATCTAAACCGCATTGTCCATTATTGGATTTTCAAGGGAACTTCGTGTAGATACCAGACTCTTGTTTGTTCAGATTAGTTTATCTGATTCTTAAATCATTGCTTAGATCAGAATGGAAAGCTTTCTTTCGCTCTCGAAATATAATATGAAAAATTTATTTCATTTGCTTTCCCGTCTTCAAGTCTCCTATTTTCAGTTGACTAACGTGAAATTGAATTTCAGATTCAAGTGAAGTTTTTTCAAGAAAACAACAAAAAAGAGGAATATTCATTAACTGTTGTATATTTTCTAAGCAAATTTCGTTATACCATGAAAGAATAGCGGTGGAAAAATCGGTTTTCTAAATTTCGTATTCCCGTAGCCTAGTTTCTTAAAGAGTGCTTGAAATTTGATGTTCAGTTTGTAGTTATTCGATAGATATAACTAGTCTCAAAACTGTCATTCTCATTGTCGTAATTATTATTAATGTTTAATTATTTTTTTTATTTTGTCAGCCTTTTTTGTCATTTACTAATTCTAATGCTTTAATTAACGAATGTTTTAATTTTCGGAACTTTTTTTTTTTTAAATCGTCGATTAAATTTTTTATTCATTCGTTTAATAAAACATGTTAGAGTATTACTTATTAGAAATAATGATTTATTATTTATTTTTTTTATACCTGATAATTATATTAAAAGTATTGTGGCAAATATTAAATTCTGCGGCATTTCAGAGACGCCGAATCGAGCTTAGTGCGAGTCTATGTTCACTCTCTTTGGGTAGTTTTTATTTTTCTTTGTCGCCTGGATATGAAACGCATAACCTTATTACAAACAAAGGAATATTTATTTCGACTTATAAGTCGGCCGCAATCAAAACGAATTACCGAGTTTTGTGTTTTCAAGGACCTTGCTCTCTCCCATTCTGATTTATGGACTTGGAATTTAATTATTAAAAAAAAAAAAAACCGACAACTAATGGATTTATAAATGATTGTTTTATTAATAAATCCATTAGTTGTCAGTTTTTATGTGGGTATGTGAATCAGCTACGGAGTAATGCTGTTATAAACATGGAAGTGCATATTTTTAAATTTAAATTTTATTTTAAAAAATTATTGTGAATCATAGCTTAAATGCCTTTTTTACGATTTTCATTTAGCAAAATGTTTCTCAATTGGCTACCTCGCCTTTTGATTTAAAAAAAAAACAGTTTTTAGTCCTATCGTTAAATATAGGTTTATGGGTCATCTATTAATGCATGACTAATTTTGCACTGTTGCTCGAAGCGTATCTAATATTGATGTGAGTGTCCGCCTTCCAGTCTAATAAGCTGTCAGTGGTTCATAATCTTTGTCACAGTCCATCTTGTCTGGTTTATAACCCATGAATTATGCTGTTCATCTGTTATCATGTTTTGTTCGCTTACCGGTGTTGACATATATTTCCTTGGTCGGAGATTATATATCATACTTCACATTAATAATAATTATTTTACATGAAGCTTCCCCATTCCAATATACAATTGTTTGCAAGCATCGGTTTTATTAGAATCACAAAAAAGATATCCTATACGCAAGGAACAAAATAAAGGGTTAACCCCCCCATCCCCTGCATAATAAAAACAATACGGCATAGTTTTTGGAATGAATACTTCCTTTAGTGGCATCGAGTCCAAAACCTTAAGTGCTGTTAGGACGATGAGGAAATTTCTCAAATCACATATTTCATGCTAATGAAGACTTCGCACACTTTAAACTGAGAAACATGTACAGCGTAAAGTATAGTTTAATTTATACGCTCTTTCCATTTTCATCATGACAGACACTTGCGCCATCTGGTATCAATTTTTGTTGTTAAAAACTTTTTAGCGTTAGTATAATAGTCGTTGATTTAACAGTTGAATTCTTTATTATTCAAATATTCAGTTTCAAAATACGGACTTTCTGATGACAAAAATACAACTAATATAAAAGTTCTATATTTTTAAAATTCTCGGGATTAAATTATTTCCACTAATTCCTTTCGGAATAACGGTGTCAGGTTTTATTTATAAATTCTCAGCACGAAGAGATGTAGTATATTAAAGTAATTGCATACAGTCTGCTATAAAATTTCTTCAATTGTTATGATTTGTGTCAAATTTGCGTCGTATAAAACATTTGATCAGCGCATTCAGTATCAAAAATATTAAAGTGTGATTAAAATCATTTCCGAAAGAAGAACTCTTTATCCTGCATGCATTTTCTTTATTCCTCTTAGAGAATCAGCACACAGAAAAGGGGCGATATCTGTATAGCAACAGTTTCTTTTATTAACCTGTCCGTATGGTTTTATTTTCAATAACTAGAGTTCATGCATATTCAGTTATATGCATGAACTGCGTATCTCTAATAAACAGGAGCCGCTCAATAGAGATACGCAATGCGTATTGGACCACTGTGAGCCTTCAGAACAGCCTCGATACGCTTAAATACTAACGATAAGATTGCGGGAGACGTTGTGTGGAGTTGAAGAATTCCTGCATCTCCATCACATCCCAAAGGGACTGAGGGCTGGTTACTAAGGGGGATAACCCATTAAAGGTTAAGTTGGATTGTCTGGAATAATTGCCACACCTTGGTCAGTGTATTCCATCCATCCATCCATTTCCCATTCGTGCAGGACTGGTTGAGTCCTTTGTTTAGGGGCTTTGGCAATTTAATGCAACTGGCTTGCCAGTCCTCTGCTGCATCCCTCTAGGGATAAACAGTTTGTCTGTACTGAGAAACAAATAACCCGAGTTTCCGGCAGAAAATACTCACCACCACCACCACCCCGTATTAGATTAGCTAACTCACCATTTGATTGAAAAGGCATGATAAAGGTTCCCACATCATATACAGAATTCGAACCTGGGTCTTTCCAACCAAAAGGCTCGTCTATACCAATTGAGCTACGAAGGTTCTTGTCAGTGTACTGTGTTCGTTTATTTATTGAGCCTGTTTGTCTGGCTGGTCCGTCTGCTTTATGGGATGACAACCCTTCCTCCTGTGTATAAATTCTATTAAATTAGCGGGATATTTTTTTATCTATGTTTTATTGGACTCTTTTGCCTCCATTAATAGCGTAAAGCTCTCCTGAGTTCCTAGTAAAACAAAGGCTGAATAGTGCAGCTTACCAGAATATCGATAGGAATGCAAACCATTATTTCCTCACCATGTTTTTTTGTTGCCATACCGTTGTGCTTTTAACTCCACGAAATAACAGTAACCGAGATTTATCATTCCATTACAACTTTCTCTATCCACTGCTTTTACTTCTTGGATGGGCATTAGTACTTTCGATGGTTATGTGCAGTTATATCCCATTCTGGACATCTTCTTACTCATATTTCTTTCAGGTACATTCCTTCGGATTACATTTATTTGTCTTATACGTTCCTATGCCTAAAGTTTACGTCAAGTTTCCTGTTTATCACACTATTCTCGATATACCGTAAACTTGCATGTGTCCACTTAGTAGATTAATGTTTTTTTTTTTTTTTTTTTTTTTTTTTTTTTTTTTGAGATATACTTATCGACCTATCTGATTCTGACTATCATCCTGTGTTCCAGTTTCTCCGAAGTTACGACATTGACATACACTCATCTCAACGGAGACTATCTCCCAGAAGAACCTTTACACGAATCTAGAATTTTTCTTCGGCTAAACGAACTTACCGGCTGAAGAATAGACACACACACACACACACAAAAACAGAGTCTCATACTCCATATATCTGTCTTTATTTAATTCCCATACTCTAAATCATTCAGCCTTCATAGCTCAGTCGGTATAGACGAAACCCTTTGGTCGGAAAGACCTGGGTTCGATTCCCGTTAGTGACGTGAGGAATCGAACCCAGAACCTTTATCTGGTCTCTTTCGACGAAAGGTGAGTTAGCCAATCTCATATGGAGGAAGGGTGGGGGGGGGGGTTCACTCGGAAACTTGGGCTTTTTGTTCCCCGTGAACACACACACACATCGCTACAGGCATAGGACACACCGGGAGGCATAGGACTAACCACCTGATACTCGAGTTACGGTTGCGAAGTCCAAGAATACTTGGAAAGGTCGTGGGCGCTTAAGTGCCTGTTAGGACCACTGATAGGATAGAATAGGACTCTAAATCATTTATTCTCCGGATGAGATGCTGTACATTTGTAGCTGGAGCTGTGCTACATGTTACTGGTGAATTACATTTATTAGGGTGGTTCTTAAACATTTGGGCTACTGAAGTAACCGTACTGGCTTTGTAATAATTAAAAAATTACAACTTTACATACGGTTGCTCGCTCTTAGAAATTAAATGAGTCTTCAAGATACAGAAACAGAAAAAAATTGAATGAAATAAAAAAAAATCCCCCAGTTCCTTCCCCCACCCATCCCCCCAACATCCGTTCGAAACAGAACAGTGTCAGGATTTTTCAGTTGCTCATGAACTGCTAATTAAGCTATTTTGTTTAGGCGATGTCAAACTCTTCAAGCTCCTTCCTCGCATTTACGTCTCAAATTTAAATAATTTATAATCTAACATGTCCGCGCGGTTAGCCTAGTGGCTGTGCGCTTTGCAACCATATGCCTGGGGAAGGAGTGTCCCAAGTTCGATTCCCGTCGGTGACGTGAGGAGCTGAAGGATCTTCCTCACTCATAGCCAAGTTAACCGGTCTTGGGCGTGGACAGTAAGGTTTTTTCTCCAGTTTATCCCGGTTTTTTTTTTTTTATCCCGCAATTGAGAACTCAACACTACAGGACATAGAATTACACCGGGGCATAGGGCTGACCACCTTATCCTGTGAACGGTTTGATGTCCGATGATTAATAAACCCTCGACACCACAGGGTAAAAGAGGGTAAAAGGAAAATGAGATGAGATAATTTAACATTCTAATTGTATTTGATCCCAGTGTCTATTACTCCCCTGTCTAGTTTTAAGAAACACTGAGCCATTCCGTCCTTATAAGTACGGTATGTTTCGAAACGCAATAATCTGAAAGATTGTTCGGTTTGGTCCGATTAGAACTGAATAATTAGATGTGAATAATGCAGGTTAATTGAGTGTGTTCTTCAGTTTGTTTATGAAGCGTGCGAGATGAAAACAAACCCCTCCAACCTCGAGATGGGACTAACTAACTTACTAACTAGCTACCTTTAATTGAATAGCTTTAAAAAAAAATTCTTCACAAATCTTAGACTGGATTCGAACCCAGGTATGCTCTCGATGAGGTCAAGACTGATGATTTCTTTCTGTTTTTCTTAGAGAGTTAGTCGGACTCGTAGACTTAAAAATGAACGAAGTTCTGCTTCTTCGTCGAGTATTATTATTTTATTTCTTTTTATCAAACTACTTCCGAAAAATGAATCAATTCTCTTATCTACCGACTATTTTTTGTTAAAAATGCTTTTAAAAAAGATGAAGACAAAGATGACGGTTAAGATCAAAGAAAGATATCTTCATAATTTAAGAAAAGAACTCATCTAACATGAAATCAAATTCCCAAAGGATTAAAAAAAAACATTTCTTATCGAAGACCTTTTATAACGAAGAAGATTTTGTTTTTATAATGATTTTTGCTATTCTTACAAATAAGAGAGAGAGAGTACTGTGAGCAGACTGACTATAAGATACTCAAAATCGGATTCATACACGCAAAGGTGCATTTAAAAGCATCGTACCTCGTTATCGGTATCGATTTAGGTGACTGTATGAGAATCGGAAGTTCCGAACCTCTTCAGTTGATTCAGGTTTATAGACTTGTTCTTAGTGAATGAGTTATGATTTTATCAAATTGGTTTGAAGAATTTTTTGTGCTAAATTACTTTATAGATTTTTAGCATAGCAATAGCCGCTTCAAAGCATCCCATCTAATAAGTCAGATCATTTGACATTGAGTTGTGTTGAAACTTAACTACAGTTTGGTAGCTCGTTTCTTAAAATATAATTTTATGAAAAAGCATTTTATTCTTAATTCAATTTCTATTAGTATTTTAGTTATAATTTTTTAATATTTCAGTTTTTTATTTAAAAATGAACGAAGTTCTGCTTCTTCATCGAGTATTATTATTTTATTATTTCAAAGTCAAAGTAAAATGGCAACAATAATAATTAAATATTGCAGGGAATGGAACGAACCAGACAGAAAATTTTCTCTAAATTTCAAACGAAGTTTGTGGATTCTGTGCCGTATTGTTGTCTGTCATGCTCTCTCTCCCCCAATAACTTGAAAATCATCTATTGCACTGAGCTCAGTTATGAGTTCAGGATAAGGGATAGGGGACCGGTTGCCAGTGATTTTCAAAAATTGGGCTATTTAAGCTTTGCATTCTCTCCTTGAGAAATAAAAGGCTTATGCTTTAGTTCAGTTGGTGAACTCTCTGTATAACGAAATAGTTTTTCATCCTTGATTAACTAAACGGATGTGCCGATTTGTTTCCATAGAAACAGTAGATTATGTTTGCGCATACCAGGTAGCAGATATACAGCATTATGTATATCATCGATACGTGACGACGATATTTTTGCATGTCAAAGGTCTAATTTTAAGGAAATTCATTTTAAATAGATTGCATTTATTTGCATGTGTAATCTTGATATTTTTTTTCATCGTTTTCAGTTTTCTACAGCTCCTGTTACCGTCTGGGTTGATAGTTGTGTACTTGTACTATTTTACTAATCTATCAGTTTCATTCTGAATGAATTTCCACTTCCCATTTAGTCTGATCTTTCTGTTGATGGCTTCTTTGATGTTTTTTTGAGTTTTAAGAATGCTTTTTATGCTAAATTTTGTTTATCATCGAGTGTGTTGCATCTTGCTAATAGTCTAAAAAAATTTCCGCTGCTTTTGATGTTTTAAATTGTTTTCGGGGTCTTGCTAAGCCCACAAGTAATATTCGTCTTCGTAATGTTAAACCATATTTCTGGAATTTCTTTTATCATGTTTTCGAAATAATCCCATTAACTATTTCCTTAGGGGTGTCAGAAGAATGACAACGATACATCCTCATAGAAAGATCAGTGTTAGGATTCCATCAAGGACGCTCGATACTATCGTTTTATTTTTCTCGCGAAATTGACAAACCTGTGTGAAACAAATAATGCAGTGTCTTATTCTGTTAGTTCGTGCATTCCCTGACTAGACAGACTGACGCCCTATGAGCACAATTAGTTGCTTTGTTGTATACTTCTAAGCACTTCAGCTCCACCAATTGTATTACTATGTTAAAATAGAATATATGAAGGTCTACTACAGCAGGCTTTCAAATACTTTATGGGTTCCATTCCTATAGGAATGGAACGCATTAGTGTTGTGAATGGTGTGCTAACAAAAGCATACGTTTAATTGGTCTCTTTATACCCAGGAAGGGAAGCAAAAAAATCAAACTGGCAATCATCAGATACTTTTCTATATGTGTTTATATGAAAAGCATCAATCAAGATGGATTGCATTATTATAATTTTCAAACCCAGATTACGATGAATCTGCCTTTTGTTCGGAAAGGCAGAATCAACCTAGTGAAATAGATCACTGGATTTTTTTCTAATTGGAGGGAGGGAACATTGGAGACCTGAATTGGCTTGAGATTAGTCACTAGAGTAGGATTTTCGAATTATATAAAACATAAAAGTAAAAAAAAAAATATATATATAAATAATTCTTAGCCCACCCATGGTATGAATGTACTATATATTTACAAAACCTGTTGTGGGTGAGGGACATTTAAAAAAAAAAAAAAAAAAAAAAAAAAAAAAAAAAAAAAATCCATCAGAGAAGACTATTCTCCAACTTTTATGAGATCCAAACATTAGATGTTTTTCAAACTATGGTACGCTAATATCATAAAAGATTTGAGTCGAAAAATTTCTATGATATTCCACATAGCACTTGTTTTTAGAAAATAGGGCTTCCAAAGAGTAATAGTATATGATAATAGTTATAGAGGGGCCGATTGCACAGGAAAAAGAATGAACTCCCCCAATAAATCTAAGACTGAAGTGATAACACGTCTTATAAACTACACCGAGTTTTAAAAATAAGTAAATCTAGCAAGGGACGGAGGAACATTTATCCATGGTATTTTTCAACCATTAATAAATTAATAAAAACAAAATTAAACGCCTTTTACAGGGCATGCTTATATTTTGGTATATTCAATTGATTACTTAGTAGAATATTACTTATCAGCATGACATGTTGATTTTTTCTACATTTATTTTTGATTTATGTGTCTCGAGGTCCCGATGAGTATATTGATTGCGATTTTTTTTTTTTTTTTTTTTTTTTTTTTTTTTTTTTTTTACACGTGTGGTTTTCGCATTTTTATTATTTCCTTCCCTAGTACACATCATTTTATTCGTTTCCTTTTATATTTCTAAAAGTAGTTTTGTGTTCAAGATGGCCGTGTGTCCTTGAGATGAAAAAAAAAAAAAAGATATACATATCCACACTTCTCTCCAGTTCATTCTTAACGTAATTGGACATCTTTAATGACTTTGAAATTGATTTTTATATTAGTTTTTTTTTTGGTGCGTGTGTGTGTGTGTGGTTTGTTTTCGTTCTCGCATAACCTTTCTGTGTACAATATAATCGCTCGTGAAGTGCATCTACAACTGTGCATTTGTGAATGCCCAAATTTAACTTATGCTCTAATACAAGTCGGAAAAAATTGAAAAGATTTTTAAAATTGTGTTGCGTATTTTAATATGATGAGAAACTCGCTTTCCAAGGAGAAAATACACATTCATTAATGAAAGTATCCCCTCCCCCCGTTTAAAATCAAGAATGAATTTTAATTTTGAGTTTCAAATGATAATTATTTTTCACCAACAAACACATTCGCTGTTTACATATAAATGGAAAGAATAAAAGAAAATCTTGCGGATGAAAGGAGTGAGGTGTTAAGAATTTTACTAAAAAGTCGGGTTTGGAAAGTTCAGAAAAACAATTTTATTTTTTATTTTAAGCAATACGCGGAACTTATATATTGATTTATGTTTCGAATAGAGGACAATGGTCTTATAGTAAAAGCACATCCAATATCTCCTTCCCATATTCAGTGGATCGTTGATGTATTTGGAATGCACGCACAATTGGTGCAATAATCAGGCACTGCAAGGCAACTTATTGCATTGAATTAGGACTATTTCACGAGACAGTGCACGATTCGAGTTAAATTTGTTTGATTTCTGTTCTCTTATTTTTTTTTTTTATTATAAAAAGTGGAAACAAGTCGAGCACTGTTATTTCGTAAAATATTGAGTATCACAGACTTACGTTTGTCAACAAGTGTTTGTGACACTTCACGAGTAAATTATTTACATATTGAAAGAACTTGTTGGAAATGCAATTTGAATTCTTGTTGTACAGTGGAAGAGACAATAAAATTATATTTGCTACGTGAAGTGAAAGTGTAATAAACATATCATTAGATGACGTGCGTGTGTGCGTGCGCGCGCGCGCGCTCTTTAAATACATGCGTGACTAATAAGAATTTTCTTGTCTCCGAACTCTGATATACGATACATAATCCTTTTAGATTTTGCCTATAAAGTAGAAGGGTTACAGCTGGTTATATTCCTCTTTACCCTTGAACAAGGGTTGTGTAGTCCGTCTAGTTCGATTAATTAGCACCAATCTCTGAGTCGACGATCTCTTGTACCATCCTAATGATGCATTGTGTGTTAAACGGCTTTTGTCTTTGCAGAATAAATCTTTTCTAATCGGAGTAAGAGATAAGATTTCCATTTTCCACGTGGCGAGTCAGTTGATTATCGTACGCTAATAGTGTCTGCAGTAATTGGCGGAATTCTGAGAAAAGATCCTTGAAGGAATTATTGCTCCTAAGCTCGTTTAGATCCGTGTTCGGTTTGCAAGTGAGCTAAACATCCGTTGTTTATCTCACTAAGATCTTCTGTCGAAACGTTCTCTGGCCCTCCGTCCCCAAATTATAAACACCATTCTTCATCAGACCTACGGATCGTTTGGTTAACCACCCCTGTGATGTAATTATGCAGACTATATTCGGAATTTTAATCTATTAATAGCTGTTTAGAGGTTGCGATTAAGATTATCTGTCGATAACGCCTGACCTTAAAGTATTAAAAGTTTGTCTTGTACACCAAGTTCAGGAATTTATACAAAGCTCACAATTCGAACCTCTGACTGCGAGAATATTCCAGTTCTGGAGTTTGAAAATGGTGGGTGTAGGTTGCTGTTGACGAAGGAAAAAAATTTGCACACCATCGTCAATTGTCATATTTCTGTTTTAACGCCATATCCTTTAAAACATTGATCGTGTTGTTTATTTTCCTTTAAAAATGAAACAGACTAATAGATCGGTTTCCCAAGAGAGTTTTTACATTTGAATCTACTGTTGTTTTCTAATTGGTCTTTTCATTCTTTGTCCAAAATTAAAACAGATCGCTCCTTTGCTTCGCAAGCATAATATCATTTCGGATACTTTATTTTCCCCTTGTGAGGTTGCTATCATTACGTCCTGGATAAGTCTGAAATGCTTTGAAATCATCAACTAAGTGCAATGCGGTTACTTTTTTTGATTGCTGTCTTAAAAGTAAAAGATTAATTAGATGCTTTTTTTTTAATTGAATTTTTTTTCCATAATTCATTTCTGTTTGCCTTTACTACGAGTTGCATGTTTGTTTCCTATAAATTATAGCGAATTTAACAGGTTTACAAAGTTGGAAAATATGAATAAAGAAAAAGAAGATTCACAAAAAGAAAGATGTTGAGCTTGGAGTTTTCTGCTCATCAGCATATAGATTACTTCAAAACTGGCGTCTAGCGTAAATTAAAAGAATAACACCGTCTGTTTCGTTATTTAAGAAAACAATTTCCACCTGTGTAATAAAAGCTGATGGGTTTGAGGAAAGATTAGATACAGTCATAAATATTTCATGGAAATCTTCTTACTCGTGGCATTTGATCATTTTTTTTTTATTCGAATTCAACTATTTTTACGTTGAGGGATGTCTCTGTAGTGATTATTATTTATGTTAAGTGTTGAATACTTCTCTTTTTTCTTGTGACTGGTAAAAATTGTTTGCTTTGTGGCCAAGTTCTTGTGCGATATTTGCTTCAGTAATGAAACAGAGATACAATGATTTTTGATAGGTTCGCCTAGAAAATCTTGGTAAAAGAGTCGACCAATAGCTTCTGATAGGTTCTGCTAGAAAATACTGCATTGATAACAAAGTCAAACAATGGCCTCTGATAGATTCAGCTAGAAAATATTGCGTTAGTAACAAAGTCAAAACAATGGCTCTGGATATATTGCGTTGACAGAAAAAATCAAACAATGGTGTTTGTTTGATTGTTTCAGCGAGAAAATATTTTGTTGGTAACAAAGTCAAACAATGCTTCCGATATGCTCATCTGGAAAAGATTATTATTACAAGTATAATTACAAATTATTCAAATTTAGAAATATTCTTCGCTAGACTTAGGAATATTATTAGGAAGTTTATTATTAATATTCGTTCATTTTTAATAAAACCATGAATCGCTGTACTTATGTTTTAATTTCTGTTTTTTCTCGGGAAAGATGAAAACTAAAATATAATCTATAATTGAATTTTTATTTTCTAATTAGCTCAAGGAAGTAATTAAACCTAATTAACATTACGATGTTTTTTGCTACATTTTAACTAGTGCACAGTGCTCATTACCTTAAGAAAATCTCCGCAGGCAACGATCAAATTTATTTTTTTTTTTTTTATATTTTTTTAATATCTTCAGTAGACTTCGTCCTTGGTAACCTTGTTTTAAGTTTTCAAGAAACCTTGAGCTAAGACTAGTAAAACTGCGCAGGGAAACAAAAGACGCTCACGGAAAACAATTACGATTCAAGTAGAACTGACAATATGGAGACTCCGACTCGTTTCCTTTTCGACCCCCTTTCTCTCCTAGTACATTCAAATGGAATGATTAATGGAAATAGAAGCAGAGAAAGTAGAACAAGTCTCGAGAAATCAGCCCCCCCCCCTGTGCAGCAGTAAATGACGCTATGTTATATATATTTTTTTTCACTCTTTTGTCTTTTATTCAATTTTTCTGCCTTTAATGAGGATACTTAATGACCGCCGGCATTCGTTTTGTCTTGCAAATTGCCAACAGAAGAAAGAACGCCGAGTGAACTGTGAGTATTTAAAACAGGCGGAGAGCTCACGATGTCAGCACTTATTCGGAAGATTTGGGGGGCGTAGCAGGAGAAAAGGTAAAGATGAGACTTTTGTTCCGACACAGCCTACAATGCTTACAGCCAAACTGATTTGTTTGTTTACAATAAACTCAATGGAAAACTTTAGTAGGGACAAGCAATGGAATGAACTAGTTAATAAATTCTGACTGCACAGTACTCGACATTTGTCCCTGAACGTACCATGTCGGTTTCTTCCTTCCTTTATTGATTTTTTTTCTCAAGATTCGGAGTTAAATGAAAAATTCGACTTAGCTGTTTTATTGCTGTAGTTGTTACATAAGTGGCTGTATAAAACATTATTGGCTAACCCATATTTATTCGTGTTTTTTTTTTTTTTTACCTCATAGTTCAGTAAAAAATTTACAAATCCAATGTATGATGTGTAATATAAAAACAATCCTTAAAATACGGTTAATTTACAGTGTCAGCGCTGCCCCCTGGTCGGAAAGACCTGGGTTCTAGTTTCGTCTAGGATGCGAAAAATAAGGTCTTTTCAGCTGAAGGTGAGTTAGTCGATCTCATGTGAAGGTGAAACCATCTATCTTTCCGGAAACTCGGTTTTCAATCAGAAAACATCCCAAAAGAATAACACAATTAACATATATCATCCTTATTAACCTTTGACCACAATTTTGGCAGCAGAACAACAGCATTATTTTGCAGGTTGATTCATATAGAATCCACGTAGCACTTCATGCCATTCAAGGTAAGGCTCCCGAAACTGATAATTTCCATTCATTTGTTTGCTGATTTGTTGATCTTCAACGAAAACTTTGGATTCGTTTCTATATGCATTTATCTAACTAAGTCACTCATTACAGCGCCTCCGTAGCGCATTTGGAAGAACGATGATACGTTGCGCCTTTCGATTGGAAAAAGGCCTAAGTTCGATTCTCGTCATGACAGGAGGAATCTTTATATGGACGTTTTCAATCGAAGGTGAGATAGCCGATCTCATACGGAAGTAGCAGGGTTTTTTTTTCCTCGGAAACTCGGGTTTTTCATCCCGCATACAAATCGGCCCTTCAGAACACATGCAATTTACAGACAAAAAAAATACTAGCTGTGGTGGTGGTGGTGGGCAGTAGATGGCGCTGATGTTGATGATTGGTAGTAGAGGTTCGGTGTATTTGTGGAGACAGTTGTACAATAGATTTTCTCTCGCAATGAGTCTTCGGACTCCTTGGAGGTGTGACGAATAATAATAATAATAATAATAATTATTATTATTATTACAATAAAAGAACATTTTTTCTGCTAAAAATTATCCGACTGAAACCAAAATCCAGAGATAGCTCAATTCATTATCTAAAAGTGCTGAATACTAAATTTCATCAAAATTTATCTCTTCCCTAGCAGAATTGTTTATTTCCAGACGGACATAACAAATCTAATAGTTCATAATGCATTTTGAGAAATGCATTTAATATTTTAAATATAACGTTAATACAATGGCTCGAATGAAAGAGAAAAGTGTTAATAACATTTCCGTGTTTGTAGATTCGATTGTTTGTTTTGTTGGGTCCAATTCAAGATTTCATCATAGTTTTCTGCTCTTTTCTTGGAAACTTGTCGTTAGAATCATTAATCTTTTTTTGATATTCTCATTATTCAGAATGTATTGCTCTTGATGCATTTAAGAAAAATATTGCATCCTGAACTATTTCTGGCTAAAAAAAAAAACAAAAGAAAATGTCTGTAAGAGGGAATAAGATTCGATCAATCATAGACTTTTTTCCACCTTAATATTATATGGAATGATTTTAAACATATTTTTCTTTCAACGTAGTAAACCAATTTTTAATAGTGAAAGATTCATGTTTGAAAGAATTCCAGGACAAGAATAGGCGTGGCTGTTTTTTTTTTTTTTGGAAAGACCTTTTACCAAAAACAAACAAAAAAAAAAGTTTCAAAGAAGAAATTTCTTCGAGCGATTGCAATTATGAATGTTGTTTAGAAAGGTAATTTTTTTTTTACCTAAATGAATTGATTGAACTGATTTAAGGAAAAAATACTTTATATATTAAAAAAAAGCGTATATGACTAGTAATTTAATTGTTTTGAATTAAATATTATATAAGAAGTGATCTTCAACTATGCTGAAAATTGTATTACAATTTGCAGCATAGTTGAAGAGCAATTAACATCGCATAAATTAAAAACTGAACTCCTCTATGCATGATGTGCTGTAATTACAGTAAATCAAACAATCTTGGAATAAAAAATGAATTAATCATTAAACTAATTATTAAATTCGAAAGGTAGTATAATCACTATTTCTCTATATTGATCATTTATTATTATAAATACCACACAATGTTGTCTGGTTGAAATTGGAACGTTAAGATCATGGTTCGACAAAATGGGGAAAGAAAATGAGCCCAAGAAGTCCGAGAAGTGGGAATTATAAGTTAGTTATTAACGGCTAAACGTCAAAGCATACAATCGTCACTTTTGTGGGAATGGAGTTGTGAAATTAGAGCAGCTCGTTATGTTTGGGATTAGGATTATGTTCAGGATTAGAAGGCCGAGTTTGGATAACCTTAAGTGAAGGTAGATCTTCGTTTAGTGAGATAGGCTATACTTTTTAAAAATATTAAAAAAAAACTTTTGACCTGACTGATTTTACTATTTTTATTTATAATTATTTTTTGTTTATGTTTTTATAAATGAAATGTTCTGGAATTTCAGATGGCCCTTTTTAACCTGTGGAAACTGCGCTCGCAATTCGGATTTCCCAGTTACTTTTTTTTTTTTTTAGATTCACATGGTGAATCTAAAAATCTATAACTATTTTTTATATAAAAATATATTAACATGAATATATTAATGTGAATCCAATATATAACTCCCATCGTGTTTCTACTCGGTATGTTGTCCAATTGCGTGCTACATGGCATGGGAATTGGAAAAATTTGAACTTAGTTAGGAATTCTTTATTGGCTTTTTTTAAAATATTTTAACCCATCGGTATAAGATCAGTCTGAACTAGCTTAGGGGAGATATAGCACCCAGATAATTTTATTGGATATAAAATCAATGTCATCATTAGTCTCTCCATGTAACCAAGATATGTGAAATGAGGAGTAGAGGATGGAGGGGGGGGGGTGTATTGACTTTGGAAAGTATTGAAAATAGATGAAGCACTCACTCTTTGTGGACCTCCTTGACTCGTAGCTTACCAGACGAGATAATTCTTGTAGTCATAAATTGCTTTTTTTTTTTCTTTTTCGATCACATCATCTACTTCTTATAAGTCTGTAATAAGGCGATGTACGTATAAAATATCGACACGTTGGTCGACGGCAGAAATCGAAGAATGATCTCAGTTGGGAAGGAAATTTGATGTCTGCGATAAAAAAAAAAAAAAAAAAAAAGTAGATCAATAGTGTTGATGCACTTTCCACTGTTTTCGACGGCATGTAGGAGTGCAGAACTACAGTTTCATTTTGTTTCATTTCAAATGAAAGCACTTTCACAAACCAAATACTTATATTGGTTTATCTTCCATAAACCATTATGTATCTTACTATCCAGAAAAGCATACTAAGATCCATCGTGCATTCTGAGAATATAAATTGAGTGCTGCTGGAAAGCGATAGTTGGGTATGCTTGTTAATTTGTTATTTGATGCTTTCAGTTTGTTGTTTGGTTTTCGTCGATATTGTTGGTAGAGTCCACTTGTAAAAGGCTCAATTGAGGGATGCAGGAGTGTAGTCAATTTAAAGAGGCAGAAATGTAATATATTTTAGAAAATGTTTTCTTAACACTGTTAAATCCATTTTATGGTTTTTCCAGGGGAATTAATTGCTTTTCACTAATATATATACAAGATGCTAGTGTGCTGTGAAAATCTACACCATAGGTTTGAAAGTAGTCGCCGATTAGCGAAAAACGTTTAGGCATTTTTCACACGGTGTCCTCTCTGAGTCGATCTTTAACGCAGGCAATATTTATTTTATTTTCTATGAACGCGGGTTTTTAACCTCGCCACCCAGTAAAAGCAACTGCACAGTTCACGCTATTGCAGACAATAATACCGGTTAGGGTTTAAGAACACGAGTTGTCCATCATATCCCCCCCCCCCCCTTCTCCAAAGGCTTGAAATCGTTGGTAGCCATGAAGTTGACAACTAAAGGTGGGGGCTGAATGCATGTCATTTTCCAAAAGTTTGTTAGGAGCAAAGAAATTTTACCTTCTTTCTCTCTGGAGAATAAAAAAAAAGTGTTTCCGATGCCAGTTCTAGGATAAAAACATTTAATTTAAGCGAAATTCTTAGCTTTAAATAATTATCCTATCACGATGTTGACTTCACTAATTTGTTGCTTTTTTTTCTTTTTAAGAAAGATGGGACAAAAAATAAGAAAAACATATCTCAAAAGCGTATTTCTTAGCCTTGAATAGGTATCATAAGCTGTCATATTACACTGCGTTGGTAGCTATGAACGTAGAATTGCGTCCGTCTCATCATTATTTTAATATAACTGAATAGATCTTCATCCTCAGCTAAAGGGACGTTTGATCTATGTGACTAGTACCATTTCTCATTATAATTGTACAAATATATACAATTAATAAATTATAATAATAAATATAAAAATTATATAAAATAATTAAAGATAGTAAGTGAGCAGTTATCATTGTTAGATGTCTAGTGGTTTGTAGGTTCGTACCTGAGTATCATAACATAAAAAAAGCTTGTCTTTTTTTTTTTAATATATATATATCGAATGCAGTGTACTATTTCTAAAGTTGTTTAGTTATTCGGACTTTTTCCGTTTTCTTCCTCCAAATGGATATGACTAATATTAGCAACATTTACCATACCATGACAGCGTTGAAAAAGAGGAAAAAACAAACAAACAAAACTCACGTGATAAATATTCTTGTGAGCGTGAGTGAGAGCTTACTTCTGATAGGAACTGCATTTACGTATTTAATTGGGTCACCTGCAGAAGCTGCTTGCGAAACATTCTTAGTAAGAAATATATATTTGTAATTTTTTATTTTAAAACAGTAATTAATTTTCTTTGTAGTGATTGTCAGATGAATAACATTAAGATTTAGATTACTCGGATGTATTTTTGTTGAGTGAGTACCGAAGTGTGGAATTTTTTAAGCGTCGAGGTCCTTTAACGGTTGAGTTATTTAGGATTCTAAATTGTATTTTTGGAGTAATGATTTTTTTTGTGTGTGTGTGTGGGGGAGATGGTTCGTACTGACGACTTCCTGTGCAAATTTTTTATTTAACATTTTTAAATGTCTAAATAAATTACCCCCCTCCCCCGCTCAAATTGCCAAGCCAACTCAAATAAAGGTAGAGGTTGTTTCAACTTCTTTTGCTGGGAGAGGAGCAGTCAATCTTTGAATTACATTGAAACCGAATCTTATGAAACGGTTCGGAGTCGTGCATACTAATCATCATTAGCTTCTGTGTATCAGAAGCTACTGATGATTACCGATGTTTTTTTTTTCATATAAGGATATGAAAAAAAGTATTTGTTATACAGGGTGTTCTAAGTCTGGGCCATAGGAGAATTTTCGTTCTTTGGCAAATATGGAAAATTTACGAGAGAAAACTGGCTGTATTGCATACGTGTCCTCTTTGAATTTATTACGTACCATCTAGACATATGAATAATAAAATTCACAGCGACGTTGCCAAGTTTATGTCGCTCTACCCCTCTATTGTCTATGAAAACATCTCTGTAGCCTTTTTTTTTTCGTTATTGACGTCTATTGGGTGGCGCCATAATGGCCCATCCGAGGTAATTCCACCACTCCGGATAGGAAAAGCGTAATTTGTAACATTTTTTTTCCCTCTTACATATTTCAGTATTTTGCCAAATAACACAGTTTTCCAATGGAATTGAAATAAGCAACGCCCTGTAAACTGGTTTAGTGTATTTGGTATTACGGCCGAATTAACTACGGATATGAAATCAATGTGAATCTTCCCGATCCGGGAAGGGGGGGGGGAACTGTACAATCACCGTCTGAAGCCGGTTAACTCGTGTTTCTCTGAAAAGACATTATAAAGGTTTTTGACATTAAACGGGTTCGAACTCGGATCTTTTTAAATCACAAGTCGTCATCTTCGTCTTGGATCGACCTAAGGAGGCTCCACACTCTGCTTTAGATTACTCAGCTTTGATAGTTTATCTCGCACGTGTTTAACTAAAGAATATTCGTTCGTTATAAGAAAACTTTGAGAGGACGTCGACGGAATTTTGAACTCTGGAATCGATCTTGTGACCTGTAATTCAAATATGAACTATTCCATTGAACGCATGAAATACTTCTATTATAGCTTATTTTTGATGAAATAATTTTGCTTATTATTCAGGGAGGAAGACTACGAGAGAAACAATCCCTTATACAGGCTCTTGGTAGCACATATCCACAAGTATATCTCGAGAAGTTAACGGAACGTGGAATCGATTATTTCTTCACTTACAGGTGTTGTTGACGCACCTGGACAAGACGATCCTGTCTACAGTGCCGTCAGGCAACAGCTGCAGTGACACTTTGCGTTCTGCTGTCATCCCAACTGCTCCTCAACATTAGACACACAAACAAAGAGAGAGAGAGAGATCACAAATAGCGCCCAAAAAGCTTCGAAATAATTTATTGAACCAACGATTTTTTGTAGTTAATGATGTAACAGAAATCTGTTCTTTTACAGACAGTGTCGAACCAAATTCGACTATATAGTTAAGCGGAGAAAACTCCGGTTAGCTACGAATTTAGTTGTTCTTTTTCTGCACTTATGTACATTTCACTGCAAAATGTGTTGCGATTTCCACTTGAAGAATTCCTTTATGATGTGCAGTAATTATTTATTGTAGATTTTTTTTATGTAAATTCCACCTACGAAAGTTTGTTAATCTGTTATCATACATTTCATACTATGCGTGAAAAAAAAGCAGGTCAAATAATTTAAAAACCGTACTCCAGAGATCAAACACGAAACTTTTAAGGTTATAATTTTATTAAACTGAGTGATATTTAGAACTTTCATTGATTTTCAAAATGCTACAAAAGATCTCGAATTTTAACACTTTAAAACGTAGGCCAAAATATTTGATTAAAATCAGCACTCTTACAGTTAAGTAATTAAACCTATAACAAAGATGGAGATTGGAATCTCCTATTTTGAACTGCGCCACTGTGACAAGTTGAAATAATTGCAACTAGAGATCATACTACTATACATGATCCAATGTTACGTAAACATTCGAAACTATTTTAAATATCTGTAGATTATTTTTAGAAACACTGTCGGTGGGCTTCCGAGGACAGAGGCATCAGGGTTAAATGAAAAGGACGAATAGTTTGTACGGTGAGTTTAAATGAAAATTGACGTTGATTAATTGCAGTTCTGCTTCTAGCCTGTTTTGAAAAGAGTCGTGGAGATAGAGACGCGTACATTAAGATGAGTGAATCTCATAGAAGTATCTGTAGAAAAGACAGAACAAATTGAGCGTATGTTTGCCAATATAGGAGTGATGAGTGGTAAGATGGGGGAGTGGTCTTTAATCAATCTGTTTCCCGCTGAAAGAAGTCTAGAATTCTAAGACTCGGAAGCAGTATTTTATAAGGACGGATTTGAAATTTTTAGAGGGGTAGACAGGGTTCGCATGAGAAAGTGTCTGGAGAAGGCCGAACTTTTTGAATCCTGAAGTCGCAATCGTTGTGATATATTTATGCTATGATAAATTTGATGCTGAAACATTATCTTCCTCCCACCGTGAAATGGTATAACCATCAATATTTAAATATTTGTGAATATTTTTGACATTGTGGTTGCTTGCTGCAGTTCTGTTTATCTGTAGACCTACGAACAGGATTACAATTGAGAGGGGAAAAATCATTAATACACAATAGGAAAAGAATGGATGAAAGAATTAGGCTTAAAGCATACATCACACTATCAGCGACCAGAAAAGAAATGGGATAACTGGTTGCATAGTGCAGAGCCGTAGATGAGGATTTGTGGACGAATCCTTCGTGTCAAACTCGATAAAATGCACTGGACGTAATTAGAACAATTTTAATAGTTACCGTTGCTGTCGGGGGGGGGGGGATACCATCTTGCTTCCTATCCTAAAAATAACCGTTTCACAATGCAATGAAGTTCGTCAACAAAAAGTAATGAACAGTATCAAGTTATCCATTTACATACCTAAACTAATTAAACATCCTTCCTTTGAGTAACGTAGAAATCAATACCATGCAGTATGACGAATATTGATTCATCGTTTCCAATGATTCTGCTCTTTATTAAATTCACGAACACACAATTTGCTGAAGAATTTTAATTTTTTTTTAAAAATGCTTATGAATATTAGTAAACTTTTTATTATTCACAAAGACATCTTGAAATACTTTGATGAAAGAAAAGAGTTAATAACTTTGCTTTTAAACCGTATTTCATAAACGAAAAAGGCAGTGTTTATTCTTAAGTAATGTTGCAGTTGCTTACCTGAATTTATAAATAGTTTTGTGAAGAATATTTTGTAAAAAGGTTGTCAAGTGTAGCATCGGAATCTAAATAGCTACAACTTATATTCGACAATTCTGCAAGTTTTTCGGTTTGGAATTGTTAGAACGAATGATAAAAAAAAAAAATCAATGTGATTCACTTTTAAATTTAAAATTTTTAAATTTTATCATTCAAATCATGCTCTTCTGTTGAGTAAATCATTTGACAAGTTCACAATGTACTGCGTCTTTGCAAAGAACCCTTAAGAAAATAGAAACTCACTACATAAAGAGTGAACGAACGCCTTTTCTTCTTGCACGTTCGCTACAGTGTTTTGAAAGTTCACTGTAAAGTTGGGAAAGTTAAACAACCATCCTTTTACCTTCAGGGTGTGAAAGGAAAAAAAAAAACTCCTTTCTTAGTGGTTCCTTTATTTCCACGTGTTTATCATAGCGCTTGGCAAAAGTGTGTTATAAGGATAAGAGCTGCTCTGTATCCTTTATTGTAGCTTCGAGGTTTTTCTTTCAGTTTTTTAATCGAGTTTTGAATGCGCTATTTCAGGAATTTTTCTTGTGGATAGAGTTTAGCATTTTTTATAGATAAGGAGGAGAAGTGCCTAGTTTTCTTCTGTTGTCAACCAGTGACGAATGAAATTAGAAGTATGATATACGCACGAGAAAATAATTGGTCTGTTGTATGGAATACTCGCATCTTTCTGCTGTCCTCTCGAATAAAGTGATATTCCAACATTTGTGTGCGTGCGCAACAATAAACACTAATTTATAATAGTGATCACTAAACCAGCATGTTAAGTACTGGATGCAATAACAGTAATAATAATAAGCCTGCCTGGTTGGACGAGTGCGGTTAGCGTATCCGTTATTCAACCAACAAGCAACCATATAAAAATAAAATAATACAAAAATAATAATAAATGAATTTGAAAATAGACTTGTAGCTAATCCACGATACTAATGTACTGTAGGTCTACTGCCTTTGAATAGGAGTTAAATTAAAATTAAAAAATGAATAAAAATTAATCAATTTTCTCTTCAAACCAAGATTGTATCTGTTTGTATTCCCACTCTTATTGCAAATGAAACTGTTGTTCATGATTTGGGTTACTATTTTATTTCTGAAAGTTTTTTTGCTCGTGCATATGTCTCTCTAGAATAGAGTATTTTTATACAACATCGATTCTTGTCTGTAATATACTTGGCTCATACAATGGACACTTCAGTTTCTGATAACAAACATAGGTATGAAAAATTTTGCTATCGCGTTCATGCGAGATTATATATTAACTATCGTTTTTTGTAATGTAATTAAAACTATTTAATTGAACACAACAGAGCTTCACATTTATATATTTTAAAAGTTGTTTCTTATTATTGTCCCTATTATCTCCTTGTCTTTTCCAGTAGAAGCGTGAGTCTCTCTTTACATAGAGGTTTGGTTTTATTTCAATAAACAATGAAGCAAAGCAGAAACAGAAACAATTGCTTCTTAGTCTTCTTTGGAAATGCAAGCTTTGACAAAGTCTCCCCCCCCCACCTCAAGCTTTTACATAGATTGAAAAGGGAACACTCATAATGTTTGCTGTTCAGCTCTTGAAAAGTTTTTTTTTTTTTTTTGCATTGACTCGTAGATGGTTCATTTCGCAAAGTACTCGTGGACATATATCTCGCGCTCCCACTTTGTAATACGTAGTATACACCGTTATTGAAACACCTGGCTTTGCTCCAGAATTTTTACCATTCGCATTGCTATTGAAAGAGTTCTGTCAAGAGTATTTTGATATTTAAAATTAACTTACTCTGTGTATTACTCCTTCAGATGGCATTCCATTCAACGAAAAACTCATTCATGAGGAGTCTTGTCCAAGGAAGCTCTCCTGATATGGAATGCACTCCTTATCCTATATGATGTCCCTTAAGTGCTGCTTACCAATAACACGAGTTTCAGGATGGAAATCTCTTTTACTATAAATTTCCTGGCGTTGTTTTCAAGCATTTGACATACTTAAACAGAGATGGTTGCTTATGTTTTCGACTGTTTCATTGGTGGTCTATTATACGAGAGAGCACTCGTAAGTGCACTGCTAAAAGTGTCATTTGTGGCTCGTTGGTTTTTATTTCACGATATTGGGCTTGGTTCTTATTTATATTAAAGATTATTCTAGGTATATTACGTTAGCTGCTTCTTTCCATTGAAAATATATCGTTGCGTGACAGTTTATTGTTATTGCTTCAGCTAACAAACAACGAGTGCCCAACAGGAAGGGATAATAACAGTTTACTTAAAAAAAAAAAAAAATCCCACATCTTCTCTTAACAAATATCTGTTAACTTTGAATTCATGGGCCCTTTTATATTATTATTTGAAAAACTATTTTATAAAATTAGCGCACTCAAATGGTTTATCTCATCACATAATGTTTTTCTCTTCATTCGAATTATCCTTAAAACCAAGGATGAAGCTAACGAAATGCAAAATAAACGTATTAAATTTGATACAGAATTTTCTTAGTCTTGGTTAATTCATTATCTAATTTTAAATATTATTTAGGGAGATGTTTGCAACATTTTAACTGAATCACAAGCTTATATGATATCCAGAAAAACCAAAAGAGAAAAACATTGGCCTATTAAAAATAAGTGGCGACCTTATTCGATGTTTGAAATGCCTGTTGTCTTGTTTCGTCCCGCGGTAGGATTCATGACTTCTGTCCCCCCCCCCCACTCTTAATTAACTAGGGAGTCAGGACCTCCTCCATTCGCGTGTGCAGCAGTAAAATAGTTTCCTTAGGACAGCTGCTATTTCTCTGCAAGGAGTCCGAGTATAGCAGCTTGCAGGAGAAGTTGTTGAGGCCACATTTAGTAAGGATGCTCGGCACTCCTTTTAGGAAGTCTCGTGCGCACAAGTCCTACAACCCTGCTGCATAGTCATGCTCAGTATTCCACTACTATCAAAGTTGGCAAACAGATTATAACATTATGACGGTTAAAATACAATTTTCCACAAACATTTCAAAACGTATATGTAACAAAAAGTTGTATAAAACAATAAAAATAATACAACCCTAAAACCAACGAAACAACAAAACCTCACGTTAAAGATACCAAGCTATTTTATATGTATATAAATATAAACTTGGTTTTAATCCATTTCCCAAGTAAGCAAACAGACAAGTAAGTCAAGTTTGCGCCTGCAAGTAGTGCAAGTCTTAGGCAACTCTTGGTAAAGGTGGAATAAGCTCTGATCACTATTCTTAGTATTTACCCTTAATGCAAAGCACATCTCCTTGAGGAGATGTATGATGCTATACATTAAAGGCAAGGGGCCACTATCCAGACCGGTTTCGACCTTTATTGAGGTCTCATCAGTGGGAGTCAGGCTTAGTAATACAGAGCTTATAAATATTTTACCAACACAAGTTACCATAAGGTGCTTTGACCTTATTAAATAAAAATCTCAGGATGAGAGATAGATGTAAAAAAAACTTTCTACAACAAAACCTCACGTTAAAAAAAAACAAACTTCCACATCGATTTTATCAACATCTCGGATATTAATCCTAACTTCAATGACGGACGCCACCACTTGAACTGGTGTCCTTTACAACTCGCCTCTGCGCTCATACGCTGCCTTCCACAAGATAGCCGGAGCATGTGCGTTATCAGGTCTGATGTTCAATGATAAATATTATCAGTTGTGTAATCTCCTTTATATGATCTGCTTTCCTCAATAACCTCTTAGCACCAGTCTTCTCCTCCAGTTTGTTTCGATGACCAAGGAAAATCTCCCCGTACTATTCCACTGTCGGTATGCCTTTTCTGACCTCTCCACAAAAGGGCATCAGAAATATACTCAATAGCCTCGATGCTATAAATCCTCCGGCCCAGATAGTTTTCCTAGAGTTGTACTAAACCTTGTGCATCGAATTGATATCCGTCACTTAGAGAATCCATCATTTAATTAGCACTCACCAATATAGATTTTGCCATTCTCGTTCTACATCAGTTCTCCCCGTTAATCTTATCTACCTTGGATAGAGTCCATGGAAAGATTTGTTGAATCTCATTTGGTCTGTTTTAATATATTGCAGAGGTACGTAGTGAACGAATCTAGCATCGCGGCCTTCTTCCCAAGCTGCCAACTTCTATTCGTCATTCATTGTATGTCGTGAGAAATGGTTCTCTCTCCCCTAATTTCAAAGATATTTTCTAATTAATTGTTTACGCAGTGATTTTCTCACTGTTCTCAAGCGGAGTGATGATAATCCGGTGAATTTCAATGCTATGAAAACACAATCCTGCTTTATTATATGGGAAAAAAAAATGCTACTCTTCTCTCCTCTTTACTTTTAATAATTACTTTTAATAATTTCTAGTCGAGTTCATTTTTTTTTTTTTTTTTTTTGTTCTTGGACGGACCATTACATTTACTTTATCCTAGTCTAAACATATTACTTTCATAACTTTCCCAACATAAAAAAAAAAACTCTCTTCATATTCTGTTTTTCAATCAAAACACTACTTTTCTCCTCCTGCACAACTGGGATGGTGCATTCAATGCCCCCATAAAAATTCTCAATAGTATACATAGAAGAGGACAATCTGCCTTATAGGTGATTACTCTCTCTCTCTCTCTCTCTCTCACACACACACACACACACCCTCCAGTCACTTTCTCATGTGCACTCTGTTTATTCTTCGTGCGGTTTTTAAAGTTACTTTCATGGGCTTTGCTCCACACTAATCTTGTTCCTACCATTTCTTCGCTTTCCTCTAATATTTCCATCTAAGAATATAAGCAGCCACTACTCAACATCCGCGCACAGTTCAGTTTCAAATATATCGAACCAGCTTCACACTTCTGCCTTCATTCCATCTACCTGTGTTCTTTAGAATACTCATACTGCTTTCTTCTGAAGAATACACGTCCACCTTTTTCAAGGAACTTGTGATTAGATTTTCTTTAACTACTTAACCATTTTCTTAACTATTTGCTCACGCAAGGCACTGGACAGCAACGTAAAAAACATACTAACCAAAGTAAATAGAAACAACGCTGAAATAAAAGCCTACACATTAGCTGGCGTATTCACACAGAAATGTGATATGTAGAATTTTTTTGTTTTTTTTCGTCACTGAGTGCAACTCTTTTGGTTTCTACTTAAACAAATTAAAAAAAAAAGAATGATATGATAGATTTATATAATATCTTATTGAAATAGATCAAAAACATAAAAGAAATATGTTTCAATAACTAAAATTGTAGATATGAGTCCTTTTCTATAATGAATAAATAAATAAAGAAACATATTTTTCTATACAAGCTTGCCTCATTCTGTACTAGGAATGGACAGTCTAAGCGAATAATACAACAATGTACATCAACGAACAGTTGTTGTACTGATGTTATATATTATTGTAATGACAAGACCTGATAGTTCATTACATTTCATCTATTTTCTCTGGACATCCATGCTTTGCACGCTGATCGTTGCTGTAATTTACTGAGCGACCATCTCATGTATATCAGAGAAAATGAAAACACCAAAATCTACCTTCCCATTTCTGCTATGACATCAACGGGCAATCTCTATTAGAGGGAACGAACTTGAGGTTTACAACCTCAGTGCCCATTATTTAGGTCGTAAAATGTGTCGTCATCATCATCTCGAATCCATAGTAACGGTCAACGTTGTCAATGATGGTTTTAGGTGAGTAACACTCATAGTATCAACTCAGACGAAATTCTCTTGAAATTTAATATTCTCTATAAATAATTAGCTTGTATCCGTATCTTTTGTGGTGATAATAGTGCTATTGACGAGAAGAATTAAAACAACCCAATAGTAGTTTATCCAGTAAAGATCTTTAAAATACACTAAGGTTTGAGGGTTTTTTTTTTTTTTTCTCAAACTTTAGTGTGTATAATGGGAACTAAATATCCCAAGATTTAACTATTCTGGACTAAATATCCTACGTATTCCACATTAAATATCCCACATAAACATCTAAATATCTGATATCGGATTAACTGGCTTCAAACTCTGTTTCGAGTGGGTGTAATAAGAAACTTTATATCATATATTTAAAGCAAGTTATCTCTGGAAAACATCGACTTCTTTTGATTCTTTTAACATCTTAACGTGCTTTATTACTGTAGCTCATCTTAACTTTCTTTATTGTAGTCTCATTAATCAGAAGCTGTTCAAAAAAAGAAGGGAGAAAAAAAAAGAGTTGCTTACAGGAGAAATTGGTCGGTCTTTAATTGCAAATTCTTGCTTGGCAATAATTAAAAGTTCGACCCAAGAGTGAACAGAGGCAGCTCCCCCATGAAGAGCGCGCGACTCGTGAAATGTTCATGGCGAGAATCACCACCACGATGTTTACTTAGAAGATTAGAGGAAGAAGACTGGGAAGCCACCTACCCGTCTGCTAGTTTAGACAAATATTGATGACTCTGTCACTTCTTGAAGAGTTGCACGCCATTTGGAGAATTTTCTTAAAGATACATTGAAAAATAGATCGATGGATGTTGTTGGGCCTTTAGAAGAAGAATAAAAAAAAAATAATAATAAAGAGCGGCCATTTATATTCTAATCTGAAATTCAAAGGTCTTTGCAACGAAGTGTACATGTTGAACAGAGATAAGGTGGCATCACCTGTCATGCCATTGTAATAAATTACAAACCATACCTCGTTTATTTACAAAATGACCTTCTTGCCATGTCATCTCGTTGCTTTACATCGTCAAGGAACATATTTTTGCAACACGGGCGAAGTTGTTGTAAGTTATTCTTTAACAGGACGACGTTGAATCGATTACACGTGTACTGTTTGTTATTCGTTATTCTTAAAAATGCTGTTCGTGGAGTTATCGGAAAATTTTAGGAAGCTGGACAATATTAAGCTTGTATTTCGTGTTGTAGTTGGTCTAAGTTGTAATGAGAATCCCCCCCCCCCCCTTCGTGATGCAACGTATAATATGCAACCATTACGAGAAGCTATTAAAATCATGTTTGCTTAAGTTTTTTGTTGTTTCATTAGCTCTGCTTTCTTTATGATATAAAAACGTGACTAATGTACGTCTGTTAGTTTTTATGTTCAATATTAGTCTCTATACCAAAGATATTCATTCATAACCTGTGATCATTAGCAATGACTAGTTTGGTTAGCACATGGCTGTTGTACACGTGCAAATTCGTAAAATCCATCGTGTAATATCTCATTTGGATCAGTGGTTGCTGAAGTTGTTATTTGAAGTTGTTGAATCAGGTGAATGTTGAAATTATTATTTATTGGATTATGTACCAGGATGTTAACTTTTTTTTTTTTTTTTAAATTTTTATTTATTTTTTTTAATCATGAAGTTGCCGATTGTATTCTCAGTAGATCGATATATTATATATAAAATGCATATAATTTAATGTTTCTATCTCATATTTATTTAATCATTGTATTTATTTATGCATTAATTTATATATATATATATATATTTTTTTTTTTTTCAGGGATGTATTGAGTTAGAATCCAGCAGCGTGTTAATATAAGATGGCTCTCATTATCAGAACTATTTTACCTCGACTTTTGTCTGGTCGAGGATGGTGCCATCCGATGTTTTGGAGCGGTAAATGGCGGACTAGGGTAATGTTATTATGTTTGTTGCTATCGTGGATGTTTCCTAGTGTTTGTTGTTCTTCTGATCCCGAGTTTACTAGAAGTTCTTATAATGCTTCCATTCCAGAGAACTCCGTAGCCAAGACTTATGTTTCTCCTAAAGAAAAAATGGGAATATTTCTGGCTGACTCTTCTCTTGTTGTCCGTTACAAAATAGTGTCTGGCGACAAGGATCGTTTTTTCAAGGCCGAATCCAGGCTGGTAGGTGACTTTTGGTTTCTTCTTGTTCGGACCCGAACTGGAAATTATGCTGTACTCAACAGAGAATACCAAGACAATTACAAACTGGTAGTCAGAGCAAGCATCACGTCTCTCCACCGACGGTCTGTGAAATTAAAAGCCCAGACGATAGTAAACGTACAAATATTGGACACCAATGACTTAAATCCCTTATTTTATCCCACTGATTATGACATAGCGATACCAGAGGATGCTCCACTTCACCACAGCCTCGTTCAAGTCAGTGCTTTCGACGCTGACGTCGGAGTTAACGGAGAAATATATTACAGCCTGTCCGAGCCGAGCCTTCAATATGCCGTCCATCCCACACGGGGAATAATTACTTTAACTCGACCTTTAGATTTTCAGCAGCAACCGTATCATGAGTTGACGGTGATAGCGGAGGATCGCGGGCCGAAGTTTCGAGCGGGTGAAGTTAGAGCGAGTGCAGCTAAAATCAGAATCAAAGTGACTCCCGTGAACCTTCATGCACCAGAGATCTTTGTCCGTCAGTTTCCTACGATATTTGAACCTAACGGACCTGCGATTTATGCGGTAGTCATTGATAAGGATCAAGGTGTTCACGGGGAAATAAAAAGCCTGGAAATTATTGAGGGCGACACTGATGACATATTCCAAGTCACTCCAGGATCTAAGCCGGACGAATTCAACATTGAACTTAAGAGAAGCTTGGATAATGACCTAACGTACAAGACTTACAAGCTCACTCTACGTGCTGAGGATCGAGGAACTCCACCGAAATCTACAATTCAGACTGTCGAGATTCGTCTTGGCGACACCGGTGACCAGGCTCCTGTTTTTAGTCAGTCGCAGTATGAAGTGCAAGTGGAAGAAGTGTCTCCACCGGGCACGTATGTCACGAAGGTGTATGCCACTATCGCGGGTGGAAAAAGAGATGTGAAATACGTGATCGATGGCGGAAATGAAAATAATACGTTCTCTATCCATCCCAGATCTGGACTCATCACCACCTCTGTAGCTCTGGACCACGAGTCTCTTGCTAATTATTCGTTGACGGTGAGTGCGATAGACCGCGGAGGACGGGGAGGTCATAAGAAAGGAATTTCTACTGTCATTATTCATATTCTTGACAACAATGACAATGATCCGGTTTTCAATGCAACCATGGCAACTGTTACCTTTGATGAAAACAGGCCCGTTGGAACGGTGGTGTATAAAGTGCACGCGACTGACCTCGATTCTGGCGATAATGGTTATATCACGTACAGTTTAGCTAACCTCACACCTGTTCCGTTCGACATCGATCACTTTACTGGGGATGTCAGAACTTCTGCTGTTCTGGATTACGAAACCATGAAGAGAAATTACGTTCTGAAGTTAAGAGGAAGTGACTGGGGCTCTCCTTATCGAAGACAAGCCGAGATGACTCTGAAGATACGATTGCGCGATGTCAACGATCATCGCCCACTCTTCGAGAAGGTCGATTGTGTCGGGTATGTGTCCGATACTGCTCCGATAGACACAGAAATCCTTACCCTCTCTGCTATTGACTTTGATGCTGGAAGTATCGTCATGTACAGGATGGTTCCTTCTAACGACGACCTCTGCTTCCGTCTGGATCCCTCCACCGGAGTCATAAGAGTTGTTTGTGAACTCGCCAAAGAACAAGTGCGTGAGAAGATCCTCAACGTATCCGCCACCGATGGACAGCATTTTGCTGACGTCATGTCCATAAATATAAAAGTTGTCAGCAGTGGAGGAAATCAGAGACTCGCAGGACGGGCTGCTTTGGTAGAATGTCGGGAGGTTGGCGTTACGGAACGTCTCAAAGAACAGCTTCGACTGGGTGAAGCCAATAACCGCGGAAGTCCGGTCACAGAACCGACCCCCACCAGCTATGGTGGTAACAAGCACGCGCCAGAATTCAGTCCGTCCGCACTGAAAGAAATGTGGCTGAACGAAAGTGTGCCTCTTGGAACTGAGGTGGCTACCGTACGAGCTCGCGATCGTGACCATGGCTACAGTGGTCGCTTGGTGTATGTGGTGTCTAATGGCGATCTGGACAGCTGCTTCAGGATGGACATGTACACTGGTCAGCTGCAGGTGGCAGGTGAACTAGACCGGGAGCGGAACGATAAATACGTTTTGAACATCACTGCTTACGATCTGGGTGAGCCGCAGAAGTCTGCATCTCATTTGCTCATCGTTCATGTGCAAGACGTCAACGACAACGTACCCGTATTCGAGAAGTCGCGTTACAACTTCGTGATTGCAGAGAACATGTCGAACGGTACGAGCATCGTTAGGTTGAGGGCTTCTGACTTCGATGACGGAATGAATGCGGAGATGATTTTCGCTTTGGAAACGGACACCTCCGATTTCCACATCGATTCAAATACTGGACTGCTAACGGTGCAGGCACCGTTGAATCGCGAAAGAATAGAAGAGTATCACGTGCGCGTGAGGGTGACCGACTTGTCTCCGGATCGTCCCCTCTCTTCTACAACCTTGGTGAATATTCGGGTATTGGACGTGAACGACAATCCACCTCAGTTTAGCTTGACCCAATACTGGGCTAAAGTTCGAGAAGACTTGCCGTTGCAAGCTGTGATCATGGTGATGATGGTCCACGATCCCGATCTTGATGATGGAGGCAAAGTGCATTATCAGTTACTGGCGGGAGATGACGGTACATTCGAAATCGATCCCATGATGGGAGTGGTGCGTCTTGTTCGACCGCTGGATTTTGAACAGAAACAGGTTTATAACATCACCGTCTTGGCCAGAGACAAAGGAACTCCTCCTCTCTCTTCAACCGCTTTTCTGCTGGTCGAAGTGGAAGATGTGAACGAAAACATGTTCACTCCGCAGTTTCCCGATGTGGTGTTGACGGCATCGGTGAGGGAAAATCAGATGGAAGGATCCTTCGTTACACAAGTGACTGCCGATGATGAAGACGGACCTGGAATTAATGGACAAATTGTCTATTCGATCCGAGATGGCGATGGAATGGGACTGTTTTCTATCGACGATAAAGGTAAGCTATTTTAGATAAATAAAGTATATCAGCTTTCTGTCATTTGCTATTCCAACTTGGACAGTTCTTCCCTATAATCCAAGTTTAATGCTGTTTGGTAATTGCTTGTGTTTCTAAGATGAATTTTGAGTACCTAATGAAAGAACCTAATGGAGGCGAATTAAGGACGTTTATTCCGTGCTAAGATGAAAATCTATCAACATTACCTGAATGCAACATATTAACCTCAATTCTTGTATTGCTTTCCGGTTTCTTTTCTTAAACGATGGAGTTCTGTATCCTTTTATCATATTTGAAGAACCAGTCCTTAGATAATTTTGTTTTCAGCATTTTTTTCTTAAAAAAATAAAAGCTTTTGCAATTCCATACTAAATATGTTGAAATTTGGAGATCCTTAAAAAACGAACTATTTCCTATTATTTTAGAAATAACGTTGTGAATGAGCCAATTGTAACTCTCCATGTAGACTCACACTCATTCATTCATTCACAGTGATTTGCAGATGTGCGAATATGTTATTACTCGTAATGTAAGACACCACTCGCATGCTGCTAAACTCATTTCCTTAAAAGAGTATTAAGTAATGTGTTTATTAGACCACGTTTTTTATATTCATATGCCTTAGAATACTTCAGCCTTAGAGACAGATCAACTGCCGACCAGAGTTCAGAATGACTGAAATATATCTTGTTCACACTCAAAAGTTATCTGACGTTTCTTTACTTCTGTAATAAGGTCAGTACTTACATATCTTTCAGGAAACCCATCCGTTACTGATTCAGATATGGTTCCACACACAAAAAAGAATTTAATGTAAGGTCTTTAACAAATCTTCATTCAGGTGAAAACCGTTGTTAGCTTCGTATTCGGTGGTCAAGTTACTGAATCGAGGGCAGTTTATCAACAGAAATTGTTCATCCTTTTTTTTTTTTTTATTTTGCGCTGAAACAGATTTCACTCATGTGAATCTGAGCCAGATGTTGCGTGAGGGATGCCAACTTCCTCTTCTTTTTTTACGCTATCAAAATTATTCCCCCTCCCCACCTAAGACTATTCGCACGATATTTCAAACACTATAACTGGGAGCAAACAGGAAAAATATTTCATTCCAAATGTCTGTCATTCAAATTTATTTTCTCTGGAGGGAGGGACAACGGCGTTGGAGGGGGGAGGGGGTGAACAGAACTTTTTGGCTTTTATTCATGATGCAGCTTGCTATAGGCTCATGCATTGTTCCCCATCACTTCTGTCAACCTGAACAATCGTCCATCAGTCTTCTCCTTCCGCTCTTTGCCATGTGGAGTGTGGAATAAAAGCATGCATAGCATCAGCAGCCACTTTCTAACAATAACGCATCTACCCAGTGTACGTAAGTGCTTGCGTGCGCGCATATTTTAGGGCAGAGGCTGAAACGAAAACCATACACACCTTGCCGTTTGCCCAAGGGAAAAACTTGTAGTTGCCTCTACTGTATGGTACTGAAAGAATACCTTTGACATACGAGAATAAAACTTTTTCTCTTGAAGTAAGTGGTGAAAACTTTTGGCTCACAACTTAACCCTCCTGTCAGAGAAAAAGTGTTTTTTTTTCCTCTCTTCTCACTGGAGCAACGGAACTGTAGGCAAAGCATTCTTTTTACTATATTTATCACGCAAATGACCAAAGCCCCAAAGTATTCAAATTTGTGTATATATTTCAAAAACATAAATCTGTGTTGAGCTCGCACTATGCCCACGTGCTACAACAGCGAGTTATTGTAACGGTAAAGTTGTTGCCTCTCTGAGTCATTTTTCTGTTTATTTAAATATATATCGTTTGAATAAATAACAAAAATTGTGATGTGCTTTTATCACTTATCTAAGAAAGATTTTTTGTTTTCAAGGAAAATATCTAATATCTCGCACTTTTTTTTTTTTTCAAAATGCAGTTTTATCAATTGGAAATTTTAACATACAGCTGTTCCTTCTTTTAACGACGGTGCCAGAATTCTGATTTGTTTTGTATTATTTTTTCTCTTCTTGAACTAATTATCGAATCTTTGCAGTAAGATGTTATTATCTTATGAAGAAATTAGAAAAAAGAAACTAAAATCTGATAATGAAAAAAATCGTCTACTTACTTTGTTCGGCTGCATCTATTTCATTGTACTCAAAAATAACTTATGCCACTACAGCAGACAACACAGCCTGTAGATAAACAGCTATCATAACAATTTCAGAAAAAATTACTTTGCTTTCCAGGGCATTGAAACATTCACTAGATGCTCAATTTGCAAATTGCACGAAACCAAAAAAAAAAAAAAAAAAAGAAAAAAAAAGATATTATTTGGAATATATATTCATCTTGTTTTTATAAATTAGGAATTATTACCATTATGAATTAATAAAAAAAAATAAATTAGGATTTCTCTCTCTCTCTCTCTTGTGTGTGTGTGTGTGTGGTTTGTTTGCAAGCAGACATGAATATTTAGATGTAAACTTATTTTCCTCATTCAACAGCTGACTCGCAAATATCTGCATCTTTACTTCACAACGTTCTGCGCTTGAGGCCCGAAATATTATTTACAATTAAAAAAAAAAGAAGAAGAAAAGCGAAATATGCGATATTTTAGAGCTAAACAAGGAATGGTTTGCTTATCATAATAAACTTTAGTTAGTTTAGTTTTTATATATTTAGTTTTATATATAAAACGATATATCCCTAAAATTATTCTTAAAAATGTATTATTAATCAGAGATGGTTCCCTTGTGGAAACGTTTCTGTTTCCATAATACTACACTGCCAGTGCAGAATTATAGTTTTAAGTTTGAGTTCTTCTCGACACTAGAGATTCCCAAGTTAGTCGAGCCTTGGCGTGGGAAATGGGGGGATTTCCACGGAAACACTAGAAGGTGTACACACACACACACTTTCATACAGAAAAACTAGTTATTTTTTATTATTAAGAGATGCCGGTATTTGTCTGCTATTCTTTAGTATGGGTGCCTTCAAAATCATCGATAGCCATGGATAACGACTTAGGATAGAGACCAGCTGCCCACCGATTTCCAAAAGATCGAGTTAAAAATAACCCTGCTTATTCCCTTTATGGACTAAAAAATGGCATTATTTTATTTATATGAATAGTATTTTCTTTGTTATTTTTTACATAGTACCAAGTCGCCAAATATGCCAGATACATTCAAATTTACAGGAAATATGAATCCAGTAATCACTCCTTAAATATTAGGAAAGAATCATCATAAGATTTAAAGACATCGCTTTTGTAGGATATGTTACCACAATAAGATCTTGACTTGACCAAGAATTCATTAAAACGTTTAATGAATTCTTAAAGAACTGGAAGCCAAGAAAGTATTTTTAAACAGCTTTGAGCGGTTATTTGATTACAATGGAATAAAAAAAACTTTTACATGACAGTTTTTCTACTCATGGTAATTATTATTTTTTAAAGAAACTTAACTTAATCTCTAGATTGGGAGATAAATGTTTTATAATCTGTGTAATGTCTTAGTGACACACTAATAATATTTTTATAGCATTTCCACCTCCTACGTGGAAGTATGTTGTCCTGTAGTTCGTTGATCCTTTGGAATTGATCATAGGAGAGATTAGTCACTGTCCATCCAGAAGTAATTGTCCTATCTCTCCTGCACCCATTTACTGCACGATTCAGTCCCATGATTCAGCAGTAAATGAGTACTTGGGGGTAAGCTGTAATTACTGTCTTGTGATCCAGAGGAAAATTAATCCGGTCGAACCTAATTACTGCGTTTTACACAACTTGACTTTCCTCTCAGCTGTTGAAATGTTTTTGGAGTAACCTTCGGGGGTTTCTGTGCACTTCTAAACGTGATTACAGTGGGATCTGATTCACCCCTATCAGGTCTAATACGCACAAAAGAAATTGTGTAGAACTGAACTACGAGCAAGTTAGGAAAGAAAGTGTTCTGATAGCTTTTTAAGTCTCAAGTAGACAAATTGAATTTTTTTCTTTTTTCTTTTTTTTACTTTATTTTTCCTCCCCTTTAGTTTTATTTCAGTTCACTGAACTATCTTCTTGGGCACTAAACCTGGTTAATGACTCGATTTTTTGTAATGTGTTTTATATGGTTCCCAATGTTAGAAGAGATTCTTTTGTTAAGAATCAGCTGGTTTTGGCGCTTATAGGGAAAGCTTATGAAATAGTTGTTCGTTAATACTGATGTAAATCATAATCGTGACGTAATTCTGTAGGATTCAACCTGCTTTCATCAAGAACTTTCGGGTATCTTCGTAAACCATAATTCGACATTCCGAAGCTTTCGATTATTTTTTCATCAAATTATATATTTTATTATTAGCAAGCTTTCTGAATATCCTTTTTTAAGGATTTCAAATCAAGGAAATTATACTGCCTTATAATTACTTCGAGCATATATCTGGACGTAACTAGGCTTTTTTCTTCTTCAGCCCATCCGTCGCTTAGGACGAGTAGAATCCTCCAACGAATTAATCTGTGAGCTACGATATTACTGTTCTAATATGCTTATTATTATTTTCTATCCTCTCCTTTTGAACTACAGCAGCTAAGGACATGCAGTGAGTGTAGTGTGGTATAGGTGTCATCTGTGCATGTACCCATTTCATATCGAATTTTGTGAGAGTTAACAACCAAATTGTCTTGAGGGGGGGCACCCCGTCTGCTATACGAAATCGATTAATTCTTTTTCATTTGAAAAGTCCTTATGAATGTCCTTCCGTTCAACTAAAAGACTCGTGCATTTAGGCCTATAAAATGTCTTTAGCCATTTCGTTTGACAGTCTTTGTGCTAACTATGAGGTTATCGACTTCAATGGTGTACTTTAGTGCGTGTGTGCATTAGTTGGCATCTGCGTGTAGAGTAGGCGTAACCTTGTGAGGTCATTTTTGTCTCATGACTTTTATTCTTTTCTTCGTATACGAGGAAAAAAAAACAAACAAACAGAAACGTCATCTCACATCCAGGTTTCAATTATTGTGTAGTCTGTTTGCCCTACCCTTGACCTCTACTACTGCTCTGTCACCTGCTGCCTAATAAAGATACGCGGGTTAATAACACGGCGGGTGAACCCTATGATGACGTCAGTTTCCTGCCTAAAGCTTATCATCTTGTCTAGTCCCGGAGCGGTGTAATCAGGGTAATTGACCTTGAAGCGTATACCGCGGGGGATGATGCGACAGCTAAATTGTCACGTGCTAGTTATGCTACTGTGTACTGTAAATTGATGGGGAAGGTACCCACTGCAAAGCATGATTCGGTACGCGGTTGATTCGAAGCACTCGGCGATTTTCTGCAAGGCAGAATTTCATTTTTTGCTACGAAAGTTTAAAGATTCGCCAACCTTTTTGAACTTTAGTGAAGATTTAAAAAAAAAAAAAAAAAACTGAACCTGGTGGAAGAAAATCCTGAATTTTAGAGGAAGAAGACTTTTAACTTAGAAGAGGAACATTTGGACAAAACTTTTGCTGAATAGCTCTGTAGGGCTATTCAGCAAAAACTTAAATTCATTAAAGTTCCCTACTGAACTTTAATGAATACACCTTTGTAACGTGGACTGATTAAGAACCAGCTGGTGTTGGCGTATAGGTTAATTTCGAGGTTAATTATTAGCCAAGGGACTTGCACTTTTTGCTACGGAGTACAACACATAAGTAACGAACCCATTAGTTTCCAAGAAATAGCAGCTTGTAGTGATCAACGAATCTATCATAGACAGCTGTCAATTTCAACGGTATTGAATATGGGATATACGAGACACTTATCACAAAGATTTTTTTAAAAAAATTCACGTCTATTGTTTTAGCATTTCAATGGGCAATCTCTGAAAAAAATTTTTAATTAATAGTCAAGTACTTTTTGCAGGCTTGGAAGTAATACCGTGGGTAATATTTTTTTGTAACATAAGAAAATTGTACTGCTAAATTAAGATATCTTAGCCCCAGTTATGGTAATGGGATTTTACATTATAATTTGTGATGCCAGTGTTAATCATAGTTATACGAATAAAGTGCGCAGACTCAAAATGGATAATTGTTCAGTTATAAACTTTACCTTCTGCCACCTGTAAGTAGAAACTTATAAAAAATGATGCATGTATTACACCTGATTATAACTCAATGGTGATCGTCTGCCAGGAGTAATGCAAAGCCATTATTCCATCTATTGCATTTACTGTTACAGCAAGGCGTGGCTTGTCGAAAGTAGTTGCTCGCTTTCCTCAAGGATTATCAGCTGACAGTATTCAGCAGGCATCGCTAGAGGTCTGTCCACTGACGAGCTGTTATTCTGCCCCCTAGTGACATGGGCTGTAATGAAGTCTGATTAGTGGCGCCAGCATGCTGATTCTTACAGAGGGACAGATAACAGTTATGTAATGCCGAACATTGTGTAGATATCTGTTCGGCAACGGATGTCCATTCTTGTTGTACCCTTGGGTCTACTTCTAGTTGGGGTTCGATCATAATGCGGTAGGATATTGCATTTAGGAATCATTCTTGCTTAGATATGGAGAGTATAAAGACGCCTAATGATATTTTCTCGGAGAATAATATTATTGCGGGGGATGGAGTAATTTTTCCCCTCCTTCCTGGAAAGTTGCAGAGCCATTAGCAGGACGTATAGAACCTTCGTAAGGACTTTTCAACTGAAGGTGACTTAGGTGATCTCATACGGAGGTTTTTTTTTTCCCCCTTCCGGCAGGACAAGTGTTTTCATTCCGTAAAATAGGCATACCGGCCGAAGTGACGTAATACACTGGTCTCATATCCTTTGTCGCTTCACCATAATCCCAAAGAACAGCATCTGAATTGCAGCACTACATTTTCATCCTTTTTAATTTTTTTTCTTGTCTCTCGTGAATTGTATTTTATATGTACGAATTGTAAATAAAATTTTGACCGTTGTTAAGCTTCAGAAATTAGCATCTTCTTATCATTTGCGAGGAATTGAAGTCCATGTGGGAACAATTGGACATAATCCGTTTGCTTAATATAAGTGCTCTGAACACTTGATAAACGAAATAACTCCATCTTCTTATTATTGTTATGCTCTCTTTCAGACTATTCGATCATAATTATTTCCAACATAAATACTTCATCGTAAATGAAGTATTTACGATGTCTATATCTTAATCAACACGATAATTGGATGTGATTATCCTGACTCTCCACACTGTAGACAGAACGGGATGAAGTAAATAATAAACAAATCTCTGCGCTCAAAATTCTAAACAAAGGCTGAAATCATTTGGATTGATTGGAGGAAGGGCATGTTCAACTGGAGCTTAATTCCGCTGTTCCTTGTCTAGTCCTCTTTAAAGGTCCATAATTCTCTGCTTCTCCGCTCATCTTCAGTTACGCCGCTTGTGGGCTATCACGCAATCTTCGACGATTTCGTGTTATAGAGAGACTGAATTATGTTTCTTGTGTCAGTAGGTATTTCAGCGTTTGTTAATTTAAATTAATTTTTTTTTTTGTTTGTTTCAAGGTTATGCGCGTGACAGTGTTTGACTTATTTCCCTTTATATTATGCACTTTCAATCACTTCACCGCCTTTACAAATTTCACGAAGAGACGTTAGAAATCCATTGATCGTTATCTTTCTCAGTCATGATGTCACAGGTTGTTGTCAGAGACTTTAAAAATAAAAATTGTACCAAAACAGTAATCGCATCACAAACTTCTTTATCTATAATAAAATAGTTTCGTTCGCTATAAACGGATATGACAACAGGTTCCATCACTTTCAATTACTTAAGAAGGAGATGCTCTGTGCTACTTTTCAACATTCTGCCGCATTCAACTTACACCATTCGTGTGTGTGTGTCCACCCGTCTACTTAGTTTCTATCCACTTTGTTGTTTTGAGAAGATTGCCATTAATCTAAAAAATTCATATTTATTTGAGGAACTTTCAATGTAATTACACACAAATATTTGTTCAGCTTTTTATTATTATTATTGTATTAGTCATTGGCGCTAGGAAAGCATTTATAAAGGTTCACTATTATTCATGGATGGACTGATTTTTATGAAATTTAGCGTTCGAGATATTTTCCAAAAAAAAAAAAAAAAAAAATCAGAATAAATAAATAAATGTTTATGCATTTTGTTCTTAACTGACGAATTTGGATTATCTGAATTAGAGGAAATAATACAGAATTGTATTTATCTTATTATATTAAATCAGTACGATTAATGCTACCTGAATTCAATGCAGTGCACTTATTATTCTAGTAATTGACTTAAAAAGTATTTATTAAAAACACCAGCGTTCCTAAGGAAAAAATAACTTGAAAGCATTCTTAACTAGTTAAATTATTCTTAAACTGATTATATGAATATGTTTATTGCACATTATGCCCACAGATGTTTATTGAGCAAGGTCGTCTGGTGAAATAGCATGTTTAGATACCCATCTAAACATGCTATTTCTGGTGAAATAGCACGTTTAAATACCCATCCTGAGAAACTTGAAAGTTTCTCAGGATGGGTATTTAAACGTTATTAATAGCCTGCGAAACTATGAATGCTATTTTAAGTTCAAGCTAACTTAATAACTTAATACATCTGTAGACACGAGTAATACATAAACGCTTTTTTGTAAATTAAAAAAAAAAAGCATTTTTAAGACGAATCAAGGAAAATATGTGATGGCGTAGTATATCGGATTTTGTTATCTGTATGGACGTATAACATGCGTCTTCAGTGATGAAGCATCTCCTCAGCCACTCCCTGATGAGGAATCATTGTGATGGAGTTGTGGAAGTAGCCACAGTGTGCGAAGCCTTTCCCCATCTTGAGTAGCGCGTAAGCACAATGACTACTCATTTCTGAACACTGCTAAGCTATGCTAGCTAATCTTACGATCTGATAATGAATAAGAACAATAAGTCCTTTCAGTCTCTGTCACGCGAACGTGTAACCTTAGCTACTAGTTTGTTTACAACGTTTTTATGTACCTTTCAATTTGCATTTACTAGTTTTTATGTCTTTTCGTAAACGCCTTGAAAAAGCTAGACAGTTTGCTGGCGAAACTGGTAGGCTGTAATGTAAGATTTTTGTAAAATGGTCAGTATTAAATAAGTTTGTATTTTTGATTCACTGTTAGGAATTTATTATTATTATTATGCTTTTAAGTAGGAAACTAGTCAGACTATGAATTCTCTATTCGGCATTTCTGTTTTGTTACTGGAAGGTTGGGGCTCGAGCGTAAGCATGCGTGTGTGTTGCTTTGAGGGAAATTAATTAATATTAGTTTCCTATTTTCATACACTCCGAACAATATTTCATCGCTTGCAATGTGCGAGTTGCAAAAGTTTATTTTTTTTTTTAATGTTTTTTCTCCGACTTTTAAATATTAACAATTTTAACTTGTTCTGGAGTTTTTGCCTGATAAGCGCGAATAAACTCTTGTTCACCGGACTCTGGAGTTCCGGTTTATTGTGGTGACTTCTTTCTGGTGACGGTATCCCTTGTAAGGAATGAAACCTAAGTACTTCTCGCTGTCATTCACGGGCGAGATGCGAGGATCCATCGTACGAACGAAAGAACATTCTCAGAGATGAAGGAATTGAGCTCAAAGCCTTTTATTATTCTGACGGCGTAGTAGCATCTTACTTTCGTTCTTCTCTCGCTACTGAAGGCGTTAACAGCCGGCATTATGCAGCAGAAAACCGTCGGGCATCACTAACTAAGACGTTTACTCGCGCGCGAGCCGTCATCCTATTCCCCCCACTGACATTTCTGTTGTGAAAAGCGGATCACTGGCGCCGGCATAGCCGCTCCAGTGTGTGACAGATTAAGTTTTGGACAGAGACCGACAGCGGTGACCTGGTGCTGCCCTCTAACGGAGAATATTTTATAAACTTAAAGCTTCTGTTTTGAGACATTTCAACTAAATGGCACAAAAGTGGGGAGAGAGGGAAAAAAATCTTGATATAAGATGTTCACATCTCCTTAAGTGGCAACTCAATTGGATTTCCAGACATCGCCTTGCTAATTTCTAAAATTGATGATGCATCTGCATCATCAATTTAGATGCGTGTGTATATACTTCTCTTTTATTTTTGTTAATATTTATAATGCAGCTTTCTGTTTTATGAGAGCAGTCAATTTCACCTTGCCTTAGTTTATGGGAAGGTATTTTATTTTTTTGCATTTCTGTATGCTCTGTCCCTGTCTTTTATTGCTTATTTTCTTCTTTAAGCATGTCTTTACGTGGCATAAGCAATTCCACTTACGAAAATTGGTCTGTAGATTGATGTTCCTGCAATATTCAAAAGCATGTCTGCCCTCCCTTCTTTGCTTTGCTTCCTCACTAACTAGGATGTGATCGATACTCTTTACATAAGGTGTTCTTAAGGCTACCTCTGACACGAGGACTATTCATATTCTCGTAATGCTTGCATATTAGTTTCACGGTAATTACACTCCCTGGTATTCCCATTACATTTGGCAATTTTTGAATCATTTTGAAGTCTATCTTTTCAGAAATAGTTCGTGCGTATCTATTTTTTTTTCTATTTAATCCTCTAGATCATTCCTATAGTTCGTTTTTTTTTTTTACTCTCCTTTGAAACGTTTTATATAACTCTTAACAAATTGAATCATTTCAATCCTTTGCTTATTTTGCCCAGCTTTGAGTTTTTTTGCGATTACTTCTCCATATTTATAATTTCCACATAAAACTCTGCATGTGAAAATGCAGGCTGTACCTTCTGTTTTACTGCCCATTACTTATTTCATAATGATTATTTGTCTCGAGGGCATACATTAATATGATTAGTCAGCTCTTGCTTTATCATTTCCTCTTTCCAAGAATATTAGCTTTCCTGACAGAGGTATGAATTGCACAACGGAGGACAGACGTATTAAAATTCAGCAGATGAAGTACGTCACACATGACTTTAACGTCTATTAGTTAGAGTATGGAAAATTTAACCTCAATAGATTGCCTGAACTTGTCGCGGTGAAGCAATGTTAGTATTTTTTTTAAAAGAAATAATTTAATAATCATCACATGATCAGAGCTATTTAAACTGACAGTAAATTAGTTAAAAAATTAGTTAAAATTAGTAAAAAGGGGGCATAAACAGAACTAACCAGCGTTTCTCTAGTCATTCACACCATTATTTATTTATTTATTATTTAAATAACCAATCCGTTTGAATTATGTCGGCTCTTAAAGAACTATATTTTTTCTTACTTCATTCCTCCAAATTGCAGGTCTCATCATCATCCTCTTCATCTACCTAAGGCAGGTTTTTGAGCTGCTGCGTACAACAGCTTTCCAGTTCAATTTTTTTTTTTTTTTTTCAGTGAAGTTATTTAAATTTCTGTAAGAGTTCAGACAACATATATTCATGATGTTTTTTCATCCTTTCCTTCCAGGTTTTCCCTGAGGTGGTCTTTCCTTCTATTCTTCTGTTTTGGAGAATTTGAGGAAGCCTTTTAATAGGCATTAAAATAAACTTTTAATGCCTATTCAAATACACATGCCACTGTACCTGTTTTCCTTTGATTCTTGTTTATTGAATATGATAGCGAAATTCTTTTGTGATCTCATGATTCGTTTTCATTTCAGTCCATGCTATTTTATTTATTTTCCTTCAAGCATTTGTTTTCAAGGTACAATCTAAGTTCTGTTTAATCATCCAAGCTTTTTCACCATAAAGAAATGTGGGGTGTAGCCTAAACAGTTGGAATGGCATTATAACCTAACTTGGATTTCAAGTTCTTTAGAGCGATGTGCATTTTTTCATATTTGTAAGTTCAGCCATAGTAGATCACCCTAGATTTATCTTGTTTGTTAGTTTCTTCATAATTCAGTCAGTCTGTGAATAACGTGCCTAAGTAATTAAATATTTTAATCTGTTCTAGTTTATTTCCTGCCTTCTCTGTTCCCTATTGCCATTGTTTTGGTTTTACTAAAATTTTATATGCATTGCATAATCAGTCCAGACAGCATAGTTAAACCGAAACTTTTATTTTTCTATTATAACTGTCTACAGAAGTCCTTAATTTATTTTAATTTGAGAGTTTGTATTCAATATATTGTTTTCTACGCATTTTCAAATTTTGTTTGAAAAAATGTTAAGTGCGCTTTTCTTTAATAAGATTTTGCAAGTAACAAAAAGCATTTTTAATACAGCAAATGGGCGTGTTTATTATCTTTCGCGAATCGACAAGAAAATAAAGGACGGAAAAAAAACAGAGAAACATACTTCTACAGCAAACAGTTCTGATAATGTGGGAGACTCTCCTGGGGGATTGCAAAATTTTGGTTCAAATATAGTGAAGTATCCCTGCATTTCGAAGAACTGATTCTTGTATATACTAAAGTGCACAATTTTTTGTCCGAATAGTTGTATGTTTTTTTTTCCTTTTTTTTTTGTAAACCAAGAAAGCGGTTTATAAAAAGGAACAGTTCACTGCAGTAGGAAGATACGTCCTTCAGACGGAAAGATCTGAGTTTGAATCTCGCTTGGGACTCGAATGATCTTTATGAATGTGACTTAGAGGGTTTTCCTCACATGAACTTCACCCGCCAAACAGAAGGACACACAGGAATAATGCACTGACCTTATAGTCTTCGTTGCATTGGCTATTATTCTAGCCCAAATGGCTCTAATCGCATTAGGGTCTAAGAAAATTTGTAAGGACCTTTCAGCTGAAAACACCTCCAGTTTGTCTGATATTGCGGGTTCTCTCTCTCTCTCTCTCAAAACCTTTTTTATTCACAAAAAAGCAGACTGACCGGATAACACACGAAGTTAACAAACAGGCATAATTGCACTCGTCTTTGGCTACCTTGGAAGAATTTAAGCAACCAACAAATGAAAGATGATAATATAGTGCAAAGTTTGTAGTGTCGAGCTTTTAAATGAAGAAAAAAGAGCGGCAATAAACTTAACATATGGCATAAGCCATAGCACTTTTTTTCTTCAAAGTTAATTTCATAATAACATCCCCCCCCCCAAAAAAAAAACATTCAAAATTTACACCCATATTATAATTCTGGTATCTCTGCAGTGATGATTTCAGGCAGAAAGGACTGTTGGATTTTAATATTCTGAAGTCCAGTGTAAGTAGAATGTTGACCAAAGAAACCAGCATTCAACTTGTATGAGATGTGTACGATAGTCGACGCCAAACGTGATTTAGCGAACTTGTGATGAGCACACAGCTGTGTCTAGAGTATATTCCGATAATAGTACAAACATCCAGAAAATATCCATCCAGCTGCAATCATGTCCGAAGACAGTCAACATCCGTGGTCTCAAATGCAACCTTAATAGTGTCCACTGTCATCTGCAGTCAACCAAACTCCACCTACTCTTCTTAACAGAAACTCAGATTTCACCTTCCCCTGACACTATCCATCTCAACCATCCAAAGTATACACTATTTAACTCCTTTTCACCCAAGGGTGGAAAGGAGTTAAATAGTGTATAGTGACATACCCTGCCAGAGAGCACCTAACCTAGACTCGCCCAACTTTGACCTTCTTTGGCTAAATATATCCCTCACTCACTCAGTCAAATTCATCTGCTGTCTTTATCGCTCTCCTAATACCACCAACCACTCCGAGCTCTTTAATTTCCTCTCCTCAGAAGTTGATTTCCTCTAGTCCCACTCTCCTAATAGTGAAATCATCCTCCTAGGTGATTTTAATGTCCATAACACCAACTGGTTTTCCTCTTCCAGTTGTATAGATCCTGCAAGAAGAGATGCAGAAATATTTGCCATCACCAACGACCTTACACAAATTGTTCACAAACCGACCAGAATACCAGATATCCCAAATCATTCCCCAAATACCCTAGATCTCCTCCTTACCAATGACCCTTCCAAATATACAGTGAATGGAGTCAGCCCCCTGGGTAATTCTGACCACAACCTAGTGCTCATCTCCTGCCCCATGCAATAACGCTTACACAGTCATACCTGCACAAGAGTAGTTTGGCATTATAACAGTGCCAAATGGGACAGCCTCTGCGCCTACTTTGCTTCACTCCCATGGTTAGATTATTATTTGCAGTCTTCCAATCCAAGCATATGCACCAAACATATCACCAAAGTAATCCTCACTGGCATGAAATCATCATTCCCCACACTTACGTCCTCTTTCCAAACCCTGGTTCTCCAAAAGATGTGCCAAGGCTGTACAAAGAAAAAATCAGGCATACCACAACTGGCTGAAATTAAGAACTCCATTCTCTTTCAGTGCTTATACTGAAGCTCGAAACAGATTCAAAAAAATCATTAATGATTCCAAAACAGAATTTGAACGAGCAAAAAGCAGGAAACTTGCAGCGTGTCCTAGCGGCACCCATGTCTTTTGGTCTCTTGCCAAAGCAATTGGTCGCAACTTTTGCCCTACACTATTCCCACCTATCATACTCAGATGGTTCATTTGCAACATTGAGCCATCTGGGTATGTAAACTTTGCCTTCAATGCATGCATGCATAACCGATAATGGCAAGTGCCCCCCCCCCCCAGTCATTCCAACTGTCCAACATGCAATGCCCCCTGTATCCTTTTGCCATAAAGAGATCATAAACCTGTTGTCAAAATTTGACACAAAAAAAGCTCCTGGCCCTGATGGCACCCCTCCAATTATCCTGAAGGTCTGCGCAGCAGAACTGACTCCTATCCTGTGCCGTCTGTACACACTCTCTTACTCCACTGGTATATATCCCAAAGTCTGGAAATTGGCCTATATTCAACCCATTCCCAAAAAGGGAAGACAAATCGTCATCTAACTACCGCCCTATTCTCACTCACCTCAGTCCTATCTGAAGTGATGGAGAAAACCATCAATTCTTAACTCCTACTCTACCTTGAAGGTACCCCAGCTATTAAGCGACCACCAGTACGGATTCCGTCAATGCCGATCGACAGGTGACCAGCTCTCATATATCATCCATCTCTGGACATATGGAGTGGAAAAATTTGGCGAATCCCAAGTAGTTGCAATTGATATCTCTATAGCCTTTGACTGGTCTGGCACAAAGGCTTACTAAGCAAACTTCCATCATTTGGACTATCTCAGGACTTCTGCAGATGGATTATCAGCTTCATGTCTGGACGGACACTATGTGTGATGGTGGATGGCTCCCTATCCTCCCACCATCCAACTAATGCTGGGGTCCCACAAGGTTCAGTTCTCTCACCGACCTTCTCCCTTCTGTACATCAATGACTTACTTCAGTTGACCTCCAACCCGATACACAGCTTTGTAGATGACAGCACATTGCATCCCTCCCTTTCATTTGATAAAGCTTACCCTACACAACTCACTTCAACCCACAGAATATCAACCACAACTTCCCTCAATTCGGACCTCCAAGACTTGAGGGAAGTTGTGGTTGATCGTTAGTAAAACCCAGTTCTGTCTTATTTCCCACAAAAAAAGAACCGTTTTCCCCCAGTACTACTTTTGATAGCACACAAATTCCCAGACAAGATGAAATTTCTCCTCTCAATTACCGTGACATCAGGCCTCTCCTGGCATAAACACATCACAACTATTACATCCTCAGCTTCCAAAAAACTCGATTTTCTCTTTCGCTCAAGACGTTACTTCACTTCGAAACAGCTGTTAACCTTATACAAATCACAAATCCTCCAGCTATCGAATACTGTTCTCACATTTGGAGTGGGACTCCTAAAATCTCCCTCAAAATGCTTGACTCAATACTGAGGAGAGCAATTAGACTGATAAATGACCCATCTCTCACCAGCTCACTCCCCCCACTTTCACATACACGCCTAGTATCTGCAATTTGTATATTCTTCAAATATTTTAATGGAAAATGCTCATCTGAAACAGCATCAATAATTCCCCGCTCTGTACTAAACCCGTTGGAACACGTACAGCCACCTCCCAACACCCCTTCAGAGTACACCTTGAAACCCACAGAACAAGTTTCTTTTCCTCCTCCTTCATCCCTGCTACTGCTGTGCTGTGGAACAGTCTTCCCCCCTGATATATACATGCTTTTAAATCGAATGTTAACAAGTTTCTCCTTTCCCATCTCACTACCATATAGGTTGACGAGCCAACCTCTCGTATATTGGCTCAGCATAAAAAAAAAAAAAAAAGCTCAAAGATGTGAAAAGGTGATGAACTCTTACAGATGGATCACAATATGTCATGGTAGCAATACAATCCGATAGTGAACCCGTAAAGAAGCGTATTGGAACTAAAATGCATCGAATCTTGTCAAAGATTCGACGCATTGTGAGTTCTACTTCGTCAACTAAAAATATACAGATATAGGCGCAATGGATACACCACTTTCTGAGGTGAGGGGGGGGATACAGCTTCGACAGATGAATCCTCTATATATTGCTCCACACTAATGAGGGGGCAAAGGTATAGCGACTTAGATCAATCAATCCATCCTTCCCAGTGACAATAGTGCAGGCTTGTATAATACTATGGATACTGAGATAGTGTAGATTCTTTATAAACGTTTGGATCCAGTAATACTGTTGGAGGACACCTGAATATTACAGGCTGTTTGACATCCTTTTATGGACAAATATTAGTCTTTTTGTTGTAGCTACATCAGCAGAATAATGGGTATATCAGAAAAGCATAGGTCTTTCTGGAATGGTTTCACCAATACGAGAATTTCTTTATTATGTTTGATTGCCTGAGGGGTGACCTGATCTTAACTAGTAAAACTCGGCATCATAAGGTTGATGGACGATTTGTTAGAGATGATCCAGCCTGAAGCACTTGTAGAATGCGATGGAAAAATGGACCATCCCTGTTTGGAACAGGGATGTTCAATGTGATGGATGTAGAATGTGATGGAAATATGGAACAGACTGCATTCAGTCTGCATTATGCACACCAGATGTTCCGTGAACTAGGCACATCTTTGCTGACGTTCCGTTCGATACATAATCGGTAAGACACTTAACTGCGATTTAAAGTGCAACCACAGTGAAGCAACTGATGGAAGACAGAAACGAAAATAATAAAAGAAAGGTCTCATATGGGATTAAAAAAGGGCGTTATGGTCGGGACGGTGAGTGAAAAACTGTCACATGTCCTTTCACATATGTGAAAGAAGTTTCGCGTAGAACATGGAATGAAAATAATAATAATAACAACCAAACAATAATGAAATAGAAAGGAATAATGCGGGTCAGGTTTTGTGGGTTTTCAAGGATCATTTAGTGGATATTGAATAGCAAGTTTCGATTGACTACCCTGTTAATCATATTGATATGTGGATTTTATTTTTTTCAAACATGTGTTCGACTTCGTAAATTTTTGGCATACTTTATCATGACTCAGTCAATAATTATGCTAAAATCTTTGGCAGCTCGATTAATGATCATTTCTGATCACGAAATCACATGCCAAGATCCCAATCTGATGATTTTCGCAAACGCAAACTGAGCACTTAATTAGTGAAACTAGCGAATAAGACCGAGATCACGAGTACTGGAACTGAACATTGGATTAGCACTATTCAACCAAACTGTTTCAGAACCGGGCTATAGCAAAGTGGCTGTAGTTCAATGAAATAGAATCTGACGTTGTGGCATATCCTGCATAGACACAAAGTCTTTTCTCCAATGGACTTCTAGATATGCATCTCAAGAAGGTCCATTTTGAAGATGGACAAATCAAGCAAATCATGACAAAATGGTTCGGAAAACAACTTGAATAGTTTTTACTGGCAGCTTGAAGAACTTGTTTTGTAGTAGGATAAATATATTGAAAGGGGAGGCAGTTTTAATAATAATAATAATTTTCATATATGCCACATATGGAAATTATTATTATTACTAGACGTCCATGGAGTCAAAAGACTTATCGCAGGAGGTCCGGCTTCCATTTCATCATACTGTGCCTTAAATAAATTCACAGTCTCTGCACTCATCAGACTTTCCGGTAATGCATTCCAATTACTCACCACTCTGCATGTAAAAAACTTCCTCCTGACCCCTTCCTCACATCCTCCTTATACATCTCCAAGGATGACCTCTTGTTTGTTCCTTCTTCCTCCATTTCATCTAAAACATTTTTACACATTAATCTAGTAATAAAGTTTAGAAACCTTACAAACGTTTGTCTTTATCAGATCCTCTCCTTCTATCCAGTCTCTGCAAATTGCATTCACCGAATCTGTCTTCATAGTCAACATTTCAGAGACAGAAACAACCTTAGTAATCTCTCTGGGACCCTTTCAAACATCTCTTCATCCTTTTGAAAACCAGTTGACTCAATTTGTGCACAGTAATCCACACGTGTCCTGGTCAAAGTGGTATACAATGGAACCGTAACATCTTTACTTGCGGAGGACACTGCACGCCAGTGTCCTCCGCATCATTCTTATAATATACTGTGCTGTTTTCACAATTTTAGCAACAATGTGACTCCGAAATTTTAGGTCCTTGTCCACCACTCCGAAATCTCTCATCTCCTCTACCTCCTCGAATATATTTCCATCAATTGTTTTGCTGTACATCCCGCCTTTTCTTCCAATATTGTAAACTCGTAGTCCCATTCATTTGCTCAATTCAACCAGTGCATTCAAGTCCTCTTGCAAAGTCACAACATCCGCGCTGTACTCCTCATAGTTCTCCCAACTTTGCAAATTTCTGCAAACAACTGCATATCACCATGGAGAGCTCCCTCTCCTAAGATCAAAGACTTCAAACTTTTTGATAACCGGTACCTTCTATAAGTCATACTAGTAGCTTTATAAGTCAGAAAGAACATGAAACTTGACATGTTTGGTCTTCAGTAAGCGAGAAAAATGATACTGCTTCTGTAATGTGATATATTATTGTATTTCCAGATACCACATACCAGACTTGATAAGGAAAAATATTTCATTCTCTCCACAAACTCTTTTGTAAACAGAATATTGACTATTGACTGGAACTAGATGCATCCAACTAAACAAACAAACACACACACCACATATTAGGATTTACTTCGTCCAAAAAATTACAGCATCTGAATTGGATCTGGTTTTTCATACATAACCCAGATTAAACAAGTGATAAATTCTTCAGTAAGGTAGGATTATGGTCAAGAGATAGATCCGTAAATTTGGGTTATTTTGAATTAAAGCCAAAACAACTGAGATTATGAAGCCAGTATGTTATGCCTGTAAACCGTGTGTAATCTTCTGGCCGGCTTTTATATGAAGACAGCCGGTTCCGCGTCTTCATATAAAAGCGACTAACTCACCGTCAATTGAAAACCCGTTATAAAGATGCTGATCGTCTTAGACGGGATTCAAACTGAAGTCTTTCCAACCAAAGTCATCGTCGATACCGACTGAACTCCCGATGCTCGATAAGTGAAATGATGGGAAAATAATTGGAAATCTTTAACGAAAAATGACATCAAGTGCAACACACAGCGATGCAGAAAAAAGTGGGATCAGAGATGATTATGATAAATCGGTCCCGGATGAGGAAAAGCGTCTTGCATGGATTAAGATAACGACAAATAAGTTCTCTTCGTAAACTGCAGAACTGAATATAGTTAAGCGGAAGGATCGAAGTAGAATTCTACATACTTCGAGTCGACTATTTCTGAACTACGTACTGTAACACTTGCATTATTCAAGTAAGCTCACGTCATGTATAAAAATTCTCCACCGTAATAATCCAATGATAATTGTGTGCATCAAAGTGAACATTTGGAAACTCATTGGGATGACTTTTCTGCTGTTCTCAAATTCCACTTGGGATGTATTCATTTGCATGCATGTGTACTCATATTCATCCCAAGGATTAGGGCTACATTCTTTTCTTTATTCTGTGCGAATTGGTCACGATACAGAACATAACAGTCTCTCTCTCAAGCAAATTAAGTTCTACTACAGGCGACTGGGTTAGTTTTAATAAGCTGTACTCATTTTTAAAAGAGAAGAGCAATATGGAACAAGTTCCGTGTGGGCTAATTGTTTACAGCCTTCATCGTTTAGTTGCATCCGTCGTTAGTCTGTGCGTGCGTGCGTGCGTTCGTTGACTGCTTCTCGAAGAGGCGAAAGTTTGCCTGAGGATGTTGACTACTCTCAAGTTAATTAAAACACGTAAACGAATTCGTAAGTGATGTGAATACAGCCCTTTAGGCTGCAGTGCGAGAAGGCGAAAGGAAAAGACAATTTCTTTAGAAGAAAGTAAATTAAAATGCTGTCATTGTATTTTTGTTCTCGCCTTGCCAAATATTCGGCACGTTTGATGTAACAGGCGCCAACAGTGTGTGTGTGTGTGGGGGGGGGGTTGAACTGACAGTTCAGGGAGAACTGACAGTTTTCCCTCCTCTTCCTCCCACTCCCTTTTTTTTTTCCTTTTTGTTGACCTCGCAGTTAAGTTAGCATTTCCTTAGTAAAAGTTACACTAGAAGAAGAAGGAAATGAACCATAAACTATTTATATGGGATAACTATTTCTATTTTAGCCAGATTTGATCACCTCCCTTGAAAACTTATCGATTTTTACATAAACTTTTAGTGATTTCACTTTTCTTTTAAATTGATAAAGTAGACGAAAAATATATTCTTAAAACTAAACCGGTGAAATCTACGTAACGACTCCCTGCTTTTCATGGTCGATGGAATGCTCTAGATTAGTGCGAGAAATAATGAAAATGTTCTTTAATCTTTACTCTCGAAATTTTAAACTTAAAACTCTTACGGCTCTTTCACTTAGGAGCATCAGATACTAGTTGTGCTACCTGCATCTCAGCGAAGGAGTGTCTGTCTTTTAACATCTTCCTCTAGAGGCGAATGTTTGATATTCATGCATCAAGTGAACAATTCAGTAACGAATTACGAATTATCTCGTAGATATTTACCCGTTTCAAACACTTTTTAGAGTGTTAGTTAATGGAATTCCCTGAATTTTCTCAACATGAAATTCATTATTAGTAATTGTGAAGAATTAATATAGAATAGAATGGTTTAAAATGTACACTGCTTTTGATAAATTAAGGAACAAGGATAAAACTCGTGATAACTCACCGGGGATGGGGGGAAATGAAAGTTAGGTATTATGTGAAAGAGGATGCTGAGTCTGGTCATCATATAGAAATGGTTAACTCTGTCAGCGGAATATGCAAATGACCACAGCATAAACTGGGCATTTTGGACTGGGTTTCCGTCTGGAGTGAGAACAAAATATTTCGTGATAACAAAATTCTTGGATATGACTGCAAGACATCATTTAACCGATGAAATTCAGGTAGCGAGCCATCGTAAGACTATAGGTTGGCCAAAGTAAGGCGATGGTAGCAAGATGGTTCCATGCGAGTTATTCGGTGAAAACAATTCAAACAGTCACAAACAGCATCCCTGAGATATAGTGAAGGAAAGCCAGGGGCTTCAATAACAGTATGTGACCGATTATCTGCTCGTCGAAATGGGAATGATATTCCCACTCAGCTACGATCTGACCTCGGGTCGGCTACTCGAACATTGGTATCTGCTTCCACTGTGCACAAAAGGTTTCACGAAGGTAGTCTGCGTGCCCTATCCCCACACCATAGGAGAGAACCTTAGAAATGGACCACGTTCCACGTCAAGTGGACCCGAGACAAAAGGGAGGGGTCAGTATTATTTACAGACGATTCCCGATTTGCTCTACAAAGCGACATCAGGCCTGCTCTGATCTGGAGAAAACCATGGACACGTTATCCTAATCCTGTGGTTTCCTGTCTTTGATGGGGTTGCAGCTGATTACTAGGGAAATAATGAAGCAAGGTGGATTCCTGTTGCCGTCCTTGCCGTAAGTATTTATGACTGTAGCGGCGTGGGCTCGAGGGACCGGTTTGCCTGTTTTTTTTTTTTTTTTTGAGGAATGAAAAACCCGAGTTACCGGGAGAAAAAGCCCTCTATCTCCGTATGAGACCGGTTAACTTACCTTTAGTCGAAAGAGACCAGATAAAGGTTCCTCACGTCATGGAAGGGAATCGAACCCAGGTCTTTCCGAACAAATAGCTTCGTCTATACCGACTGAGCTACAGAGGCCCGGACACGTTTATCATCATCCCTCTAATATCCGTTAGAGTGCAGGTAGTATTATAGTTTGGGAAGGCATCTCGTTGGGTATATTCGCCCATCTGTATGTGCTTCCTAACGGAATCATGATTGCTATAACTTATAGAGACGAGGTCCTAGTCCCCTATGTTCGTCTGTCTGCCGTGCAATAGAGGAGACACTTATCCCGCAAGATGATAATTCTCGGCCTCATCGAGCGAAACTCGTGGATCAATATCTTCAAGAAGAGACCATACGTATGAACTAGCCAGCCAGGTCTCCTAACTTTAATCCTATTGAGCATGTCTGGGATGCTCTAGATACAAGTGTTTCTGCTCCCAATCCCCTCCCACAAACTTGAGAGACTTACGAAAGCACTGCAAGAGCAATGGTTATTATTACCAACTGAGCTCCTTGTTATAAGCAGTATGAGACAGCATTCCTTATTAAGACACTTTGGCAATCTTATTTTGACCTCTTGTTTTTGACAACTGTCTTCATGTACCCGTTTGTTATTGAATTAAACTATTTATTTATATTTTTTGTAAATCACCAAATTGCGTAAAAATCATCATATAGGTTTGAGTTATCATGGCTTTGCTCTTTGTTCCTTAGCTTTAATACTACACTGGTTTCCATATTTATGGAAACTGACTGAGCTATGCAAGCTCATTTTTGTTCATGCGAAAATAAATCGAAGTGGTAAGATAAGAAACAGTTTATCAATGTAAACAGTTTCTTATTCAATCCATCCATCTCTTAGGAAAGGTCTTCTGATTAGGGTTATTGTATCCCTAAAGAATTATGCGTGTAAATCTGGCATAGATAGACGATATAGACGGGATTGGAACTCAGGTCTTTCGAACAATAATAAGTCTCTACTAACTGAACTATGGAAGCCTCAATGTAAACAATAATAAATACTTGAGAAACGGTATTTGTTCCTCTGATATTGAAAGAATCATTTCAATATATATCTGTGTTATTCTTTAGACTGGTGGTTGTGCGAAGTCTCTTTGAGTATGGGAAGGAATGATCACGGTAGATTTCTTGGTCTAATCCACCCATCCCCATCACACACACACACACACACATCCCCCCAAAGTAAAGTATTGAAGACCTGGAGATTGAAGGAGATGTGGTAATATATTGATCTATATTGATAGTAAAATATTTTCTACTCTTCATTAACTGAATGCTTGGATACAATAAGAAGATCGCTGGTTTTGTTTTAAATCCAAGAACATGGTTCTCTTGAAAATACAAGTGGGATAAGATCCCTTCCACCAGACAGATTTTGTGATACATAGAAGTCTATGAGCACTCCCTTTACCCAAGAGAAACATTTGTATTTGAATTAATTGCAGATCAAAATAGAATAAATTTTGATAACATGACGTGCATTCGTTAGATGGCACTGCTGCCTTTCATAGTAATTCAAACATGGAGCTATGGACTATCTATTTTTATTTATAACACTTAAAACATTTTCTTCTTTGTTCAAAAATACCCTCCAAATTTCATTATCAGTCTACCATAAGGTGACTAATTGCCTGTTTGATAAAGGGGAAACGCATTTCCTCCGAACTCCAGTTTAATGCGTTGTTTAAATCCTTCGTCTTGACTCTAATTTTAGACTTGATCCTATATCACATACTTCTCGTTAGTTTTCTTTTAAAATTGTACCGCTTTATTCTTTCTCGTTTAACTTTAACAAGAGTTGATATTTTTCGGAGTTGCGAATCATAATTACTCATCTGCTTCCAAGATAGATTGTATTCACTAACAATTTCACTTTCCCATCTTAACAAAAGAAGTAGTTCTCGGACATCCTGCTGTTCTCCGTGTGTTGTAAGAGCTGAAATCTGATAGATAGCATGACCTTAACAATACTAATTTTCTTGCTTGTTTAATCTGACTGCCTCCAAAGTACGTATAATAAGTATACTGTAGTAGCTTGACGTTGATCGATTTCTTTTTGTCTTTATGGAAAAATAAGGAATTCTTGCAAGTAATTAACCAGCTTAGTTGTTAAACATATGAGTGGAACTTTTTCCATGATTGCTGTTGGCGATGAAACTGGGATTTTGCTGTCTCTCGTATGTTACTCGAAATTAAGATTTTGTTTTTTTGTTCAATTGGACCGGGGGCGGGGGGGGAGGATGCAAAAGACAGTGAATGAGAGAGCAAGCAAGCAGTTTTCTTTTTCTTTGTTTTCTGAAGGAAACAAGAGTTTGTTTGTTTGTTTTTTTAACGATTTCAGCGTCGTTTAAAATTGAAGAATGGCTCACAGCAGTGAAAACAGAATGCAGATGTGACGCTAAAGCGCTCGGTAAACCGCACAAGAAAGAAAATTAAAATCGAGTCATCTTTAAGTAACATTACCGAAGTATAACCGAACTTTGTATGCCTTATGAATAATTTATGTAAACAAGATTTGTTAAAGATCACTAATAACGATAAAAGATGAAGAAAAAAATTACAGAAATTTAAGTCCACAAGTGAAGAGATGTCACGGTTTGTGCGCACACACACACACATATATATACTGGAGAATTATCTAGTTAGTGTGTGTGTGTGTGCGCGCATGTGCACTTGCGTATTTTGTAAATAATTTAACACGATTATAATATGCATACATCAGTATTTAAAACCAGAAAAGGAACACTGCTCTGCATTTAAAAACTTCGACAAAGATTAAGATATTTTACCTTCACGTTTATTAACCATAAATTTACTATGACACTTTGTTTAATAGCAGTGTGGATCAATATTTACTTCCCATTTCCAATCTTCCCGTTGTTTACCCCTAAAGCGTGCTATAAAAGTTACAACCTAAACTTTCTTACGCTCGTTATAATTTATTTTAATTCATGGTCGGAAAGAATAGCAGAAATTAGAATTAATTGAACGAAAAAGATAAACTAACTAGCTAATACTTATGAGTCAAGACGTCATATTAGATAATACAACCTTTTGATTTAAGAAATATATCTTTAAATGTCGAAGAATTCTGTAAGGATGACAATCAGTGATCTATATCTGTTGTCGAAATATCATTTTGTTTGATGCAAAGAATGAAACCTGACAAAATAATATTCGTCACCAGTTAAACATTCAGTTATTATCAATACACAGAGCTTTATTCTCGAAGCTATTTTCATTTGGCTTCTGTTCAGATGATGTTCCTTACAACTATTCATTATGCATGCATAAATCTAATTCTAACATATTCTGGTTTCTACTTAGCATGCGTGCTTGCTAATGACGAGGTAAACATCTCTAGGGGCGCTCATTACAATTCTTAATATTCGGTGAATTCTAATAACATTATCTGGATTGTTATCATTTAAATGGCTTCTGTGTACGGAGCTATTAAATGGAAATTCGTTCTGGGATACGACACCGTTTGTTGTTACAATCATGAGACATGATTACATTTTGAAAGAAACAGGAAAATTATGATCATGGCTGAACGATTTTAACTTTCTTTATTTTTCTGGATTACTTCTACCTGCAAGAAGCAGCTAAGAATGAGAACCACTTTATAGGCACGGTGATGTTGGGATTATGTACAGCTAATGACTTATTAGGCATGGTCTATTACTATGCAGTTTATTCTTCAGTTTCTCTTTGTCTTCTAATAATACTGTAACCTAACAAAAGTAGTTTATCATACGACAATGTCTCCTTTAATATTATTTTAATAATTTTTGAACTCTCAATTGGGTGTATGTTGGCTTCATGAATGTGAAAAGATCTTCTCTAAAGATTAATGTCTGGAGTATTTAAACGCATTATATGCAGGAAGGAGGAAAATTGCAGGAGGAATATTACTTTCAATCAACTGCATTTACCATTGTTAATAAATAGTCTTTAATAGTGTATCTTTGCCATAGGGATTGAATCTGAAGACGTGGATCTTGAGCACATTTGTAATATCGTGCACTTAATATATCTTGCACGTAAGGATTCAACATAGAAGTTCTTCCAGAATTTTCAGCATTTTTGAAAGTTTATATTACCTGTAGAGGGCGCTTCCTTGTGTACTGTTTATCTCCAGTTTCGCCCCATCCAATCTCATCCTAACAACGTCCTCATCTTCCTGTCCTATGAAGAAGATACCCATAACTTTTTTTTTTTTTTTTTGTTAACGATGGTGGACTAAGAAGGATATTTTGACCTATCGTGCCGTGCAGACGCTCGTGACAACAGAATGCGGTTTTCGCACACGGAAGTATTGGCACTACCGGAGTGATGAAAGGAGGTAAAAAGATTGCTTCCCGCCGTGCAGACCGGACGACAGAGCTCCGAGAACGGAGGTTGACAATCCAAACTGGCGGAATAGAGTTTAATGGGCTTCGGGCGCCTGTCCTGGCTGTCGCCATTTTTTTTTTAACTTCTTTTCTTCCATTCATATGAGACTTGGTTCGAGAGTAGAAAAGTTCTTTTAGTATCCAGCTGTTTGTTTGAAAAAAGGTCTTCTTTAAGGGTAGCTGTAAATGGCGCTTATTCTGGACTTTATATTTGAACGACTTCGTCTTTGTAGCCGAAATATGGCAGTTTCGTTATGCTGTAGTTTTTATGTTGGCCTTTTACTGCTATCGATTGTATACCGAGAGAGCAGACTTCGCGTATGTTGAAGCTCCTTTCTCAGAGCACAACTTTTTTACGTTTTAACTACAACATCTATCTTTTAACGGTGCACATGGCCTTATTATTATTTTAAATATCTGAATATTTCATGTATTCTGATTTTAGGAATTTATTCACTTTTATCAATCGTGTTCATTCAGCTTTTAAGAACACAGTCGTTCGAAATGAAACCGATATCTACCAGTTTCTTTACTAAAGAAAAATGACGTCTTCTGTTCGAAAGAAATAGAAGCAACATGAAAATGCAGTTTTTGTTTTTTTTTTCTCATTCTAAAATATCCTTGCAGGTGTTGTCGGTTTTATTAATTCAGGTTTCTTAATTTCTTAACGCATTTTTTTTTTTTTTGTTATCCTGAATTAAACTTTCAAGTTGATTAAATTATTGTTACACCATTTCCTACTCCTCTCGCTTTCTCTCCCTCTCCCTCTCTCTCTCTCTCTTTCCAGTCTGATATTACAACGATTTTTCTTGTTCATTGCCAAACTAATCATTCTGTTTATATGAAAGTTTTAAATTAAACCGCGAGCTTATTTTTTAAAGATTCTAGCATTGCTTACTCTTGAAGACTCGGAGAAAAGCAAAAAACAGGGGAAAAAATTATATATCAATGAAGTGTTCTGAAGTGTGCTCATTCATTTTTTTTGTGTGTGTGTGTGTGAACCAAGAATAAAAAAAAATGCAAAAAAAAAAAAAAGACATATTAATGAAGCATTGCTGACTAGGTTCAATCAGTATTGCACATTCTTCTTCTGTGTCACCGGCAAAATTTGCTCCCAAATAATTTTTTGATATCTAATTGTCATTTTAGGTAAGTTTTAGGCATGTTAAGGACTGCGTTGTCTGGGTTGACGGACTTCAATGAATTTTGATGCATGAATTTTAACATATAACATTTGTTGAATCATCACAATTTTGTTTACTTACAACCTGTTTAATTGTTAGAATTACCGAAAATGATATGTTTTTAAATGACAGATTAACCACATTTTTCGCCACAAATGACGCTCACTTAAATTGCGCTGCTAATCACTATACAAGAATGGTAAACGCTTTTTTTTATCGTCTCAGTAATTTCCATATTTGTTTTATGTCTTAAGTTATTCTCTACGGCGATCTTTTCACCCTCCCTACATATACACAGAGAGAACGAGAATCCATATAAACGAGATAAAAAAAAATGGCGGATAGGACGTTCCAGTACCACAAATTCATCTGTCAGAGCAATATTGTCTGAAGCAACCCTTCGTATTTTATTACCAAGAAGGAAAATTTGGTATTGCGCCACTGTTTTGTCACTTGGATTGAAAAATTGTATTCTTCGCTTTATCAAAAGTTAGATTTTATGGGTTAATCCTAAATTGCACCCAACATCTCGTATAACTGAGTTCAATGGGATGTGTTAGTTCGCCATCCGTGTTGTTATTATTGGGCTCTGCAGTAGCACAAATAAAAGAAAGAAAGAGAAATGTGCGGTCTTCGAGACCGTGCATTAGACATGAACAGCACAACAATCTGATGTGTACCTCAGTGTCTTAAAGTGGTGTAGCAAGATTAAGAAATATCACTCTCGGGTAAACTTAACCCATTACAAATGGCCACCTTCACATTGCTGCCTCGAGCAAGAATGAAAAATAAACAAACCTTGGCTGACTGAACTGGCGGATCAATAATGTGCTTTGATCTCTTTCGTAGGCCAAAACTATCGTAATAAATAATAAAGTTTTCCGATGTACAGTTGTCGTTTATATTTCGACATTTTCTCTCCATTTTGATCTCTGATATCCGGTACTTCATCCTTGTGTATTTTGTAAGAGGATTCTCTCTCTCTCTCTCTCTCTCTCTCTCTCTCTCTCTCTCTCTCTCGAACACACACTTCACTCCCATGACCTTGGCTGTATTCAAGAGTTCATACACCTAGAAAGTTTTGAAATTCTAATGAAGTCTAAAAGGATTTCCAGTCTTTCTTTCTCCGAAACTTATGGTTATTTTTCTTTACTTCTGACCTTGTCTCTATCTTAACTTCGAGTTCAAGTTTTTTTTTTAATCATATTTATGGTTTGTTTTTGAATAACTTTGGTCGGATCATTTTAGAACCATGTACTTATGTAGCATGTGGTTGTATATCATGAATCTTTCGAATAAGAAGATTTAAACTTCTTTTAATGAACTATAAATCAAGCGATGCATCATTAAATCAACACACACACACACACACACACACACACACACACACACACACACACACACACACACACACACACACACACACACACACACACACACAATGTCACTTCATATGACCAAAAAGTACTCAGGGCGTACTTTATTTTTAAATTTATTTTTTTTACGTATTCTGGAAAGTTCCACGCGGGGTCTCTAGAATAGAGATCCCGCGTGGAACTTTTTCAAGCCAATTCTGGCCTTAGAAAATTTCGATGGTCGCGTCACACCCGCCGATGAAATTCATCTCCCGTATCAACACAATCACAGACATTCATACTCAACGAGGGTTTCAAACCCCGAAGGCCTGTTGGTTGGAGAGTTGGATCAAGTCGGTAAATAACTTTAATAGCAAATAAACATGCAAACCTTAGCACTATATGTTGTTTAGCATTGTTTATCAACCTCGAACCGTTTTGTCGCATATTTTCATGACTCATTTGAACGATCATTTAATGAAATATAAAACATTTGTGCAGTTATCGAAATACATTGAGGTTTAGTTGAGTTCATATTCTCCATTCTCTATCTGCAAGCTTTTGAAAGCAAAAGCTAAACTAAGTGAATCCTACCAAGTTTTCATGTTTTCATGCTTAATTGAATTATAACTTAAGGAATTTAAGTTAGTTAAACATTTCTGAATGTATCTGAATTCTCTTGACAGCATTAACAAAAGTCCACGTACATTTGCTTGCTTTTAGAATATTTGTATCCATGACAGGATGTCCATTAAACCTTATTAGAATTCCAAGGCTCTTTAGGGAGAAAGGGATACCGATCTCTGATGACATGGAAGGCTGAATTGTGATCCAACAATCAAAACCGCAAGCCAACCTTCATTCAGGAATCCCATCACGATGTCTTCATTCATTCACTTCTACTGCTATTCGTTGACTGTCTTCACGGTCGCCTCCCTCCTTTCGTTCCACATCCCGTATGAATATCACGTTTTTGTTCGTTTAATGTCTTGTCTACGATACACTAACCAAAATCAGATTGTTATTGTATGAAGAGCACGTAATGCCTCCTATAAAAGTAAATTTCCTGGCTTGGGCACGCGCGGTCTCCCGTACTAAATTTTCCCATTTCCCGTACACCTTTCACGCAAGAATTATTCTCGACACACCATGACGAACCATTGTTGGTTAAGAGAATAGTCCTTCCTCCCAATCCATTTCGTCCTCTTCTTACCCCCCCCCCCTCCTTCCCACCTCCCAAGCGCTTATGGTAATCCAGCACTTTGTAATATGATTCATTTGCCGGACGTGTGATTAGTTAAGGTTTGCACGGGTTCATTAGAGAAATTGTGACACTGTAGTGAAGAGATAGCGCGAAAATGGATGAAGTGAAAAGGTAGGAACTGAATGTATATAATTATCTCCAAAATAAACACGCCTGCTGTGTTTATTTACATTGAACCTTGTGTGCTATGTTACTGTTTTATATGACAAAAATCACAGGCATATTAGTAAATCACAGCGACCTTTTCAACTATTATCACGTGATAACAGTTGAAAAGGTTACTGTGATTTAGCGGCCATAAATACGTCACGTGATCATTTCGTTCATCCCAAGCTAAAGTAGAAAACAAAAAATCGAATGTATTAAGAACATCGAAATTTTTTTTCTAAATCTTAAGACGTTGTAGACAGAAATATAAACATTAAGAATAAGAAAAACGCACGTTTGCAGAATTATGATTCGTGTGTTTTTTTTCTTACCGTTTTTATCAGTAAATAGTGAAAAGGCAGTGTAAACGTATGATTATTTCCATAACATCTTCTAGCTCTTTGAATCTAATCGATATTCTGCGACAGTATGGAGATTTGCGTTCTGCTTAAGTTTTATCTATAATAAGTATTGACAAATCTCGTTGCATCTTTGTAGCCTCCTTTTCTTTAACCCTGCAGCGGTTTTTTTTTTTTTTTTTTCCAGCCTTAGTAGTTGGAATAAAGTTTTGGACTGCAATAAATCTACTAAACGGCAAGAATAAATTTGCCGATTTAAACTACGAACACTGGCTTGTAGAAATAATTTAAAGACGCTCCCATTGGAACTAAGGAACAAATATTTTTAGTTTTGTAAACATAACTGTATGACAATTTGTAACCATTATTGAATTATAGAATACAAAACTGCCTAACTTTTCAGGGGAGAGAGAGAGAGAGAGTTCGTATGTAAAGGTCTTCCACTTTGAAAAGATCTCTTCTTTTTTTTTTTGCCTCCATCAATTTGCATGTACGAAAACGCCAAGCCGGATGTAAACTGTATTTGGAATTTCTTCTTAATTTTAATAGAATCATTCAAGATATATATTATAGAACCACTGTTATTTAAATATTTCATTAGGGATTCAATGCTCTTGATGGCATAAAGGATTACCGACAAAAAGCCTCACGATTGTTTTTAGAAGTATGGCCCACGCAATTAAAGTTATGAGGCCAAGTTTGTCGTCTTTTATGGCGTGTGTTGTTCGGTCGGTTTGTCTGTTTTTCCGGATAAAGAAATCTTGGGGTTCGGTAGGAAAACCCAACTGCTTCCATGTTAGATTAATTCAGCTTCATTTGAAAAGCCTGATAGCTTGGTTCCTAGATGGAAATCGAACGCAAGTGTTTTTGGCTAGAGAAGAACTAGTTTTGTAATTGTTTTAATAATGGAGACATAAAATGGCAACCATAACTTTCTGTGGTTAATAATGGTTGGATATGCATAAAACCTGTGTCATGGATTTTGACATTATCCTTCCGGGTTCATTGCCCAGGAAGCTCAAAATTCAGATTCCATCCTGTCAACTCCAATCCAAATTTCTAATTATCTAAATCCAAGTTTTGAACTAGATTCTGATTCACTTCTCACGCCACACACTTAGTCCACTGAAGTCAGGCCACTCGAAATGGAAGCATTGTACTCCCAATATTCTTGACTGCTCCTTACCATTTGCTCTCAGGCTAGTTTGTCATTTTATGGGATGAAAAAACTTGATGTTCTTGGAGAAAAACCTTTTGTCAAATAATTCACGTTTCTTTCATATAAATAAGTGTAGCATCATTGACGAGAATCTATTCTAGATCTTTTCCTTGCATGCGGTGCACGTTGCATTGTTACGAATGCATTACAGAGGCTCTTATGTATTGGGAATAATTTGTAGCTAAACTAGTGTCTTGGGAAAAGTAAAGTATTTATCCACACTCTGAAACAAACTACTAGAAATTATTTGGAAAAGCAATTATAAACGAAGTTGTTTAATAAAAATGTTAGCTCTGCAACTGAAAATTATGTACCAACTACTATCGAAGAGGATGATTTTGTAGAGTTACTACCGTCACGGCAAGAACTTAATGATATAATGCACTCGCTCAAGAACAAAAAATCCCAGGAATAGACAAAATCCCTGAAGAGTTACTGAAAGTAGGAGGAAAGAAACTAAAGACGAAATATATTAATTGATTTTAACCATATGGAAGAAAGAGAAAATGACAAAAGAATGGAGAAAGAGCCTTATCTACCCGATACATAAGAAGAATTATTAAAACGGTCTGCGAAAATTATAGAGTTATTTCTCTGTTATGTATAGCATCCAAAATATTGGAGAAGATAATTGGTGTTTACCAAGGATGTTTCAGGAAAGGCAATCTGCAACTGTCAGATACATATAGTTAAGCAATTATTAGAGAAGTTTTGTGAATTTCATAAAAATATTCATCAGATTTTTGTTGATTTCTAACAAGCATATAACAGCATTGAGAAAGGAAAATTTATATGAGATTATGATACACTTTAGAATACCAGATATGTTATTAAGACTTACAAGGTTAGGAATGGAAAATTCGGAAGCAAAAGTTGAAATACGAAATGATTTAACAGATCCCTTTCCAATAACTCATAGGATAGAAACAAGGAGATGGTCCGGCTCCAATACTTTTTAACTTGGATTAACTTAGATATCGATCGTTGCCAATAGATACTAAAGACAATCTAAGAAACAATTCAGTACAAATTGTAACATATGCAGGTGACATTAACATCACGTCAAGAACTAAACAGAAAGCCAAAGAAACGTATTTGGAACTAGAAAAATCAGCACAAGAGATAGAGCTAAAAATTAATCAGCCAAATACAAAATTATGATTGATACTAAGCATCAGTTTACTGATAATTTACGTGGAAATTGGGAACCTTGAAATCGAAAATGTTGAAAAATTTAAATGTTTAGGTGCAATGATCACTAGCCAATTAAATGAGATGATGGAAGTGCAGAATCGAATAAAGTAAAAATATATAAATCAATCATTCATCCAATTGTTACTTATGGATGTAAAACTTGGATATTCGATATCACCGAACCACATTCTTCTAAAGTTTTTTTATAAATTTAATGGATATTTATTCAAATAAGAAACAGCCACCGTTACCATACTGTCAGGATATTGTGGCTGCAAAACGTAAGCTATCAGCAGCATGGAGACCAAGTATATGAAATGCTAATCAAAAATAATCATTGGCTTTTCTCTATAACTAGTTAATCAGCCATTTCAGCAACTCAGCGAAATGCAAAATATCTTGCGCTTTATTTTTCGGAAGCTATGCCATGGTAAATTCGTATTTAAAGATGGTTAACGACTGACTGAATATGTTTATTCTGTAGGGAATTTTTGACGCCACTTTTCAAGTTTTTCTGTCAAACTTTATCGGGCAGGAAAATTATTCTAGTTTTTCTTGCCCAGACACAAACAAGCAAATATGTAAACTATCTTTAAAAGAATATAGTTTCTGCATATGATACACATCTCAATAAATGTCAGACTCTCACGGGAGTTATTCTGGAAGGAAGCCAAGTCTGTGTTGGATCACAGTAATTCCATGCCCATCATGACAAGATAATCTGGGATCAGTGAACACAGATCTACATGCAAACAGACATGCGCTTTTCTTTCAGTAAAATTGCCTTCTCAAGACGCCCGCTATTGTAGATATAAACAAGTTTGGTGTATACAATCCCCTTTTACTCTATTTGCACTTGAAGAGGACTTCGTTATCATTTTTTGCTGTTTTTTCCCCCTTTTTTTTTTCGTTTCTCTGCAGCCATCTGTATTGTTTACTACGAAGTGGGCTTCTTATTGTTAATAGCATAATACAAATTTGCTGTTTTTGTTTAATAATGCTACCTTGTTTTATAACCTTTTGTTGAATTAGGTGGAGCATGTTAAACCTAGTTTGGGCGTTTCCACTTGATTCGTGTTTTGGCGTGCTAGCAGGTCTGTCACACCCACATCCAGTTTGATCTTAGCGTTCAGGAAAACTGGCTGACAGGGCATAATCTTAGGGTCCAGTATTTCGACAACTATGGGGATCACCCCTGTATTTGATTGTCATTCATAACCTTCAAAGACAAAAGTTCTGAACTTGATTTTTGTAATGGGAAAAGGAATGGATTATTGTTATGTAGAATAGACAGCATCCAAACAAGCCTAAATTTTTATTAAATAAGGAATTAATATTGAAAATATTCATTGTGAATGTGTGAGATCTGCGCATAGAAATTTTCCTTTTTTTATACTCAGACCACATTTATTCTATTACAGAGAGAGAGACAACGACGTTTAGTTGCTTTCCTTGCATCATCCTGATTGGTCCATATAAATGGAGCAGTTTCGTCTAAGTTTGTTGAAATGAATCAAATTATCAACTACCATCTATCTATTTACATTTCAACTTGAGATTCACCGAACTACTTTTCCATTCATTCAATCACTGTGCTTGTTCTTTCGCATTCTCAATGATCCCTCGACATTTGCCTTTCCATTGGAAAGAAGACCTGTTTCCGAATACCATCTAGGACGGAACTCTGAGTTCGTGTGACTGGAATGGAGGAAGACCGGTTTTTCTCCTTTAAAATAGGCAAACCGTCAACAAAAACAAACACCTTCAACCTCAGAGATGAGTCTTCATTGCTTTGATCCCAATTCCAATTAACTTGTATATCTTAAGAATATATTTTCTCCCTCCTTTATGAGTTTAAAGTTTACTGTAAGACTTCTTTGTTTATCCTTTTTGCCCCCGTTTCTTTGTTTCTTTTTCCTTGCTCTGATTACGTAGGTTAGCTGGCCTAACTTAGTGACACGCTTTGCATCTTTTATGAAATGAATTTGCTATGAATTAGCTCCTGAGTTATCTTTTTCATCATAATTTTAAAAAAAAGTGAATCACTGATGAAAACAGATTTCTTATTTATGTGTCAACTATGGATTACAACACTTCCCAAAATGATTCTTCTCTCTCTCTCTGTCTCTCTCTCTCTCTCTCTTTTTGTTGTTTTTTTTTGCAATATGTTAAGTAATTTTAGTAAACTGTCAACGAGCATTCGGCAAGGTCGTTTACCCAATATTTATTTCTTTCGTCGTTTATTTCAATTATTTTGAATACTCAAAATAATTGAAATACTCAAAATGTTGCCGATGTATTTTATTTTCAGATATATTAATAATTTCGGATTTCAACTATCAATGCTGCTTCGGTCGTGTAACATTCCATCGAATGCTGTGCCAACAATATACAACCCCGCATTGAATTATTTGATGCCTTATGGCTCTTATCGCATGTTAGGCGTTGAACTTTATGTTATATTATAATCTAAGCGGATCCGAAGGAATCCACAAAAGTATTCAAAACAATGGTTTTTGGCACAGAGGTGTCAAAAATCCTCTCTCAAATATTATCTGTATTGCAATTGCCCACTAAAAATGAAAACATAAATACAGTTTAAAGAAAATAAGTCTTCAGATTCTCACAGTTAAATTTCGTTTTTCTTCTGCGTGTATGTGTTTGACTTCTGTTTACTGTGATCCAGTTCGCTAGTAACAAATTGTGTGTGCAATGGTCATTGTGGGAAGGTTAGTCTTTCCAATTAGGAATGAACAAAAGTAATACGATCGTCTAAGACCTTTTAGTGACTTGGACTTCACAAATCAGAGAATTCCCGGTTTGGTCACCATTTGATTGCTCTCAACTATTCAGGCCATTACTTGCCCAAGCACTCACTAACGTGTATTTGCTTCATTTGTTACCGAAATACTTGGCTCTGCGGAACTTAAATTGAATGAAACGAGTGAGGATTTAATACACATAAAAAAAAGGAACTTGTTATAGTATATGCAACTATTTCTTCATAGCTTTCAATAATAATTAAATTGTAATATTAAATTTGTCATTCATTATTAGACTTCAATCAATCAAAGAATCGGTAGTTTCTTTGAACAACAAATGTATCTGAAGACAAATGAATGCAGGATTGTGGGTTAGTAGAACGATTTGGCCACGCCAGAGACGATACGTGACACATTATCTCAACAGAGTTTTTCCTCTGTGTCGCTAATCCATGAAAACAGATCTAAAGTACAATATTGTGTCATCCGTATGCTGCAATTGTGTTTTGCTGTGAATTAAAGGATTTGTGGTAAATTCTTCACACCGCCATAATAGAGGGAAAGAAAATATCTTTATTTATTCTTGATGTGTCAGCAGAACGTCATTATTTGTTGAAATGTCTTATGGGTAGCTAATTCACCAAGGAACACCTCAGTTTTCTATTTCTCCAAATGGCACATATTTGTGATTTCATCTTATTTAAGGGAAAATCGATGCGAAAATTAATAGCATTTGCCTTGCTTTATGTATCTTAGCTACAGTCTTTCCCTCCTTATCCTGATTGGGACAGAAAAATCGCCAGGTTCACAGCTTCTTTGTAATCTATCAGTCATAAGCTATCACATTTCCTTCCTGCATTAAGGCTTCTTATTTCCTCACGCCGAGCAAATTTGTTGAGCTTGGTTCACGTAGGCCAGAAAGGCCCACTCACGTTTACACTCACACGAAAAGGAACTATTAAGGGGGAGGAAGAGGGGGGGGTTGATTCTTGCGTGTTTGTGTTCATCACGAGTCTCGTTCATATGACATCTGGAAACGCCTCTTTTGACTTTGATATCGTAATTGTTGTACATATTTGGCTTTCTGTTCCACTATTATAATCGTGTCTTCCCATTACAAAAAAAAAAAAAAAAAAAAAAAAAAAAGGAAAAATTGTAGTTATATTTGGCGAGGCCTAATTTAATTCTCCATTATTGGTGCATTCATAAACAAATAACTGTGATCATCTAATCTAAAACCGTAAACAGTTCTCTTATGTCTACTAGTGAAAAGCGAAATGATAACAAATAATAATAATAATACTGTATTAAAATTATACTGTATACTTCAAATCTTTCTATGACAATCTTATATCTTACTGCTGTTTCCAAAAATATAGTTCCCCCACCTTTTTTATTTGAGTATATTATACTAATATATAATTTATTTATTTTAATGAAATGCAACCAATAGAAGTTTCTTTGTTTTTTTGTTATTTGCAATTCCTGGAGTTTCAAATTACATAAAAGGAACCACCTAACTTTATATATTTGAAGTAATCCCACCATCAAGAAATTTCATCCCTCACTTATGGTTCCCTTAAATGATGGCAATCACGATCCTTTACTAATACTTCAGATTTCAAGCGAAACAAGCATTTCTTTCAGTGGTTACACGAAGCCAAGAATAATGATGTTTGGAGTGTAACATCATCCCCCCGCCCCTTCTCTTTCCCGTTGGTTGTGTGGGGTTATTCGCAGTCATATCCATCAATAACTTTCGACTCCATATCTAAACAGTCTTCAGCCCACGCTACACCTTCCCACGTATACATTATGGCTGTTAATTTATTCATTAGACAGTGATGAAGTGCCTTCTAGAATTAAAGTAATCTCCAGCAGATCTGTCATCATCACTTGCCATTGTGTTTCCTAGTCATGTGCTGACCCGAATACGGTTTGCGTAAAACTACAAAGCACATAGAGCCCTTTACAATGCGTGCATGTGTTATTCGCGTCGCTTCCGTATTTGCGTTTAAATTTTTTATTCGCTGCGGTGCTAAATATTTTTTCAAAACGTGTCGTTGTTGTTTGTTGGCAGAGTGAGAGCCTGGTTTTTTTTTATTTATTTATTGTTGTTTGGCCTAATCCTCCCCTGTTTGTTGTTTGTGCGATTGATTTTCACTTTTGAAGGCTGCTGTTGTTCTTCTATCCGTCTGATGAGAGGGATCATTTGAGGAGGGCTTACAAAATGAATTCACTAGTATGAAGTTGCTACAATATAGATAGCTAGTCTGAAGATGAATGCAGACTTTATTCTAATATAACTTAATAAATAAATGTGTTCCCTTTCTCACACACACACACACACACACACACACACACACACACACACACACACACACACACACACACACACACACAGAAAAGGAAGAAAAGCCCGATGAGAACCATCCTAATTGTTGTTCTAGTAGTTGTTCTAGTTCTAAATAATTACAGTTCTTAACTTATTCCATTTCTGAAGAACTATAGTTCAGAACTATATTCCATTTCTGAAGTAGAGTTCTTAACTTATTCCATTTCTGAACTATAGTTATTAATTTATTTCATTTCTGAAGAACTATGGTTCTTAATTTATTCCATTTCTGATGAACTATCATTCTTAATTTATTCCATTTCTGAAGAACTAGAGTTCTTAACTTATTCTAGATCTTCTTCTGAATTTTGTTTATAATGCGAAGAATAACATCTGTAGAAGTTATTCTGCAATTATTTGCAGAACGAACGACCTATTCACTTTTGGATGTCATTTTTGTGATTACTTTTAATAACAAGATTTGGCCCACCCATTTTCTTCTGCACACAATTTGTTCCGTGGTTACACCGATCAGTGCTGTTAAATGTCACGACTGCATAGGTTTCGTAGCACAACTTTACAGAAGGGCCATCTTAACTGACCTCCAGAGACTGAGAAGGCAAAAAAACAAGCAAAGCTCACTGAGGTGTGAACATCAGTGATGGCCTGCAGGCGGGGTTTCTTTCAAAGTCCATTAATCCACAGCGTCTCTGCAGACGACGACAAGAAGTCTCTCTCTCCTTCAAGATGATTTTTTTGATATTGCTTTTTATCGTTACCAGAGAAAGCACTCTGACAACAAACCTATACGGGTCAGGATTAAAGAAAAAGTCAGAGACGTGTTTATACTTCCTACCATAGAGTTTCCTGACTATTTGTTGAAAGCCTAAGAGATAGTTCAACATCATATGACCGAGTATTTCTTGTAGCATCATTCCTTATGAAAACTGTTTGATTCAGAATGCTTTCCTAATAGGAAATCGCTGTGACGGACAAAATCAATAACCCGATAATCTGTTGTCTTAGCCTGCATTCGGTTAACTCATAATAGAACCATATGCATTTTTGTTTTACTTTCTAGGATGGGAGCGGAAAACAAGATTTACTCTTCTCTTTCTCTCTTTCTCTGCCGAGTTGTTCAATTTATATCGTAATCGATAAATTTTGCATTAAATATCATAAAAGCGTAGTTATAGTTATTCTGACGTTATCGTTCCATAATAATCATGTTTTACTGCGTTCAACATGTGATTAAAAATGAATTTAATGAAATTGAAATAGTTATAAATAAACTGCTTAATGTATACTCCCTGATCGAAGAAATTGACGCTCCACACACACACGCGCGCGGTACTAACACTTGTAACTTCACTGTGTATGGTATTAACGGGCCCAAATATTTTTCTTCAGCAATGTCATTAAATCTTGAATATTTCAGGTTGGCGTAAAAAATGCATATTTAAGATAAATGTTGAAGTGGATAGAGCTGTTAATCAAGACATTTAGCGGCAGGTAAAAACGAGTTATATGCAGAAAAACATCCGTCTTAGATTAATTCATCTTCTATCGAAAAATCTAGAAATGTGCCACGCGTTCTTGACAGAATAAGCTGAAAATATAGAACGACATGAACTTTGACCTGTAAGAGAACAAACTCCATCAAAGAAGTACATTTCCAAGAGGAACAATGCCCGAGATAGCCACAGCTGTAATACTTAAGTCAAACCATCTGCTTTTGGAAGTTGAGAAGTCAGACTGGTTGTTAAATATGCACATACATTACAAGACCTCACAATGTGACTTCGAACTTTATCTGCCACCTATCTATACAAATAACCGCATAAATAAATAAATAAATAAGTATTTCCTGTTATATGCGGCTTCCAGTACCCACAAACAGAAGAATGGAACTCACGAGCTCGAACTAGTACTATATCTGTATATTCATTCTGGTTTCATTTTCAATGAACACCAACATCACTCACGGAGAGAGAGTGAGTACGACCAGTTCAGATGTCACATATCAAAACTTGCAACACGCATGAATCTTTTGAACTAGCCGGTCCTGCCACTTGAAGTCAGCTTGTTCTGTTAGCCACCCACCAAGTAGCTTAGTCCCCGCGGTGGTTAGCAACAATGTCCGTATTATTCCAATCTGGCAGCGGGTATTGACACTCATCATATACTAGAATCCTCTATATACCTTAAAAAAAAAAAGTGAATTTCCGAAGGCAGATATTGTAACATGTGACATCTGACTAAGTTTGGCAGTTTCTGTGATATACAGTATTATCAACTAACTCCCAACAAGAAATGTTTAGTTGAAAAATCGATATTACAAGTCATTCACTAAATAATGGAGGTTAAACTTACACATTGAAAGATAACTGGTTATTGATTAATTGTCTCATGAATACGATAACTTTATGGGAGATGAAGCTGTTGAATAATGCGAAATCGAGGCTGAGCACGAATTATAAATGTATTATTTGTCTAAAGCGCGCGACATGATGAGCAAGTATGTCAAACATGTGCGTCAGAAACGAGCAGTAACATGAACTGCTAATTGTTGAACTCATTTCAACTGTATTTGAACTATGCATGCAATTAATATTATTTCTAAACGAACTCGTACTTAATTTCTTAAATCATAATATTATACGTGCAACCCGATAGCTTAAGCTATTTTGGTTTTGCAAAAATGATTATTAGTGTTGGTTATTTGGTAAAGTTAGAACCAGAAATGATTGTGTTTTATGAGAGTCATACATTAATGATCTTAAATGACCAAAAAAAAAAAAAAAGTTTGACACACATACTTGATGCTGTGCTTTATATCTTATATTAGACGATATTACTTCTTTTATCTCGTTAGAAAAGGAGCACATCAGCTAGCGATGCTTTTGTAGTGTTCGTTGGTATGAGTCCCTGCGGACTGATGGAATCACTTCTTTTGCGCGTTTTATGGCCAGACGAAATAAGACTGAGGGCATTCGCTGCCACTTTTCGAAGAGATGAACTGTCCCGCCTACCGTGCTTCACACTTTCCAAGGACTACCGGAAATGCTTCGTAAAACCATATTACTGTCATATAAATTTCAGGATAACCGAACTTTTGAGGCAAGCAGAAAAATTCGGTCTGGTTAGTGGAAATGTTCTGATGAATTTAACAATGGAGGAAAGAGGCAGGTTTGTTGATTAGTGTATAAAGGAAATAAATCTAAATTGTACAATTGTTTACATATTTTTTTTAAATTATTATTTCAAAAATCCTTCAATGCTCCCTAATATCATTTAGGACTTCATAAGAAATATATCTTTACAGACGCTTATGTTATGACTAGAAATTATTCCATTCGAACTCTGAGGTCAGAATTTCGGGATCTGTTCGCTTCGGCGATTAGCTGTTACGGAGTAATAAATTACTCTTCGTAACATCTCTACACTGTAATCGACAAAATATTTTTTTTTACTATCGGATGGCTTACAGTAAAACGTTTTTCCTCCACGCGAAATGTTTTCTAAACATTTTTATACGTAAGAACTTTCTTAAAAAGAAAGTTCTGAATTCACACACATACTTTACTTTTATCTACTTATGTGATGTTTGGTTAAGCTTAAGTTATCAAAATGTAATTATTTTCTTTCTTTTTTCTTTTTCATCTTAATCCTCACCAGTCAGGTTGCAGAACTTATTACACATTCGTGCCGTGACGTGGAGACAGAATGAACCTGTTGTTGTTCTTGTACTGCAAGAAGTAATCCTTGAAGAACATCATACAAAGAAGCTTTCCTGGAGAATAAAATTTGTGGAGAAGATGATGGGTGAAAGAGAGAGATGTAAGGAGCTAGTTTGGTTGGGTCGAATGTTAAATAGTAGCCGTTTTTATTTTAATAGGATTACAAGAATAATGGATGCAAATTCAGTTGAGCATCGCTTCAGAGAATACCTTTTCTATAAGTATTCGCAGAAGCGATGTCAACTATAAGGTGAAAACAGACTCTTAGCGGCTGCTGGACACTGTAAGACTGTTAACCAAACTGTCCTGTTCTGAATAACTTAGAGGATTTGTACGAAGAATTTTAGTACTGCACTCAAAATGAAAAAAAAAAAAAAATTAAAAAAAATAGTAGTCTAAGCATCTGTATGAGTGAGAATTGACGTCTGGGACAGAAGAGTGCCTTGAGATTGCTTGAGGACTTAAAAATGAGAAGGCTGGGTAAATCTCAGGCTACTAAGAGAAATTTGATATTTTCTGCTGATCTGAGTGTTCTCAATGGTGCAAAGAGGTGAAACGACCTCCTTTTGTATGAAAAATACAGGACCCGAATTTACCCACACCGAGGGCAATGATAACAGGGTCCCAAATGATGACCCCGTTAACATTTAGGAATGTCACAGGGATCAACATTTAAGCCAATGGTTGTGGATTTTCTTGAAACGTGTATTTTTTTTTTCGCTTTATTCAGTTTGTTAACTAAAAAGAATGTGTACATCAAAACTATGGATCGGACTTCACCTCAACGAGGGAAAGTGGTCGATAAGAAGGAGAAAGCTGATAGACGAAAGAAACAGAATGTTCTAAAGTATTCGCCTTGACATGTGAGCAGTCAGAGCGGAGAGAAAACTGGCCATCCAGATGCTGATTAAATGCAGTGAAAATATCAAGCGGGGTTACATACAGAAGTGATTCATGCTGGCAAGGATATCACCACTCGATCGACAGTGACGGAATCCATCCTAGCGGTCAATCATTAACTGACGGGATTCATTTAGGGAAGAAGCAGACTACACCGCTGATGACTTCCTCATTGGTGAAATTGTGAGATTCTAGATTTGACATTCTCTAGCATGGTAAGTGCAAGTGCGCGAATGTGCAAGCTTCCCTTGTGACGGGAAGTGTACAGTGCGTCATTCAAGCAGTTAATGTGAGCATGCTTTTAGTAGTTGTTGCTAACCGAATTTCCATTAGGAACAGGTGCTTGTGTAATGGATGTGAAAAAAGTCTGAATTTTTATCTTAATGTCATGATTACTGTGTTTGATTATGTTGAAAGTGCCTCTAGTAGTTGGCACACTTTTTTGTTTTTATAGCATCTGTCAGTTTATTAAAGTGGTTTAGTTTGTCGCGATTATCAGATCTGCATTCATTATTTTGCGTTTCTGGATCTTGTCGATGCTAAAAGGAAGAGCCGAGCAGAGTACTGCTAACTTTTTACCCGAAATTAGTAAAAAGGGTCTCATGTTAGTCGGTCAGTTATTACAGCCAGTGACTGATAATTTTGCTAGGATAATGCAGATTATAAGCTATGCCATATACAATCAAAAAACCCTGGGGAATACTCTAATTTAATTTAAGAAAGTTCTTATTAAAGTTTGTGATCTAGACACAACCAGCTTTTAACCCAATCAAGCGTATTTCCTGTAATTTCTGCAGCTCTGATTAAAATTTCGTACCAAGAAAAAACTGCTGCTACTCCGTTACTTTACACAGAATTAGCGAGATATAAACGACGTTCCGAAGTTCAGCAGAAAGAATGCCAGTGGAAGTTTTATTTAAGAATGGTTGTTTTTTTTTTTCTACAAGTTTCATTATTTTTCAGAACTCCAGGAAAGAAGACACACGGTAATTTTTACAGTTTTCCGATTTCTTTCTTGAAAAATGTTATTAGTCTTCTTAAATTATACTTGGCAACTTGCCAGTCATCTGATAACATAACATAAAATCTCAAAATTCAAAAATCGAAAAAGCTTGCCATTTTTTTTTTAATTTCATGATTTTAGTGTTTTATATAACAATTTTAGTGTTAAACATTCTAGAATGTAGAGTGGAAAGATTTTTTTTTCCATAAAAATTTCGGCAGATGGCAGTACTGTTACACCGGCTGTGATGGCTTTCCAAACGTCTTCTCCTCTATCCCTATCTACACTAAACGATGTGTTGTACGACTTTTGTGGTCCCAGAATGTCAAACCATCTGACATTTATCGCAAGATAGTCCCTATATACGGAGAGAAATGTTTGTCATACCGTACTATAAGCTAGTGGTGCGAACAATTCAGACACGAATGGATACCACCGATGCAGAAAAGGGCTGGTCAGCGTAGTGCTTCAAACAACAGGTGATGTTGACGTGCTTGTCAGAATAATGAAATCATTTTGAACGACTTCCTGTCTACACTGTCCTATCGCACCGTAACGCTTTTGAACGTTTGTGAGCCGCCATCTAAAAAGAAGCAGCTGAAGTGCTCCTATTTCATATAAGTAGTATCACTTTAGTTCCATATTGTTCTCAGCAACATCTTCATGTTTTGGGGACACGAGGTATTTCTTCTCCCTTTACACAAGAAACATCTACCAGTAAACGTTACGCAGAGTTGCATGTTGGGACCGCAAAAACTGCAATACTTCACGATGTTACTCTTGAGTTTGCACGTAGAGCAAAAAAAAAACAACTTGTTTTGAATGCCATAACAATCACTCCGGTGTCGCCAACTGTCGGAAAATTATAAAAGTGCGGTGTATATTACATCTTTTAATCTTTAGTGAGTTTCATATTTTCGTGACGTGAGGAGCTTAAGATCTTTCTCAGACATAGCCAAGTTAGCCAGTCTTGGACGTAGACTGCAGGGTTTTTTCTCCCCAGTTTATCTGTGGTTTTTCATTCCGCAAACAGGCAAACCAGCCTTGATAACTCGACGCTTTTACAGACATAGGAAACACCGGGAAGAATAGGGCTAACCACGTGTACGGTCGCGGTTAAATGAATAGAAAACCTTCGACACCGCAAGGTAAAAGAGGGAAGAAGAAGGGGAAAAAATTCTGAAATTGTTGTGCGACAAAAATGTGACTATAACTAGTATTTTAATTTGCAGAAAACATCTTTGCTAGTCTTTTCGTTTTCTGTTTCGAAGTGATGATGATTTATGCTTAATACCCTGCACTTTTTTATTAAAGGCTTCTTTTTATGTTTTTTGTTAATAAATACTCCACCCAGGCTCTTAAATCTGGAAATTTCATAGCCTAGCTCTCCACTTGCGCAAACTGGCAGCCCATAATAGAAGCTGTTAGCTTATTTACAGTCTCTAGTCTGAAATATTCCACCAAGAATAGAAAAGATCTGCTTACATTACAATAAAGATTGGGATGTCAGGATACGCACAATATCTACCGAGAAGTAAAAGATAAAGGAATTGGTTTGCATAAAACAAACCTTTTTCACTATCATCTTAAGAATTTTCTTAAGAAGTGAATTGGATTCTCATCTCACACATTCTCGCAATCGGTGCACATGGGAAAGAAGTGCTAAAAGTGTACGTTTAAGTATTAAGAAATGACATAATGTACCTGAAGTTTGTAACAAACCCTGAAGTGCAGTATGCTGTACATTTGCTTTTCCAATTACGGAGAATCACGCTCGCGATTCAGTGCATCGACTTTTCTATTGCATTTGCACATCTCACGTGTCCTCCGGGCGTCTGTTGAGCAATTCAGCTTGCAGCATTGAATGCCAAGTTTCTTGTAGTTGTGAATATACTTAAGGGAGTAAAACACATGTTAATGAAAATCTGTTATTCCTACTTTCATTTAATTACAGATGGTGTCGTAAAAGTAAAAGAAATGGTTGCTACGTCTCAACGCTTTGCAACTAAGTAATTTAATTCAGATGCTGGAGGAGCAGATACCATCCTCCGGAGGCTGCACCTCTTGCGACAATGTCCTATAGCTTAGTTTTCAAAGGGAGCAAATCGATTTCTCCTAGAGTTCAGTTGGGTTTTCTTAAAGTGTTCCTAGTGGGAGTATTGCAGCTTAAGTATTAGTTCTCCGTTACGCTCTGTTGAAGTTTTCCCCTTCTTTGCTGCAGAAATCCCAAGGAAATGAATTGATTCAAGGGATAAGTGTGCACAATTTGGAAATATAAGCGAACGGTTATTACTAAGTCATGTGACCAATGGAAAGCGCATGCTAATTATTGAATGGCCAGTATAGGAAATCGCTTTATCACAGAGGGCTCCTGATAATTGTTAATGCCGAACGTTACCTAGGAGGCTTAACTGAAGTGAACTGCTTAATTAAGCAAGATGGAGTTGTCATTTTATACAGTATTACACTAATGAGCCTTTATATAGTTCCTTTTAGCACGTATTAGGTTTACTGACAACTTTTTTTAATGAAATGATGTATAAATAATTTTTAAATTTTCAATTATATTTCTATCTAAACCGTAGCTTATAGTAGACAGTATACTAAATGGCCGCCATTGTAAATTAATATTTGTGGAACTGCGAACCACAAAAACGAAGCAATCAAATAATTGTCTTTTTTTGTAATGCCCCTCTAGTTATCACCTCTATATGCAGTTGTTTTCCTCAATTAATTTACGATATTAACTTAAATATCGTAAATTAGAAATATTTCGTACACATGTACTAGAATACTTTCCAATAACATCCTGAAAGACACTCCTGTATTTTCGTTAGTTTTTTTTTTTCCCTCCCACTTATGTCCTTGCAAATTGACTATTGATATCGAAGTTATAAACAAAGTTATGGCATTCGATGCTAAGCATAATAGAATTCGTATGTTTTTTCTACATATGAAAAAAATGGAATACGCTATAAAAATGGCTAGCAGCTTACTCTTTTTTCTTATATTTCTGTGTAATCCCAATAGAACTTATAACGTAAAGTGAAGCACGCACATGATGATGCTTTATCTACCGATCTGTAATGCGTGCAGACACACCAAAACATATCAGTATATGAGAGCAGATCATTTGTTAAGTTTGGTAACAGCAACTACTTGAAATGGTTTCCAATAATACCCTTGCAAACAATGGAAATGATGATATGCTAATATTCCATTACTTCTTGATTGTTGAGAATTAAAAAATAGAGGATAACTAAACAAATGCTAAACAAATTCTGCTTCATTGTATAAAATGTAACTATCGTTTGGTGTAGATCTCTTTCACGTTCCTTTCTTCGAAGTTCAGGTTTAATTGAAATAAATGTTCTATTAAAATGATATTCAATCATATATCATGATCTTGAATTACTGGAATAGAATATTTTCCGCTCCTTTTTTTTAATTTTTTTTATTCTTTTTTATTTGTATTGCTATGAGTTATTCATCTCATTTAGTCTTCTGGGACCTGATAGATTAAAGTCACACTGAAACGCAATTACCCAGTGGTATTGCCTGGCGGCATGTCTTATTACCGAGAAAACTTGGTCAATGGTAAAGTTGATGACCTCGTTAATTAGAAAAGCCGAAGCGCGAGGGAAATTGGGATTCAATGAAGATCTATGGTTTCTGGGCTTACTCGAGTTGAGCAAGACTGAACCGGAAGATAAGTACGACCTGACGGCGCCAGACGGCAATGATTTACAGATTGGAGACGCTACTTTTCTGCGTTTTCTTCTTGTCGTCAGTTTCTCAGGTTGTTAAGGCTGCAAGCAGCCACTCAGCCGAACATCACTTGACCTAAATATAGATCGTATTGACTGCACTTTTAACATACTCCCCCTCCCTCCCCCCTTAAGAAATGGCCTACAAATTTGCAGGGACAAAAGTGATAAACTGTTTTTCTCTGAACTTAATGTGTTGATGGTTTTAGTCCGCTTGAGATACTTCCATCATCAAGGACGTGACATCTTCAACAATAAAAGTTTCATATTTTAATTGTTGTGTTTTGCTTTATTTTTTAGTTAGTTAATTTTTATTTTATGCACGAGTTTATTTACTGACACCAAACAAAGGATTTGTGTTTTAATGCGATGATGTAGGAGATATTTTTTAAAAATTTCTTTTATATTTGTTTAAACTAGTTCGATCGGGTTCTAATTTCAAAGTTTACTTGTTTTGTTAGTAAAGAAAATATGGTATTTTCGCGCTGATAGACTATAAGTTTTGCAGAGTAAGTGCAGCATAAAATTTTATGGTGATTAAGATGAGAAGATTTTGATCCTGCTTAATAATTCAGATTAGTTAATATATTTGACGTATCATTCTGGCTCTTCATTATGCATTAATATAGAAAATGAAATTAAACTACCTGGTCATTTTTCCGTATGTACCACGAGCATAAAGTTTCCCCTTCCCCAGAATTCTGCTCATCTAGTTAGCGAGCGAATTATCTACCAGAGAATGCTGTACTTTTAAGGGAAAGGCTTGTCGGATTTGGAAATGGAGCATTTTCTACTTTTTAAAAACAATATGAAAATAATTTAATGAACGCTGTTTTGTAAACTATTTTAAACTGTTCCAATATATATCTAAGTCTTTCACTTGTATGCTGATACATTTCTTGAATAACTGTATCATTAACTTCAGTGGAGTCGAGATGTTGTCACTAAACTGCGGATTCATTGTGGAATTTTTATTTATTGAATAATATTTAGGAAAGCGTTGCATTATGGTCATAATTTTAATCGTTTAAAATTGATTAAAAGGACTGAGCTATGTCATAAATATAAATCAGAAATACCGTACTTACTCAGCCTATTGTATAAATTTTGAAGTCCATTTTATTATTAATCTGCTATGTTGCAATCGAATAATGTGTATTGCCCGTGCACGTACACGCTACGACAAAATTAATGTACAATATATTTAATGCATAAGAATAAATTTACAAGGGAAAAATTATTTTTATTTTCATTTCAACAGATTTCTTCACGCTTACTGTTTAAATGAGAACGTTGCCCCTGTATATGTCGTTGCCCGGCATGGCATTAAATCACTGCGGTGAATCAATGAAAATTACATGACGCTACTAACGAATCGCAAAATTTCTGCGAAAAAAATTATGTGCAATTTCTTTTCTTTTTCCCACTAATTTATTAAAATTTCTAGATTGTAAGAATAGCCTGTGGATGCAGAATAATCGTTTTGCATTTTAGTTCTACAAATTCCTGTTCGATAAAACTATCCATCAATTCAAAAACCATACATTTGGATTAGTTTTCTTTTAACATTTACAAAAACAATATTTCCCGAAGACAGAAGGCAGGCTGTTGAATACAACCAGACAAAAAGAATTAAGTACAAAATTAGATTCCTTATTATTCTAAAACTTTTGATACCGTTACCGAAAAATTCTGCCGAGCTTTGAAGGGTTTTATATCTCCGCACCGTTTCCCATTCAGTTTAGCAATTTCCCAGGACACTGTTTCTCCGCAAGGAAATTTTGAAACCACAACACACACACACACACACACGGTATTCCTGGTAGATCGTAAAATCCCCAATTTCGTTTGGCTCCATCTGAAGCACCGAGAGTAAAAAGAATTATGGTAAAGGCATTGTGGAATGTAGAGAAGAAAAGGGGGGTTACCGTTTCACACGGACTTCTTCTTTAAAATAGAAAAGAGAAATGGCACAACGTTCTGTTGGGAAAACTACTGAAATGTGATGTGACATGAGGCCCGTTTGTGTTGACAGATGAGTGTATTTACATACAGACCTTGTTGCTGTGTCGGCTTCTACCTATTCCCTCGTTGTGCATAAAGATCAGCAGGGCGAACTGGTTTTCTTTCGCCTTCTACAATGGAATGTGTAAGTAGCTTTTAGATTCCTTTCTGTCTTCTTCTACAATCCATAGAAGTATGATAATGATTTTATGATAAAATATAACGTAGCAAGGTTTAGCAAGGTATCCGTAATGCACGGGACACCTGTAACGGCGGTTTCGGTAGTAACGATGCATCTGCTACTATCTAAAAAAGTTGTACATTCCAAGAAACATTTCTCGAAATAAGAAACGGTTTTATTTTGTGTTGTTCATTTCGATAGCAATTTTGGTAACAGCTTTTTTTCGTAGTGGATTTTACTCTTTAGCTGCATTATTTAGGGACATTCGTAGATGTTATAGTCTTTGGATTCATTCTTTTTAGTTTTGATTTTTTTTTCTACCCTTGAGCCACCGCATTGACTGGTTAATTAAAATTTTCACGTTTGGATAATTACCACAATTGTAAAGTATTGCTGCTATTTAATTAAAAAGAAATTAATTGTTTGGAATAAGGCAAAATATCCATTTGTCACCAAGGAGATAGAAACTAGCCTTTGCGTTGCAAAACCAGCGTTTGTAAAAGCGAAATATTTTGAGAGTGTGAAGCTTTATCCACCATTCCACGAGTAGCCTCGGTGTGTTACATCGCTTATGAGATCAACTTTTGTGTTTTCAGTGGTAATTTTAACTAAAAACATAAAAATTAAAGTAATTAAAATTTATTATCTGGAGTATTTTTTTTTAAATAATTTAAAAACTGGATGAAAATTATAAAAACGGAAAAACTCCAACTTTTATAACATGTAATGTTATAAAAATTGGAGATATGATCATTTTATAATCTGTACTTTCCCTCACCCCTAGTTTTTGATTAATCTTTATATATATTTAATCAATTTTTGATATGTCATTGGCATTTCGCTCTTAAATATTTTTCGTAATTCTATTATTACGTGTACATCATTTTTATAATAGCATCTTCCAAATACTTGAATCTGCTACATGTGATGTTAGCAAGAAAATGAATAATGAAGCGACCCTCGAGTAGTATTCAATTTCTTTCTATTAAAGATCAATGATTAATATAATATCATACATAATTCTCCACTAAACTTATTTGAAAATTAATATTTTTACTGAAATCATCCTGTTATGGAGCAAAAAAGAAGGTGGGAAATGCGAGGAAGCTCTACAATATATAATTCCATGCAGATAATTGTATCAAAAGTAACAATAGTTAGTAACACATTCAATAGAGTGGTTGTTTATTATCTTCAGGTTTAACAATAACAAGATAACAATAAAGAAGTTGCTTATTACCTTCAGGTTTAACAATAACAAGATAACAATGAAGAAGTTGTAGATTACATTCGGATTTACCAGTAACGCGGCAACAACAAAGTAGTTGCAGATTACATTCCGGTTTAACAATAACTCGGCAACAATAAAGTAGTTGCAGATTACATTCCGGTTTAACAATAACTCGGCAACAATAAAGTAGTTGCAGATTACATTCAAATCAAACTAATGCTTGAAATTCGGTTTTCGATCTTTTTAACTGCCTGGTGAGTTTTTTTTTGGTGTGTCTCTCCCAATTTCTACTTCTGATGCCAGTAATATCTTTCTTATATTCCAAAAAAGAATTTTTGAAGCAAAACTAAAATTCCACAGCGGTAATGGCGATAGATGCACTTCTACCAAATGGAATGCTGTTTCGCCTTCGATTTTTGGCAGATTTTTTTCACATTATTTTCAAGAAAACGTCTAGCTTCTGAGTGATGGTTGTTCTAGTCGGAGTTCCCTTTTCTTTATTGGCGTGTGGAATTCGACGTTTGTCAGATCTTTGTTCTATATCTCAATTTTGAATTTGGAAACTATAATAAAATCTCGATGTCCTGGATTTATTGCAGAATAAAACACATTTCTCTTCTTCCCTGTGCCATTCCTGAGGAAATATTGTACGAACTTTTAAAGGACATCATTGTCCCGAACCTTACAGATCGGATAAAAATCATATATCAGAGCCAGCGAATAAAAACGTTTTCTCTAGCATTCCTGATTCCGTTGAAACTCGAGTAGGAATGTGTCATAGAGAATATTTCTTCATAGGTATTTAAATATTTAAAATTTTTTCTCTTTATCAATAAAATTGGTGCGGAAATTTATTCTTGAGATTTATTTTTATTTTTTTATTTTTTTCTAATTTATAGAAAAAATGGCACTTGTGGAGTGTTATATTTCAGGGAATGTCGAGATAATTTAAAATGTCATACCGATTATATATATTCCAAGTCACTATTTAAGTAGCCTTTATCTGGATGCCAGTAACTTGTCAGTGTTGTTTATGATCACTCCAGTAGGCGAAACCACTAAAAAGAATTTTGGTTGACATTTCTCACGTTGTATTACAAAAAAGAACGCCACTGATTGCATACTTTCCTATATTCCAGAAATCTCTACTGTTTTTCTTCTTTGTGTGTGTGTGATCTTTCTTCTCTGCCCATAATTCAAAATCACGAGCCAGTAGTTGTAAGTTAAAAAGAGCATTGTTGAAAAGCATTAGCACAATCATTGTTGGAAAACTACAATTTCATCATTGTTTAAATGCGTACTAATTCACCTCGTATAATAAGCAAGTCGAGGACAATAATACCTAATTGAAATTTAAATTATGTGCATTATATAAGCCTTATAAATACAGAATAAATCTATAATTGAATCTGCATTCTATCCAGAAAGTTTCGTTGAAATCTAGAATCACCGTTGTCATCTTGGAATTTATATTAAGTACGAGTTATCCTCAATATTTGTTTAGAAAGCTGTGTTCTCTTAAAAAAAGGTACTCGTTATTTGTTTTAGTCGTGTAACACAAATGGTTAACAAGGTATATAATTACCCTCATTACGATATTTTTGACGTCAAAAAATATTTAATTATTGTATATCTTTCTTTCGAAGACAGACACTTGGTGGATAGAATTTTTACGATTACTTATTATGATAGAAGTATATTCAAAATTCATTTATTGGATTGTGCTCTTTATCTCCGGTGAAGAATGGGACAAACTTTGAACCAGATCTTTTATTTCAAGCACGTAGTTTTCTGGTTTTCGTTTAGAGTAAATTCATTATATATATAATATTCACAAAACAGACAAAGCAGCCAGAAAAATGCACTCAGTTAACATATATAACAGACGACCTCCGAGTTTAAATTACTTCTACCCCCGTGAGGATGGATATTTGTGATTGTCCTTAGATGTGAGATGAATTTCATTTAATTTTAAATCCTTATTCCATTAAGATTATATGATGCAGATTTACAACGTTTTTGAAGTGGGAGTGATATTAAAAAAACACAAACAAACATATGCTCTTACTGTATATTTTTCTATGTTATTTTCAATTAGTAGAAGTGCTTAAAATTCAGTTCAGGCTGTAATCGCTTTACTTCGAACTCACTGTACGAGGCAGACCACAGAGAGAGAGAGAGAGAGAGAGAGAGAGAGCTCCCCAGAACAATATGAATACAAATTCATTTACTTGATTTTAAAAGGTAAAATATATTTTTGCATAGGTTCTTGCAGTCCCATTAACATGAAGAGCTATCAAGATTTAAAAATATAAAGATTATATTCACTTCATCATCACAATTGTCTACCAATGAAAACCCAGATTTCTTTCCCATTACTTGCGTCAGTTTTTGTCCCCTTTCGTTAGTAAGTCAGTCTCTGTGTACGGCTCAATTTTCTTTTACCATCTTTTACAGAGCTCTTTACTCAGAACTGATATTTCACCAATTTGTTATTTTCCCTCTACCAAATCGTATTATTTTTGAGGTTTTGGTATTTGCTGGATTATCGTAGTTTAAAATGCAGCCCAGTAATGATGCAACATATTTTTGCCATGCACGTTTAATGCTCCGAGTCATTGCCCTTGTTCCATTTATTTCGCTACCCTTCCCACTAATAGCGTCGTAATATTTTTCTAGTAAACCCGGTTGATTTTTAACCGCCACATTCTTCCCATTTAGAAGTAGTACTTTCTATCAATACTCTTGTCCTATTTTTATCTTTATTTCGTTTGCTGCATCAACAGCAGGATTCCCCCAGAAGCAGTTATCTCCTTCGTGGCTTGTGTGGAATCCACACAGCAAACCTTTGCAAAATTTCTATGCAGCGGACCGAAGTATATGACCTGCGGTATTGTGTGTATGTGTATACCCTCCTTACCCACTGTCAGTTATGTATTCATTTGAATGATCGTGTCCCTTTAGCATGGCACGCGTCTAAGTTCTGGCATGTTGCCAGTGTCGTGACAAAAAATCTCCTCTGCTTCCCCATCTCTTTGGCAAGGACATTTTTAGCTTTGAAGGCGGCCGTTTGGAGGCCATAAAAGTGTATAAAAATATGGTGCTTCAAAATGCAGGGCGGGAAACAGGACATTGCCGTTCTTGGAATTTTTTTTTTGTATTAATTTTTCATATATGAGTTATAAATAGTTAATTTAATTTTTATAATCGAATCTTAAGTTAGAAAAAAAACTTTTTTTTTTTTTTTCATTTGAACGACTTAGATGTTGAATAATTCAGTTTTGTGTTTCCTCTTAGTTTCGTGTTCTCGTTACATTCATTAGATAATGATTACCCGACCCAAGTCTCGGTTTTTTTTTTCTTCTTTTCTTCTTGATGGTGTAGGAGAATTAGCAGTGTCTTCTCGTGTTTTTCTCACATTAGCCAACTACTTCTTTTGGTGTAATTACCTTTCTCTTTTCGCTACTTAGAGTGTAATTTGCGTCACTTTCACTGTTCCTTTTTTTTTTTTTTTAGATCAACTTTTTCTATTTTGCTTGTTTTGGAGAACTTCCACTATGGTGCACAATAGAAGAATGAATGTCTTTGCAACATCAGTTGGATATAAAATTGTAAATACCATTTTGATTCATTTTGTGTTCTCTCTCATTTGTTTGGTAGTCGTTATAATTCGCACAAAATTAAATTAAACGCAATGTTGTAATGAATTGATAATACAGTCCGACACAATTTTTGCTGACTTTGAGACTTGTTTTTTACTAATTTGGGTGCGCTGATTTCAAATATCAAACCCATTTTTCTCTATCACGTCAGGTTTTTCCTCTATGGCATTTTCTTTTTGTTAATTTGTAAGTTTTTGATAGTTTTAAGGAGGCAGTACTATTTAGAGGATCAAAAAAAATCGATTTTTTAATATTCTTTTCTGAAAGTATGTACTTTTAAAAATCTGTTCCTAATTTTTTATCAAGAAATTCGAAAAATTCCCGAAGATATAGCCTATTATTCAAAGCGGTGCGCAGATCAGAATCAGAGCGCTCACCGCTCTCGCTTGTTAGTAAACGAATAAATGCGTAAGAACCTGCAACGGCACGTATTGGCGCTTTTCAAAGCGCCAGTAAAAGCTTTGAAAAGCGCCAGTACGTGCCGTTGCAGGTTCTTACGCATTTATTCGTTTACTAACAAGCGGTGAGCGCTCTGATTCTGATCTGCCCACCGCTTTGAATAATAGGCTATATCTTCGGGAATTTTTCGAATTTCTTGATAAAAAGTTAGGAACAGATTTTTAAAAGTACATACTTTCAGAAAAGAATATTAAAAAATCGATTTTTTTTGATCCTCTAAATAGTACTGCCTCCTTAAAACTATCAAAAACTTACAAATTAGCAAAAAGAAAATGCCATAGAAGAAAAACCTGACGTGATAGAGAAAAATGGGTTTGATATTTGAAATCAGCGCACCCAAATTAGTAAAAAAACAGGTGTCAGATCATAATCAGTAGAAAAAAAAAATTTTTTTGTTGGCCAGTGTAATGAATAGCAGAACATTTATGTATTTATTCATTTTCAATGCATTTGATCTTAGCGGTCTTTGTCTGAGTTTTGACACCAAAAGGGTACGATTTAACCATCATTTGAGCTGACTTGATAAATTTTATAAATTTCAGTCGAGATTTAATCCTAAATGTTAACAGTCAGCTATTGTGAAACCATTACTTTCATTTTGAATCCTTGTGCAAATTTTTCCATTAAAATACTGTCCGACTGTAACCAAATCTGAGCTTGGTTACACCCTAAATTTTAATAAATTCTTCCGAAAGAATGGAGTTATTTGTCTTTTGAAAAACGTTTTGTTAAATTTTTGCCAGTGCAAATGATCCGATTGGAACGAAAATTAAGATGCCTCAACAAATTTTTGTAAAGAACCCAAATACCGATGAGGAATCACAAGCGTATATATAAAGAACACAAATGCAATATTTGCTTAGATATTTGGCCAAATTCCATAATCATTTCAGGACTTCTCGATGTCTATTATGTAATGGCAATGGAAATTTTGGACAAACAATGAAAGATTCCTCCCGAAAGATAAAAGATTTTTTTTCTCGATTACTTATTGAAGAGGGCTTAAATTAAGTCCAAACAAAATCTTTCTCTCTCTCTCTCCTGTCTGTCTGCCTGCCTGCCTGCCTCTTTTGTAAAAATATCAAGCTCCCTTCTCGGATATTCCTGTTGTCCTATGGAATTTATATGTAATGCGTCTACACTATGAGGCAAGGATACGAATATGCATTTTGCAGTAAGAAAGCAAAAATCCTCTTTTCACCGTTGTGCTGTAACCTTGAGGCAAACGGTGAAGGGATTTACATTGCTGAAATTCTCAAATGGCCGTCTTCAAACTATACGTCTTTTGCTCTACAACAACCTTATGAGGAGTGGATTTGTTCCGGGAATGCAACGCTCTATCAACTACTTGAATATTCAGTAGGTGAAGTTTATATATGATTCACGAACGAACCACACCTATTCCTTCAGGGCAGAAGTAGACTTCTGCCTTGTGATATTCTTCTTTCTAAAAACCGTTCAAATCGTTTTATTTAAACTTGTACTCCATTTCTTTATGTGTATGCAGAAATAATAGTTGATTGACTTTCATACATCAGAAAATTCCTAACGAATGCTTAGATTCATAAAAAGAGATGCCAAGAACGATTTTGGACTTCAGCCAAAAAAAAAAATCAGATGGATTTATGCGATGTTCGTGTGTACGAATGAGGCAGAGATTTATTCTTTGACTTGGCCATTCTGGTGCGCAAGCTGATTGGAAAATTGATGTTGGATTTATTAGTAAGCCATTGCCTGCACCTCCAAGTGACACACTCTTCATTATATCTAGAAAATAATGGTTACGTTTTATTATGATGCGATTTTTCAATAACTTGAGAAAACGATGATTCTGTGTATTGCCGGAAAATGTGGTGACGATTACAGAATGGCAAGTCATACGAATGATATCGGATTATTTCTTTTTGAATATTTACAAGGACATCACAGTGCGTTGGAACTGAGCATTATAAAAACAAGAACTAATACGAGAACCAAGATTTCCTGGCATCCTTCTGATCAACTGTCCAAAATAAGAATAGGAAGAATTTGGATCTTCAAAATATATGACTTTCCCCATTTTGGCCATTGCGTAGTATACGCTACCATTGGGATATTTATGTATTAAATGACCATAAATAATTACTTAACCCTTACTTTATGGCTCGTATGTGCTAATATTCTGTTTATCACAAGTAGGCTATGACAAGATGAAATATTCAGTTGGAGTATAATTTGGATCTCCATAATGGTTGCAATAAAAGTTGCGTACGAATAGACCTATTTTTGTTATATTTTTTCTTGATCTGCTTAAATGTCTTTTGATATCTCAGAACTCCTATTACACTCGGCCGATAATGAAATAGCAGTTGATGGATTAGCAGAAACCTTGAGTTATCCTACCGTATGTTGCTTAATTCTTGATCAGCAGTACAGTTTCATAGACGACAACATAAAGCAAATTTATAAAGGTATACTATCAGATTAATTGAAATGTTATGTTATGCCCTTGTTACAAGCAGGGTTGACGTTAAACTAAACCGATTTAAGGTAGGCTATGTTATTCCTGTGAAAGTTTTAGGACTTTTATTTATTCTCTGTAAGACACAAATTTCATTGTTCTGTCATTCATTAGAAGACCATAGTGAGTTGCATACACAGGCGCTTTGGATTTAGAACGAATCATTTTATATGTCTTCTGAAGGGACAGTTTTTATTCTCTCATCGTTTTCCATTAGAAAGGAGTGGAGTCAGTTTCGTTTTTATTTTGCAGTTGTTGGAATCTGCACGTGAGATGATTGAGGATATTAGGAATAAAAATTGTTCCTGCTGATCTTTGTCTTCAGTATACTGAAAATAAAAGAGACCAAGAAGCTTGAATATCACGAACTACTAATGTCGAAAATGCTCTCACCTCCACCTGAAAAAGCCCTTATAAAGATTCTTTACATCCTAATTGGATTCGAACCAATATCTTTCCTATCGTAGAATATCGTCATTAACGATTGATAATTAAAAATGCGATTATCCAGGCGAAAAGAGGAAGACTTTAAATAAGTCGTCCCGTTTTTATTGCGATGAATTACTAGATATATTTATATATGTAACTTCAAAGAATCGCTAGATGCATTTATTTTATACATCTTCAGGTAATAATATGGGATGGGAGGACAATATTAGTGGTTATTCCCAAGCCAAAAGTGTTCTCATATTCTAAAGGCAAACATTAAATAGCAGCGATTCGTGTACAAAATTTTTCATCTTGATATGGTAATTTTCTTAAAGAAAAATCGGGAGTTTTATCCAGAACAAAAAGATAACACATATGTAATGAGATCAGCTCAGCTGTCGATGTTATCTTCTATTAAATGCTTATGTCAGAAAGTTATAAATGGAATTATCAAGGCGACATCCTGTCATGACACTTGTGTAGCTGAACGCGTATAGCGAAAAAACGAATTCTGTTAAGAATGCAGATATTTTACAATACGTTGTAGTGACTCTGTTCTTTATATTTCTACATTTTCCATGGAAAATATTTTTCCCTTGCCACATCCTTTTAAATACCGGCGTAATATCTCGTGGCTTTATGATTGTTTTTCATTTATTTTTATAGTTAATCTTTTGTAAATCTGATATAAATATGCTCTATGTTTTGAATAAGTAATGTGTAACTGTAAAATTCATAAACGTATGAAAACTGTATTATTCTATTGGGAACACAACTCCCATTCATTTATCGAATGTGTAGAACCTTTGCTTTCAAAGAGCAAAGAGTATTCCACCACGAAATTAAAAGGATAACTTAAAAAAAAAAAAGTTACAGAAGATTACGAGACTCCAATATTTTAACTTTTGTACCCCTTACTGACTTTCCATTTACTAATTAAACCTTGATTGGTCTCAAATATGGATGGTTGTATTATGTCTCCTGATATCGTCATTCGCAATAATTAAAAACCAAAAGTACAATGTCAGATTTAGCTTAAAGAGATTAAATGTCCTACTTTATTAATATTAAGTTTAGCGTTCATTCATATATGTTAACACTTCTTGGAAAGAATTCAATGGACACCTTCATGGGCAAGATGCATCGTGCCATGTAACGAGTCACGTATTTGTACTCGTAGCCGGTATAAATTAGAGTTTGAAAGAGACGTTGTGATAGGATGCCATATTTCAAGACTTATCTCTTCAGTAAGTTGTTGATAAATTGAGCCATCCCAAGTCAACAATCAGTAATACCATACTGAGATGGAAGCGCATGAAGTGAAACGCATACTCTGCCCACAGTGGATGACTCATCGAACATCACCGTACGATGCTAAAAGACAAACCACCATTCGTCGGCAGACATGTTGAATGGGGAGTTCCGGGCATCGACTGGAACACAAATCTGAACAAAAACATCCAGAACCGAGGTTCACAACGTGGGTTTTCATGAGAGGACCACAATATGCAAGCCCCACATTATACTGGAACCAACACGTAGCTTCGTCTTCAGTGGTACAAAGAGCGTGTACGGTGTGACGTGGAAACTTGGAAAACTGTGTTATGGAGCGGCCAATCACACTGCACCCTCTACCGAGCAGATGGACAGGTGTGGATGTAGCAGATGTCCGGCGAACGTCTCTTACCAGAGTGCGTAACCGCAACTACGAAATTCGGAGATGGCGGTGTGATGGCATAGCCCTGTTTTTACTGGTTTGGCCTCGGACCTCTGTATGTGGTGCCGCGAACATTGAACTCCGAGAGGTATCTGAAGATTCTAGACAATGCAATGCTTTCTACTTTGTGGAGTTGAAACTGACCATTGTCTCTTTCAGCAAAGCAACGCACCTCGTCGTAAGGCTCCTGTTGTAACTGCGGTGGTTTGTGGACTTGAACGTCACCACACTTGACTGGCCTCCGCAGAGCTCTGATGTCAACCCTATCGAACATCTGTGGGATGTGCTAGAGCGTCGAGTGAGGTCAAGGGACGTCCGCCCCACAACAGTCCAGGACCTCATTACATATATACAGGAAGAATGGCCCAACATTCCCATTGATCGCCATCCTGCGCTTGTGGAAAGTATGTCCCTAAGGATTGCTGCGGTCGTCGCAGCAAAAGAAGGTCTACATCTTTCTAAGGTGTGCGCTATAGCTGTTTGTTCCTTACACTATGGTGTGCGTTGACTTCTTTCCAAGCAGTGTATAATGGGATGTCAACTACGCACTCATTATTATGAACTATGCAGACAGGCACTTGAATATCGTGCGCTGTTTGTTAACATGCACGTGCAGATTGATAGTGTTATTGGTGAGACATAACCATCACTGTGTGGTTTTTTGAAATTACAGCCAAAGCAACTACGGTTACGACATCAGTATATTATGTCTCTTCCTTGCGAGATGAAAAATCCAAATTTTGGTTACCAAACTTCCACTTCCGTATGAGACCGGTTAACTCTCCACGAGAAGGGGGAAAAATACTACCAAAAGTTTCTTGCGTTGTAAGAGGAATTTGAACCCACGATTTTTCTGCCACATGGTATCATCAGTACTGACTAAGCTACGGAGACACCCTTCATGCACTACAGAATTGTATGTGGAGAGCAGAAAGAAGAACCATATGATGAAAGTGCACAACAGAATGGTACCAAGGTTATAATGATTCACGATTAATGAACACGAGATATCTGAAGTGAGTTTGAGATATATATACTCGTGTGATTCCATTTTAGCTGATCATTTGTATATGAAATACGTTTGAAATGCACGTTGTATATTAAGTGCATTTCAGAAAGATTCTTGTCGTATCTTTTAACAGAGGAACAATTTCTTTGGCGTCCCAATGACTACCACAACCACGGCAGCCTTTATCTTTCGCTGTTTTTGGATTTCCTGGGAGAGAAAACATCGTGAAGATGTTTTCTTTCCCAGGTTCAAAATAAAAATAACTGCTAATCTATTCATTAAACGGATTTCAATGAATATTTCTGAACATTACACAAAACTGACAAAGTTAGTTTCTTAAAAGCAGAATTCTGAAAAAAGTTATTGAATCCCACCCATGAAAGGTTGTAAACCGGTTGTGCCCTTACATTAGAATTAGTACTTTAAGCGAGCTAAGAGTTTGAATAATCCAGGAACGCCACTTTAAGATTAAACATGATACTTCCATCCTAGAGCACGTATTAGCAGGATGGTAATGGTAATCTTACACTGGCCGAAGAAAATCATCTACAATCTTAAGGCATTCATAAATATTCGTGAGTGATTCGAACTCGCAGTCTGCGTGGTGGGGAAACAAAGACGCTATCCACTCGTCTAGTTTGCCCGAAGAAAAAAAAAAACGTAGAGCTAAATATTATTATTATTTACTATCAGAAAATAAACTTGAAATAGCGAAGCTGGTATTAAAACTTACTGATTCAAAATAAACTGTAGGTAATCCGAGTTAGTTCCAAACAAACGAAATCTTTATGCATTTAATAAATTGCAATTTAAAAGTGAATTCGATTATGTGCTTCACAGACAAATCAGTTTTCATTACGAAGTATTAGCAGAAACCAGACATCTCCTTCGTATACAACTGGGAGGTGGAAATTAACGCACATGTAATCGATCTTAGTGATTTATCTATCCGTTACTATTCTCATTCCCTTCCTGCGAGGGTTTTCATTTGCCCGTTCCTCGACTAGTGATATTTACGTTGGCGAGTAACACGACCGGATCTTCCCCCTCCCCCCATAATAGAAAACAATCCCGCCACACGTAAGAGGAAAATGCATCGTAATCTGATTAGCTGCTGGAAGCTGAGCGTGTCAGCAGCCGTCTTCTCTCAGCAAGTGGGCCATCACGGAATCTGTCACCAGCCGATTACGTTTGTCTCCTGAGCTCCTGCTCTGCCGTAATTCAGTCTAATGCAGACAAATAAGTCAACATCCGAATACCTCACCCCGCTATCTCAGCTTAACTGACGAGCCAAAGGGAAGCTCCCACTGTAAGTAGTAGTCACGTCCGGTTTACACAGCTTCCTGATGCCGCCGACGGAGAAGGCGTGAAAACTTCGGAAGGAAATGAACTTTCCGAAGTAGCGTGCAAAAGTTTCGCATCTTTGGAAGGGGGGGGGGGGCAGAGACTCAGAGCGCGTTGTAATAGTAATGGCGGCTGTAACGTGGTTACTATCTCCTTGGCAACTCGTGGAAAGGCGTCTAGCGGGAACGATGGTTTATGTGTCTAGGGGAGAAAATAAAAGTGGTGATTATGTATGGGAGTTGTGTGCGATCGATCCGTACTGGTGACCATCCGCTTCTTATCATGGACTCGATAAAAGGATCTCAAAGTTGGAGGGACTTGACAAGAGTAATGTGCATTTTTTTACGTTATGTTGTTATGGGATGGCAGTAAAGAAACGCTGTTGAGGTGCACTCAGAAACACCAACTGCAAAGGAATGAGCTCGTAAAAGGAGAACTTCCATCCTGACTGTCCACACACCTATCGTAGTAGTGATGGTGAATACGTCAGATAGGATCCATCCCCTGTTTCGGAGTTTATCAACCAAAGTACAAGTCTGAAGTAATTATTGCATTTCATCGAATATGTACCCCCCCATGCTTTTTTTAACGTCATATCAGAGATCGGCATTCTTGTTAATTAACTTCAATTAATCACATTACCATTAAGCAGAAGTTTCAATTAGCCTGCATTAATAATTTAATAAGTTTTGAACTTAATATAATTTTATTATTTCATCTCGCAAAAAAACAGTCGGAAGAATGATTAAATGTTGCAATATGGTTTAAAGAAGTACAAGTAGGACGATCTCTCATGTCAATCTAGAAACAAATGTCATAGATAGGAAAGAAAGATAGTTTCATTTAAGTCGGAATGTTTGATTAAGTGATTTAAAAAAATCTGGGAAGCCCATTCAAGTGGCATTATATGACTACTGAAGATAAATGTGTTGGGATGAATTTATCTTGAATTATTATCATTCTCTTGAAGTTAATAAACATCACACAGCTCCTCACATTCTGGATAATGCTAAAATAATAGGATAGAACATCTGGTAACTGCTAAATTCCTATTTGCTCATCTTCTAGTTGAATACACTATATACTGTATTATGCACATTGGGGATCAGAATGCATACTCTCAACATTAGTTCCAACGTTTTGTGCCTTCCTTCTAGATTTACGCTTACGCAAACCTTATCGTGAAGGCGTTCGAAACCTAATCCGACAGATTAGGTTGGTTAATCTTTATTCCTCTAGTGTCTGATATTTCGTGTGTTCTGCTGGCCGGTTTGCCTGTTTTGATTGACGAAAAATTCGAGTTTCCGAGAGGAAAACCCCACCATCACTCTATGAGACCGGCTAACGCAAATCATTTTATTGAAAAGACTCGAAGGTTCGTCACATCGTAGACGGAATTCGAGCCCAGGTCTTTCCAATCAAAGGGTTTATCTATACCAACTGAGTCGTATGATATCCATGTCGTTATGTTAAGGGTTATGAAAATTCTAATCCCTGTCGAAAATCCAAATATAATATTTTTCCAAGCCGTTTCATGCTTCTAGTGTTGTAAATTATCATTTTACTTTCGGAGGCAAAAAAAAAAAAAAAAAAGTGTTTCTGTTTTATTATTCGCGAACGAGTGCAAAATTATTCCAGGAATTTTAATCCAGTTTCAAAACTGCATTGCCAATTGATCACATTGAACAGCCAGACAAATTGGTCATTTGATCTCAACGACATCGAAAAATAGAGTAATTCAAACGAATGCTTGTACTAAAACCTTAAAATGCACGAACATTATATTGAAGATTGACTACGATCCCTTCAACCTGTGTTTACAATAGTCTTGCATCTTTGAACAACGAATGTCGTGGGTGTTCAATAAGAAACTGTCGCTAATGGAATCCGGTGCCTATTTACTCTCGGAACGGAGGCGTATTACTCTGGCTGTTACTACCTTACTGCAGCAAACAAGAATGCGGCACTCACACGATTTAACTAATTTCCTGACAGAGGCAGATGGTGTCGTCTCCACTTATCTATAAGGAGAGCCGCGTGGTATTAGAGACGCCAGTAACTAGGAAAAACTAATCGGGCAACACAGCACTTGAACCTTAATATCGAATTTCCGCCGCTCCATGCACATATGCTTGATCGTCCTATCCTCCCCTTTATCCTTTTCCGGAGCGCTAGCTCGTTTCAAAGCAGTTACCTCCGAACAAGCACGAAACCATCCTTAATTTCGTCCCGTTTCCATTATTGCCATGGTTACTTTGTGCTGTTCGGAACTGTCGGGGCGTTTTCGCAGCTTGCGTTCGGAGAACACTTGTTGATGAGGGATGGAGTGTGATCGTAACTCAACTGTCATCACGGCTTCTTATTTATGTCGTTATTCGCGATTCACTGTCACAGCCGGTGCTACGCAACTCGTGCAGTAAATAATTACATCGTGACACTTGCTCAAACTCGGCTATGCTCTGTTCAATTTCTGACCTTAATGAAATATGTGACACATATGGAGTTGCAATGTGTATATCATGTAACAGTTAATCGAATTCTGACCTCTGATATAGTATATTTCCTTCGCTAGGTTGGATAGTATATTGCACTTAAGAAACTGTATTCTTCTTTGCATTCATATTTTATCCTAGCAGAAGCAAACTTTCTCACATGATTATCTTCACGACTAATTTCTTATACAATTTAGGACTCTCTTTATTAGAATTACTATGTTAACATAATCTTAAAACGAGCGATTAATCTCTTCCTTCTGTTTAGTAACTTTCGGGATTTTGTTAGCGTTTAGCCATTCTTTATTCCGTGGACTTTCCGCACTCCTTGCTAAAAAATACTGTACACTAGCTGTTTCGTACACATTCTGGCTCTGAATGAGTCCCTTTAGGTCCTTCAGAGGGACTCTAAATAAGTATATCAACAACATGTCGCACGCACAAGTAAGCAGTTGAAATGCCTGTTGTAAGCTTTGGATTAGTCCTCTGTACTAATCCGTAAGACAATGGATACTCAGTTGTTAATCTTCTTATGCAGTTCACGAGATGTGAAATTTTGTTGTGGTTTAACCATTAGCTTTATCAAGAACGCCTGAGAGAGCGATTGTCATTTTGAATTAAAACTTTTTTTAATTGTTTATTAAATAGTTCTTTGTTATTTGTTTATAACCTTGGTGTCAACCTTGCTGCTGGTTACCCTAAGAGTATGGTGGCCACAGATAAGATTCTTGCGAGGATCAATAATTCTTTTAGCTTCTGCCATGTCAGGTGGTGCTAGAATCAACTTTCTATTAGTTTACAGTATATGCATTTATTCGCAGTGGCAAACGGTATTTATGCCACCAAATCACTCACTTCGGGACAATTCGCTGCAATTTTTAGAATAAGATAATTTACATATTCAATAATTATACCATAAACGTATCTAAGATAAGATTTTTTTTTTCTTTCTAAAAATCTGCGCAATGTGCGAAACCATTTTATGGACGTAGTTCATTTCACAAGTCTCTTTTGAATAACCTTGAAACAGTCAAGTGTCCTTGTAACAAGAACTGAAAAACTCGACCTATCACCCCCCTTGTTCAAGTAGAGTGTTGGTGAAATGTCGCTGAAGTGGAAAGCAATAAAAGAAGCACTTGATCAGAAATTAAAGGACTGATGCTGCCAGGAAAAAGAAAAAAAGTGGGAGCTTTGTGTTGTACCACTCGTTTCTCCTCCCCCCCCCCTCTATCAAGAAACGCTAAGCAACTGTCGAGGAATTGAAACTCGTCTGAAAAGGACTTGAGTATGCGGAGTACAAGTTGTATCTTACCTAAGGCCACAACCTGGTTACAAGCAGGTTGCAAGAACATTTCGATATAATTAATATCGAAATCCTTGTTTTTTCGCTTTTAATAATTCAAAGATAAATAGTAGAAGTATCTACTTTGCTTTAATTGGTAAATGCAATGTGATATTCATAGAAAAGTGGGCAGGTGTCCGGAAAAAAAAAGGTAACCTGTTTTAATTTCCAGCTCAGAACATGACCACCACAATCCTTTTCTATACCAAGTTTCATTGATCTAATACATCGATAGACTGGATCGTCAATAGCTGGTCGACTGTCCTATTTTTGGATGGCGATGAGAGCCACTTCACTTAAGGATGGCCATGTGTGGCTGTTTCTTCGTCGGAAGTGTCAGATATGATTACCTTGAGTTCACTGTTAAGTGGTGGGAACTTGAGAAAGATACATGACATATATATTCTAAAGGTTCCTGCATATTGCGTTATCAATAGACAAAATGGAGAGAGAGCACAAAAACAGTGAGATCTCAAAATCGGTCCTTCTTTTCATTAACAGTGTCTATATTATTACCAGTGAAAAGGTTATGCCCTTTTTTTGTGCAGTTCTTACGCAGTTTCTGAGTTGTACTAGCATCACTGTTCACAGAGATTCGGCATCATCAGTACATACGCATTTCAGTAGTTTTCTCTTCCTTGAGATTTGAAAATATTTAAAAAGATCCGTACATGCGTGACAACGACGAAATTAATTCTTCGCAAACCCCTACGTTTGGATTGTGGTTTATTGCCGAATCTCATTTTCATATGTATTTTCAGTACTGTTTTTTCTCTAAATGTCTTTTAGAGAAAAAAGGCCATTCCTCGAAGCGATCTACTATACATATTCCAAAACTTCATGATGGAATATTGATTGTCTAGTTACTATGGAGAAATAAATACTAACGGTATGATTCGAATGATATCTTCTTTATTTCGGATTGTGTAAATTTTTGTTTTAAGTTTTTGTTTGAACTCATCCCTTATTTTCTCAAATTTGTATTATAAAAATTATTTTCTCTCATTTTTAAGTACCAAAATTAAAACTGAAACAATTTTAATTTTGTTTCATTCTTTTTCTGTCTTTTACTCCGTATATTTTGTTATCCAAGAAAAACAAAAAAAAAATATTATTCCCAATTTTTCGAACAAATCATTTCAAAATCTCTAAAATAAAACGGAGAACTTTATTAATAACGAAATTCTCCACCACTTGGAAGTCAACGATGCAATCAGCGATAACGAAATTCCACCACTGTTGGTCTACAGGGTATCTTTTTCTTACCTCACTTACCCATGGACCCGTATACAATCGAAGCATTCGGACAGATGGATTTATTCATATTTCTCGGACATTTGATCAGGTCTAACATTCGGGTCTTATAATAATTTCCCATCCTGTAATCGTTTCACCTCTTTGTTCTTCCTTTCGCAGTTCATTAGATCTAATTTCCTATTTAGCCGTACATCGCAATGATGGTACGTGGTTTTTATCTGCATACTTCGTTCGTCAAGTAAGTATTCTCCGTAGTGGAAAACTCCACAATTTCACTGTCTCCATATACTTTATACTCATTTCTCATTGGTATACCATTTTCGAACTTTTCCCCTTTGATTCTATTCAAAACAGAGAAATTCGGAAAATCTGTCGTTCCTGATTACTTTCTGTGGGATACAATTCAATTCATCTATCATTTATAATTCCTTCACTTTCTTCAACACGAAAAAAAGTTGTTGCTAATCACTATAAATTTCCATCCATATGTTGTAACTATTGAATCGGGTTTTCATCCTCTTAATTCCTTATTTCAATACTGTGGACAGTTTCTCTCTCCAGTACTTCCCTTGAATTGCAACTCAACCGTTTAAAGGGAAATATCAATCGATCCGTCTCGCTGTCATTCTCATTTTACAACATCTCTCTCTCTCTCTCTCTCTCTCGTGTGTGTGTGTGTGTGTGTGTGTGTGTGTGTGTGTCTGTGTGAGAGAGAGAGAGAAACATTAAAAATGAAAAGAAAAGAAAACTGTTATCCATTTTCCATCAGTATTTCAAACGTCGAGCTCCTGTCACTTCATGAGACTAATTTTATCCATTGTGCTGATACAGGTTTGATTCCATTTGTTCCCATTATTCTCCTAGGAGAGGAAGGAACCACTATTTTTCAATGGCTGCTCCACGTTTTTTGTCATTGTTACTGTACCATGAATCTATCCTCACATTTAATTTTTCCGGCAGGATGGAGAAGAAGAATAGTTCACAACTAGGCGGGTTGCAGAATGCTTTCATTTAGCAAGCTTTGCTTAAAGAACACCGCACGGAGAAGAACAAAATACGTTGATAAAAGGAATGAGGGAGTTGAAAATTTCCCACTACACATTAAGCCATCGCTAGTGACTAATGCCTACATTAATGAAACCTCCCCATCTTCGGTTCTATTCTTTGTATGAGTGATTATCGCCACTTGTCGTACTGTCCTTGTTATTAGTTGCGTTGTACGGTCTACTGCATTCCGCTTTTCTTTTTTTTTTTTTTTTTTTTGTTGTTGAACTTAAAACTACAATGAATCAAGCGGAGTTTACCACTGCATGACACTGCAGTACGATATTATTGCCTAATTAGCGGAATACTTATTTAGGTGAACATTCTGTTTAATACATTTAATGTAAACCTTCTTCGTTACCTTGATGTTGTTCACTTATTAGCACGTAGTTTTTCCTAATAAGTCGTATTATGAAGACTCACTATCGATTGAACAGTGTCTTATAGATTTATTGCGACAGCTAAGGTGTCCAGACGATGTAAACGATAACAGAAACAAGGACTTAATGTTCCAGGTACGCGGGTGTAATTAGCCATAGGCTGGTTTTAAATTATCACCAAAAGACTGAGCGAGCTGTAAATAATGAGGTGTTACTGAGACATTGGCGTTAATGTGTTAGTTGAGTTCGTCATAATTGACCAGGTTATACTTTAAACAGTGTTTTCATTTTATTAATGCTACTCGTAGTCACGTTACACGTGGGTATAATTTTGTTATGAACGAACGAATGCAGTTATTGATTTTAAGCTCTTACTGCGATTTCTTTAGTTGTAAATTATAATATCTTTAATGGCCATTTTTATCAGATTGAAACAAAGCCAGCAGATACATCAGTGTCTTTATATAGCATTTTAAAATGGCGATTATGAGCTACCTTCATTAAACGTAATTATTGTATCGAACTGTGCACACGCATAAACGGACAAATTATAGACCACTTTACGGATTAATTTATGCTTCGAAATTACTTTGTTTTCTTCGTGTTTCAAGTGTTGAAAAATCTAGATTCTTGAGAGACGGAAGCAGTTAAAAGTTGAATTTAATTTACGATAATCTCTCTGATTAATTTTGTTCAAAATTTGATAGTTGCTTGAATTTTTCGATTTTTTTTTATTGTTATCAGATTATTGACCCTTTCTAAACTTCGTTTCCATGTCACATATAGATTGATCTCATATTAGTATCAGATATTCATTCTGTAGGTAAACAATTTAAAATTTCAAAATTTATTATCAATATATAACTTTCTAAATTTTTTTTTCTCCTTATATATAGGCCATATCAGAACACGTGCCATTCTGGACAGAGAGACAAGCCCTCGTCACTGGCTGACAGTATATGCACAAGACAGAGGAGCCGTTCCTCTCAGCGCGCGTCTAGATGTCTACATTGAAGTGCTTGACGAGAATGACAATACTCCACTTACTCTTGAGCCCGTCTACTATCCGAGTATCATAGAGCATTCTCCCACAGGGGCCTCTGTCTTTAAACTGGAGGCCTTTGACCTCGATGCTACACCAGATCATCATATACAGTACACAATCTCGGGAGGAGACCCACAGAATTTCTTTCACATCGATCCACATTCTGGTAAGTTTTCTTCTCAGTGTCGCATAATTCGCCTACTGTCTACCCATCAATGTTTCAATGGTGTGTGACCGCGCGTGTGTATTTACTTTTTATATCTCTTCCTTCTCCCTGCAACGTTTTGCTCTTGCAGAGAGAAAGGGAGCATATCAAAATCGAAATAGCTTTGATCTTTGATACTGTGCCATTTCCGGTGAGAATAAGCATACGTCCAACACCTGGTACTACTAGTTACGAATTTTTCTGTTTTGTAAAGATGTTTAAATGGTTCTGCGATTTGAAACAAAGGAATACAATTTGTAAATCGATCTCAGTAAATAGAGTCACTGCAGCCCATTTCTTCAGTTCCCTTTGGAATAAATGTTGAGGATAGAATAACCCAAGATCTGCAAAGCAGTTAAATAAACAAAAGGATTTTTTTTTAAAAAATTATTTCAGCATTTTATTTTGCTATAGAAAGATTTATATTTAACTTTGTACGTAATTCTGAATAGCCTTTGTTTCAATAGGAAAATCTTTAACGATTTCTGTCTTCTTTGCACTTTTCTTTACGATCTTTACTTGAAGTTAAAAAAAATAGCACGGATCACATAAGAAATTATAATCACTTAGACGAAATAAAATAAACATTTTAAAATATGCATTATTAGATATTTATATAAACAGATTTTCGTCTTCAGTCTTATTAAATCTCTGGTATCGCCAGGTAAACAGGGGAAAAAAGAGTTTGGGGGTGTCTCCGTCTGCACATAAATGCATATAAACTCCATAGATTAAAAATAATCAGGCCATCTAGTTTGAATATACTGCTGATTCCGATCATGAGCAAATGTTGAAGCATAAGCACTTAGTGATGCTTCAGCACAAAAGCTCTTTGTGAACTCCGCGTAAAATTTGCGATATTTCGAATGGAGATGTAGGCTTATCGATTGGGAAAAAATCAAACGGTTGCTGCAAAAAAAAATCCAGTAAAATTGGGAAAAAATAAATGGTTGACTATACCTTTTGCCCCTTCTTTTACGCCTTCTAAATTTGCATAGTGTATTTTTTCCCCCTAACTGTAAGGCTACAGACGTAAGGTTAGAGATGGCGAGTGGCGCATGTTTCCAAGTTATAATAAAGCACTCCTAAATAATTGTATTATTTTCCCAATCCATTTCGGATTGGGAAATAATACATTGAATAATGAAACAGCAAGTTTAGGCTACGAGACTAATATATTATGTATGTCAGTTGCAAGCATTCTCCAACCATGATTATTGTTTGGTTGGATTTGACTTATTTTTCAGTCATCGCAATTTTTCCCTCATTAATATGTCATTTCAGCCATTTTTATATTCAATAAGATCAGCATCCAATGCAAAAAAAATTGTATTGTTATTATTTATTGAAGATAGAATATTACTTCTTGATTGTATAGTGAACATATCAGCTTTTATAGAGACATACACGTCTTGTGATTTTGCATTCATTACACTGTTAGCATATTGTGAATTTTCATGACGTTCGCCATTTATTACCCAATAGCATTCACAAATTTTGCTATTTTTGTAAATAAGCTATTAAGCAATAAACAGATTTAAAAAAATTCACTGCTGGATAATCTGCCATATTTATTCAGTATCATATGAGCACAGTTTATACTATTCATATATGTTTTAAGGTCTGAACATGTACTGATATGTCTTATTGGGATACTTTTTTTTTTTCATTGCCCATTAACTCAGCGACTGTATAGGTATGTGAAAGTATATGTGCACAGTGTAAAAAGCGGTTGCATTTTCCCCATAATGAATATTCAGAAAAGAGAACAACAAAACATTACCAAAATTACAAAAATAGTAGGGGATTTTTCAGATTGTTTCGTTAAATAAATACATGTTTAAAAATTTAAAAAAACATTTAAAAATTATCTGCGGTGAGAAGCCTCAGATCCGTACATCTTTAGCGGATATGGTTGATTTTTAGCGAACTCTTTCTGCGAAAACTAGCAGCCACGTATTGCAACAAATAAATTCGTCCCTTTCAGTTAAACTTCCAGTAGTTTCATAAAAGTAAACAAAAACATTTTTCAATGCAACTCAATATAAATTGTCGCAATTTTTCTTAAATAGCTGCAGGTGAAATCCATCCCTAATTCGATTAAAAATATAATAAGGATACATAGACATTTGAACTACTCGATATCGATCTGATAACAAACATACGTATCATCATTGCTATTTAGACACCATAAGTAACATAAGTATCCCTATAAAAGTCTCACCCTTATTAGATAATCTTACTTTTATGGCAGGCGAACAATTTGATATTTTCTTTACTTTCATCGTCTCCATTGTTTTTGATATACAAAGGCAGATTTCAGACTCGCTGCAAGCTACGACCCGGAAGTGAAATTATTGATTTTCTAGTATCCAGATGTGTACATCGTTTTATTGTATATCGGCAGTCAGCAAATCTGTCTGAAATGATAGCGTTCTCTGATTTAACAGAAATGTGTTGTTCTTTCGATGACTAGTGGTGCATGCTACATTTGCCATACTACCAAAGACAGTTGCACGGCAAATAAATTGCCCGTGCAAAACATTTTGATATCAAAGTTGTCACAAACAATTCGTGCATTTTATTTCTTCTATTCGTAGTAGAAAATATACAGATTTGGTGAGCCATCTCAAAAAAATAATCATTTAGCAAACGAGGGTGGACTTATTATTATTATTACAATCATTATGATGATCGTTCTAATAACGTATTTATTAAAGCAATACATAATCTTCGCATATCAATGCAGTATGCACAAGTTTGGATTTATCACATATCCGTAAATCTCTGATTCCCATCGTCATTGCTGATTTGATTAGGCAGATCATCGTCATTAATATTCCACTAGAGAGAGAGAGTAACTGCTTTGGTTTCTGGCTATTCACATATCATGTTCACTGATGTTTAGCATATCCCTTGGTGTCCGTTCGCTTGGTATCCCGTTTAATCGAAATGAGTCTGACATTTGAAAATATCTGCTGTAGTTTACTATAGTTATCCTATAAAGACCAAGGACCTGAACGAAAGACATCTGGATTTTTGAAGGTGTTCCGGAATATTACATGTATTTCAACATTCAAGTGAATAAATGCAGAAGTTTACGAGTTACAATATTTCGATTTTTCAAAAATAATAGTGGGCCGGGATCTTATTCATTCAAACAGTGATGACATTTAAATGGCGACAATTTTTATAATTTGATGTCAAAACATCTGACAAAGACACCAACAATGCCGGAAATTATACTACCACTTAAATAATTTCTTCCTTCAATAAAATTATAAGCACGCGTCTTGCTATTTCCAGCAGGACTTGGGTAAGATTTCTCATTGCTGATAATCTGTTCACTTTACTGAAGTTTCCTGTAATGGTTTTATCAATTTATAAACACATTTAGAGGTCTCACCAATGCCGGAAATCTATCAGTAGCGTGATATCTGTAGCGAACACCGCTGGTATCAATTACGAGACTAACATTGTCCTAGGATTTGGTGGGTTGTAATGTTCGTTCCATGCCACGCGAGGAGTTACGCAGAGGACTCCAAATAGAGACGTAACACACGATGGGATTTAGACGTATCCTGCAATAAACTTATCTCCGCATGATTAAGTTGTATTTGTAATCCGCACGAACACCGACTTTCTTCTTGCTTTATGGAGGAAGAATTGGCGAAGAAATCCTATTTGTCTATTAAACAGACACATTGTATTTGGCAAGCGAGCGATTACCGTGTAAAACTGTCTCCGGTGTTGAACAGAGTAGGTGTCCCACTGCGAGAGGATTAGGCCGTGTTGAAGAGAAGAGCCCATCAAAGCGAAATTGCAGCCAGGAGGTTGGGTAGTAACTCCGAAAACAAGGCAAAGTGACAGCATAATTGTTGACTATAAAACAGAAGGGTCACACTTTACAATATTGTCCTGTGTTGCCTGTTCTTTTTAATGATTTAGTTTGAAAGACGTTTGAAGTCTTTTATGGGTGTCGTAAAGATGGACAAGGTTTTAAGTTTAGGATTTTGTTTTATTTCTAGAGGAGGTTGCTGAACCGTGAGGAAATATCAGAGGGCGAAATCGAAGACTTGTCGTATTGGTGTTGCTTCTGATATGAGCATGCCCGTTCATAGTGATAGAGTAGTGAATGAGAAGGTATCGGATTACGTAGTAATTGGTATTTTGGTTTCGTGACGATAGTATCGTAACATATTAGCATTTCGTGGCGTATATCTGATCCTCCTGGGAGATCCGGGAAGAAAACTAAACATTCTTGATAACAGATAGCGCCTCGGTGTCTTTGACATAATTGCGATTACATCAAACTTCCATTATGTATTCATTGCTTTTCGGGTTCTTTCCATTATATTTTGTGCCTTACGATATCATTATCTTGCTGCCATAAAATATTTCCTGTATCATCTACGAACGTCTCCAAGCCGATTACTTCAGGGTTGATACGCTTTCATTGTCGAAATACTGTACATTTTCTTGTTGGAAAAATAATTAAAAGTCATTTTAATGTAATAACTGAAGGAACAGTTGATGAAAAATTAAAAAGAAGTCACAATTATAATACATATGCCAAGAAAGTATTAAGAATTTATGCAATTTCTTTCAACAAGTTTGCTGTTAATTTTTAATTTAATTTTGTAAATCAAAAAGGCGTGGGATGAATGATCTAGATCGTTGGGATAGTAAACGAATCGCAAGACAAAACTGTTTTCGGAGATATCGCTTAATTAATTGTGAATAACCAGTACGACAAAAAAGCAATTATATAAGAGTTTGGTTAATAGGGTAGAATATTTGTACAATTAAATCATATGAAACGCGATATTTCATTCTGTTTGAAAGAATAGTCATTGGAAAGGTCATCGCTAAGAGTTACAAAAATTCTTAACGTATAATTATAGAACTTAGCTTTATTACAATAACGTCTTTCTTCTCACTTAATTGTAGAGATGAATGCATCGCTTATAGAGATTTAACATCCCTATTAAAAAGAATACTGGCCGGTTAAACACGCGTTTCTACAAAGACTTCACTTTATTTCTTTACAGCTTACTTGTTAATTTTGATGTCTTACTATACTATGCAATATAATAAAAGACTTACATTAAAGATAACTAATAAGATTCTTGTTTGAAATTGAATATATGCTACCGTTGACAGTAGCAAACAAGCCATGGTATACCGTAAAAGAGGCGATAAGAGGAGAATGATGGACTTGTTTACCACTGTGAAGGAACAGAAATCATGCAAGCTAATTAGCTAGACGATTTCCGTCCCAGCACAGGAAAAATAGAGGAAAAACATGTCCAATGGACATGTTTTTCCTCTATTTTTAACAGGAAAATTTTCCTCTTTCTATTTTTAACAGGAAAATTAACAGGAAAGTTTTTCCTGTTAATTTTCCTCTATTAACAGGAAAAACATGTCCAATTAGCATGGCCAGTTAACCTGGCCATGCTAATTGGACATGAATTTATAGTCAGTGGATTGTGAAATTTATTAGATTTGTGCCCATATCTCGAGATGGTTACCATCACACCTTGAACACAAGCTGAACCATTATGAAACGATTCACTTGTAAGAATAGTAACGTATCGATTAATGTAAATCCAACCCTTTTAATGTTAACATACATTTAAAAGAGAAATGTTGTATCGCCATTAAGGCCATTGATCAGCGCTTTATGCAGCGCATCGGCCTTGAATTAATTTATAACTAGTGAAGGGAATCGTGAAAAAAATATAATTCAAATAATTAAAACAAAGCAGGAAACTGTTTTTATTTTCATTAGCAATTATTGTAGTGATATTTGGTTTTTAAATGATTAACTGAAACAGACATTTGTAGCAAGCTAATTATTACGCTGTGTTTTCAAGTTCTTCATGATGGATATTTAATTATGCACTTGGACATCCATTGTTATTCAGATAGCGCCAGACAGTCTGGTATCAGCAGCACCTGAACTCGTTCTCAAATAGAATAGTGTTTGCATCAACTGAAACCAAATAGTGAAAACTCTGCTTATTAAGATAATGAAGTTTCTAGTGGTAATTTTAACAATTTCTGGACATTTTTGGAACATCCAATTTGTAGTAAGTAATTAGTCCTTGAGAGATTTATTTAGCTGCGCTAGAGTTAGCAAACAGCGCCGCCTCCTAACGTGTATTTGTGATATGGATGTTAAAGTTATAAATCTGAGATCTCGAGCTCTCTCTCGTGATCTCAAAACTGAAATTTGGTTGATCACGAGATATTGTTAATGATTTGCGGAGTGATTGGGAAGTTAAAATTGTAATCTTCATTTTACGCTAAAATTTCAAGATGCAAATATACTTTTATAATTTCGTAATAATTTTAAATTCTTATTTTTATTAAAAAAATTTATTTGTATATAATGGGTTATAAGAGTGTTTAATTACAATAAATTCACTGTGTGTATTAAGTGCAGAATATAACAGCTCTCTCTGCTTTGCAGATTTCAAGATTACAAACACGAGAAAAGTTTTAAGGAGTCAAGATCGCTGTGAGTGTTCAAATTTCTTCAGTCATAACAGATTCGGCTTGCCATGTCTGTCTCTCACTCAGAAGTGGAAAGAAAGAGAGAGACAGTGATCTTAGAGATGTTTGTAGTAGTGTAAAAGTTTTGAAATGAAAACCAATGCTGAAGTGATAGCCAGGAAAGTCTGGAACTTTTAGTGGCCCTTCTTCTCACGGTGCAGCTCAAGTGAAGGCTTAAAATGGCAAACGACAGGGAGGCAGCTGTTATGCTTTAAGACTGTGCTGGAGAGTTTGTTCCTCTCTGATGACAGAGTGGTTGCGGTGCGTTCACTTCAGCGTGAACAGCTTTCTCCAGGATATTGACACTGACCTCTTCCACTCTACGCACGTATACGTGTTTATTGACAGCACCGTAAATTTTGTTTCACGGAGGTGTTTTTCTGTGGCAAATTCGTCTCACAGTTTCTTATTTTTACTCGGATAAATCACAGACCGTGTTTTGAATGTTGATAAAAAAGGAAACTGTTATTTGGAGAAGTACGTTTCAAAATCTTTCAACCATTTAGTCTGCCATGCCTCGAATATTTTTAACTGCGCCGAATTTCCTCTTCAATAATAGAAGATTAGTATACTACACTTATAAATGTTTTAAAACAATGAAACTCGTAAACGCGACTGTTTTTGGAACTATTTATGCGTTAAAAAAACAGGCGTAAATTTATATATGCTGTTTTCTTTTGTTTATAATTTTGTTAGTTGTGCTTAGTTTGTTAGTAGATTTCCACAGATCTACTCTGGAAATCTTTAACGCAGATATTCTGCATTCGAATATGTTTATTACTTCAAAAATAAATTAACGTTTCCTTCAAATGAAAAAAAAATACTTGCTTTACTAGAAACAGGCGCTTAATCTAATAAATATTTCCCGCTGTCCTTGTCATTTTTAAGGCGCACAAATGTCATTATTTGAATGGCCTTATTAAAAACATAATCGGCTTCTACTGTCTGGACAGATTTTTAATTGGCTCTTGTAGTCTAGCACCTCATGATCAGCTAAGAGCCGTACGCCTGGTTTGGTTATATTTTTATTAAAATTATTACTTCCTTTTCTTGCAATCTCTTTTGATTTGCGATTATATTCTTTACTTTTTGGTGTTATCTGCTTCTCTGATCATTCATTCCATTTTCCAGAAGTACTGTTTTTATAGTCATTTTTTCCGGTAAAGAACGGATCACTTTATTCTATCCTCGACATACTTTATGATTAATTATTTTAGGTATCTTGAAACTGAAACAGATAATCCGAAAACAATTTATTTGCGCATGCCACAATTTTGGTTATCGATTTTTGAAAAGGACACTGCATTGTGTGAAATTGGAAGATACACATGCATTAGGATGCCAACCATGAGAGTCTCTTTCGACCCACTCTGTAGATATGTGACCAAGAATAGATTGTCCCAGGAAGAACCGCATATAAAGAATGAATTATAAATGGATAATGGTTGCCTCCTTTCTGATCACTTCATTTTTTTTTCTTCAAAGTAATCATTTCTCTTATGTTAACTATTATTATTATTACAAGATACCTTCAGGAATTCATCGAGAAGGCCACATATCAATCCCACTATATGTCATATTTTCTGTTGAATTCATTCACACTATCTGAACTCACGACCTCCAAAGGCAAGCCATTTCAGTCACACATCGCTCTATTCTCATCTTCTTGACGGCATTCTCAAATTTTATGGATGCCTCGTTGTTCTTTAACCACCCTCCATAAAATGAAAAATTCCATTTATTATATCCTATCCACTGTATCTGCATCACCTCGAAAACCAAGAGACCAGACTTGCACACATTAATCCAAGAAAAGTCGTATGAAGGCCTTGTAAAGAGGCAAAATTACTTCCTTATTCTTACTTATCAGTATTCTTTTCAACATTTCAATTTTCCTCTAAGTTCTATTCGCAATTTTTGCTAAATGACTCCTGAACTTCAACTTCATGTTTATTAAAATCCAAGACACCTAACGTGGCTAGTTTCTTCTCGAATAATACGAGTTATGGAATAGGTCTTCAAGTCCCATTTGATAGCAACCTCTTCTGCTCATAGTCCACTAGAAACGTTTCTGTTATGGTATGCTACACACGAAATTTACATTGTTCTAACTAAAGCAGTAGTTACAGAATTGAATGAGTGCATCAAATGAAAGAAAACAGCAGTTGCTGCAACAACTTTAAAAATGTAATAAGAAATGAAATACTGTTCAATCGCTTTTTCCTGCGTGCGTGCGTGCAGCCTCATATAGGTGTATTTATGTAACTTAGGAAGCGTATATTTATTCACTAAATAAATATCTGAAATAGGAAGATCATTTGCGAACATGTTATATAGTAGATGGGTATCAGCTTAGTTTATTACCAGCTCCGCTAAACATTTTTCGCCGTTAAAAACGCTATAGTAAAATGCTGAATAAAAGAAGGAAAGACAGCATCTATGTTGCCTATACTGCAATTTGAAATTTCTAATCGATTTGCCCGTTTGACCTATCCGTTTAATAGAAACTCCATTACGCTATTCCGGAAAACTGTATCGACCCATCTGTTGCTTTCTTTAACAGGCTGTCTATTGGATCAGCTCTTAAATCAATATTATTTGCTAGTCTATCAATGTTTCTGCTTTGCTTTTCTGTTTTTTTTTCTCTTTATATCTTTCTCGTCTGTCTTTTTATAAAGACAGACGAGAAAGATATGAACATCCCGCTTGTCTTATATTAAAACATAATACAAAGATATTCCAAAAAAAAAAATCCTATAAATATTTCTTCCATCTTAGACTGGTTTTGAACTACAGTCTTTCCCACCAACGATATCATTAGTTAAGTATTGTCCTTAGGTGAGTATTTAGAAAATTGCTTGAGAAAGCGTTTCTTTAAAAAACGAATGGAGAGATGGAAAAATACTGGCCAGACTCTCCTAGCAACTAACATTCTCTTCAACTTCACCACACACACACACACACACACACACACACAGAGAGAGAGAATAAACGTTTAATCGACATTTTTTCGATAACATATGACAAGTAATGAATGCTAATACATTTCTTGGTAGTCACCAAACTCCTGGCTATCATATATCTTAACGAACGAAGACAATTGAAAAAGCATTACCTAAATGAAGCCAACAATCCCAGATTTCTTTGTCTGCTTTTATCTTTATTTCTTTGCTGTTTCAAGTGATGTATCAGACTAAAGAACTTCTTTTGCCATATTTGACTCATCTCTCGTGTGGGTTATAATGGAAAGTAGGATGATAAAAGTGCTAATATATCCTGGTTGCTGTGATGGTAACTCCGGTTTTACATCTCCATACGTAGTCTTAAATCCGCTTGGCGATGTCTGTTGCTATAGCAACAGCAGCTGATAAGATGGCAAGAGATGTGCAGTTGAGCTTCCGACAATGCATGTACGCGGTCCGTCCGACCGACTCCGGTCTACACTAAATCACCAATAAAGTTGCTGTCGCTTGCAAAGCGGACGGCGATGTCTCCGACTGCCGTAGGATGATAACTTTCCGCGTGAGAGGCGGCGACAAGTCCAGAAATGAGAGAACAGCGGTTAAAATGACCCTTGAGTAAATAGTGTTTTGTTGACCCTGCGGTTTTGTTTGTTGTGTTGGGTTGTCGTTTATTGGTCTCCTCGTATTGCAGCCGAGTTATATACAGAACGGAAATTACATAAAAATAAGGAAAGATAGTAGAAATATTTTTGCCATTGTTTGTTTTCGCATATTCCATTTGAATCCTTGCAAGCACTTATCTACAAAATGGCTTGCATATAATTTGCGTACAATTCATTTGATCCGCTCTAAGAGCCTTACAGAACTGTGAACTTAAAAAAGATTCTTCCATGTGATGCTACTACAGTTTGTGCGATCAATATCGACTTTATGAACGATGGCTCATCTGTCGGCGAAAAGTAGAATAACTTCCCTAGCACTGAAAGAAATCTCGAGTATAATCGATATGAACCTTCCATTACTTAGTTGGAGTTTTAATGTGTAATTCCTCCAATGTATGTTTTCATAAAGTATTATTTAATAGAAGGTCATCGCTCTCTGGATTTCAGTTTAATGGGTTAATATGAGAAGAGTGGAAATTTTCAATTGTTTTAATTTAATGGATCATACCAGAATGTTTTTTTTTTTTCTTTTTGAAAATTTTACTTGAACGTTTAATAAAATTTTTACTTCAAGGGTCATATTTCAATTAGCCCTTTTTGAGGAAAAGAAAATAGATCAGTTATTGAATTCATAAGATTGATAATTTTTAAAATATTTGTTAATTAATATTTGACTAATTATAAATATGAATTAAAATTATAAAATAATTAATTAAATTGTATTTACAGATTTAAATCATTTTAAGTTTTAGTTCGGTATCCTAAGTCCGATATGAAACTATTAATTTCAGTGTTTTTCTAATATCCCCATCTATTTTTGATTTTTGAAAAAATAGAGTGCAAGGGATGCTCTCTCTCTCGCATGGAGAGAGAGAGAGAGAGAGAGAGAGAGAGACTGTGTACTCTCTACTAGTAGGCAATTTGCATGTAGAGATATTGATAGCTACAAATTAATCTATTTCAAACTATAGCAACTTAGGCACTCGCAGTGCTATCTCCAGCTGCTTTGTAGTCAAATGTATGAGATGGCTGTGATTGTCCAAACTTCATCAAATTAAATTTATTCTAATTAATAATCTGGTCACAGCCTAATTAAAATACGCGACTGTTTCATATGATCATGTCTGAATATTGAAATCTGTCGTGATATCAAAGTAAGCCACTTATGATTGGAACTAGTGAAAGTGCCAGGATGTTGTTTAGTTGAGGACTTTCCCTCTTTGTCAAGACAGAGAATGATTATTGAAATTAACTGCTTTCATCTTTTTCAAAATCTCTCCATAACATTTGTGAAGTAACTCAGGCAGCAAAACTTAAAAAAAAAAAAAACTTATAACAATAATGCCATATTGTCACGTGTTTGCCATTGGGAGTAATTACTGAACATTTGGAAAGAGTAATTAGCTTTTTCAGTCGAGTACCGAAAGGTAGTAAGTTAATTATCGATGATTGTGTATGCACAGTAAATGCCACTTATGATAATCACGTTTGTAATCAAAGTTTTTTTTTTTTTTTTTAGTTTTTTTTTTGTAACGGTGACTAAACAGATAAGTAGAGAAGCACTTGAAAGCAGGCATCAAAATATTTTGCTGCAGTGTGCTGCGGTATACAGTGCCATACCGTTTAAGAATGACTAGTGTGGTTACATTATCCTTCTCTCTTGATCAGGAACAAAAAAAGCGTTTTTTTTTTTTTTGTTCATCCGGGAAAGGAATAAATGCATTGTTTAAATTTTTGATAAATAAATATAGTAGTGTAATACAGGAAATAGCGCTGTATGGTCTTGCGACCAACTTATAATTCCTTAGATGGCCAGTTAGTTCCCGCTGTAATCAGTCTTTGGCAAGTAGGGTTTTTCTCCCAGAACTCAGGTTTTTAAACAGCAACTCAGAATAATCGAAAATAGAACTCGCACCATTTCAGAAAACAAGATAAGTTAGGGTTCAAGATTAAGATATTGTACTGTACTTTCACTTCGATGTTTTCAAAATCGTCGGTAGCTATAAACTCAGCTATCGGTAGTCGCTAAGGTCAGAGGCTGGCTGCCCACCGTTAGTCACGGCTAAAAGAGTTCCACCTATTCCTTTCGGGTAATAAAAGGGCATTGGAGATTTTTTAAAGACGTTTGACCGACGGTGTCGTAGAGGGTTATAATAAATAAATAAATAAACTAAATGTTCAAGATAATATATTAATTACCCTACGTAGATCAAATTACGAAAAGAAAAAAAAAATCTTCGTATAATGATAGCACATGGCGTCTGGTTAATTCTGGTATTGTATAATGTTTTATTCACATAGTGAAACTTTTTACGATTCTGTTGGAACATACACACGTACACGATTCATTTTCCTAAATGAATTCCCAAGTGGGTACTTGGGAATTCATTATTACATTTATTACAATCTTGCTATAATTGGAATAACTTTCATCGCACTGAATTTACTATGGCGTAAGTAGATCTATAAGTTGGACATGTGATCTGTTGACGCATGAAAAAAAAAAAACGTTTCCCTTGGAAATTAAATTTTTTACCGTAATTCTTTTGGTTGTGATTGTCATCTTAGTTTCTTTATGGAGTAGTTTTGCTTCTAACTTTACTTTTAACACAGTGAATACATTAATGAAATTAAATAAATTCTTTCACACTCTTTCAACATAAAACTGCAATTATATCACCCCCTCTTTGGATTGGGAATAAAGAAGACATTTAGATTCATTGCTTGGCAAAAATAAAAGATCTGATTACTCTCTCATCCCTCCCTGCCCTACCCTCAAGTCTCCTTTTATTTCCTCAAAGGAGTCGTTTCGGTGTTCAGCCGAACCAATTTATCAGAGAAAAGGCATCAGCAGCCTATTTCTTTCCGTTATATTCTTATTGCAATGGAGTTTTCCTAAAGAAAATTTAAGACGAGAACTGTTGAGAATTTTGTATAACCTTATATTTTTTTTAGGAAAGAGTTGATACAAATGTGATTAAAAAAAATTAAGCTCGATGTGTTTATATACATGTATTTTATACTACTTCTGTTATGGTTTTACCTCATTCATCCTTTTCTGTTAATGTTCATCTTTATCAGGTATTTTAAATGTAATAGCTTGTGGACATATTCCCATATAGTTACTTCAGATATATTTATTTCAATGTGCAAATGAGAATGGAATGCACATACATGAAATGTGTGTGCATTCTATTGCGGAATTTAGGATTTCTTCTGCGATGAAATGATGTCGATACCTTGAGGAATTAAAACATCCTTTCTTAAAATTTCATTAATGACATTTTTCTTAAAATGTTTCAAACAAAAGGCGCATTGCGCCTTGTTGGAAAAGACTTTGGTTGGAAACGACGAGCATTTATATATGAAACAAAAGAACTTCATAACAAAACACGGCAAGAGCAGTTAGAATAATTAGCAGCTTTAATATGACATGCCTAAGAGGTAAAGGAGAGTATTCTTGGATATGCATAGCAAAGTCCTGAGAGAAACGATACAATTTTAGAGGAGAGTCAATGATGGAACTATAAAGATACTTAAGATAGCTTACTTATCATTTAAGACATCCTATTGCTAATTATTTTAAAACTCTAGGCGTAAATAAGCTTCGTGAGGGAAAGAAAAACAAACTGGCGATTCTGGCAATACATTATTAAAATGTCTGTACTGTAGAGAACTAGTTGACTTTTACCCATGTGCAGGTCTTTTCAAAAATGAGATATCCTTCACTCAATCTGCTCCTTTGGGATTTTTATTGTATACCTGAATAATTAACATCCATTTTTTTCAACATGATTCAGCGGGAGTCCAGGTGGTAGGTATAATATTATATTCAATCGGAGTTGCTATCTTATTCTCATTCATGGCAAGACCAATAAACTTAAGCATCATCAGTAGAGAAGGCCGCCTTGAACAATATTTTGGACTGTACCTTTTCTTCTTCAGTTGATAAAAAGTTCGCATATTTTGAATGGTGTTTTCTTATCTTAAGTTTAAAGTTAACTGTTTCTCGACTTGAATAATTATCGTGAAAATATAGCAAAGCTGAAGTATCCTGCTCTGATCAGTATATTGTTTTCAGTTATTTCAGAGCTTTTATACATCGTGATATGCTTTACCAGTATAATTAGTATCAGAACCATTTGCAAACTCAAAACAGCTCAAATATTACATGAATATAACTTTAAAACTGGAACAACAATAAGAAAAAAAAACTTGCTCAGAAAACATTTAAATAAAATCAAATTAAATTAATTTTCAAACAAGTATTTCTAATTTTTCTATATTTTTACATAGGTGGTACCATTTTCTCAAGATATAACTGCCTTTCTTATCAGAACCTTCAACTTGATTTAGGATGATTTTCTCGCTTGTACTTCCTAGACTGGTCCACGACGGCAACTCATAAAAGCATTCAAATTAACAGCATATAGTATATGTAGATTAAATTAAAAATTGAATTACATTCAACAGAATGTACTTCACATGTAATCACATAATATCACGCGAAGTGATTTCCATTAAAATATGCATTGCCTTAAACGATAAACATTAGCTGACCACATTTCCCGGGAACATGGTGACGATGAGTTAGCTGGTCTCGTAAGGTAACCCTTGACTCGTTTATATATATATATATATATATATATTCTGCAAGCGGGAAAAACCCACAGAAGTCTTAATACTCTGGCCTCACACCTTAAATGTTTTAGCCATTATTCCAATCTTTCCCAAATCCAGTGAGTTCAATTAAATCTTTTTTTTTGAAAAAAGAAAGAAAAAAAACGTCTCTATATGATATCACACAAATGGCTTCTTTATCAAGCCGGAAGTGGAGCAGATCATTAGCTCATTAATGATGTGAAACTAAAGACACAGATTTTGATCTTTACTTCTGTATTCACTTTGAAAAAAAAAAAACGAAACGAAGTTACTTTGTTTTTCAGATTTATCGCATTAAGAGGTTAATATATAAATTAAGAAATATTCTTTGAATCCGAAAATTAAATGTTGGATTCCTCTAATTAGTAACATGTCATAAAATGAAAATATCAAGAACAAATTTAAACAAAAAAAAAAGCAGTTACCAAATTTACGAGTAAAGAAAACAAAACGATTAAACCATTTTCTTTTTCTTTCTTTTTTTTTTTAATAAAGCCAGAAGTCAATTGGCCGTGAACGATAATCTTAAAAGTTTACAGAATCCGTTACGGTTTTATAAAGAATTTAAAACACTAGGAAGTGAAAAAAGGGAAAAAAAAAAGATTTCTAAGCCCAGATAAGAGTGGAAGAACATTTCGGATATGGAAGCTTCGCTAGATAGATCAACTGGTTCATGAAAATTTAAGATAGCGATCGGCCAGTGACCCATAATAAACGTTTCATCGAGTGAGCAAACAATAAAAAATAGAAAACGTCCCAGATAATACTGATAAAACATTTATTGGTCCAGAAGGATAGCATCTTTTAAAAGCTCTCTAGTGCCAACACACTCAAAGTAGCTGAAATTTCCACTAAGGTTCCGCTTCAGTCTGTTTCTCTTTCGCGAATGGACGGAAGCTTGTCTGAAAATAATGTTCAACAGGAATAAAGTCAGTGGTGCAATTTGTTACACATTTTAAACTTGTATCTTCAGTGCGAGAAAGAACGAAAACTTTGCTAACAACTTTCGCCCTATTTATTCAGATTATCCCAATTTCCCACACAGAACAACGGTTTAAACTTATCATAATCATGTATTTCTATATAAAAATCACATAGTAATAATAATACTCAGATTTTATTTTTTCTGAAAACTATAGTTACTCGTATAACGATGTATATGAAACTTCAAGATATCATCGTTACCCGAGAAAAACATTTTGTTCTTATATCTCCTTTGAAATTAATTTTAAGTTCCTCTATGAATATTTCGATTGAACATATATAGACTGCTTTCGTACGATGAAGAACATCGGATCTTCGTGTAGGATGCAAGGAACCATTATAAGAACATTTCAGTTGTCCAGTCTGATATGGATGTGGAGGGTTTTCGAGGATGTATTTTTTTTTTATTCCGTAAAACAGACAAACTTGCCAGAAAGAATATGCTATGAAGAGCATAACAGACTGCTTAGATAGGATTATTAATAAATACTGTTAAGATATTAAATAGGTGTATATGAAACCATATTACTTGTCCGTGGTCATTGAGCCTAGCTATTAAGAGAAAGATAATTCTCATTCTACAGTTGCCTTCTTTACTAAGCTTTCTTATTTAAATCCTCAATTAAATGCTCTGCTTTGAAAAAAAAAATATTTCAATCAATCTAAGACAGGGCTGTCTAAAGCACTTCTCCCGGGCCGGATGCGGCCCGCATGTTGGTTTTGATTTTCACGATTGAAAAAATAAAATAACAATTTGAATCAAATGCGTATTAGATATTTTAATTCTATCACTAATCGATAATCTCGATGTTGGTAATTTTATTTGGTGTTTTTATATCACTATATCCCAACTTGTTTTTCAAATATTAGATTTGTCAAAGAAGCGTTCTTAGGCTGTTTTGTACCAACGCGCATGCTCCGGCCGCTCATTCGTTTGTTCAGTTATCGAAGTTGTGTCGCTGCTGCCCACTAAATGACCAGATACGCATTGTGATGCGGCCCTCGGATTACCTAAGGTTGGATCTAAGGAGTTATGAGAGTACAGTAAAATGGCAATTCGTGGTAATTGGGGAACGCCAGAGCCCAGATAATTGAAAAACAGGTTAATCCAAATCCAAATAAAAATTAACTTTTATTAGGTTAAATACATAAAAAAAACTATAAAGACGTAAGATAAACATTCTTAAGATTGTTTCATAAGATCAATTTAGTTACACAAGAGGATCACGTGAACAAGCTTTCGTAATGTTTACAAAAAGAGAGTGGATTAAATCCGTTATACACCATGACGCAACATTGTTTAATTATGAGGCAATGTATTTAAAATACGCAGTAATGATTTCTGTTATTTTACAAATCCACTTGCATAGAGAATTTTTAAAAAATGAATAGTTGTATGCACTACTCAGGGCCACAGTTATCCGATCCCAAGCATAATTCTACGCACAATTAATTCCAGGATAATCGGCATTTTACTGTATTTACAGCTTTCCCATGTGTACAAGGAAAGAAATGTAACCATTTCGTCCCCTGTATACATGGCTTCTCTGTTAGTGTTCGAGGCTATTCAGGAGTGCTTGAATGTAACACAAATGGAATGTATTTTTCGATGTCGCGCGCGAGTTTCTGTATTAGTTATATTCATATGTACGCTTCATATTATTTCATAAATAGGTTTGCAGTTTAAGTTTACCAACAGCAGATGTGCACCTATTGAATGTATTTCTGAGTTGTAAATTGAGCTGTAAAATCATTGTTTTCTGTTGGTCGCTTTGAAGAATATATTAGATCTTTGGGAAATATATCCTTGTTAATGTGCATTCATTGCTAATTTACAAGGGGATTTAATTTAAGTTTATCGAAATACATATATTCAACGTTCTAAAAATTTATAAAACATGAAATTGTGTCAACTGATGTTCGACAGCTCCTGTGCTCAGAATCACGCTTTCATTAATAGACATTAGATCCAGTTCGGGGAATAGAGATAGTGCTCCTAATTAAATGATTATGTGCTAATTGCGTGTGATATTGGATAATTGATCAAGTCGATTACAGTCTCCTGCAAATAGATCTGTGAAATACGTATGTCATATAATATGCATAGTTTGATCGTAGTGAGTGCAGACAAATTCTACATGAATATGTCAAATATCGGGAATGCATGCACACTAGATTTCAAATTATATGGTGATTAATTTATCACTCCACTTGTTTGTTCTGCTCCTACCGTATGTGTAAAGAGAGTCTACTTCCGATAATGCATTGTCTGCAAAATGTAGAATTTAAGTTTTGAACTTTTAAGTTATTATTTTCCAGTTTTCTTTATCAAAGCTAATAAAAAGCAACGAAAGAATATTTGAAACAATTCCTTTCAGCGATTGTTTAAGATATTCCCAATAGACGTTTTTTTGTTTGTTTCGAATGGAATTTTAGATAACTGCCATTTTCGTAAACATATTCTGCCAGAAACTTTTTGTGTGTGTCAGCTATCATTCTAAATTATGTTTATAATAAAATTTCCAGTCCTATTTTTCAGCAGTTGGCTAGTGGTGGAAGAACAAGAGGTTATCCTTGGATATTAAGTAAGATTGTGGTTAACAAGGATACGAGAACTAGATTTTTTAGCTTGGAGAGCTTTCAATGAGTTCAAGAAGAGGTATGATAGATATTGTTTGGATAGTTTGGGTCCCCCTGGAAATGCCCGTATAATAATAATAGATTTTGAAAAGTCCCACTTCAAATATAGCTTCCATTTTAAATAAATAGCGATTCGAATGAGTAATAGTTATGACCATATGTGTGCTGCTAAATAATTTAACAAATTAGTTGTAAAATGTTGTAAAATATTAAGACCGTTCAGTTAACTTGATTAATTTAGATTATTTTCCCCCCTTTTACCGTTACAAATGTTTAAAGTCATGAACGTCTCTCAAAACTACCATTTTCATAAACATATTTTGCCTCATATAACCTTTGGAAATGACCCACAATATTTTATACACGTCTATTGTTGTCATTCTTTTGGATTTGCTGTTCCGAATGAAGAGCAACATATATTCTTTGAGTTTCTGACACATCTGTAGTTTCAGTACCATCTATCATTTTTGTGCTTCGTTGGTGTATTTTATATCTTTTTTGAAATATGGTTTCTGCACCGATGAAATATTGAAGGCGAAGTCTGTGCTCTAGTTTATTCAAAATTGCACTACAATTTTCCTTTTTTTTTTTTTTTTGAAAACGAAGAGGTGCACTTTTTCGACATATTGTATGTCTGAAAAGTATGTTTATAACCTGTAGAATCTTTAATTACATTAGAAAGATATATTTGAAATGCTGTTATACTAATGATTAATTTATCGTGGAGGCAAAACAGATATTAAATTCTTCTTATTAGATTCTGTTTGCGATTCTTCCATCCGCTTAAAACACCTATCCTGCAGAGATTGCAATACCGTTTACTGTAATGCGATTTTATTAAAATGAATGGAGTAAAAGCGATTTCAATTTAAATACAAAGTTATACGTCACAAATGATAATAAATAAAGTTTGTATAGTACACAAGCCCTAAATGCTAAGTGCAATTTTCGAGCATAATCACTATATGAAAATGCTCGTGCACAAAGTATCATTTCAATGAATTGTCTCCTATGTTTTTCTCGCTTATTTTATGATTCACTGAGGTCATTTGGTTGTTTTAAATAGCATGGTTGAAAGCATCCAACCTTTCTTCCTTATACTAAGTAATATTTATGCAGGTAATCCTCCACTGACTGCTGGAAACATATCATCAGTCGAAACGTAATTTTTCATTCTTATAATTTTATTAACTTAAATGAGTCGTTCTCTACAGCTTGAAGAATTCATGCTTAATAGGAAAATTATACTAATACAGTTTAATTTTTTTTTTTTTTTTGAATTGCAAATAATTTTGCACGACAGTAATATGACACTTATTCACAGGACAATAATAATTAGAACGTAATAAATAGCAGCAAAATGTGGTGCTAACCTAAACTCTGTTCAAAATAAAGTTATTGTTAGCTGAATTAAAAGCCGAACCATTAGAATGCATATTTTTCTCGCTTTGTTCGTGGGAAGCTTGTGAATGTAGTATGCGAGGCACTATAGTTTCATGCAGTGATTCTGAGTTTTGTAAGAAAGAATCATATGACTCGTACACATTCTTACAACAATTAAACAAAACCTATAATTTTGATGTACTCTTCTAGGCTTCGTTCATAAGTTTCACGACTTTGCTATTTTGATGGTTTTGACAAACTCTGTTTAGTTGCCGTGATAATGAGCGGAGTCGCTATATAGAAATGCGATAATGAAACTCACCATTTGAAGAATCATCTCAAATCATTCCACATTTGTTGTATCTAAATTTTAAGTCATTGCCATTTTTATTTATTCATTTTTTTAATTTTGTATAACATTATCTTCATAATACACATAAAAGAAAATTTTTTTAAAAAAATATTTTTTTTAAGCCAATGTGCTCTTTACAGAAGTGATATTTATCCGCCCACTGAATAGTTTAAAGAATTTCTGGAAAAGAATGCCAGAGGAAGGTTGCTTTCATTACATATCATAGCAGTAAGATATGGGAGATCCAAATTTAGGAAGTAATTAGAATTCTAATGCGGTTTCTATTTCTGTGTTGATACGGTCTGAAGATCATGCATATATCAGTAGTCTTATAAGTGATATTTACTCACTTTACTAAAGTCTAGCACGCTTTTCTCATTATAAGACTATTAGCAACATCCTGCCAGATGTAACACTTAAAAAAAGCAAAACAGAAAATAAACAAAACTAGATCTTTGTTGTTCGGAGCGTTAAATGTTAATAAAGACTCTCTCTTGATACATCTATGGATTCTTCCCATGGTTACTATTACTGTAGAAATGCATCTAAGTAATAAGTTTTGTTTCATGTTTCCATATGGGTTGGACGTGAGCATCTCGTCGGTAATCTCTTTTGTGGTACGTTATATACTCTCGACCAGACGTGCTGTATCAAGGGAAATAAAGTTCCGCAGAAATGTCGACAGTTACAAAATGGAAGGGGCGTGCTTGCTGCTGTAGATGAGAGGAGAGAACATTTGATTATTTCATTTGTCCCGGGGCATTTAGGTGCACTGTTTCTGTCCAAGAGAACGAAACTTAAAGAGGCGGTTTGTACATCACGTTTTTCTCTGATTAAAGTCGCCACCTGTCGTATGTGTTTCCAGTAAACTCCAGGCGAATGTGTCTCTTCCTGTCAACATGCCTGCACGTTTGTGCAGATCAATAGAACCATTGTTTTCTTTCTGCGTAGATTTTGATTGGAACTTACGACTGCGCTGCTCGCAGGCACGTGCACTTCGGTTTTCGTGTAATTAACTGGCTTATGGCATGGGAAAGTGTTCGCGGGGGCCCCACGAGGCTTGACTGGTAATGTAATGTCAACATGCCATAAATTGCCCATCGTTGGGCACTCAATGTGCATAACGTGATGCCAGTGAAAGATCGGATAGAGGTCACTGCTCACCAGGAGCCTTATGTGTGTGTGTGTGTTGTGTGCGCGTGCGTGCGCACGCATCTATTCCCAACTTTACACTGTTGCTGCTACCATGGTTCATTTCACTTATCTTTATAATCGCTCTGAGGGTCACCTTTCGAAAATTTAAGAATCTCATTACTAGGTGGCTCTGGTGACGAAGATTAATGATATCATATTTTCTTCATGTCGGCCTGGTTGGCCGAGTGGTTAGTGTGTCCGCTCTCCAGCCAAGAGGCTGCGGGTTGGAGTCCCGCCGTGGGATTCGAACTTTGTGTGGAAAGGGAATCTGCGACCCTACCACTTATTCTAGCAGAAGACATCATTACCAAAACCATGTGAGGCATGGCAGTGACCATACGGCGCCTACAGACGTCAAGTATGAATTTATTTTATTTTATTTTCTTCATTGCCATTTATAAGAGAATATAGGCAGTTTCATATACTGAAGTCTCTACAAGGAAATGTAATGGTTTTTATGCTACCATTTTATATATTCTTAAGCTCATTTATTGTTGTCATAAAGCATAATTGCCAGTATAAAATCCGCCAGTAATAACTGGCAGATTTTATACTGGCAATTATGCTTTATATATGCTATATATAAGAATTATATATACAAAGGTTGGACAAAATAATAGAAACACTTTTTATACATACAAATGTCTTTATTAATATGGTGTTGGACCATCTTTTGCCTTAAGTACAGCCTGAATTCTTCTTGGAATGGATTCAAATAAGTGAATAGATATGGACTGATAATGATCAAATCTGCTGATTGTGCTGGCTAGGAAAGATATTGAAGTTCGCTTTCATGCTCTTCAAACCACTGCTGTATAGTTCAAACTGTGTGAATGGAGAGCATTGTCGTTTGGAAATAATGTTTGGATCATGGTTACCCAAAATGTCCAAATAGTCATTTGTAGTGATTCTGTCATGAAGAGTAATAATAGGACCAACAGAATGTCGCAATATTGCTGGCCAGACCATCACACGCCTCCATGTTTTACTGATGGAATCACGCATTCCGAATTGTAGACTTCTTTGGGCGTTCTTGAAACATCATGAAGGTCGACGTATCTGACCATACCACACGTTTCCAGTTTTCTAATATTCAAGTTTGACGGTCGTGACACCATCATTTATGCATCTGAGCATTCTTTTCAGCAATCAGAGGTTTAGCAATTCCAGCTCTATTGTAAATATTGGACATATGAAGCTCACGTTGGACAATTTTTGTAGCAATAGGTTCTGCAAGGTTCAGTTCTGCTGATATCTATGCTGCAGTAATGCTTTGATTTTTCAAAATAATCCTTTTTCTTTCTGTCAGTTTTGATTTTCGCCCACTGTTTCTCTTCGATGGTGTTGTCTTGCCATGATCCTTAGAAACTGTCTATATCGACACACCTAATAATGTGGTAGTTTTTGTCACTGATGCTTCGGCTAAACGCGCACTGATGATTCAAAGTCAGACAAGTGCTCCCATTTTCGATTTTTTTTTAACACGAATTATCACTCAGTACAATTAGTAATGCACCTGCATGAGAACTACAGAACATAAACAAAACAAGAATATTCAGTACTTTCACCACAAGTTTTTCAATGTAGACAACATAAACAAATTCTATTCCTAAATATCTTAGTGTTTCCATTATTTTCTTCAACCTGTATATATATCCATGTTGATTATTAAATATTTTTACAGGTTAGCGACCAACAACCATTTATTTCATTTAATTAGAAAATTTCTGATTTTTCTGGATTTACCATTTATCCCATTTAAATTTATTCCAATGCTTTTTCCAAAGAATGTATTAACGGTTTCTGTTTTCAACACCAAATGGCTTAAACCCTGCAACTAAAAATATAGCTGCATTCGTTCAAGACTTCGTGGAATTTGAGATGACTAATTACGTGATTAATGGTAAAACTTAGTTCGTCAGCTTGGCCTAAGTTCATAAAAGCGGAAGAGCTGTTGGGGGGGGGGGGGGAAGAAGGTTAGGTTGTTGATACTGAACCTGCTCATTTATCTCATTGTGATTAAATCTGCAACCACACTAACTGCATATTATTAGCAGGACATTGGCAGCTAACATCAATTGGCATTGTTTACAGGTTGAGAAGCTAACATGCATTTCTAAGCAACATTAAATGAAAATAATAGAAGTTTTCAGTAAACGCATTTCTCGCTTATAACTAAATGTTCGATTGGAATATTTTTATGAATTTTAATGGAATAAAAAAGATACGACATCAAACGATTTTTTGTTCTACGGGATTTCTCATTTTCAGAGGGGAGGTGCCAATGGCTATGTCAACAGCTTGATTGAGATAATACCTCTAAACAAATATTTGATTTCCGTTTTTATTGCTGGAACAGCCAGTTATGAGAGTTCTCTGTGCATGTCATAGAAAGTCTTTGCAACACGCCTTGTTGCCAGGATTCGAAGAACGGTTTTTTATTAGTGTTTCTGCCTGAAATTTACAACTGGGAGAAAGAGAGAGAGAGAGCACAACCTGCGAAAGCATGTTTGTTAGGTTTGCGTGTTTTTAATTTAAAAATGCACCAGACTCTTCTACGTGAAATGGTAGCTCACGCTAGGATATTAAGTAAGAACTTTTCTTTCTAAGATTAAGTGTTTTTTTTTTTTAATCCCGAAATCGCTGTAGTACATTTTTTGTCCATAATTTTGGCAAGAAAGAGTACTGCATGAATAAAATCATCTGGTTACACAAGAAAAATGACTATAGTTGTTGGCCCTATTGGAATTTGATTTGGCTAAGTTTTAGTCGAAGGCTGTTGACTTCTAGAGATCCACCATTATATTTTCCCTTCACTGCTCTTGTTATTCTTTGATGTAGATAAAGTTTCTCGTATGGCACTCCAAATTTACTTTTAACTTGCATTGCATTTAAATTTTATTTTTTCTCTTTGATTTGTTTTAATATAAGCCTTAAGCAATGGACCGGAATTGCATAAATTCGTAGAAATTATGCACTTGCATAAGTGGGTTTGTTTCACCCTAAGATCGACACATTTGTAAAAAGAATTATCTGATCAAAATAAGAGAATATAAGAAATGCTTGTTATTATATTTTCATTGATGAAGGGCATCGATCAGAAATTGATCTCATTTTTCAGACAGATGAAGAAAAAACCAGATAAATCTCTTCAATAAGCAGCGTTTTGACTTTCACTAGCTGTAGTTTCTTAACAAAAAATGATTGCAATTCATGCGCTTCCTGTTCTTGAAACAGTTGTGCATAAATCCAAATAAATTAGCATCATAATGGCTCGAAATAAACCATCTAATTATGCATGACTGATAAATAATTGCTAATTCTAATCTTCTCAATCAGTTGAATAAAACATCTTATGCCTTTTAAACAAACGTTTCATTTGTAGTGTTTGCCTAGAGGGATTTCTTGTAGCAATTCACGACACATCTTCGTGTCTGATGTTGGTAGCAAGCTCTTTACATATTCTATTACTTTGCACGTCTCAATCATCTGTTATTTGTCGAAGCACACGGCAAATTTTCTGATATCTCTTATCGTGGGCTTACGAAGTGATAAATGATACGTGCTCTGGCCCTTAATTAAAAGTAAAACAAGTGCATTTAATCAAGCATCATGCACTTCAATAAGCATTCTGTGACGGTGTTTCATAATAGAAATCTGCTCATTAAAATCAAATAGTTTTATCGATCTATATTTTTTAAATGTCATTATAGTAGTCATATCTTTGCAATGATCCGTCTGTAGATATTTACAAATTACAGTATAATCTTAAAACTCTGAAACATCATTGCCTGATACCCCCAAACGTATTGGATTTTTAATTTCGGCGACTGACTTTGTCCATAGCGGTATCAAAGTACAGCAATCTAATTAGTGTGTATTGGTTGCCTGGGCTACAGTAAAGCCAATCAAAAGTGTCAACAGATGATCAAAATATAGTTAACTTGCTCACAAACTGAAGATTCTTGAAACAAAATGTAAATGCATTCGATATTTTCAATCTCCCACTAACACTGTCGATATTTGTGGAAGAATTGAGTGATTATATACATTACACAAATGTTTAAGCATCTGTTAGATTAATTTCTTCCGTCAGCGCACACGCATGTGATTCCTTGGTTGTTGCTATAAGGACTTTATTGAAATTCAGTAATTAGAATCATTACAAAATTTATCAAGGATCACAAGCATTCACACCTTTTGCGGAAGCAATATCTGGCAAAAACATTTCCATAAATGACAACCACTCTTCCGGATGAAATTTAATAGAATTTATATTTCGAAATCTCCACTGAAATTATTTGGAGATCTGTTAAGGGATCTACTTACCGTGGATCCCCTAATAGATCTACGGTAAGTACTCCTAACGACCTAGTACAGTATACCTCTTACAACATTCAAAGGTCGCTCTTATACAGTTCATGCCACTACATTGCGACAGTTCTGGCAGCAAGAAGGGACCTTACGATTAGGATGGTAGTCATAATATTTTGATTTGACTATATTTTCTAGACAAGACGATTCGAAATGATAATAATTTCAAACTGACTGGGATGCATATAATGAAATGCGATATTTATAACCCCTACTAAAATTGCCTTTTGTGAGGTACGCTTTGACGAATAAAACGTACCTAACAGTTGCTTATATATTTCGGGAAATGTTCCTAAAAACAGAAAGAAAGAAAACGCACCTCTCCTTTTACAATAAAGATTCTCATCATAGCTAAAAATCTTATAAAACATTGGAATAAAGTTTTTGAATCCAAACATTTTGTCGAATCGGGCCCGCGCAAAATTTGATAAAGGTGTGTAGGTGCAACGATGCATATTTGTGCAATGAATGAATATATCGTACTGATGTTTCTTAGATATTTCTGCTATTGTTTTTCATATTATTTCCTATGTAACTGAAATGTGTCGATACATTCCGTAACATGTTTTTAATGGTGATTTCTTTTCTTATTTTTAACGTCTCTAAACACCTTGGTTATATGTACATGCTTGGTATCTTTTAATATCTGCTTTGCAATTCCAAGTTATTTCTCATCAGTTTAGATAGATGTTAATGAGCGTATTTTAATTATGTCTACAGAGGCAACCAGAGAAAATGGTATGCGATACCATTGCCAACTGTCGTCCAGCATTCTGCACAACTGCTGGCGACAGACCAACGAATTAGTTGCCAGTCGCTAGTTGTGTGTATGCACATTGTTTAAACATTCGTCCAATTACAGATAAAACCGTGCTGCAGTAGCTGCAGCAGAGGTCATCAGGCGGGACCGTTACGGGAAAGCTACATGTTTTGACTTCCGAGATTAATGACAGCTTCCCAGGTTAATAGACACAGATGGTTCGGCAAAGGTCAGGCTGTAATTTAGCGGAAAGAAAGAAATTCTGGAACATTATGTGCTGTCCGCTATGCGCCACTGAGAAGAAGAAAATAAAGTATGTACGAAAACTACAAGAAGTTTTCCTTATCAAAAAGTTTGTCTTGGCTGTTAATAAAATTAGTTGCCATAGTTTTCCGAAACTTTTGAATCTGCCAGTAATCAATATTCACTTATTCCTAATTAAATATGAATGAAGGAATAAGATGTTAATTCCGGGCATTCCACTGAGACTATACGGAGATGTATTTTTGAGGAGGTACGTTGTATAATTATGTTTCGGTACGTTAATGTTCAGCAAGTAAAAAAAGTGAAAAGTGACGATACTCTTGTTGTGCTTTAAGAGTGTGTCTCGCAAAATGAGTTGGCATCTATTCAGATCCATGTTATCCATTTTATCTCTTATCTTGGCGCTAAAATAGAAAACAATTTGTCTCTTTCCTTTGTGTTAAAAGTGTATAATATAGTTAACACTTTTAACACAAACTTCTGAATGCCACGGATAGTACAGAATCTCCCGCAGTTACCTCTCAGTGATAACATTATAGTATTAGCATTGACAGGTAACTGCAGGAGATTCTGTACTATCCGTGGCATTCAGAAGTTTTTATGTTAAAAGTGTTAACCAGATTATACACTTTTAACACAAAGGAAAGAGACAAATTGTTTCCTGTTTTAGCGCTAAGGTAAGAGATAAAATGGATAACATGGATCTGAATAGTTGCTAACTCATTTTGAGAAGCACACTCTTAAAGCACGAGAAGAGTATTTAATTAAGATAATATGATGAGTCATTGGGAAGAAAATTATTTTAGTCCCTGTATGACACTAAGTCACCTGCAATTTTTTTTTTTTTTTTAAGCTATGAGGATTTTTCACTTTCCAGATGGGATTCGAACCCAGAAACTAAAAGGCATTTTCTTTACCGAGTGGAAGCTCGAAAATAAAACACTGCATTAATCCAACATTCCTTCGGAAACTCGTGTTTTGTAAACTCAATTAACAGACTCGTACTCTAGTTCTATCAGGTAATTGCTGCCACGTAACTCCATTTCATCCAACCGAACATCAGAATGCACTTCAAAGTATGCAAAATGAGGGCGAGCTTCGAGAAGCTAAGCCCAAAATATGGAATGTCTACGTTACTGCCTACAACTCACAAAAGAAGCAGAGGTGATTATAGAATGTTCTTAGTAAATTGGAGGTGACTTGAACAAGTTGTGACCAAATTTCATCAAGGGTTATTTGTCTACACTAGAGAGACGTGAGTCCATTTCGTCTGTGACAGAGCGCATTTAGTAGAAAATAGAAAATAAAATTCTTTGTCCTCTGAGTCATAGTACACTGTTCGAAAAGAAGTCAACGGACATCATAATGTGAGGAACAAAGAGCCATGGCGTCCACTTTAATAAGATGCAGGCCTTCCTTTCGCTGCGATGACTGCAGCAACCATACGAGGCATATTTTCCACAAACAAAGGATAACGATCAATGGGAATTTTGGACCCTTCTTCTTGTACTCATGTAATGCGGTCCTGGACTGTTGTGGGGCGGGCGGACATTCCTTGACCTCACTCCATGCTCTAGTGCACCCCACAGATGTTCAGTAGGGTTGAGATCAGGGCTCTATGGAGGCCAGTCAGTTGTGGTGACGTTGATGCCCACAAACCACTCAGTCACAGCAGCATTATGTTACGGTTCATTGTCTTGCTGAAAGAGACAGTGGTCAGTTCCGTAAATGCCATAAAGCATTGCATTGTACAGAATGTACAGTAATTAAATTACATTGTACAGATAACTCTCTGAGTTCAGCGTTTGTAGCACGACAGAGGTCCGAGGCCAAACCTCGAAAAGCAGGATCATACCGTCACACTGCCACCTCCGAATTTCATTGTTGGGGTCATGCATTTTTGTAAGAAATGTTCACCAAGCATCCGCCACACCCGTCCATTTGCTCGGTAAAGGATGTACAAGCTGTACATCCTTTACCGAGCACTTTACCCTGTACAAGCTGTCTGCACCACCTGAAGAAGACGCTGCGTGTTGGTTCGGGTAATGTGGGGCTTGCATATTGCGGTCCCACCATAGAACCCCATGGTAGGACCGCAGTTTGCCTCAGTTCTGAATGCTTTTGTGCAGATTCGTGTTCAAGTCGATTCCTTTAACTCGCCATTCAACGTGTTGCCGACGAATTGTGGTTTTATATATTATTCTTCGTAGCACCCTGCGGTCATGTTCGGTGAGTGTAGTGGGTCATCCACTGCAAGTAGCACTCGCAGTTGACTCCTTGCGCTTCCATCTCAGTATGGTATCACCGATTGTTGACCGGGGATGGCCCAGTTCGTCAACAATTTGCCAAACAGATAGGCCTGCAACATGGCATCCTATCACAACGTCTCTCTCAAACTCCGTCAGTTCCCCTCTCACAGCCATTGCACCTAGACACTTACACTGACTCGGGAGCATCATATTCCTTCATTTATACTGGCTACATGAGGGGTTACATGGCATGATGCACCTTGTCTATTGGGGGAATCCGTTGACTTCTTTCCAAGCAGTGCATAAACACACTCATGTCAATTTAATCAGAACATTCTTGATTTCGTTTATGAGAAACCTAATATTATTTAGATGTTCGACATAGAACAGTCCTTGCTGGTATACTTCAATCCCGCAGTACAAATTAAAAGAATTTCTACTTTATTTCTTTCTTTCTTTCTTTCTTCAGTCTCCTATTGGTTTTGTAGAAATTTTTAATGAAGGTTTAAGGCTAACAATGACATGTAGCTAGACTAGCATATAAGAGAAAATGCAGAATATAAATATATAAAATTGTGAATATGAATTTATTGCCTAAAAGGAATTTTTCATTTTCTAAATGTACTTTGACTTCACATGATCTACTTCTTTATCATTAAACTAAAAATCTCACATAATTAAAATTTCTCGCTTATCTCTAAAATATACTATCATTGATTTCATTTCGCAATAAAAAATAAAATTCAAATAATAGAATTCATTGCAAACCAAGATTTCAGACTGTTTGTATTAGGAACAGAGCATAGAAGTAATTACTTCTCTCTCTCTCTCTCGGAAATAATTCTAAATGGATTCTTCTTCAAATAACACAAAGTAACACAAATAGAAATCTTTAATAAATTCATAAGGTATGGATAAATTGATCGATTTAATGGTAAGATTTCTCAATCCTCCTCATAAGAAAGGTTGAAAACCTGTAGTATTAATGCCGTAGTCTGTCCAGAAGTTGAATAGATAACCGAAATATGTTGACATTTGTCTCAATCAGCTACGCATTGTATTTTTTATTTATTTTTATTTTTTAAATACTATATGAAAATGATATGGGAAAACTTTCTTGCTCAGTAATTTGATCAAGCCACGTCTCTTCGCTATCGTTTCTTTCAGTTATTACACGAAGCAAAATTAACTTTTCTCCTTGTTGTTAGTCCGTGTGAAGTTAGAAGGAACGAAAGAGCCCGCGGAGATCTGATTCTGTGAAAAGTCCCAGTTTTAAAAGGGGAGAAAGTGGGAGACGGAACTGCGATAAGACTATTTAAAGCTGTCAGAAAACGTAGAGCGTAACCACAGGGGGAGAAAAGTTGCTGATATATTTTTGTGCGTATGATAGAGTGCGACAGATGTTGCATTAACAATATAAATAACGGGCCATGGCGTCCTCATGAGTTGTCAGATGACTTTTCTCCTGATAAATTATTATAGCGGCACGCTAGAAATTTTGTCTCGCAGGAGCAAAACACGAGGGACACTTGAGCTCCTGAACAATGGATCTTAGTTCAATACCAACATTCTTGTTCGACGTTGATGCACCGAAATTAGCATGCTACTCTTGTTACTACAGCGCATGCTCCTTTTTACCGATACGTGAATTAGCTAGCTTTCTGTGGGTATGCAGTCATTAGTGATTTAAATGACTCTCGGCGCAATATATCTGCTTCCTTATCTCCTCTGCTGTGTGCAGGGGGAAAATATAGCTTGCAGTTTCGCTGATATTTTGCCTTTTTTTTTAATATAAAAATCCTATAGATGAACTACGTGTCAAATGTGTCTTAATATTATTTCTCTTGTTTCCATAAACAGTCGGAGTTATTTCACAGTTAAATAACCTTTAAAATATATTCATGCAAAACTGAAAAAAAAAAGTGTATTAACTTAGATAACATTCTTTTGCTATTGTAACTTAGACAGCAATACTAGTACTGTATGTACTGATGAAACCTCTGTGCTGGGCTTTTACATCTGCAGACTTGTACGGTGTTCCCCAAGTGGTATATAAGATATCGGAAAAATCGTGCATATTTCTGCTGCATCATCATCTAACTAAGTTTGAACGATGACTAGGTGCTTTTTTTTATTGTAAAGAGAATACAGACAACTAAAGCGTGACTTCGGTTTACCTGACCTGAATTTTTATTCGTACAAGTACGGAAAATATTTTTATAGCAAAAATAAAATTATTGCATATGTGCAATCAATGCAATATGTTCCGTCTGCAGACTGAGAAATAGTAGAAAACCGCCATAACTTAGTGCTCGATGCAAGATGGAAGTATAACGTTTCAGTTTCCCACTGTCCCTGTGGCACCGGGCAAGCAGGTTTATAGAGTGGATATACCATTACAGTCTCTTGTGTAGATTAGACAAGCAGTGTGATCTGATGCATTCTGCTGTATTAATGTTTGAACTGGATCTTGATATCGGTTCTGTAGCAGCTTCATAAAAATAAATAAAAAAATACTGTTTGATGATTGTTAATATGGCATGTATTTGCCTTTCTTGAAACTAAAAAAATTAGAAGAGATTCACTTCAGACAGATATACCAATCTTGTTATTCTTTGATGTAGATAAAGTTTCTCGTATGGCACTCCAAATTTACTTTTAACTTGCATCGCATTTAATTTTTATTTTTTCTCTCTGATTTGTTTTAGTTATAAGCGCTATTGCAACCACACCGTATACCTAAACAAGCTGTTGGTAATTTTAGCCAACCGGTTTTTTTTTTAAATAAAATTTAATTGAAACAAACTTTTTTTTTTTTTTATTCAAATAACCAAATTAAGTCCGGCCTGCTTGGATAAATAGGTGACTTCACCGCTTTCAGCTAACCATCTGCGGGTTTGATTACAGTATTGAATGGATGTGTGCAAATTCGGTGGTCATCGCATTGTGTGAGAACACCATTCTGCTATTTGGTAGCTTGAAGTGGGTTGAAATGTTTCATTTTAAGTTTCTTGCCCTTATTTTACTCACAGTTGTGATGTGTTATAGGTTTCCAAACATCACGGTGCGGGATTCAATTTAAAAAAAAAAATTAAATAAATTGTATTAATGTTTGTATAATACAATAAACGAAGCAAACTTTTTACTTTCATGGTCCTGCTACAATGAAAGAAAAGCATAAATAATTTCTGACGCATTATCTGCAGAGTAGAAGGATCTACACATGATGAAAATAGTCAGGGATGTAAAAGTCGTAAGATCATGAAATCTTAATGTACTGTTGACTATTAAGTGCTAGGGACGTATATTTTTGGATTTTGAGGTTAAATAAATTAAATAAAATAAATTGTGGAACAAAAGCTATAATGAATTATACTACTGTATAACTGTGATGGTGATGGGAGAGGAAAAACTTTGCCACCAGCTTAAGACACTGGTTAAACCAACTTGAAAATCCCTTTGGTCGCATAACCAAAAGATATACTGTTATCCAGTCGTCCTTTCGAATGCGTCATGAAAATTATCGAAAGCATATAATCTTGGGCTAGCACATTCAAAAAAAAAATCATAATTAGCAGTTTTGAGTTATTTATATATTTGTTTATTCATGATTGGAATACGTGAGTTCCCAAGACTTGCTTTTGTACGTGTTTTAGGTTATATCTATCTATCTATAAGTTATATATATTTGATCAGTGGTGTTATTCAACACCACTGATCAAATATATTCATTTACTATCGTTAAACGTTACTCCACTAATAATAATAATAATAATAATAATAATAATAATAATAATAATAATAAAGCAGATAATGCTGTTCGTAAGTTATTGAGTGATCTCAGAAATTTTTAACTTTCTTTTATTACATCACTAATTTTGAATCTCAAAATTAATACGATGTATGCAACAAAAGCAGGTGAAAGTCTTATCCATACTTGCTCAGTGAATCTTTATCACCACGTTATGGCAATACTTTTAAATATATTGACAGCAAAAACTACACGCACACCAGTATGGGCAAGGAATAGAACCTGTCAATCGATTCCAGAGAAGGTGCCGATGGATAATATCTGCATAAGGCGTTCTAAACAGAACTGCTGTCTTGCTGATAAAGGAAACGCCTAGAAATAGAAGCGAATCGAATTTTCTTTTCTTTTTTTTTCCGTTTTTTTTTTTTTTTTGTTTGTTTGTTTTGTTTTTCTGGTTGTGCTAATATTATCGTGCCTTCGTTTTTTTTTTTTTTCCTCTCTCTCAAAGAGAATGAAAAGAACCTCTCAATTGTGTGTTGTCGTTGCACCGAATCGTATTAGTTATTAGATTAGGAAAAATTCAGAAATAGTAAACTTTCGTTGCAAAGTTATATGGAAATCTGAATTCGTTGCTTAAAAAAATTTAAAAAAAAAGCGAGAAAGTGCATTTATTACTTACAAAAGTATATCGGTAAAATGTGGTCCTGTAAAGTTATTGCTAGTGGAAAATAAAGCATAATTCCTCTCCACGATACTAAACAAACGAATCTGGATTCGGCTACTAAAATCAGTTTTTATCTGGAATTAAAAATCAACGCCTTCAAATTTTGGAATTTTCTGCTGCAATTATTACCACTTTTGCACTTATTCTAATTTATTAAGATAAATTTTAACCGTAAGTTATAGATAATTAATAGATAAACATCTTTTAATGTGAAAAATGCGTTTTATCCCATTCAGTAGTTTAGCATGGTGGCAACGATGTGTAGAATGGAAAACATGCGCGTGGAGGACAGTTAACGAAGGACTTTTTCTAAGCCTTGTTTTAATGAAAAATTTGAGATGACAAGATCAAGAATAATAATTATAATATTTTTTGGGACGGGAGGGGGGGGGGGGCTAATAACGAAACATGAAAATGAAAACAAGTTCCACCATAGATTTTTTCCCGTGTAAAATATAGCAAATTTCATTATTTTTTTAATTAAGTGCAAAAATATAATCCGATTAATAAAGATTATTCTACAGAACAAAAACAAATTATGGACAATGAATAGCTCCCATGCATTTAGTTTCCAGTTATGCATACATGGTCGAAAACAGAACAAAATTAATTAATTATAATTAATTATAGTTTGTTCTCTAATGATAATTATCATTAGAGAACAAACTTTTTCTTGGGTAGGATACTAGGTTGCATCGAAAATAACAATAAATGGAAAAATCCCTTTATTTTAAAATGGAATATCTTGTTTCCACAGTAGGATACAGAGAAGGGCTTCTGTTGTAGATTGAAGTCCGCTGTGTCCGTTGCAATTGGCACTTTCAATCATTGGGATTTGTTACGAGAGCAGCTGCAGCTTTTGTTCTGTACAGTGGCTGTAAATTTGACTTTAAGGATATGCTGATGTGGCTCTTTTAGCCAAATAAAGAGCGTACGTATTTAATCATAACTAAAAAAACCAGCTCTCAGGCAGAAGCATCACCAGAATGTTTTAGAGGATCTAAGTGTGTGTGTGTGTATTGAGTATCAGTAGAGCTTCCGTTGCTCAAGCCGATTTCAATAATACACTTAGGTTGGAAAGACCCGCGTTCGAATCGCGTCTAGGATGTGAAGATCTTTTCCCTGCTCTGGTTGTTCAGTCGCATTTCTTCCATACCGTTCTGAGAGAAGACGGCGTCCTGGTAAGCGTGTATAGGTGCAAGACTACATAGTCATGGATAACGTCTATCCGATTTCGATTGAAGTTGCTCAAAGAGTGACTGGCAAACATTTAGAATGCAGTTTACAAACAGTAGCCTACTTCATAGCCTATGATTACCAATAACTACGTACCACAAATACTTTCTTATTTGAATTACTTGTCATTTTATGCTTAACATTTTATTTCAAGGTTCATTTGTGATGAATTGTTGAGCACAGTATTTCAGAAAATTCCTTTTTCGATATTGATTTCATTGTTTTAACTTACTTGATAACTGTATATTCCTATTTTAGATTTTTGCATTCATGAAAATCAACCTTTAGTTCTCAAGAGACCTTCCAATGAAAACTGGAGTTATATACCCCTTCCAGTTTTCATTGGAAGGTCTCCTGGCTCTCGATTCCTTTATTCATCGAGTTCTGTTTTCAAAATTTGAAGGTGCTTGGGATGGTATTGAAATGACAGTTGATAAACTGTAAAAGTCCATATTACTTTATCTCATCTTCCCCTTAACTTCCTAGCACAATAGCCCGTCATGAAATTAATACTATGATGGGGCGATTAATGATATCTACATGTTTTACTATGCTTGTCAATTGTGTGTATTCTTTGAGCCCAAAACGACGAATTTTCTTAGGCAAAACTCTCCCATCTACATATGAGAGAGAGAGACTAACTCTCCTTTAGTTAAAAGACCTTAAAAGTTTTATTAAATGTTCCTTAATTGTTAAATTACAGTGCGAAGAGAAAGACTTGGATCCTGTTTCAGAAGCGAATAATGCAGCCAACACAAAAATCGCCAAATGGCAAACACATGTGCCTTTACCATCCAGGAGTAATATGTATTAACTAGTTTAAACATTTGTGTCAATCCCATGATATTATGCGTCCCTCTTTCTCTCCCTCTGCGGAGCCACGTGCAGCCTCCCTCCCTCCCTCTCTCTCTGGCTTAATTTATCCGTCACAGCGACCTTGTCTACAGTGTTTGTTACTATAACAACGGTATGTGAGGCACGTGTCTCACGTGGAGCTTGTTTGAGGAGCTGTAGCTGAGGTTGGGTGATCTCCTCTTCGTCTAAACTGTTTACTGTCGACTTCCGGTCTACCAGAAACACTCGCGTTCGACTCATTCGTGTAATTTTCTCCTGTTTTTTTTTTCTTTTTCTTCTTCTTTTACGTTTGATTGATGTTCAGAGAGATCGTGGCTTTGTTAGGTCGTTGTCCTGACCTGCTAGAAAGGCGGTTTGGAATCCATTTATTTCCGTCCTTTGTCCCATTGTAAATGAACATTGATTTTATCTTCGTAGTTACTGGATTATTATCAAAGCCTTATGTGTTTTCGAATGTTCATGCTCAAAACTTGCGAAGTAAATTTATTAGTTCATAATGCTTTCATTGACGTCATTCTCAGAAGAATAAATTGCATTTTAACAATGAATTAGGGTGGAACTAAGCTTTTCTTGAGAAGATATTCATAATTCAATATGTCTTAGGGAAAATTAAAAGTTCTTATCGCATGGCCACTAAATATAATCTCCAAATTCATTTTTGTTAAAAATACAAATTAACATGCGTTGTATGATAGATAAAAAAGAGTATCGAGGTCAAAATGGTTTTTGTGTTTAATATAAAAAATAATCCTTGCAAAGGAGGAAATAAAATATAATCGACCGGTTAGAAAATCATTGGATACTTCTAGGTTTGGCTGACTAATTCAACATCAAGCAAGGTAAATTTGATATTCAATTAAGTTAGTCGAGCGATCTGGAGGGGTCGATTCCGAATAGGTTCCGAGTTCTCCGGTTCGTTCAACAATCTCGCGCTGTATGCATAATCGAAAATTCGATAATACTACTAATAATAATAATGTAATCACAAGAGATTTCAAAACCGCTAAGAAATGGAATTGATTCCATCTCTACTACTATCTATGACTATGTGTTGGGTATCAATTTTGCTTTTAATGAGAAAGATGTACATTCGGACTCTCTTTTTTCACTGAGTTGATTCACAGAACTTAAAAGCAAGCGGTTAGCAGTGTTTTGAAGCTTCTTGCTGATGAATTCTAATTCGCAAGTATTAGCTGAACAACGAATTTAAATTCTATAAACAATTTTGTTTGCAGAATTTAAACACTGTCAATATTTACAGGCTATTTCCATATTTTATTACTATTGGTGTTAACGGAGTTTTTTGTAATGCTTAAAGGTCAGTTTATCAGGAAATTTTATTTATATTAATTAGTATATTTATGGTCCTTATATAATCTTTTCTAAAGGCGTTAAACTCAAATTCGAAATGTTTCTTTTCTGTGAATGTTTAGACTTTTTAGTAATAGTTACCTTTTATTTCCCCTTAACGTTTTCTTTGTTGATTGAGCGAAATCAACAGAGAAAGAATTGTAAAAAAAAAAATTAGACAAAGAAAGACAACATACGTTGGCTAATTGATAGCCGCATAAACAGGAAGTTCAGCATCAGAGATTGTTAATTAAACTATCTTCATGAGTTGTTCAGAATTTTGAGTCCACTCTTCTAACTTAAGATATTCCCAACTCAACCAAGAAAGTATGAGGCAGTAATAATGACAGAAGTAAACAAATATTAACTATTTGCCTATCTTTACAGTAATTTTTACATTTACTGATTGTTCTTGAACTTAATAGTTATAGTATTTACAATGTATTTAGCTAACAATATCAAATTAGTAATTTATTCCGTAGAAATGCCAGAAGCTCTGATTATTATCTTATTATTATTTGCATAATTATTAATAATTGTACTTATAATCATGTAATTAAATTTTTGCAGGTCTCATAACAACAACAGCCCGCCGTCTGGACCGTGAAAATCAAGCCGAACACATCATAGAGGTAAGATATTTAAGTAATTTGCGGTGCATTTTAGTATAATTATAGTGTACATGCAGTGTATGCACAATTAGCTATATCAACACGATAGATGTACGAATTCTGAAGTAAAGTAGCTAGTTTTGCTAATAATCGGGCGTTATTGCAGTCTAGAAATGTAGTAGTTAAGATAAAAACAAAACAACTGCAGCCGGAAAGTTTCTGAAGTAAAAGTTGTTACAATTAGCGAATTCGCTGTGCTTGTTACTTGTGTGTGTGTGTGTCATAGCATTAATTAGGTTAATATGAAGTCAAACTTGGCTTTGTCCATAGATTAAGGGGAAGATGAGAGGAGATCTCGCTTCTCTTTTCCCCTATATAGTCTCTTCTGTCTCTAAATTGCGTATGTTTTTCATCAGTTTATTTATTTTGGCAGGCGATAAAAATAGTTATTTCCGGAGGAAAACTCTGCCATCTTTGAATTTACCTGCATTTGAAAAGCTCTTATAAAATTTTTTTGCCTCCTAGACAGAACTTTAGTACTTTGCATCATTGCTGCTGACTGAGCTCAGAGAGGCCAGAGATGAGATCTAGTTTATCAATTTATTTTATTTTAGTTTTAAATTCCTCCTCCCAATAGATGTGATATATGAATCGTATTCCAACCCATGTTAATATAAGGCTGCAAAATTTTAGAAAAACTTGGTGTGGAAGAAAATTAATGTCAGTGTGAGCATTTCCATTATTTGGAAATGGTCTCAGCCTCAGCTGGAAAAAAATATTGTCATTAAAAGTTCTTAGATGAGAATCTGTAAATATCTGCTTTCTCCATAACTGCAGACCTGAAATCGAATATTTTGTAAACTTTGTTGTACAGTCTTTCAAAATGTCTTAAATATGGCATTCATCATGTACTCACTCTAAGTCATATATAAAATTATCTGAGCAGTATTCAACTCAATGATAAACAACCACTTGTATTAAATGTATATAATGCCTTTTTATGAAAATAAAAGCTTTATTGCGGCCTCTTTTCAACTGAAAGTGAGTTAGCCTTTCTCGTATGCACACAGAAGGATTTTTCGTTCCAGAAATTCGGAATTTATTCCATAAAAAGCAGACAAACCGGATTTTACCGTAATTGGTCGAAGTTGGTTGAGTAAAGGATTCCACCCTCTATAACTCCTTTAATTTTCGCCTATTAGTTCTGAATTTCCTTGAGGATCTTAAGCAGACAGTTAGTTACATGTCCTATCATTTGACGACGTATAGTCACTCCCGTACCTCATTGAGTCTTGGGAGTGAGACCTTCTGTTATAAGAATGATGAAGTCGGAGATGCCCTTTCCACAAAGAGTTGGTGGGACACTCACAAATATCGGTGTCCCTGGCGGGATTTAAACCCGCAACCTCTTGGCTGGAGATCGGATACACTAACCACTCGGCCGAGAAACAAGTGTATTCTAAATTTATTTAAATCACGTGAATGATGAAGCCTGCAGAGGTCTGTATGTGCTCGCGGAATGTCAGTGTGAGCATTTCCATTATTTGGAAATGGTCTCAGCCTCAGCTGGAAAAAAATATTGTCATTAAAAGTTCTTAGATTGAAGAAAAGAAGAAAGATTATTTGTGTGTGTGTGTGTGTGTGTGTGTGTGTGTGTGTGTGTGTGTGTGTGTGTGTGTGTGTGTGTGTGTGTGTGTGTGTGTGTTATTAAGTGATACAACAGGTCGAATTTTGGTCCTAATGATCCTTGTAACAAGATTAGTCATTGACTCCTTGACTGCTGATAGTTCCAAATAAATGAATATAAAGAATCACAGATGACTGTTGAAATTTATATCATTATTGCTCTTCAAAGGCCAAATTCTTTTAGCTTCTTGAAGAGCAATAATGTTATTTGGGTTTGAGAATGTTGTCATTTACCTTGACCTACATTTCAGAAAAATGTTTGTATCAGGAATTGTCTTTCAAATTCTAACATGGATAAACATGGATATGCTTTCATTTCGCTGAGTAATTTCTGCGTTTTTTATTATACGTGTAGGTAAGTCCATTGCCTTTCATTTTTATCTCTTTATCCGTGGCACTAACTCATTTTCTTTCTTGCTACGCCTTCCGAAAATAGGAACATCATTACACGATACTTTATTTCTCCTTAATGCTATGTGGCGTTTAGGAAATGTCCTCTTCGTGACTACAAAGAATGTTTGGTTGCTTGCGAGTTGACGTACCATGATTACATCTCTTTTTACTTATTGCAGGTGAATACGTGGAATTCCTCACTAGATACTAGTGTTTCCTGTACGCACATTTGACCGTTTTTATGAAGCATTTTGCTCACTTTTATTCTCTGCTTTTTTTTTTTTTTTTTTGCTTGTTTCGTTTTGGAAAACATGCATTGACAACGGCCTCTTACCACTGATTATTTCATTGGAAAACAGGTAGTTTTGGTATAATTATGATAATCTGTTTATTGGCGGATGACAAACACAGAATTGAAACTATTGGATTTTTATAATGTGCCATTTTTAACATTTAGATTTTTTTTCCCCTTCATTCTTTTTAGTAACAATACTTTGAGGAAGAATCTGTTTAGTTTTATTAACCATGAAATAATACTTAATAATAAAAGCAAATTAAGAGTGAATCAGAATGGAAATAATAAAACAAGACAACTATCTATACGGCGGTGGTTGTATATTATTATGCGATTCCTAAGGAAACCCACCGCGAAGTTTATGTAATGTTATCAGCTTGTATGAAATACAAATGCATGTTCGTTGTTGTTTAATTGCGTATTGGAAAAAGTTTTTTTCCTAGGAATACATCTTCGTTTAATCACTGAAAATAAATAAGTTGTAATTTAGCATACAGAATTTCCTCTTACCTAGACATGTCAAGAACGAATTCCTACTATACGTGAAAGATATATGTGTACTTCCATACCAGTTGACATGTAAAGAAGCCAATTTTCTAAGGAGGGGATAATCTTAGAAATAAAAAGTAACGTTTATTGTAGTCAAATGTAACACAATGACAAAATCGGCAAAAAAAGAGTCATAAATTGATGCAATTACGATATATATACAGCTTGTTGTGTAGATTTTTCCCATAGAAATTCAGTCTACTTCAAGAGCAGGGGGTTCAGATTCCATCCCAGCATTCGCTGCTGTTTCATATCTTTGAAAAGCAGTTTGTAGATAATTCAGAATATAGGCAATATTTTCTATACAAAATAACCGTTCTTCTTTTAATGCCAATGATCTATCTATCTATCCCAATGGCTTTAACAGGCCTTTAAGGCCCACAACCTTCCAAGCATGCTTGGATTTCGTAACCGAAATACGAGGATAGAATGGTCACTCCTATGCCTCAAGGTATTCTTGGCTGTATCCCTGTGTGTTCACGGGGCCGGTTTGCCTGCTTGCGGGATGAAAAACACCAGATAAACTGGCGGAAAAAACCCTACTGCCCGCGCCCAAGACCGGCTAACTTGGCTATGGCTGAGGAAGATCCTTCAGCTCCTCACGTCTCCGACGGGAATCGAACCTAGGACACTCCTTCCCCAGGCATATGGTTGCGAAGCGCAAAGCCACTAGGCTAACTGCGCGGACTTAATGCCAATGATGCGATGCTAAAAAATCCTCTTTAACTATTTGAATATTTTGTCAGATGATCAGCGGTGACTTAAAAAAAAAGAGTAATATTGGACTACTTTGTAGAGTCAGTAAGCGTTGCGTTTCATTTTTAGGATTGTTGAGCTAGTTTCCTTTTGTACAACAAACCTGCCGATGATTTTTTTTCCGTTTACTTTTGTTTTTCATTTAGACTTCTCCTAGTAGAATACCTTTTACAGTCTGCAGTGCTCAGTGATTTCATTCAGCAAGTCGCTCTCTGAAACGTTTCATGCACATCCCCTTGGGAAAATGCATCAAATACTTTATCATCAGGCTTGCAATTAATGTAATTAAATGGGCTTCCTTGCTGATTTTTATTGCTATCCCCAATAACAAAAGCGCTTTGTGCTCTGTGGACGGGTACTTTATGTGAAAGATGCCAATGGCCGCTTTGTGGCCTTTGTTGTTAAGCACGGTCTACAGCCGCATCCACTACATGAGGACAAAAACCATGTAGTGTTCTGTTCTGTTCGTGCAATTGCTGAAGCTGATCCCATGGGCGATCAAAAACAGTTCCACCTAAATATTAATTACGAGCCATGGCTTTTAACACTCGGTGTATTATTTGTCACGTTTTTCTCCCACTGAATAAATTAAGCTAAGAGAAAATTACACTGCCTGGGAATTCGTTCCCCGTCTGGTGCAAGATAATCCTAGTAAAGGGAAAAAATAAAATAAAATAGGCAGCTTTCATTCAGCAATCGTTTGTTTGCCATATAAGAGTTCTACAAATCCCTTATATAAAAGATATTAATGAGTTTTGCTTGATAGTTTAAAAAAAATTGATATCAGAAAGTACCTGTACGGGACTTTCTGATATCAATTAAATTTAAATATTGTCTCAGAGAAAGTATTGGGATATTTCCTAATGCTTTCAGATTCAGTTGTGACATAAACCTTTGTAAAAACTTTCAACAATACGTGATTTCCATAATTTAATGGATGGAATACTCCATTTTGCTTATTGGATATATGGAGCAAAGTGGTGGATTTTTTTTTTTTCATTTTTAGTGTATGTGTGTGTGCGCGCGCGCACACACACACACACACTCACTATTCACAGTTACGTTTATATCATGGTATTGTTTTATCTATTATATATTAGAATAAAACTACCTGCTTCCGTAGATGTATTGTTAAAATAAACAAATATATTCATTACACTACTTAAGACGCGATTTCAGTGCAGTTGCACAGGAACACAAAAAAGAAAGTAGTAATTACCGATAACGTCGGAGAAATCTCCTATTTAAATAACATGATTTAATTCTATAATCACCATTTAACTAAACATAGAAATCTAGGAATCGAAAGATTCCTATAAAACAGAATTACGGATTTATATCTTAAAAATGTTGTTGAATAGCTTTAATGGCGTAAACATAATATACCCTTGTAAATTAATTTTTTTTTTAAGCGGACAACTATGTGTATGTCAGTATTTTAGTTCCTTTTCGTCTGTGGGGATTAAATATGGATTATAGTGGGCAAAGATTACTGCTAAGGACAAAGGTTGTGGATCTCGACTGTGTAAAGTATTAGCGCAGCAACATACAAAAGCTCACGTGAAGTAGTCGGGTGTTGGTGTATCTATTGGTGAAGCGAAAGTTGCAGAAATCGTTCTTCCAATTCCTAAAGAGAAAGCCAGGCCATATGCGCGAACTAATAGACATTTGAAATGTCTTGCGCTATCTTTCTCTTGCACTCGCAAACTAACTGATTCCGAAGTTCATGCTGGGTTGGCATTGCGAAACTAATGCACTGAAAAGCTAGCACCAATACTTAGATGCGTTGATATTGTGATATATATATATATATATATATATATATATATCATTCATACGGCAGTGAAACTGGCATTGCGAGATTTTTCGGCTCTTCTCCTACCCTTTGACATTCAAGGGACATAATGATAGACTTTCTGTTTTCTCCATCAAATTTTCTTGAAGAAAAAGAATAAAAGAACGATAAGTAGTAAATAATACGGTATTTGTTTGTAATAATATCTTAATTTTCATTAAATGTGGAACTACATTTACGCTTTTGAGTCCTATGTGTATCCATTGACATTTACACATCTAGTACGTCACTGACATGGCAAACAACATAATGAAATAATAGTGTTCATTGTTAAATTTTTTCCATGAGTTTTGAAGCCAGTCAACTATCCTGGAAGATCAGAATTTAGAAGTGCTCAAGTGAAGTCATTTCTGTTATTGAAGTCGTAGATCGATTCTTGTCCATAGAAATGAAATCATATATCTTTCCATACTGTATGGGACTGATAACAACGAATTTATTGGATGTTCCGTTGAGGAAACAGCATCCACTGTTTGCTTGCTCTTCGTCGGTAATTAGTGAGAAACATCACATTACTGCAAATCTTGCTAACCACACACGCCATCTGTTAGAGATGTTTCTGTAATAACCTACCAACTGCTGGTTTTGTAATATGCACTTTCCAAATAAATGAATATTGGTGCAAATAGTAATTGCTGCAATGGAAAATGATAATAGGATAGCGTGCGTTCTCATTCCTTGTATGAGAACACGTGATAATCTCTAAACGTATACAGACTGGTTTAAGATCTGGAAGTGACAGAGTAGAATTCCTCAGCAATACATAATCGCAGATATGATATATACGATTAGATTTGGTATCACAGAATTATGAATTGAAGTTAGGAAGTGTGGAGAAAGGTGGACTATTATGAAGTGTGAAGAAATCTCTTATATAGCATCATTTTATTATTATTAGTCTATTTTATTACAGCAAATTGTTATTATTGTTGTTGTTATCACAGACAATTATAAGATTAATTATCTGTTTCTTTATTATTGCGTTTTAGCAAGTAAGAATTGATGAATTTATTACTGTTATATAGCGGAGGAGTCTGTAACTATAATGATAATAAAGTTTTGAATCTAGTCGGATTACACACACACACACACACACACATCCATATAGGATTCCCAGAAAGGATTAGAATAGGATGCGTGTGCATGCGCGAGCAGAATTCTTTGATTAAACGAACAACACTATTTCCTTGAACAGCAATTTTTTATTTAATTCCAACTTGGATTGAAAAAATATTTGCATTTGAAATATCGCCTTTTTTTTTAATGGAAACTTTATTTTCAGTGTTTCTGGAAATTTCCATTTAAGAGTCACTTACGAATGACTTTCTTTATTCTAGCTTGTAATTTCTAAAAAATTCTAAAATGTTTTCTACATTTTTTTTTAATAGCTCATATAATTCTCGACATGGGCATGTCAAAAAAAAAACTATTTTTCTATCTCTGTCTGTTACAAAAAATCATATTTTAAGAGGTTGGGGTTCTTTATTGCACCAATTGCTACTTTGGACTTCGCAATGCTTTAAGGATATTGAAACGCATTCTGAAAACAGATGCTGCTGTTGTTGATCCAAATAGGATTACAACGTCAAGAAAAACGAATCTGTGCCTACAAGAATGATGAGCCAACTTTTGTTTTCTGACTAAACTCAATTCATCACATCTCAAACAATGACCTATGAAAGAAAGTAGATTCTTGCTTATTTATGCAAGGCTCATTCCGAGTTTTACAAAGATTTGAACCCAAGACGGGAATCTATAATTAAAGCAGCGTGCTTCATAAATGAATGAAAAAGAACATTTTAATGGAAAAAAAAGAGGAATTTTGCATTAAGGGAAGTCTGATCAGTGTTTATGTAAAGGCAGAACTAGATAAGGAATTATTATGTAACACCTCAAAGGAGTCCATAGGCTCATTGGCGTCCACAATACCCTCGGCTCACTTTCAACTGAAAAAAAGGTTATATAAAGACTTCTCGAATCACGACGAAAATCGAACTCAGGTCTTTTCCATTTGAAAGGCGCAATATTCCTTCTTCTTCCAGTTGAGCTACGGAGATGCTTAACCACTCACTAACTCAATTTTGTTGTCTGTTCATCCTAACAGACATGAAGCTATGAATTTAAAGCTTTATTATTCTATACGAGGGGAACCTGTGTGGCTCAGTGGGAATGGCACCTGCATCCTCTGCGCTAGACTGCCCGAAGATAGACTTAAGTTCGAGTGTAGTCGCCGATTGGAGAAACACAGGCTCCCCTTGTATAGAATAATAAAGCTTTAAATTCATAGCTTCATGTCTGTTAGGATGAACAGACAACAAAATTGAGTTAGCGAGTGGTTAAGCATCTCCGTAGGTCAACTGGAAGAAGAAGGAATATTGCGCCTTTCAAATGGAAAAGACCTGAGTTCGATTTTCGCCGTGATTCGAGAAGTCTTTATATAACCTTTTTTTCAGTTGAAAGTGAGCCGAGGGTATTGTGGACGCCAATGAGCCTATGGACTCCTTTGAGGTCCTTAAACTTTTTTGTCCCTTAAACTAAACTCAAGAAAATCGACCCTAGAACCTACACTATTTCAGACACTAACATATCCTGTTATGGTTAAGTACCAAGAGATGACAGCACTTGTTTGTTAGTCTTTTCATCGGTTGCCGCTTATAACTAGTGATAGTCATGGGCAGCTATCTCTGATTGGCTACCATTGGAAACTGAACCGCCCACTCAGTCTCCAAAAGCTAGATATGGTTAAAAGTTCTCGTTTACTTCCTATAAGGAGAATAAAAGGCATTATCTGAATTTTTATTGATTTATTCTAGAAGGAATTGTGTAAGACAGAAGAAACTCCATAAAATATTGGAAAGTAATATTTCTACAAATAGAAAGTGCTATTTTTAAGGCCTGAGTTGAAGTTGGATGGTTTTCGAATTACGTCCAGAGACTAAGGCTGCGAAGACCAGTATATTCTGTCTGTTGTGTATGTTCTTCTGATCGATTTACTTGTTCTGGGGAAGGAAAATCCCAACTAATCATTTTTAGGATACATTTTTCAATGTTATAAGTTATCGTTATTGTCCTGAAAGTTAATTTTAGGATGTCTTTCGTCTTTCATGATGGATTGGTCTGACCGTGTAGAGAAATTATGGTATACAAAATTGTATGTTAGATCTCAAAGAAATCATCTTTCAAAAATTAATAAAAAATACGTTACTATTGCATTTCCTCGCAGCAGATTTTTTAACAAATTTGACTTGCATTCAATATGTGTTTATATTTAAGAAATCATATGACACATTAAAATCTAACAGAAAACAATAACTACCATCAACATAACGGTTTATTATTAGTAGACCTGCAGTCAGATTTATTGTGGGAAGTAACTACAGGAGAAAGTAAATGTATTCGGTACCTGCCATACTGTGACTTAACTTTATTTTTTACCTGTGCACTTACCACGTCGTCTGGAACTGTATTTCACTCACCCATAATTCTCTCTCTCTTTCTCTGCATGAGCAACTATATGCTCTGGTTTCTATTTTGCTCATTCCACCTTCATATACAATTTCTAGCCATAGTTTTATCTCTTCTACTCCTTAACCCTCTAAAAATAGTTTCTGTATCAATCTGATAAGTGCCTTTCAGCAATTCATATATCTCAATCCCATGATATCTTCCTCTTCGTTTACTGTCTGCCAGACTCTACAAATCGCACTCCCCCCCCGCCTATCGTCATAGATAACATTCCACAGTCCGATATTACATTCGTCACGTACATTTGAAATCTTTCCAAAGCTTGCTCATTTCCCTCGGAATTCGTTCAACTAGATTTGTGCTCAATATGATGCGCGGTGTAATGAAAGCCATATGTACTGAGCAGTTCCTTCTTTTATCTCTCTCCATTGCTTTATTAGACAGGGAGACCCAATATCACCAAGCATTTTCATCGCATATTTAGAAAGAGTAATGGATAAAATGAAAGAAGATGCCAAAGGAATATCTGTACACGGAATGAGAAGTAACAATCTGAGATTTGCAGATGACATTGTTATTATTGAAGAAGACGAAAGAGAACTACAAAAAACACTGAAACTGTTAAATGAGGAAGGGAAGAGATTTGGACTTGTTATGAACTTTGAAAAAACAAAGATAATGGTATTTGGTGAGAAGAACATGAAACAAAAGATACAAGTGGATGGAACTGATATAGAAAATGTTGAACAATTCACATATTTGGGAAGTAAACTGACATATGACTTGGACTGTAAAAAAGAAATAAAGATCAGGATCGCAAAGGGAAGAACAAATCTGAAGGCCATGGATAACATCTGGAAAAATAAAGTGATCAGTCTGCAAACAAAACTAAGAGTATTGGAAACATGCATCTTCAGCGGTGTACTGTACGGATCTGAAACGTGGGTAATAAATAAGGAATCAAGAAAACGAAATTTGTCATTTGAAAGAACTTATTACAGGAAGATTCTAAGAATAGGATGGGTACAGAAAATCACCAATAAAGAGCTCTATCAGAAGATACAACCAAAACAGAATCTAATGCAAAAGATTATAAAACGGAAGCTGCAATTATTTGGACACATCTGTAGAATGAGTGAGGACCGGAAGATGAAGACATTTATGTTTGGTATTTTGGATGGTTTAAATAGAAGAGGTAGACCATACAGAGAATGGATAGACGATATAAAAGACTGGTGTGGAATGGGTGTACAAAAACTGCGACACTGTGCACTGGACAAAGAAAGGTGGAAGAAGATAGTGAAACGGACATCAACGGGCAGTGAGCCCATGATTCATGATGATGATGATTGCTTTATAGGAGTTTCACTGTGTAAAAACTTACGTACAGAGGTGAAAGATTTTTTTTTTTTTAATCTGCGTTGAACGTTCAACTATTAAAGTTTTCCTGTTAGTAAACTTTATATTTATGAGGAAAGGAAAATCAGCGTTTCCTTTCCCTCATAACCAAATAACCAAATTGATTAAACTAAACACTCAATTTAAAGACATAATGCACATAGTCATAGTCGATGGCTTAATCATTATCATTCATTTCGTTTGTACTTTTAATATTTTATTTTTTTAAATCTTATGTATAATTTGAATTCCATCATCAAATATATCAGCTGTTTCTCTAGCTTTCTTTATCTATTTTCCTCCAATTGTCACTTTCCATAAAGCCCTACAGGGATATCTTATAAATATTTTACAGACTTCTCCCTAGAATATTTCACATTCATCATTGTTCATCTGAGTTAGCATCCTTAACCCCCCTCTTGTTTCTTCTCTCTCTCTCTCACACACACACACACACACACACACACACATATATATATATATATATATATATATATATATATATATATATATATATATTAATGAGCCCTGCTTTATACGAAGCATTTTCAAACGGACCCTTCTCTTCTTCATCAAAGAGACGAGTTAGCTGGTTTCATAGAGAGGTGAAAGTTTTTTTTTTTCCCCTTCTTCTCGGAAATTAGGATGTTTCACACCGCAAAGCAAACAAACTGGCCATTCGAAGAACAATGTCAACCTCTCGCCCCATCTTTCTCTCTTCATTTCTCAAATATAAGTGGACATGCTTATTCGTTCTTTGTTTAAAACATTACTCCCACTTTTGTTGGCAACGCTATCTACTATTATCCTTCAATGTATATTTGAGTTATTCATATTCTATCTGCGAATTACCATCCCCCACTTTTTAGTAATCTAGTGATTTACTGGAATTACTAGATTTGGTAAATCTAGTAATTAAATCCCAACAAGGATCATAACAATTATCGTTGCTCTGTTCATGTTTAGTACAAAATTGTAGAATCAGTATGTTAATAAAGACAGATCGATTGGGCGAAATTTTGTTTCTTGCATTTGCCCTTTAAACTGGGAAGGTGGGGTGGTGGGGGGATTTCTATGTCATTCATCACTCTTTACATCCCGAATCTTATCTACTTGCTGACGCATTCCACGGTACATCTCTGCACACCAACGTGCACTTATTAACATATTAACTTTAATTTATATATTTTTTAAAAAAAATCTTATGTATCATTTGAATTCCGTCATCAATTATTATTTCCCTTGGACTAATATTGCAACAGCAATCTCCATTTACTGTCCAAGCTAAGTGTCCATATAAATTTGCCAAAAGGTAATATTAATAAATAATCTTCATCGCTGTACTTTTATCAGCAAATATCATCGTCTTTTCGTTTTATGTTCATAATCGCACTGAATCTCTTTTCTTCCTTAATTTAGCAGGTAGTGGTATATTTTATTTAGTTTTCAACTTTTCTAATAATGGCTATATCACTTGAAAAACTCGAATTGTTAATTCTCATATCATATATGGATACCCAAGTCACCTCTTCTTTTGAACTTGTTCATCTTTCTTTCTAGATGCTTAGCAATATTGGAGTTCTTGGTGTCGCATTTCTCAACTAATTTCCCAATTGTCTACTTACTCTCACCGCTACCTCCGAATTCTTATAGATCTTGTAATAACCGGATCAGCATGTCATATATGCTCCGTATGATTGTAATGCCGCCCAAGCAGTCGGAACTAACGAATGTCATCTGAAAGTCAACGAAATAAGCATAAATATTCTTCATGTTTTTCCGAGCCTTCTTCGCAATTAACCGTAGTGATGATATCTGTTATAATTCCGTCCTAAATCCTGCTTGCTCCTCCGCTAGATGTTCAGTCAGTGTCATCAACATCTTTCCTCGGAGAATTGTTAGGTCAACCTGTTCGATAATTTTTGCATTTTCAGATGTGTTCTTTTGTATTTCCACTTGTATCGATCTTAAAGTACTCTCTAAACACATCTTCCTTTCTTTCCCTGGAAACATTTAATTTTTACACCAATATTACATTGTATGGAAAGAAAGTATCAAACTCTTCCGGTCATTTTACATCATTTTATTATTAATCTTATTATTCTATTATTTCAAGGATTCTTATTATGTTTCATTGCTGTTTCATCTTATTACTGCTTCAACTTCTCAAAACAGATCGGCTGTGCGATACCTCAACAATACAATTTAATTTATCACATATCCCGAGGAATGGCTTGTGCGCGTGTGTGTGTGTGGACTGGAAGCAATAGCTCAGTACCCGTTATTTTGAAGATGGATCATTTGCACACAGAAATGTCGTATGGATGAGTATAGCTCACTAAATACTATGTTAAGAGAAAACTGGAACTTTAAAACAAATAAACGTACTCTTACAAAAGAAAGACAGAATAGACGATGGAGAACAAGCCATAGCACGAGGGAGGGGGATCTGTGGTTTCAAAGTAAACAGATTATCTTCGAATTAGCGATAAAAGGAATCGAAAACCAAGGTGAGCTTATATTCGGGCGCCAGCCGTTCAGGGCCTCAAGCAGTTTTAATTTAATGTCATTAGACATGGGTAGTGGATAGAAAAGTTATCTTACACACAGGCGACAATCACCTCTGGAATTGATTTCCTATCTTTTTCACCTCTTCAATACGTAATGTTGTCTAAAAGTCGTTGCAAGGTCCCTTAACCGTATAATAATTGCCTTGCTTCAGCGATAACGGTGATAAAAAGCACCGTACGTACTCATTGAGAAACGTTATCTGACCCTAGCGAGATGGTGCGAACAGATAGCAGTTGCCGAGCAGTCATTTGTAACCGTACGGATGGAACCCTAATGTCACTGTATCTCGTAACGAGGATTATCACAGTCATTCTCATTATTTCCCTTGTCGCAATTGACAGCACTAGTTAACATGCAATATTCGTGGTGCATTTAAAGTTGTATGTTTGACACGTAACATCTTGTTTTTCAATACCATACTGCTCAAATAATTAGGGACAGAACTGGAGCGGATATCAAAACCTCTAGAGGAATGTTTTATAACTGTTTTTCTAATAGTCGCTTGATTCAAGAATGTGTTATAATAGTGTTTCTGGACGTTTATTAAAACTAATCAGAAAACAGAAGCAGTTTTCATGGAATAGTCAAAAAAATAGTTACTTGCTTACCAGTTTCTTCAAAGAGACAAATTTGTCTCTTTAAAGAAAAACAAGACATTCCCCCCCCCCCTCTTTAAAGTGACAGAACCGTTTCCTCTTCATTTTATCGCTATAGTTGCGCTTTCTTATGACATGGTTACTAAATTAAATTCCGAATTTGAATTATTTTAATACGAATTAAATAGTTTATTGATCTCCATTCCCAGTAATATTCCATACATATATTGCTCGAGTGGTTCTTAATTTTGAATTGATATTTGCTCTTCTTTATCAGTAGCAAATCAGGTACCAATTGATTTTCTAATTAAAACATTTAATTTTTTTTGCTCCATGTCAACTCACAAAATTTTATTAACCTACAGCACGTATTTATGGGTGAGTTAAGGATTAGATAAACTTTACATAATTCTGGAAGGATCCTGCTGTAGAAACTAAACACAATTTTCGCAAGTCACTTTATGTCTGCAATTGAGTAGGGTGATTGCCTTCCACAGTGCGATAAAAATCATTTACCGCTTAGATATTTACAAACATCCGTGTCGCAGTGAAACTTACATCCATGACCTGTACTTGGAGAGCGGAGCATATCTATTTGGCCAACCTGAACAGCAATTTTGCTCCTAACTCTCTGGAATTGTCGGTTTCTTTTGCAAACAGTGTGTGTGTGTGGGGGGGGGGATTAGGGGGGTTTGAAACAATTAGCTTTGTCTTTCAAGTTACTGTCTATAGTTAATACACAGCTCCCAAAATTTGAATAAACTCCATTAGTAATTTGCCTTTTATTTCAACGTCGCACCTTGAATTATTGAAAAGTAATAAAGTCTGATGATTGCATGTTGTCCCAGCAAATATCACCTTGTGATTTTTTGCTGGGACAATGGGAACTGTCACAGAAATCTTTCTCATTTTAAAACGTGTTTTCGGAGAGAAAACGAAAAAGGACATCCTTGCGAACTAAGTCGTAATATACAATTCCATGAATGTGTTTTTCGTTGTTTTCCTCTCTAAAAACGAGTTTAACATTACAAAGATTTCTGTAACAGTTTCCCGGGTGTAAACCAACATTTTCATTCACATGTCCGCAATTTCTGCAGTATTTTAAGGTGTATTGAAATGACTTGAGAGAGAGAGATTACTCATAAGTGACTTAGGTCTCCATCACGATAGTAATTCAACCTACCCTTGCTTTTTTGTACAAAAACAAGCATTGCTGCTGTTCATGATCCGATGATGAAGAATCTGTTGTATCTGGCAACCTGCAATTTTATCCAAACTGAAGTCGAAGGAAAGAATATTCGATGTTAGCATTATGATTAAAAAAAAAAAAAAGTTTTCGACAACGGGACAAACACTTTGCTTCTTATATCAAGACTTCGAAAGGAGACGACATAAAATAACAAGTAAATGTGCTGCTTTGGAACAAATACAGGATAAAAGATTTTTTGAAAATAGTCGAGCCCTGCCACTTATATGTTTACCGAAAAAATTAAAATTCTAAAATTTTAAAAATATTAATACTAAAACAAAAAATAGAAAACAGGAGATGAAATGCATTGATAACACTGGCCAACAAAAAAAAAAAAAAATTTTTTTTTCTGCTGATTATGATCTGACACTTATTTTTTACTAATTTGGGTGCGCTGATTTCAAATATCAAACCCATTTTTCTCTATCACGTCAGGTTTTTCCTCTATGGCATTTTCTTTTTGCTAATTTGTAAGTTTTTGATAGTTTTAAGGAGGCAGTACTATTTAGAGGATCAAAAAAATCGATTTTTTTAATATTATTTTCTGAAAGTATGTACTTTTAAAAATCTGTTCCTAACTTTTTATCAAGAAATTCGAAAAATTCCCGAAGATATAGCCTATTATTCAAAGCGGTGCGCAGATCAGAATCGGAGCGCTCACCGCTCTCGCTTGTTAGTAAACGAATAAATGCGTAAGAAGTTGCAACGGCACGTACTGGCGCTTTGAATGCGAGAGAGGCCGATAATTAGATACATAACTACTTAACAATATTCATTAAAAATTACAAGAATATTTATAAAAAAATAACAAATTTTACTTACACATGAGTTTCAGGGAATAAATTTTTGTTTGTAGCAATTTCTGCTGTGTGTGTGTTCTGTTTTGGCAATCCCTTTGAATACTCCAACAGTAGTCGGTCATCATGTGAGAATCCCATCTTCTTTGGTACCGATCTTCCATAGTTTTTAAGTCTTGATGAAATCTTTCGCCTTGTTCATCACTTACAGCACCTAAATTCTCGGGAAATCTATCAAGATGACTGTATAGGAAATGAAGCTTTATGCTCATGTTGCAACCTAGGCGCTGGAAATTTTCAAGCATTGTTTCCACTAGATCTTTGTAATTGCACGCTTTTTTGTTTCCAAGAAAATTATTCGCAACCATCATAAATGAAGTCCAGGCCTCTTTCTCAATTTCGTTCATAGAGTTGATGAAATTTGGGTCTCTCATTAAAGTTTTAATTTGCGGTCCATCAAATACACCGGCTTTAATTTTTTCACAACTAAATCGTGGAAATTTTTCACATATGCATTGGAAACAGTCGCCTTGTAAATCTAAAGCTTCATACTGCTTCATAAGACCTAGTTTGATATGTAGAGGTGTAAAAATGATTTTTTTCTCTGTCGATTAAAGGTTGATTTAGTTCTCCAACATTTAAGGATATTCTAAGAGGCCAATGTTTCTGACTCCAGTGTTGGTTTCTAGCTCGACTATCCCAGAAGCATAGAAAACACGGAAACTTTGTATATCCTCTTTGAAAGCCAAGTAAAAAGTTCACCATTTTAAGATCCACACAGATCCAGTTATAGTCTGTATATTTTAATAACTTCAGAACCTTTTTAATGTCCTCATATGTTTCCTTTAAGTAGACTGAATAGCCAATAGGAATTGAGCCATATACATTCCCATTGTATAGTAAGACATACACTTGAGACTTCTGCTTGAACTGTCGATAAATAAACGCCACTCATTTGGATGATATTGTACAACACTCATTTCAGTTAGTAAACCTGACACATTGTTACAGTAAACAAACCCACACTTGTGTTTAAAATATTGTATAAGATTACTTTCCTTGCTACGATTAAAAGTTATCTTCGTATCTTGCTCCAGTAAGTTTTTTCATTTAATCTTGAAGCTAACAATTCCGATTATTCCTTTGATAGGCCCAAATCTCTTACTAAGTCATTCAATTCCGCTTGAGTAAAACGTTGCGGTCCAGAACTAGAAATTAAATTTTCATTGTCTAAATCAACATCCGGGTCTTGCTCCTCAAGAACATCTGGCATATCCCAATCATGCTCGTTCTCAAGTAAAGGAAGTCCTTTATAAATTGGCACGGCTATTTCATTGGAATGAGCAACTGGCCGAATTGCTGAGTCGAGATTTGGATACACAATTTTTTTCTTATTCTTCTTATTATAAGTGAACTAAACAAAAATAGCAATCAACTACGTGATTTTTCGGTTCACGCCAAATCACTGGAATGCCAAAAGCTAATTTTTGGCGTTTTCCCTTGCTCCACTGTCGTAAATTTTCTACACATGACTTACACACTTTATTTGGAGCCCATGACGTGTCTTGATCTGCAATTTTTACGTCAAAGTATGCAAAGTACACTTTCTTAAAATCAGTGATATTTGTCCTTTGACTGGGAACAGTAAAGCTGCCACAAATGTAGCAGAAGGAATCTACACTATTGACACAATTTCGAGTAGTAGACATGATGTATTTTCTTCACTGCCGACTAACATGCAATTAACAAGACAAAAAAAAAAAACCAGAGACTTTATTAAAACGTTATAAGCGCTCATCATACTTTCACGATCGATTAACGATTGACTGATTTCGATCGTTCTTTCTCCGCTATGACGCATATAGCATTCATTTGTTTTAGGCAGTTGTCATCGCCTACTTTTCATCACCTCAATTCATTAGGTCGGTTATCGGCCTCTCTCGCATTCAAAGCGCCAGTACCTGCCGTTGCAAGTTCTTACGCATTTATTCGTTTACTAACAAGCGAGAGTGGTGAGCGCTCCGATTCTGATCAGCGCACCGCTTTGAATAATAGGCCATATCTTCGGGAATTTTTCGAATTTCTTGATAAAAAGTTAGGAACCGATTTTTAAAAGTACATACTTTCAGAAAATAATATTAAAAAATCGATTTTTTTGATCCTCTAAATAGTACTGCCTCCTTAAAACTATCAAAAACTTACAAATTAGCAAAAAGAAAATGCCATAGAGGAAAAACCTGGCGTGATAGAGAAAAATGGGTTTGATATTTGAAATCAGCGCACCCAAATTAGTAAAAAACAAGTGTCAGATCATAATCAGCAGAATTTTTTTTTTAGCCAGTGCAATCTCATGTACTCGTATTGTTTGAAATGGTTCAAAAAGAACATCATAAGAAGGAATACTATCACCAAGTTGTTCTATACAAACCACGGTATTTTACTCATTTATGCGTCCGTTTGTGGTTCTGCCAAGGTGAGGTGGGAGCATAGTTGAAACAGCAATGCGTTCTTTTGGTCGGAAAGATCGAATTCCATTTAAGAGGTGAGAATATTTAAGAGTTTGCCAACTCACAGTGAATTAGTTGGCCCAGACGAAAATTGGCAGTTTTTTACTTCTAGAAAACCCGTTTGCCTTTGCTGCAGGGTGGTAAACCTCGTTGAGGAGACACAATCGACAGCTAGAGTACATTCCCACTCATGTCCTAATGACAGTACACCAGACAGTATATTTATACGATTGGAAAGTGTCTTCTTCAATCAAATCTCGGACATGACGTAGATCAGTTTTTTCAATTAAAAAGCAAATTTAATATAAGACATAACGTACTGTCTTGTAGGAATGTTTATACTCCTGATGTCGAATTTCTTAACGACGATCGTGGCCTGTGGACTTGCATATTTTAAACATGCATATTATCGTAGACTGGATATGGAAATCTTACACTAGACAACTCGCCAGACAGATTCTTAAATGCTCTATGAAATTGAAGTCCTACAATTAGAAGGGTCAAGGAAAATGGTAAATTATCTTTATGTGGCAGAAATTATGTAGCTTTATATTTACGTACGCCTATGCTCCCAGGTGGAGTGAAGAGGATTAAGTTAAGTAATATTAACGTACAGAATCTCATATATTTTATCGTTAATTTGCGAGAATTGAGGGATTCGTGGATGGAAGAATGGTGTAAACACCGCTAAGGATTCCACACCTTGTTGACTTTACTTCTATATCCATACCATTCTGCTACACGTGGGAGAGTCATCATCCAACTGACATTACACTGCTATTTCTAGTTTTCGCTATATGCCAAAGGATCGAGATACAAGTTGATGGACGTGGAAAATGCTTTCTGAAGACACAAGGGACGCTTCTGTATCCATTTCTTATAACGGCAATGTTTATTATTATTAAAAAAATTCATTCAAATAAAAATTTCTCATTCGTTTTTTCATAAATATTAAATAATTTCCTTCTTTTTTCATTTTGGTGACTTCTTAGGAGATATAAAAAAAAAATCAATCAAAAAACGCGATTGATACCATTCATGATACACATGCCAACGACTGTGTTACTATTCGTAATAATAACCAATCCAACTTTGGTATCATGATAATGTTTTTTTTTTATTTTTAAATTCATGTGATACAATGCAGCTTTCTTTATAAAATTAGTTGGACGCCTTCGTTTCTGCCTTGAAGACGTGGAAAATGTTTTCTGTAGCCATTTGAGGTGCTCCTGGGTCCACATGGAAATTTGAATAATAAATTTAAAAAATTGAATAAAAATAAAAGGAAAATTTGAAACGATAAAAATTATAATAAATATAGTGATATGATTTTCTCAAGAAAATCGACCATAGAACCCACATTTTTACAGACATTAATATATTCTGTTAGGGTTAAGTACCAAGAAATGGCAGCACATGTCTGCCCATTTCTTCATCAGTTGTCACCTATAATTAGTGATAATGATGGACCAACTATCTCTGATTGGTTACTGGCAGAGATTAAACTGCCCACTCAGTCTAAAAACTAGATAGGATTAAAGGGCCTCACCTACTCCCTATAAGGGAATAAAAGGTGTTAGCTGATTATTATTATTATAATATAATATAACATACTACATTATAAATAACATAAAATTTTAATATAACATATTATATTATAACAATATAATATTATAATGATATAATATTATATCATTATATAATAGTGATATTCCATATCACTATTAAAATAAGAAAAGTAACAAAACAAACACAAGAAGTAAAGGATTTGCAGAATTAAAAAAATTAAATATCTTGAAATAGGGAGTGTGAAACAAAACAGCAACGATAATGGAAAGAAATGAAAGGATAAAGAATGAAAAAGGGAGAGAAAGGAATGCAACAAAATATAGAAAAGCTCACAGAAAAAGATAAGCACGTTGGTGGGCAGATTTTGTGAGGAAAAATCAAACCATTTTGAATCATTAGTTCAGTTAAAGGAGGAAAATTCTAATGAGGCCCTGCATACATAAGTTTAATATTTCAAAAAAAAAAAAAAAAAAAACACCTCAGATATTGATGAAACTTCTAATGTTCACAAGGGATCTGCTCATTAGAAATTGAAATATAAACTAAATTGCTTGTTAGCATTAATAGCTTCATTTCCAGTCTGAATTGTTCTCTGAATATATACTGAATGGGATAATTTACCTGCAAAGTAGTGAGTGTATATTGATAGTGAATGAATTTTAGGATAGATTATGACCAGCACTATATGAGGTAGTGTGAGCCTTCTGCACAGTGATGCAAGGCACTCCATAATGATAATCCTATTATTATGTATCTATTATAATTTTAGAACTGAATTTAACATTTAACACCAATTTATCTGGCATCGGACGAAAATCAACAAGTTCAAAACAGGTTAGTGAAGGTAAGATTAGTGAAGCCCTTAACAAATACTTGGACTTAGTTAAGATAAAAAGCCAAATGGGTAGTTTTCTGGCACCTTAATATAGAAAATAAGGGGATAAACATCCTGTGTTGTTTTATAGCCAGTAAGCGAAACTAAAGATCGATAACTACGATCTATAAGTTTCACGCCGAAAAACTATCGGCGAAGGCAATTCGAAGTAAAGGTGGAGCAAGCTCCCTCACTATTCTTGATATTTTCTCATAACGTAAAACACAGCCCCTAGGGGATGTAATACTGTCATTACATTATGAGGAGAGGTCAATACCCAGACCGGTTTCAATCTTATGTATAGGTGAAGCGGGCTCTAAAAATAAGACGATCCCGAAAGATCGCCCAACTCAGCGTTGTTCCACTCGATGACAGGCTCACCCCGTCACCGAGAAGAACTTCTCAGCATTGGCTCTACCCAGTGGCAGGCTCACCCCACCACCAAGCAGAGCCATAATCTCAGCGGTGGCCCCCACTCAGAGACAGGCAAAAACCTACCTCCAAGTGGAGCTTCTCAAAGCCTGATCTGCCCCGCACCGGTTTCCACCCTCATTGGGGTCTCATCAGTGAGTAGGTAGACCTGGAAGATATCAAAGCTTAGTGAAAAGAACTTGCATACCTTCACTATACGAATGCCATAAAGGTGTAATTATATTTTAGTTAAGATAAAAAGCCAAATGGCTAGTTTTCTGGCACCTTAATATAGAAAATAAGGGGATAAACATCCTTTGTTGTTTTATAGCCAGTAAGCAAAACTAAAGATTGATAACTACGATCTATAAGTTTCATGCCGAAAAACTATTGGCGAAGGCAATTCGAAGTAAAGGTGGAGCAAGCTCCCTCACTATTCTTGATATTTTCTCATAATGTGAAACACAGCCCCTAGGGGATGTAATACTGTCCTTACATTATGAGGAGAGGTCACTACCCAGACCCAGTTTCAACCTTTTTTGAGGTCTCATCAGTGAGTAGGTAGACCTGGAAGATATCAAAGCTTAGTGAAAAGATATATAGTTAAAGTATGCAAGTTCTTTTCACTAAGCTTTGATATCTTCCAGGTCTACCTACTCACTGATGAGACCTCAAAAAAGGTTGAAACCAGCCTGGGTAGTGACCTCTCCTCACAATGTAATGACAGCATTACATCCCATAGGGGCTGTGTTTTACATTATGAGAAAATATCAAGAATAGTGAGGGAGCTTGCTCCACCTTTACTTCGAATTGCTTTCGCCGATAGTTTTTCGGCATGAAACTTATAGATCGTAGTTATCGATCTTTAGTTTCGCTTACTGGCTATAAAATAACAAAGGATGTTACTTGGACTCTTCGAGATGATATCATTTAAGTAAGTAATCTGTATAGCATTCTCATTTGTCTAGGTTTTATGGATTTTACAGGATTCTGTCTAGTTTTGCACCAAATTTGATTCAGAAAGCCAAATATCCCTTATCTTTTTTTATTTTATTTATTTTATTTTTTTTATCAAGTACTGTTTTAGTTTACCAACTTCATTCCTTTGTATTTGAATGTTCTTCTTCATAAAAATAAAAATAGTTCATGCCTTGCATTGTTTAGTGATACTCGACTCCTTCAAGGAGTCTAAGGACCCGTCTAGGAAGGGCACACTACACACATAACCCACCATCTACACACTATGCCATTAATAGTATTTTTGTCTGTTAAATGCGAATGTTCCTTATTAATGTCACGAACAGGTAAGCAATTGATATAACATACTATGATAACACTTCTTGCGAAATCCGTAAATTCTCCCTGTTGTCGACTGTTTTAGGCAACTGACCATTTCATTTTTTGCATATGCTGATCAGACAATGGCTGCAAAAACTATGATTATGTTCAACAATGTTGTAAACAAATTTAGAGTGTTTTTTTTTGTTAAAAAATCAGTGATTGTTGACCTCCGCAGACTAAATCTCTCCTGCTGACATGATCAGAGCTTTAATAGCTCAATAACACCTTATCCCTACACTGTCCTCTACAGATAACGAGGAAATACAAAAATTCATATCTTCTAAGTAAAGCTTTTATTTAAACTTTACTAATACTTATGAAGTCCTTATAAGGACTGGCTTAAAGGGGCGAAGCAATGCTTTTCATATTCCTCGTTATCTGTAGAGGACAGTGTAGGGATAAGGTGTTATTGAGCTATTAAAGCTCTGATCATGTCAGCAGGAGAGATTTAGTCTGCGGAGTTCAACAATCACTGATTTTTTAACAAAAAAAACACTCTAAATTTGTTTACGACATTGTTGAACATAATCATAGTTTTTGCAGCCATTGTCTGATCAGCATATGCAAAAAATGAAATGGTCAGTTGCCTAAAAATGCAAAAATGGTGTTACATTACAACCACTTTATTTTTGTATCTGTATGTAAAACTTTGTTATCCAAGTTATCTCAATGTAATATTCACAGATTACTCTGTTTTATTCATTGAGCAATGGGTTCCGAATTTTTTCTAAAAAGAATAAGAATACTGCATTTTAATTTAAGAAAAAAAAAGTTTTTCTTTTCTTCTTTCTATTTTACTCTTTTGCAAACACCTCTGAAAGTCATATTTTTTCCTGGTTTAATTAAAATTTGGAACATAGTTTTGTTATGTCACTTTCGATTGCCTGAGAAACTCAGCCTAATCAGACTAAACTGAAGAAAGATTAGGATATACAAGAAGTATATATAGAAAAAGTAATTTCTAAAATTTATGTTTGTTAAAACAGGCACAGCATGCAATTTAACTGCCAATTAAAACATGTTTAGTGCTGCCATCTATTGACATCAGGTGTTACAAGAAGTTGTCATTTCGAGTTCCTTTTAATAGACAAAAAATTACAGTATTTTTTAAAAATAATTTTATGATTTTACTTGTTTTTTTTGTTTTTTTTTTTCATTTTTAAATGTGCTTTGTTTTTATGTTATCTCAAGATTTCTTAATGAAATTATAAGTATATTGTAGAAAGTTTAGTTAATCCAGTTTTCAAAACAGATGATAAATTTATTTTTTTACCTTACTTTTGTTAATTTTGAAAAGTCACTTTAATTTTTGAATTTGAACTGACTAATAAAATTTTGGTCAGTTTCAAATTATTATGCTAAGTCACCATCATCATAATAAATTCCTAATATGTACCACCAGGGAAGATACAGGATAGTTATGATAGTACTACATGAAAATGTTACACCATTGCTAATTTCTGATGAACAATTTTCCTCAAAATTAACTGCAACATTATCAGATCTTGCACTTCTGTCTTTTAAAGCACACTTTTTACTGTATCAGTCCATCTACATCTTGGTCTTCCTCTGGGTCTTTTTCCTGCCAAACTGGCAAAGAACACTTGTTTCTAATCTTTCCTCTCCCATTCTATTTAGGTTGCCAAAACATCTGATATTAGCTCTACTAACACATTCTTATTCTTCTTCTTATTATTATTATTACCTCAAGACTTCATGGAGTCAAAGACTCATCTGGGAGGCCCTTTTATCACACTCACAGTTCATCATACCGTGTCTTAAACACACTCAAACTCCTTGCAGAAACCACACTCTCAGATAAGGCATTCCAATAATTTATAACTCTGCACAAAAAAAGCCTGCATCTCACTCCCCTACTCACACCCTCTTTATACAGTTTCCAGGAATGACTTCTGGTTCTTCCCCAAATCTCCCACTATTTTCTGTAGAACTTCTCCAGCATTGATCTTATAACAACCCCTTACCAACTTGTAGGTCTCTATCATATCTTCCCTCTTCTTCCTGTCCGCCAGACTCTGCAAGTTACATCTTCTCAATCCTTCCTCATCCTCGACATTCCAGAGGTCAGAAACTATCTTAGTCAGTCGCCTTTGGACCCTTTCCAACATCTCTTCATCCTTCTGAAAACCAGATGACCAAATCTGGGCACAACAGTCCATGTGTGTGGCCTAATGAAAGCCTTATACAATGGAACAAGAATCTCCCTACTTCTACACGTCAGTGCCCTCCGCATCATTCCCAGAAGCCTTTGTGTTGCCTTCATAATTTGGGCTATGTGTCCCCTAAATTTCAGATCCTTATCCACTATCACCCCCAGATCTCTTATTTCCTCCACCTCCAACAATATATACTCACCAAGCTTAAATTCTGCATCCCATCTTTGTTTTCCAAATTTTAAAACCTTACATTTTGCAACATTGAACTCACATCCCCATTTCTGTGCCCAATCATTCAATTTATTCAAGTCTTCTTGTAAGGCCACAACAACTTCACTACTCTTCTTGAATGCTAACAATCGCAAGTTCTTTCCTTATATCCTCATTTTTAATGTGATACTGCCATTCATGCCATCTGTTTACTCCACTTATCTTTCTCAGAACCCTCACATCATAGGTCTCCAGTCTTTGATCAAATGTTTTATTTTTAACCCAGCTCTCAGATCCATAAGTTAAAATTGGTTTGAACACTGTTTTCTTCCTACCATACCAGGTTTACTAATTCTGTTATCTATTTCCATATTTAATTTGCCATCTTCACTAAAAATTGTACCTAAGTAGCTGAAATGTTTTACTTGTTCTATAGGTTCACCATTCAGGATATAGTTGAGGTTTTCAATTTTTCTGCCTGTTTTCATTGCATTTGTCTTTTTTATTGCTCATTTTCATACCAAATTTATTACAATAGTTATTCAATTTAGTCAACGAATTTTGCAGACTTGCTGGATTTATATAGAAGTAAAGAGATGAGATTTAATTGCAAATTTTAATATTAGATTTAATACCACTTTCCTTCATAACATGATTCATATAGATAATGAATAACAGTAGAGATAGCGTCCATCTTTGTCACACAAAGATGCACGTTATCTTTATGTAACATATAACCATCTTGCTGTACCTCCTTTAATTTTAATTGCTGATTTACAACTCAAATATAGCTATGTATTGCTTGATATAATGTCTCATTTAAACCATATAAATGTAGTGTTTTGAAGAGCTTTCCTTTTGTCACGTCACCTTCCCAAGATTCTCAATTATTTGTCTTAAAGTGAAAACTTTATCCCGACAACCTCTATTTGGCCTGAATCCAGCTTGTTCTTCACCGAACTTCCATTCCACAATTGTTCTTAGCTGTTTTTCCAAGTTGTTGTTTGTTGTTAGCCTACATGTCCCACTGCAGGGCAAAGGCCTCTCCCATTCTCTTCTATTCTGTGCCACTCTTGTCCATGCAATACCAAGCCGTTTTTCGATGTCATCTCTCCATTTCATCGTTTTCTTTGTCTTCCAGGTTTTCTGATTCTTTCTCTCAGCAGCCACTCTCTTGCTCTCTTTGACCACTATTATCTTGATATCTTGCCAAGTGGCCTGTGCAATCCAATTTTGATTTCCTAGCTCTCCAAATGGAATCTTATTTTTGTTAGGTCTCTTAAGTACTACTTTCTTATTCTATCTAGTATGGATACTCTGATTAAATTCCTCTCCATTACTCTTTGGCAAGCTTGGAGCTTTTTTGTCTGTGTAGTAGTTAGTGCCCAAATCTGCAAATTATAACTCAAAGTTGGCAGGACAATCTTATCTAATAATTTTCTTTTAGACAAATGTGAGGTCCTCTTTCATCCAATGCTCCATCCCAAGCACTGTCAATTCTGCACTGGATTTCAAGGTCAAAACAGTTTGACATAGAGATCATTTGTCCTAAGTATTTTTAGTTCTCTACATATTCTGTAGTATTTTCAACATCAATGGGAATGTGTTCATGGTTTGTTATTATTTTTATTTTTGATAGTTTATTGTTAGACCTATTTCTTTGCTTTTTATGCTTAATTCATTGATCATCAGATTAAGTTGAGAGCCATCTTCAGCAAACAGAGCAACATCATCTGCAAAACATAGATTATTTAACATCATCCCCTGAATATTAATACCATAATCATTCCAATCCAGGTCCCTGAAAATGGATTCAAGGGCTGCTATAAAAGGTTTGGGAGCAATGGGGTCACCTTGGTTGATGCTTCTCTCCATCCTAAAGAAGCCACCACTTCCCTCTAGCCTGATAGATGTCTCACTATTTTCATAAATGGTTGAAGTAGCCGGATATAGTTTTATTGATTCCCATTTCTTTTGAAGCACAGAAATGAGGGTAATGTTCTATGGAATAAAATGCTTTGCTATAGAGTCAATGAAGACCATGTGTAAAGGTTTATTGTATACTAAATATTTTTCTACTATTTGATTAACTTTTGTAGATGGTCTATTGTAGAAATTTTTTTCCTGAAACCTGTTTGTTCATATGGTTGTTCAGAATTCAGATGGTTACAAATTCTTCTGAGGATTATTCTTGTAATAGTAATAATAATAGTCCTGTAGTTGTTTATATCTGATTTTATGCTTCTTGTGTGAAGAAAAATTATTTCTGATTTCAGCCATTCCCCTGATCCCATTGATCAGCGGAAATCTCATTCATTAGGATTCTATTGTACTGTTTTAAGTAATAGTGGTAATAAGATGTCCAACCCATATTTGAAAAGCACTACAGGCACTTCATCTAGTCCTGGACACTTATTGTGTTTCATTTCATTGATAGCAGTTTTGATTTCTATTTCTGTTATTGGTGGAACATTGACATTTTCCACATGCCTATTGCTTGTTGAGTTTGATCCAATTATATGGCTTGCATAAAGATCTTTGTAAAAATCATTGGTGATGCCTTGAATTTCTTTTCTATTGTTTGTTATGATTTCATTTTTATCTAAAAGATAAGGAATCCATTTTTGCCTTCAGAAAGGCCATTTTTAGCTATGTTTAGTGAGGTTCTAATTTCTGTTGCCTTGGATATTTCACTTGTATTGAATTTTCTCAAATTATTTCAGATTTCTCTTTGACAAATTCTGCAAGTTTAATCTTATCTCTCGATGAATGTAATCTGTTTTTCTGTAGTAATTCTTTTTCATCTATTAGTATCTTAGTTTCTTTGAGATATCTTTCTGCCAGTAGAGTTATTTATAGATTTAATTGAAGACTTAATAATAGTTTCAATAGAGTTGCAAAGATCTTGAACATCAGCTTTTGACTGTGTCAGATTTTTAGAAGCAATCACTTTTGTCAAATTTTCTTTGTATTTTTCGTTTTGTGTTTGGTCTGTTGCATTAATATTTAGCTTATTTGGTTTGATACACTTGATCCTGTTTTTCTCTTTTGATAATGATATCATTCCTCTCACCATTCTATGATCTGTACTAAATTTAAAATTATTGAGCACCTGTACAGAGGTGAATATGCTTGTATTTAGGCAGATAACGAAGTCTATCACCCTCTTGCTATTTCCATCATTTGACCAGAATCCAGCTTGTTCCTTGACAGGCTTCCTTTCCACCACGATTGTTCTTAGCTGTTTTTCCAAGTGTACTTGCATAAATCTTACCAGGAACACTCGGTAGGGAAATACCTCTATAATTCTCACATTTAGTGAGGTATTTCTCATTTTATAGATGGATGCTATGAGAGCTCTGCTCCAGTCATCTGGAATTTGATTCTCTGACCAGGCTTTCTGAATTACGCAATGCAGTCACTGTAAAACGTTTATACCTCATTATTTGAGCATTTCTGTCAAATTTCATCTACTCTAGCTGCCTTTCCACATTTCAGGTTTTTGATGATTTTTTTTTTTTACTTCAAGTATGAATATGTATTCCTGACTACATTCCTGTTTTCTGCCACTGTGCTGACACTGCTTTTCATATAGCAGTGTGATTACTCCAAACATATATAATCTTTATCTTCAGTTTTCATGTCACCTTTATCATTCTGATTCCTTTTAGAGTATTTCTTCCTCCATTTTTAAGCTTTTTCAATAGCCTCCAGAATATTTTGCTGATATTTATTTTCTATGTTCTTACCAAAGTCTTCCCATGACTTTTGTTTAGCTGGTTTTACACAGTGTTTCACTTTCTTACATTTTTCTCTGTATTCTCTTAGAGGTGTTTGGTTGATTAAATATTTTTCTTATATTTACGTGCATATATTATTCAGTCTTTATGTCACAAGTATCCTTAAAACATCAAATCAGTATAAGGCTTGTTCTTCTTCATTCCCTTGAACCCTGTACACAAACACTACTTATCAGCAGTCTTGCCACTTTTATTTTTATGTGCTTTCCATCTTATATGTGGCATTTGTCATATACCACTACAAAGTCCTGTAATATTGAGATATATCATATTCCTTTGTACAGCTCAGTTGTCACTTTTTATATAAACTAATAAGTAAATCTTCTAATTCATTTTTATTTTCTAAAGAGAGTAAATGGAATTTTTTAGCCCTAGGTATATTTTGGAAATCAGGGCAACAGTCTCGAACTTGGAGCCTGTTACCCTGATTGCAAGGACATTACTGATAACATATTATTGATGATTGATTCCTTGGAGATGAGAAGGTTGTTGGAAGGGTTCAGAGGAGAGTGACTAAGTTGGTGAGTGATGTAAAAAATGCTCCTTACATTGATAGATTGAGAGCTTGTGGATTGCAGAGGTTGGTTGATAGGTTACTAAAAGGTTTTTATAAGATTGATGCAGGAGAAATATTTCAGCTGTGTGATAGTGATGGAAGAACAAGAGGTCATCCCTGGAAATTAAGGAAAAGTGTGGTTAACCATGGTGTGAGAACGAGGTTTTTCACTTAGAGGGTGGTGAATGAGTGGAATGCATTACCTGACTCAGTTGTGAGTTCTTCGTCTGTAAATGAATTCAAGAAGAGATATGATAGATATTGTTTTGATAGTTTGGTTCTCCCACGATGAGGCTACTGACTCCATGGAGATACCCGTAATAATAATAATTCTCTAAAAGCGCAAGCTGACTTACTTGCCAAGAACTTTCCATATGCTTTCTTCTTTTAGTTGACTGCCTCTTTAACTTCCTGAATCTACCATAGAGTTGATTTTTCTATCTTTCCAGATTACCTCACCACATGCCTTTCTGGCTGAATCAGTCAATGTTTTTGTCAGGGTTTGCCATTGAATCTTCAAGGTTTGGTTCTTATTTTCACACTCTCATTTTTTTCGTCAATGATGTTTGTGCATTTGAGTCTACAGTTCACCTCTGAAAGCTGCTCAACTTTTATTTGTTTTAAAAATTTCTCACACTCTTCTTTTCAATATGAAATTCAAGTTTATCCTGCTCAAAACAAGGTAGTAATCTCTTCCTATTTCAAGTCCTCTGTATACTCTTGTGTCCTAAACTAGTGGGAAAACATCTAATCAACTATAGCATAGTCAATAACATAACTTTTCTTATTTCTTTCCTCCATGTGAATTTGTGCACATTTTTATGTTGGAACATGGTGTTAGATAACTAATCCATGTCCTGAACAGAAATCCATTATTATTAACTTTGTGCTTTTCTCCAGATTTTCCTAAAATATTTCTATATGTTTGCATTCTAAGTCTTAATTAATTAATGTCTGACTTCGGAACCATGTGAATCCAAATATAGTTTCAAAGTTAGGTTTGCTCCATTTTCATGTATGAAAATTGTCATCCATCCATCATAAATTTTGACATCAAATTAAAAATAATAATAATAAATAAATAAAAAAAACTATTGTCACTTTTTACCAGTTTCCAGGGAATAAAAAAAAATACTGAAAATGCATGCAAATGAAATCTGCATACATGCAAATCAATTTTTTTGATAACTAGAAATTATTGATATAAATTATATATGAATAATTTCTTAGGTGTTTGGCTATGGTGGTAGCAACCCATGCTTGCCCTACCATAACATATTATATTCCTGTTCACCCATTCCCGAATTCTGCATTTTATCAGTTTCTTCAATACCTGGAACACCTCTCCTGAGCTACTGATTGGTCTGTTATTTGCTACTTCTGTCTTGGGGCTTCAATTATGCTGTGGAATTGTTTAGCCTTCTTTCCACTCTTTCTTGGCACCTTACCAGAACTGAGAGATTCCACTTGATTGCTGTAATTATACACAAAATTTCATGCCATTCAGCTTGCACTTGTGCACATAAAAGACAACTGCTACCAAAAGTGTGTAACTTATAGAGGCCGTGTTCTCTCCTGTCTACGATCTCCACATCCAGTGCTTTGGAAGGTTTTACAACTGTTGTACAAAATGAAGATCCTTAATTTTGATGTTCATTTGTGCTGGATTTCCAGCCATATCAGAATTATGGGAAATAAGACTGCAGATGTAGCTGCTAGATTAGCTCATACATTTTCAACGTACTGTTTAGCAGTCTCATATGCAGATGACAGACAGTTTATTTGTAAGATCAAAGCTAATTACTTAATGGCACTCATCATGGCAGAAAGCACTAACAAACAAATTGCACAAAATTAAACCTGAAATTAAGCATTGGCAGTATAGTCAATATAGAAACAGAAGAGAGGGGAAGTTGCCCTTGCTAGGCTCTGCATGGGTCATGGTCATCTTATGCATTCTTGTTTACTGAGGACTGATGACCCACCTGTGTACAAAAAACAATGCAACATGCATCCACCAGCACTTCACACAAGAGAGAGGAATGAAATTTTTACTTTGCTGACCAAGCATTATATACTCAGGTAGATCTTATCAGGAACCTCTGTAGTTCAGTCAGTATAGACGAAGCCCATTGGTCGGAAAGACCTGGGTTCGATTCCAGTCGATGACGTGAGGAATTTCTTTCGACTAAAGGTGAGTTAGCCGGTCTCATACGGAGGTAGAGAGTTTTTTTTAACCCTGAAACTCGGGTTTTTCATCCCTCAGAACAAGCAAACCGGCCCTGTGAACACACGCTATTACAGTCATGAATACTTATGGCAATATGTGAAAGAGATAGGGTTCTCACCACATGTCGTTATGCCCATAGTTAACCATGAGTAACATCATGGTAGTCAACCTCCTAGATAGGAGACAGCACATGAATGGAATGGAAGATCTTATTAAAAAAATCTTATTATCAAACTTTTTAAAAAGAACTAATTTATACAATCGCATTTGATTATAAATTTTATTTATATTGCATTGTTAATTTTTAATTAATACTTTTTTGTATATATTATTTACTAATTTATCTCTTTATGACTATTATTAATACCTTGTGTACTGCTTTAACCTTTAATTTGGTGCAGTATGATCTTTGCTTCCCTGTGCCAATAAACCATAAATCAATCAACCAACCAACCAACCAACCAGAACTGAAACAAATTAAATAGCATAGTCAGAGGAGCAGCTAGTTGCATATTTTTGTAATATATGCCAATATTCTATCTAATCCCATATCATAACCAAATCACTTCCAATTCTCTGCTTCTATTTTCATGTCAGACAATATCGCATCTGGCACTTCAGTATCTCCACCTGGATAGTTAACCCCGTGCGAAGTATGTACTCAGTAACTCAGTTATTACCATACTGTTTACCCTTCTTATCTATGTTTTCTACTGCTCATAAGTTTGCTAATTACCTTTCTCTACTCCATACAATGTTTTCTTTTTCCACAGCTCCTTCTTAATGCTCTCATCCATCTAACTCCTATTTGTTTTGATTCCTGAACCTGTGTATAGTCTGATGCTACTTTCTTCAAATTCTGCTTGGCATCCCCCTTGCACTGCTAACATCTTTCTCTTCTAGAATCTTATATCATGGCACTGTTCAAAGATACCTTCTCAGCTTATCATAATCCCCTCCTCTTTGTATATACACTTTTTAAGTAAAAATTTTCTGTATCTGGCAGTTTCTCAGGTCAAGACAACATGATCTCTCTCTCTCTCCTGAATAAACAATATTATAAGCCCTATGATGCTTTTATTAGAACTAACACTCTTGAGCTCTGAGTCCTGCCAAAATAATCATGTTTTTTCATTTTTAGTTTCCTTTTCTGTTTACGATGAAACATCCTACTCTCTCACTGACCTTAGTCTTAAATAGTTTAGCTATCGAGTTAATGTATATTTTATATCACTTATTTATTTATTTTTTTTTTTTACTGACTTATTTCTAGGTAACTGTGAGTGATGGTTCTGTACCACCTTTGTCCTCTTCAACCCGAGTAGTAATTTCTGTGACAGACATTAATGATCATGATCCAGAGTTTCTTTTGCCACTTTATCGTTGTCATATCCCTGAGACAGAAAAACATAACAGTGATGCCTTCTGTCAGGTATATTAATAATATTTATTTCTTCTAATTCGTATGCATTTTTGTATGCAAAAAAAATTACTTTAACATAATTCCTATCATTAATATATATTGCTTTAATTAATATATATAGCATATATTGCTCAGCTATGTCCTAAATGAATTTGCTATATTTTAGAGCACTCCCCCAGATACCAACATCTTAGCAAATCAAAATCATTATCAAAATAATAAGATAGTCATAGTTTCCTCACCTTTGACATAGTTAATTTTTCTAATTCTAGTTTTTGCATCTGCTGTGTAGGACATCTAACATTTGTTTGTTTTACTGTTGGAAGGATTCTTTTTGGTCTTTATCAGAGTGTGATGTAGAGAACTGTCGCATCATTGCTAACATGGTTAGTCAAGTGATTAGCTTATCCTCTTTCCAACTAACAGGCTGCACATTCAAATCCTGCCATGGACAGATGTTTAGAATTGTCCTTAGGTGGGAGATGAACTTCATCACATGGTGTGAGACCACTGCCCTGCTTAATGGAGACCTGAAGTGGCTTGAAAAAGTTTTTGGCTTATGTAACAAATTAAAAAATTAAAAAATATAAAAAATCCTCAGTCTACCCACAGTACTAATGTACTAAATGCTTACAACCTTACATGGGTGGGAATTATAAAAAACATAGTATTAACATAATTTATATAAAAATATTAAAAATGAGTCAATGTATAGATTGTATGGACGGAATGGATTGTACTGTTTATAGATATGTTTGAAGGACAGTAGGTGTTATATATATGAGTGACCTACGTGTGAATGAATTTGGTGTCTGAAGAAAATGTTCATCGGTGATGAGGAGATGGAGGAAGAAGCAAGAGAGGGAGAGAGAGAACTGATGTAAAATGAGGCAGACTAGAATCATTAAAATGTAGGCAGATTAGTAGGCATACAGACATCTCTGAGGTGAGAATATGTAAGAATGGGAATGATCAAAGATTATTGAATGTAATATCTCATGTTTCAGATATGCATTGTGGTCATCAAAAGATCCTAGGTTAACAGTGGCTCCAAAGGAATATTGTAAATCATGTATACTAATGCTAAAAGTATTAGAAGTCTCACACATGGCAAAAATTGTAGGGATTAATGAACACATATTTTATAGAGGGGACACTCTACAGAGATAGAATATAAAGGATATTACATTTTCAAAAAGGATAGAAGAAAGTTCCAGCCATCTATATAAACAGCATAGACAAATAAATCTTTTGGATGCCAGCGTAGTTGGCCGAGTGGTTAACGTATTCACTTTTCATCCAAAAGGCTGTGGGCTCGAATTCCGCCATGGGCATGAATATTTGTGTGTCTGTGAAAATACTAGTGGTGGTGAGCAGTAGATGGCATTGGTGTGGATGATATTGTTGGTGTAGTTGGTAGATTGAGTGGTGGAGACTGAGAGTTGTAGAGTAGATGCCCTCCCTCAATGAGTCTTTGGACTCTTTGGAGGTGTCATGTAATAATAATAATAATAGCATAAGGAAGACTATCATTATAGGTAATTTCAACTATGGGGATATGGACTGGAGGGAGGAGGAGGAGAAGAAGAAAAAAAGCATGCAAGACAAGGAAAGAGAATTTACAGAATTCTTAAGGTGATAACTATACCTTAAGCAACATGTAATGGAAGAGACTGGTAGTATGAGAACATTAATTGCATCTAGTAATGGTGTGTTAGAATCTATCTATAAATTAGGCGACTGTTATTCTTCCAGTTGGTGAACGTCATCATCTAGTTTGATTTCCGAGGTGACAATGTATATTAGTCTTTTGACTAAGAGAGGAACATATATGGAACTATAAAGTAGATGATTATAGTAAACTGAGAAGACAGCTTGAAGCAGCACCTTGGCATGAGAAATATATGGTAGCAGAAACAACAGTGGATTTGAGGATTAGTCAAAGGGATGTCTGAAGAACGTATTTGATTGCTCAAAAATAAATCACATTAGATTCAAATAGATGAATGACACTGTAAAGTAAGAGCAGCATAAAAAGGAAGTCTTGTGGACCTAGTATCACGAGATGAGTGATGAAGATTCAAGAACAGTGTAATGGATAGGTGAGGAAAGTGATAGCCATGAAGAGAAAGGCAAAATCAAAATATGAAAAGAAGTTAGCTAAATAGAATAAAGAAAAATCAAAAGAATTTTATCTTTTTGCAAGAAGAATAACCATAGCGAATGGAAGTAGGAAAGGGTCAGCTACCCTGCACATCTGGATATATGGATGGCAAGTTGGATATATGGATGACAGTGACTAAGAAATGTATTGGTAAATTGGCTTAGCAAATAAGGAAAGAGTGATCACTGTGGGTGAATTTAATTATAAATAATATAGATTATAATGAAGAAATGGCATCTGGTTCAAAGAAAATAGTTTTTTTCAAGTATTTGAGAGACAACTACCTTACAGTGTTTAATGAAGGACATGATATGATCATATTCTAGGATTTTATTATTTCATCATTGGATGTTATTGTACATAAGATATTAAATCTCTCTTCATTTAGTGAGGGTGAACATGGGGTAACCACCACAGCGTTGTCCAGCATATGAGGGCCTCTATAAGGAAAGGATATATGTGAAACTACATGATTGGTGATTATAGAAAGCTCTGGAAACAACTTGGAGGCCACAGCAAGAAATAAATTTTGGGTGGAAAGGAGGTCAGTTCTACTTGGACACTAGTTAGAAAGTGTTTTGCAGCAGCAGTGTCTGAATGTATTCCAAAAGTCAGGAGGGTAAATAATAATAAGAAGAAAAGGCATCATGGAACAACTGAATGGTAATAATCAGTTGTAAGAGGAGTACAAGAGAGCAGGGAAAAAAGGGGTGATGTGGATAGTACAAATAACAAAAAGTACAGTATGAGAAGAAACTAACCATTCAAGCTGATTTCTTCTCAAAATCCCAGAAAGCACTTTCTGGATTTTTTTTTTTTTTTTTTTTTTTCAGTAAAGAGGTAACGGAGGAGGAGTAACTAGTGGTGAATAAGCACGAGATATGAGCTCTGATCCTGTTTTAACAATATATTTACATATTACAACTAGGTAACAGATGCATTGGACAAGGGAGATGCATATATTCTTACTAAATAGCTTAAGGAAATTACAACGTACAATAGAATATACATTAAAATAAATTTTAATACACTTCCAATATTTCAGCAACGTCATGTTGCCATTATCACAGGAACTTAAATACAAGACACGTGCATGCAAGCACAACACACAGTAAATGAGGAATGAAGCAGGAAGCTATTCTTTCTCCTAAAAGTCCTGATGGTGCCCCTTAGTGGACAATGTTGGTATTCTTGGCCGATTGGGCTGAAGGTCTTCTGATGTAGGTTTCCCAAATTTGGGGCAGTCTCATGCAACCAAACTTGTTGAGGTTTGGCTTGTTTCTTAGGGCTGAGGCTGATTCCAAGAATAGCCTTTTGTATTTGAATTTACTACGGTGTATTATCGTGGCTTTCTTCCACCGTATTCTATGGCAGGAATCCAGCGCATGGTCTTCAAGAATAGAGTGGCTATTTGGTGAAACCGGATGTAGTCCTTGTGTTCTGAAATTCTGATATTAGCTGTCCTGCCTGTTTGGCCAAAGTAGGACAGCTTACAGCTGCAAGGGACTTGGTATACACCAGGTAGGTCTGGTGGTGGGGGGGGGGAGGTTGGTCTTTAGTGGAGCAGATAAGGGATGCCAATTATTTATAAGGTCTGTAACAAGAAGTTAAGTCATTTTTTTAGGATTTTTGCAATTTTTTCCGAGGTGCGAAGGGGGGAGGGGGGTTGTGGTTTATTGGTTTCAATATGTTTTGGATTTTTTTTTTTGGGTGGGGTAGCCATTGGCTAAGAAAGTGTTGAGAATGTGTTTTAGTTCTGTGGTTAGGGCATTGTCATTTGAACAGATACGTTTAGCCCTATTGTGTAGTGTCTTAATGACTCCATATTGTTGTGAGAGGGGTGGGGGATTGTTGGTGAATGTATCTGCCTGTATGGGTGGGTTTAATTTATGGAATCAGCCTCAGCCCTAAGAAACAATCCAAACCTAAACAAATTTGGTTGCATGAGACTGCCCCAAATTTGGGAAACCTATATCAGAAGACCTTCAGCTTCAGCCCAATCGGCCAAGAATACCAACATTGCCCGCTGGGGGGGGCACTATCAGGATTTTTAGGAGAAAGAATAGCGTCCTGCTTCGTTCCTCATTTACTGTGTGTTGTGCTTGCGTGCACGTGTCTATTTAAGTTCTTGTGATAATGGCAACATGACGTTGCCGAAATATTGGAAGTGTATTAAAATTTATTTTAATGTATATTCTATTGTACGTTGTAATTTCCTTAAGCTATTTAATAAGAATGTATAACCAACGTCTAAGCCTTTCCATGAGAAAGAGATGCATATGTGTTAGTATATTTAGATTTTTCAGAGGTTTTGGTTAATTACTGCAAAACAAGTTGGTAATTAAACTGAAGCAGATGGGATTTAAAACTGGCTGCCTATTAAGTATCAGCAAATTCTGTATGGAGGAAAGTAGTATTCCAGAAGAGTATTATATCCGTTAATGGTGTGCTAGGTATTCACAAGAGATCTGTTGGGTAACCTTGTTGTTAATTTATATATTAAAGATACTGAAAGAGAAGTTTAAATTGAAATATGCAATTGTTTTTTCACCATCACTCTCAGATTCCTTATTTGAGGTTAAAGGTGAACAAGAACATAACATTTTAGGGACACATTTCTAAAATTTAGGATTTCACAATAGATTATGGCATTGATGCAGAGGACATTATCAAATGGAAGTAAAGAAGTTATGGTTTCCTTGTATATGGCCTTGATCAAGCTGCATTTGGATTACTCTGCACATTTGGCCATGCTTTCAAGAGGATTAGGATATATTGGAAAGGGTCCAGAGATGATTGATTGAAGTGGTTTCTGGGCTCTAGAATGTTGGTTATAAAGGAAAATTGAAGGAATGCAATTTGTAGCGCTTCATTGATAAGAGAAGGAAGGATATGAGACATATGAGTTAGTGAGACATCATTACTGGATTAATGTTGAAGAGAGGACAGGGAGAGAAAAACAGACTTTCCTGGAAAGTTTTTTTTTTTGGGGGGGGTGTAAACATCAGAGTGAGGAGCAGATTTTTTCATGGGATAGGTTAGTGAGTAGAATTCATTGCCTGAGCATCTCTGGTGAGTGTGTAGAAATATGAACAAATTTAAGTCATCATGTTTGGTGAGCTATGTGTCTGTGTGATAGTGGGCACCCACAACGAGTTTTTTAAATCCATAGAAGTCTGACGTTAATAATAATAACACAGTCTTTTATATTGGTGCATTATTCTCTTTCTCTTTTTTTTTATGGTTGTATATTCAGAGCATCGTAACCCCCAGTTCAATTGCAAACATGGTAACACGATTATTCTAACATGCTCTAGTTGTCTGTGCCATTTCATTTTTTGTGACTTCATATAGTGATATCTCAGTTGCTATGTTTATTTTGTTTAGCTTCCCTCTTTTTTTTCTTTGTGCATGCACTCAGACATTACGAGGTGGGTAGGAAGTGGAACTTGACTATCTCTGTAATGCTCTTTAATTCTTGAGCAGATATCTAACTTAAATTTCTATATATGCAGTTTCACAGGTTGGAAGTTAAACTTATGAACTCGGTTATGGTATAATAAGTTTAGTTTAATCCTTTATCCAAGTGTGAGCAAACAAAGTTTGCGCCTGAAAGTATTGTCAGGATTGGGGTAAGGTAGTGCAACACCAGGTAAATCGTTGCAAAGGTGGAGAAAGCTCTCATCACTCCTATCTCAGTATCTCCCATATTGCAAAGCACATCTCCTTGCGGATATGTGTAATGCTATGCATTAAGGCAAGGGCCACTACCCATACCGGATTTGACCTTTATTGAGGTCTCGTCAGTGGGAGCTAGGCCTAGTAGTGGAGATACAAAGGCAGAAGCAATGAGAGGTCATCCTAACCTATAGGAGTTGCCAAAGGGTGTGCAACCTTATTATTAAATTACTCCAGATTCAGAGAAAGATGTTCAGAGTTTATTTTTCACTTGGTTAGACTATAATAAGTTTAGTTTAATCCTTTATCCAAGTGTGAGCAAACAAAGTTTGCGCCTGAAAGTATCTTCAGGACTGGGGTAAGGTAGTGCAACACCAGGCAACTCGTTGCAAAGGTGGAGAAAGATCTCATCACTCCTATCTCAGTATCTCCCATAATGCAAAGCACATCTCCTTGCGGATATGTGTAATGCTATGCATTAAGGCAAGGGCCACTGCCCATACCGGTTTTGACCTTTATTGAGGTCTCGTCAGTGATGGTACTCTAAAATTGGGAAAATTTTATGAGGTGGGTACTTGACTATCTCTGTAATGCTCTTTAATTCTTGAATAGATATCTAACTAAAATTTCTGTATATGCAGTTTCACACATAGCTTGAAAGTTAAACTTATGAACTCTGTTATGGTACTCTAAAATTTATATATTTATTACAAGTTATTTGTATTTTACCATATTGCTTAATTTTATGTCTGAAATGAACACAACTTGATAGTCTGTATATTTAGAAATGAATTGGATCGCCTTGTAAATGTTTTAAATATATGTAAATATGTAATCAATAAATTTAATGATTTTGGGGGCCCATCTCTTAAAATCAGATCTAGGATTCATTCATATGGATCTGTATGGTTACTGTCCTCTTTTGAAACATTCTGCAAGAATTTCACTCTCCTCTTTCAGGTCATTTGGGTTTGCACTAAAGTTAAGAGCCATTCATGTTGCTCTTTAATGGAATAATTTACAGCACAAAGAGAAATAATTCAACAACAAGTTTTAATTAATTTTAATATTTCATCACACTCAAAGAGACATATCAGAAATGTAATGTTAAAATTGTAATAACACACACACACACAATTACGCAAGTAACAATAAGGTAGAATACCTTATTGTTACTTGCATAGAATAAATAAAAACTAAAGTTTTATGAGGAGCGTCCTCTATGAGTGCTGTTGGGTGGGAGCCTAATAATTAAAGTTTCCCAAATTTTGAGAAGTTTAGTGCAACCATATTTATTAAGATTAGGCTGGCATTTTTAAGTCTGCTGCTGATTCTAAAAAGAGCAGTTTTCTTCCATCTGATTCTGTGTAAGGTACCCAAAGTATGGTCTGCTAAACCTGATGAACATAGTTGTGGTGGCAGATGTATTTTTTGTGTTCTTCTGGGTGGATGTTACCAGATCTCCCAGTCTGACCATAATATGATAATTTGAAAGAACAAGGAAACTTGTAAACACATCGAATAGAAAGAAGAGGAAAGTAGATCCTTAGGAGAGAGAGTGAAGAAAGGAAGCTAGCTTCAAATGAGATTTGAAAGTAGTGCAAAGATTATTCTAACATGCTCTACTCGTCTATGGTGTTTTTTTTTTTTTCTTTTGTGATTGCATATGGTGATATCTCAGTTGCTATGTTTACTTTGTTTAGCTTTCTTTCTTTCCTTCTTCACTGTCCTAAGGATCTACTTCCTCCCCTCTCTATTCCATGTGTTTACAAGGTTCTTTGTTCTTGTAAATTATAATAAGATCTGCTAACATCTGCTTAGAAGAACACAAAAAAAGCATCTGCTGCCACAACTATGGTCAATCAGGTCTTGCCGACTATGCCTCGGATACCTCATGCAGAATCAGATGGAAGAAAACTACCATGCTCAATTGCAACAAATACAAACTTGAAAGACTCTTTTTAAAATCGATAGCAGACTTAAAAAGCAGCCTAATCTTGATAAATATTGTTGCATTAAAACTTTAATTCTTAGGCCTCCCATCCAACATCTAAGGCTAGCCAACAGCATAAATAAGTACTAAAGTTTTATGAGGAGCATCCTCATAAAACTTTAGTACTTATTTATTCTACCCCATTCTTCTACTTATTGTTACTTGTGTAATTGTGTGTGTGTGTGTTATTACAATATTAACATTATATTTCTGATATGTCTCGTTGACTGAGATGAAATATTGAAATTAATTAAACTTGTTTTTTAATTATTTCTCTTTGTGTTGTAAATTATTCCATTAAAGTGCAACATTAATGTAAACCAACACTTATGCCTAAATACTCGTTTCAAGTTAAGAGCATTTATGTGCATGTGTTGCCATAGATTTTTTCAATTGACAAGGGATGGTTTGAGGTAAAATGAAAATAATTTTTAATATTTTTTTGATTTATGGTCTATTTTTGTTCTCCTTCTCTCAAGATTTGTTCAGTAGAGCTAAGAAAAGCTAAGAACAAAAATATACTACATATCAACAAATGATTAAAATTATTTAAATTTTTAAAAAAATTCATTCTTTGTTTAAATGCTAACATCTGTTAGCATTCAATCATGTTAATTATGTTAGCAACAATCAATAAAAAGAAAAAAAAGTAACTCAGTTCCTAAATGCTCTACAATTTAGTACAGACTCATATGATCTGAAAGAGGAGATCAGACTTCTTACAGCATCTGTCAAAAAAATACAATACCATACCTCTTGATACTCAGGAAATACATTTAAATCATTAAATCATTGAATTTGTTTGATTGGTTTATAATTTAATATTTGTTTAGGATATTGGATATTTGTCTTTCAGTTCTATTCACTTCTGTTTATTTATTTATTTATTGTTTTTTTTTACCTATCAATTTTATTTTTAATTCTTTTAATATGTCCTAATTTCTTTTGTAGTCAATAATGTATGTTTTTCGATTCTTGCCATAATTTCTGTTTTTTATTTCTTTATCTTGTTGTTTTAACACATTCATGCTGAACTCCATATATCATGCATATTACACATTAGGAATAATCATGCTTGGTTTTATATCATATCCTTTCCACACCAGTCAGTTTTATTTTTGCGAATTGGCATTTCTGGTATCATGGTTTCCATTTTTTTTTTTTTTTGATAGAATTTTTATGTAAACCAGTCTTTTTAAAACTTACAAAAGTAATGCCATAATACAAACATTTCAAATAACTAAAAATAATTAATTTTTCAGTTATTATTATTATTATTATTCAGGGCTTCCATGGAGTCACTAGACTCATCGTGAGAGGCTCACCCTAGAAAACGGTCTAGCATACCACTCCTTCAACCCATTGGCTGTTCATGCCCTCACCCAATTGGGCAATGAACTGGGCATCTATTGGGCAATGCATTCCATGGTTTAACCACCCTCCATGCAAAGAAACCACTCCTCACCCTCTTGCTCATGACTTCCTTTTGCAACTTTCAGGGATGACCCCTTGTCCTGGCTCCTTGCCCCTGTTCCACCAAATGAAAGAACTCCACAATGTCAACCCTGTAACTATCTCCCAACAGTTTAAAAGTTTCAATCATATCATCTCTCCTTCTTCTATCTACCAAACTCTGCAGTCCACATTCCTTTGGCCTATCCTCATAACTAACATTATACAGACCTGATATTATCTTTGTTATCTGCCTCTGCACTCTTTCCATGAATAATTTATCCCCTTCAAATCCTGGGGATCAAATTTGAGACAATAGTCCAAGTGTGGTGTGACCAGAGTTTTATTCAATGGAATGACAACTCTTTTTATCTCTGAGTAATCAGCATCCTTCTCCTTATCAGGATTTTTTTCCCACTGAAGTAAAGACATGTACACAAAGCATAATTATCATTTTATAATGTATCATGATTTTTGATGTTGAAATAACAACAATCAGTATTTTGTCATAAACTTTTAATGTTGGTGCTAAATTATGCATTGCAAGTTCCATTATTTGACTCCCACCCACACAACATAGTCAAAGAAACTAATATAAAACATTAAGTAGAAAGACATTGCAATCACACCATCCAGCAATTACTTTCTTACTTTTTTAAATAATCATTTTGTTTGTTTTTTATGTACTTAAGAAAATTCAAAATTCTCTGATATGACTCCATTTTTTTTTTTTTTTGCATAAATAAAGTCTTAGTACATCAGTAGATTTCGAAATGCAGATCTTGCATAAAGTTGCTTGATATTTTTTTTAGTTTTATATTTTATAAGTTTTAATAATTTTTAAGTTTTATAAGGGACACTAATGATTTTGAAAGCATATGGTGTGAGGTAGAGGTGGGCAAGACAGGATATTTAGTGGGGTGTTGCTACAGACCCAGGAACACAGAAGGTGGCGACCAGGAGATGTTTAGACAGTTGAGTTTGGCAAGTGCAAGAAGAATGATTGTTATGGGAGATTTTAATTACAGTAGTATAAATTGGGGAGAGGAAGATGCATGTAGCAATAAGGGAATGGAATTTCTAGAATTCTTGAGGGACAAATGTCTTAGGCAACATGTAATAGAGGGAACAAGAGGTTCAAGAGTTTTGGATTTGGTTATAGCATCAGAAGAGTTGATAATAACTGAGTTGATGTCTCTACCACCAGTTGGAGAGAGTGACCATATGGTTTTAACTTGGAAAATGAATAGACATGCAGAAGTATCAAAGAGACGGGAACGTATGTGGAATTATAAGGCAGGTGATTATAATAGTCTAAGATGTCAACTCGGGGAAGTTTCATGGAGGGAGAAATTGGAAGGCTGAGATATCATTAGTGCATGGGAAATTGTGATTATTGCTGTGGTATACAACTTACTATTGCTGCGAACAAAGAATATTTGTTAGCAGCAATAGTAAGTTGTATACCACGAGTGAAGAAGAGGATACAATTTCGGGTGAAGTGGATGACAAACAATATTAAACAGGAATGCATTTGAAAAAGAAGCTATGGAAGAGATATAAGGAGACAGGTGAAGAGAAGATGCATGAAGAATATAAGACACAGGCCAGAAGAGTGACTAGTATGGAAAGGAAGGCAAAACTGGAATATGAGAGGAGATTGGCCCTAAGATCCAAAGAAAATCCTAGGGAATTTTTTAGCTATGTGGCCAGTAGGAGGAGAAATGACTGTGGAAGAATGATATTGTGGGATAAAAAGGGGAATAGAGTGACTGATGCAGAGGACATAGTGGAATTGTTCAAAGAACACTTTATTGGAGTATTTCATCCTGGAGGAGTCGGTTTTAATACTAGAGGGATGGGGCAGGTTTAGAGGTACAGGAGGAGAGTGTGTTTCAAATATTGAGTACTCTGGATATCAGTAAAGCTGTCGGACTGGATGGTATTTCACCATGAGTTTTGAGAGAATGTGCTAGGGAACTGACAGTGCCTTTGACCTGACTTTTCAGTGAAAGTCTGGCTGTGGGAAAGGTGCCCATGGAATGGAAGGAAGGAAGGTAAGATAGTACCATTGCATGAGGGTGGTAGCAGAATGGAAGTGTCTAATTATAGGCTAGTTTGTGTGTCATAAGTAGTTGTTAAGATCTTGGAGAAATTAATTGGGTACCGTATAGAACATTGGGCAGATGAGGGTAATGTTATCTGTGAGAGATAACACGGATTTGTGAAGGGACGCTCTTGTTTTAGCAATATGCCAGCCTTTTATAATAAAGTTACAAGAGCATTAGATGAAGGGGAAAGGCATATACTGCTGTTTTCTTAGATTTAGTGAAGGCATTTGACAGGGTGCCACATGATAAGCTGATATTTAAGTTGCAGCACATGGGTCTGGATGTCAGATTGGTCAACTGGATTCAGGATTGGCTGTCCAGTAGGTATCAGAGAGTTGTGTATGGTGGAGCAGTTTCAAGGAGGCAGAGGGTTACAAGTGGGGTCCCACAGGGCTCAGTACTGGGACCTATATTGTTTAACCTTTATATCAGTGACATTGTGAGTGGATTGCAAGGGGATATTCAGTTGTTTGCAGATGATGTGAAGCTGGGAATGATTATTAGTAATAGTACAGATGTGGTAGCCCTGCAAGAGGATTTGAATAAGCTAGATAGATGGGCAAATGAATGGGGGTTTCGGTTTAATGAAGCAAAATGTAAGGTCTTGCGGTTTGGGAAACATCAATGGGATGCTGCATACTCTATGTGAGGAGTTATACTGGAGGAAGTAGGGGAGACAAGTGATCTGGGGTTGATGATTCATAGAAACCTGAAATTTAGGGGACATATTGCAAAGGTGGTGAAGGTAACACAGAGAATTGCTGCAATAATGAGAAGGACACTGACCTGCAGAGATAAAGGGGTTATCATTCCATTGTATAAGATTCTGATCAGACCACACTTTGACTATTGTTCTCCGATTTGGTCCCCAGGATTTGAAGGGGATAAGTTTACTGTGGAAAGGGTACAAAGGCAGACAACTAAGATGGTTTCAGGACTGTACAATGTTAGTTATGAGGATCGGCTGAGGGAATGTGGACTGCAGAGTTTGGCAGATAGAAGAAGGAGAGGTGATATGATTGAGACTTTTTAACTGTTGAAAGGTTTAACACTGGGGAGTTCTTTTGTTTGGTTGAAAAGCGAGAAGGAGTGATGACAAGAGGCCATCCCTGGAAGTTACGAAAGGAAACCATTAGCAAGGGGGTGAAGCGTGGTTTCTTTGCATGGAAGATGGTTGAACCATGGAATGTATTGCCTGGTGGAGAGGAGAGAGCGAGAACGGTCAATGAGTTTCAGGAGTGGTATGATAGATTTTGTGTTTCTTAGTGGGGGGGTGGGTGACCTCCCCTTGATGAGTCTTTATAGACTTTGTGTTTCTTAGGAAGGTCCTCCTATGATGAGTCTTTTGACTCCATAGAGGCCTGGATAATAGTAATAATAATAATAATAATAATATTTTTACCAAAGGTGATTTCCAAAAATGAAGATTAAAAAATATTAACAGGGATTTACTTAGATTTCTGTGAAATAAACTCTAGAACTAATTGTTTACATGCTATTATGTACTTCATTAATGCATAGATGATTTACACAATGCCCAGATGAATCATCTTATCATCTACATTACATTCAAAGATATTATTTTCTTCTATAGTCATACACTATGCTACAAATATATGCAGGTAAAGGATTAAAACAAAAATATAATTTTTTTTTGTCAAGTATAATTTAGACATTCTCTGTCCATGTGTATTTTGTTTCCTTGAGGTCAAGACTGTATGATCACTCTTTTAACTTGAGACAAAGTGTCTACCTCAATTATGGATTCATCTGATAATCTTTTTTTGATTTAGTGATTTTGGTTAATTTGGACTATCAGAAAGGCTACTATAAGGGCTATGATGTGAGTGAGTTGCATATTCAATTTTTCTGTTTTGCAGGAAATCAAATTTCAAGATGAGAAGCAGAGAACTCTGGTACTTTACTCAGACTAGCAAATTCAGAATTGCTTCAAAATATTTATTTTATAAATATTGTGTTGCAATTTCATTAGACTTCATTTCATAACTAAATGTACACTTGTTAGGTTATTTTTTTTTTTTTCAGGTAGTAGCTGTAGACAAGGATTTTGGACCTAACAGTGACATCACTTACTCTTTGGGAGATGGACGTGGGACTAATCGCTTCTACATTCATCCTAAAACTGGAACAATTGCAGCCAAGGAACTACTTTCAGCAGGGGAAACTTTTGATCTCACAGTAAGTTGGGTTATTTTAACATCTGGCTTCAAAAACCTTTTCATATTTTAAAAAGGATAATTTCTGAAAACATATAACAAGATATGAACTATTATTTAAAAAGAAATAAAAAAAATTTAGGTCAAGGCAGTAGATGGTGGGCGTCCGGAACGATCAGCCACAACACGAGTTCTTGTAGAGGTTGTACAGAAATTGAAAAAATCTCCTAATGTACCTATAGTGAAAGATATGGATTCACAAGCTGCTGTTGCTGAAAATGATAAGGTTGGCCATCTAGTAGCACTAATACAAGCTGAGGATGCTGATGGAGATAAACTATGGTATTCCATTGTAGGTAAGTAATGAACCATCTTGCTTTTATAATATGTGCTTTTGATGCTTTTACATTATGTTATAATATTCATTTATCAAATGTTATTAAATGTTTTCCTTAATTGAAAGTTTGAAAGATAAAGCTTTTTCATCTTTAATTCCTTTTCCTCCTCTACTTTTAATTTTCTTGTGATATCAAGAACTTCAAGTTACTTTTCATGCACTTGTTTCCCCTCTTTGAGAATGTTACAGTATAAAAGATTAAGTAATAGGATGATTTCTTGAGTTGAAATAATCTTTCTTGCTTTTAGTTTATTGTTGTTATTGGCCTTCCACCAACGTGCTAAGTTCATCTAGAACAACAATGTCATCAAGCATCCAAATTCATACATTACATATATGTAATGCTATTGCCAAATATGTTATATCAATTTTATGTTTGTAAAGAACACCCAGAGTAAATCCAACCCAACAGCCAAAAGTAAGTCACCTGTGGGAGGAATTGAACAATAGGTAAGCCATATACATGTTTTAAAACTATTGTGCTGTCTTACCAATCAGGCAAATATCTCATGCATTGAGTGTCAGCCTGGGTGAAGAACCATGGCTTATTTATGTATCACAGTTGCATGGTCAATCCCAGAATGGTCAACTTATATGGTTTTGTTTATACCATGGCTAATTTTTACCATATGTAACTATGAATGCTCAAGCAAATATGTTAAATCTTTATATATATATACATATATATATATATACTGTATATTGGTGTGGGTATCAGTCTATTAAACAATTACAAACAAATCTTATTAGATACATTACCATTTAACTTTCTTGCTTGTTGGAGTAAAACATCTAACACTGCCATTCATTCATATGGTTCTTTCTCTTAATGAAAACCAAGAACTCACTGTAAATATCTGGAAATCATTGATTAGATTGCTTAACATACTTCACAATCACCTGCTATAAAACAGTTAGAAAGTTTCCAGCTAATCTTCCAGCTTGGGATGCAGCATCCTAAAAGAGGAAAGTCACTAGTGGTGTGCTGCAGGGGTCTGTATTGAGTCATTGTTGTTCAGTTTGTATATTAATGATATTGTGATAGGTGTAAACTGATGATCTGTAACTGTTGCAGATGATACAAAATTGGGGAGAGCAATGCAGAGTCAAGCAGATGTTGTGGCTTTACAGGATGACTTGAATAGTTTTATGTGTTGGAAACAGTATAGAACTGTTTGTTCAATGTTGAAAAGTATAAGATTTTGAAATTTGGTAAGCAATGATGGGAGGCAGGTATACAATTAGTGGGAGAAACTTTAAAGTAGGTAGAGGAGATGAGAGATCTGGAAGTGGTGGCAGACAACAACCTGAAATTTAGTGGTCACATTCAAGAAGTTGTGTAGTCATCTCATTGGATAATGGCAATGCTGTGGAGGACCTTTACATGCTTCCATTGTATAAGGATTATGATTATGATTCCATTGTATAAGGCCTTGATCAAGCTTCGTATGGATTATTGTGTACAGATTTGGTCATTGGGTTTTTATGGGGACAAGGATATGTCAGAAAGGGTTCACAGAAGATTCACAAAGGTGCTAAGTGGTCTTTGAAATGTGGAGTATGAAGTTGGATTGAAAGAAATGTAAATTGCAAAGCCTCATGAATAGGTCAAGGAAGGAGGGTGGGATATGATTGAGCCAAAGTTAGTCTGGGGTTGTTACCGGGTTAACATAGAAGCAACTTTTCATAGAATGGGAGGGAGGAACATAAGAAGAGGTCATCTCTGGGAACTGTCTAAGGAGTGAGCAGAGAAGTGAGGAGTAGGTTCTTTTCATGACGAGTGATTGGTGAGTGTAATGCATTGCTTGAGTGTGTTATGAATGTAGACACATTGAATCAGTTCAGTGTGCTGGATATGGTGATTACCCTTACCTTATATGTGATAGTGAATACTACCTCCCATGATGAATCTCTTTTTCCATGGATGTCAGATGTTAATAATAATAATAAGAAGAAAAACAGTTTCCTAGAAGTACTTGAGGGGAAAAAACATCAGCTGGAAATGGGTCATCAGTTAGACCTGGTAGTCTGTAACACATGGATCATCAGTTATGCTTATTAGGTATTTTTGAAATTCTTGGGAGTTCTAGTATAATTCTGAGATAAAACTTTTATCTTTTTTGTATACTTTTTTTTTTGTACACATCTTTAGGAGAATTTGTTTGATATTTGTTAAATGACAAAGGACCTTTACTGTATCAAAGATGGAATGAATCGATGTAGAGAGCATGGATTGCAAAATGTTAAGGCAAATTGGTTGCTGAATTAAAAAGATGGTGATCCTGATTGGAGATTTTAATTATAGAATGTGGATTGGAAGGAGGAAATAGTGTATGGGAATGAGAGCAGTAAACTGAATTTCTGAGGGATAGCTATCGTAAGCAGCATGTAATGGTAGCAACTCAAGATTGACTGTTGGCTTTGGTGATATCCTCACAGGATCTGGTTATTAACACTTCATTAACAAGTGTGAAGCTACTGGTTGGGAAGAATGATCATGAGGTACTGGTTGAAGTGGGTTAGACAGAAAAAAAATGTGATATGTGTGGAATTATAAGATGGGTGATTATCAGAAGCTCCACAGTCACTAACTATTGATACCTTGGGTTGATGGGCTGTGCAGGACAGAAATGGACAGAGCATGGGAATTGATAAGAAAACATCTAACACAAGTGATGTATAACTGTGTATCAACAGCTAAGTGGATAAATGGAGCAGAACTGAAATGGATGAACAGTAAAATTGGGTGAGCAGTGTTGAAAAGGAAATTAAGAAGGTGGTCCAAGGCATTTGATAGTATTCAGATGCATGAGGAGTAACAAGTGCAAGCTAGATAGAACAAGCATGGTAAAGAAAGAAAAAGTGCTGTATGAGAGGAGACTGGCCAGTCAGGCCAAAGATAATTCAAGGGATTTCTTCTGCTATATATTAAGTAAGTGAAAGAATAATTATAGAAGGGTGACACTCGTAGATAGTTATGGTAGTGGAGTGACCATTTTTTCCCTCTTTTTTATGTTAAACCCATACACAAGAGGTTGGTTGGTCAACCTATAGTATGTTAATATCATGTATAAGTGATTTTGAACTCACCTGTTGATGAAATTATCTATCACCCAAAGACATTTATAGACATTTCTGCCTATATTGGAATTTAAACTTGTGACCTATTAGATGAAGAGTTGATTTGTCTAAATACCAGGTTGGTCCATTTGCAATTATATGTCTCAGTTATGCTAATGTGTTGAGAAAGGGAATGGCTCCTTATTATGCTGAGAATTTCACTATATAGCAACACATTGCCAGAGTTATCACCTAACAAAATTTGATCCTACTAATTCTACCAAAGAGTTAAATATAAACGCAGTACAGTAAAATACTTTTTTTTTAGGTTCTTCCTATCCCCATCTCTGCAAAACCATTACTGTGTGTGTGGGGGGGAGTCACTTTATTCTATTGCAAATTTTCTTACTAAGCCAATAATATCCAGATTATATCCCAACAAAACCAAGCATTCAAAAATTAATTCATTTACTTTTTTCTTTCTTTCTTTCTTTTTTTTTTTTTTTTGCAGGTGGAAACTTTGATAATGCTTTTCTCATACAACCTGATGTTGGAGTAGTCCTTATTGCTCGTCCTTTAGATTCTGAAACCAGACCTGATTATACCCTAAATATAAGTGTTACAGATGGTGTTCATAAAGTTTATCAAATGGTAATTTTAATCTCTCTCTCACCCCATCAGTCTTTGGAATGGATATTCACCACTAAAATAAAATTTAATAAATTTAATATATTTAAATATGAAAATATTTTTAAGAGAGTGGTATTATTTCATTGTTTTAAATAGATAACATCAATATAAAACTTTTCACAAAAGCATTTTATGTAGCTGTAAAATTAACTTAACCACAGTTGCATAAGAGTCAAAACTAGATAACAAGAGGGAGATTTCACCTAGCCTTGGGAGGAATGTGGAGAATCAACCAGGATTTCTGATCTGTCCAACCCTCACCTTCTTGTGGTGGACCCTGTAGTAAGTATTTGCTTGGATATTGAACAAATGAGGATGAACTGGCAATTTTGGATTTAGCCAAACAAATTGTATTTTGAATGACTTAAATGAAAACAAAATGATAGTAAAACACCTATAAAGCATTCTCCATTATTTAGAAGAAAATTAAGGTGAGTTCAGTGGGATGATAGTGTTACAGTTGACTTTTATTATTATTATTATGAACACCAGACCTCCATAGAGTCAAAAGACTCATCATAGAAGGTACACACTCTCACATACAGAGCTTATCAAACTGTGCTTTAAACTCATTCAACATGTTTGCATTCGATTTTTTCCAAACTGTCAGGAAGCGCATTTCACTCACCAGCCACCCTTCATGCAAAAAACCTGCTCCTTGCTCCCTTGCTTACACCTTTCTTATACAGTTTCCTGTGATGATGGCTTCTTGGTCTCCCCCTTCCCCAACACACACACACTACAAAAATTTTCTTTTCCATTAACAGTAACAACCCTTTACTAACTGGAATATGATGTTTCCATCATATTCCATTCTCTTTCTATTCATTAGGCTTTGCAAATTCATGGCACTTTGCATCCCCTCAATCTGTCTTCATAATCCACATTTCCAAAGACCATTTACCACCTTAACAGTCTTCTCTGGAGGACCTGTTCTAATATATCTTCATCTACATGAAACCATGTAGCCAAATCTGTGCACAATAATCCATATGAGGCCTAATTAATGTATTATACAATGGAACCAGAACCTCTTCATTTCTGTTTGTCAGGGTCCTTCACATGATTGCTATAATCTAAATGGCGACTCCTCGTGACCCCTTGAACTTCATACCACCAGATCGCTTATCTCCTCCATCTCCTTCAGAATTTCCCCATCAAGTATGCTTTGAATCCCACCACTGCCTACAAAATTTCATAACCTTACACTTTGTAACGTTGAATATTTCCACTCACTCTGATACCTACCTTGAAGGTACCCACCTAATAAACAACTGTCAATATAGATTCCGTCGCTGCTGATCATCAGGAGATCTACTCACATATGTCGCCCATCTCTGGACAAATGTCATAGAAGTTTAGTGATTCTCAGGTGGTTGCACTTGATATCTTCAAAGCTTTTGACTGGGTCTGGCACAAAGGCTTACTAAGCAAACTACCATTGTTTGGTCTGCTTCAGGACTTCTGTAGTTGGATTGCCAGCTTTCTGTCTGGATGCATACTCTGTGTGATGGTGGATGGTTCCTTATCCTCTCACCATTCAACTAATGCCAGGGTTCCACAAGGTTCTGTCCTCTCACCAACCTCTTCTGCTATATATATATATATATATATATATATATATATATATATATATATATATATATATAAAATGATCCGTAGTATTAACTCGGAATTGGGATATGTTTATATTTATATATACTGACTAGAACCGAGACTAGAATAACAATTAAATTTATTCAAAACGCAACATGTTTCATCGGATTGTCCGACTTCTTCAGACGTGGTAACATAGAAAGCAAATAAACACTATAAGAAACAATATTATAATAGTCGTTTTTATAGTGATACGATGTTTCTTATAGTGTTTATTTGCTTTCTATGTTCCCACGCCTGAAGAAGTCAGACAATTTGATGAAACATGTTGCGTTTTGAATAAATTTAATTGTTATTCTAGTCTCGGTTTTAGTCAGTATATATAAATATGAATATAATATATATATATATATATATATATATATATAATGACCTACTAATGCAATTGACTTCTAACCCAATAACGGCTTTATAGATGACAGCACATTGCGCTCCTCCCTTTCATTTTATTTATTTATTTATTTCATGTGTGAACTACAGAAAATGTAAGATCATACATATAAATGATTAAAAGCATACATTTAAAGAAATAGACATTAAAAGAATACAGATTAAAAGCATACATTAAGAGACAAAAATGCCACTTAACATAAAATATTACACAAAAACATAAAATGTCAAATTTCACTCATCCAGTGATTAATATACTTTAAAGCTGCATTACACTGCATTAAATCTTATTGGGTACATATATTATTAATGTCTATTAGGCAGCATTGCAGAAGATAATCCATGGTTTGTGTTTCACCACATGATTGGTCATGTAGTGAAACACAAACACAGCTACCATTCTGTGTAGCCCCCCATCTGGCATATTTTGCTTTGATCTGCCCATTCTGGAATGAAGTCTATTCAATGTCTTCCATCTATGCCAGTCTAGATGTTTCATTTGATAAGCTTTACTCTACACAACTCACCTCAACCTACCGAACATCAATCATCACTGCCCTCAATTCTGATCTCCAAGCCATCCTCAAACGGGGTTCAGATAACCTCGTCAATTTCAATGCTAATAAAACCCAGTTCTGCCTTATATCTCACAAAAAAAGAACCATTTTCTCCCAGTATTACTTTTGACAACACCCAAATATTTAGACAAGATGAAATTTCTCTTTTTGGAATTACTTGAGAGTAATTCCAAAGAGAGAGATTACTTTTGGAATTACATCAACCCTCTCCTGACATAAACACATCACAATAATTGCATCCTCAGCTTCTAAAAAACTAGGATTTCTCTTTTGCTCAAGATGTTAACTCACCTCTGAACATCTGTTAGCCTTATACAAATTGCAAATCTGCCAAGCTATTGACCCTGCCAAGATATGAACCCCCCACCCCTATGAGCTTCTTCAAAATGTTTGACTCAATGCACAGGAGAGCAATTAGACTTACTAATGACCCATCTCTTACCATCTCACTCCTCCCACTTTTGCACAGATGTTTTATTTCTGCAATATGTATATTCTATAAATATTTCCATGGGAAATGAAATGTTCATCCGAAATCCATCCATCCATCAGTGGCTTTAACAGGCACTTAAGTGCCCATAGCCTTCCAAGTATCCTTGGATTTCTTAACCATAATACAAGGATAAGGTTACCCCTATGCCTCTAAGTGTCTTATGTCTTAGGTGCGTGTGTTCAGTTTGTCTGTTCTGTGGGATGAAAAACCTGAGTTTCCAGGTGGAAAAAAAACCCTACCTCCTTATGAGACCAGTTAATTCACCTTTCATCAAAAGAGACCAGATAAAGCCTCACATCACTGATGGGAATCAAACCTGTATGGGCTCAACATAAAAAAAAAAAAAAAAAATACAATCTATTCAAGTCCTCCTGTAAGGTCACTAGCTTGACTCCTCATCATTCTCTCCAATTTTGCATCATCTGCAAACAATTGCATATCTCCAGTTAAAGCTGTCCCAATATCATTAATATACAAGTTGAACAACAATGGCTCCTAAACAGACCCCTTGTGGCACACTGCTAGTGACTTTCCTCTTTCAGGATATTGCACCCCTATATACAACTTGGTGATATCTGTGTGACAGCCATCACCTATCCATCTCACTAGTATATTATTCAGTTCTATCCATTTCAAGTTAGTTATCAGCTTGCCACGTGGCATTCTATCAAAAGCTTACGCAAAATCTAAATACACTACCACTGTATGTGCATCTCCCATGTCCAATGCATTCTTCACCTTGTTATAGTACAAATTGGTAAAACATGACCACACTTTAACAAGCCATGCTGATAATCACAGCATGGATTGTTAACTCATGGCTTCATTCATCCATTTGATACCCACCTTATTTATCCTTTTGACCTTTTGGAATACATTCACACATTGATGCTGTTAAATATCTCTTGGTCAGTGCCCAGTAGCTGTTATCAGCCCGCTTCTAGATCTCACATTACATCCCCTGTCCTCTTTAAGAAGAATGTCAATAGGTTTCTTCTTTCTCAACCCTCATCTGCACCTCACACATGACATTGATATGCTATACATTCTTGTACGTCTCGTGTGTGGGATAAGTATTCAACAAAATATCCTAGCTCTCACAACTTCTCTATAACCACAACTCCAGATTAAGATTGGCCTATAATTTGTAGCTGCAGCCTTATCATCACCTGAGTGAAGTGGAACAATTTTGCCTTCCTTCCACTCCTTTGGAACTTGTACTGTTGTAAGACTCTTGTTAAACAGGTATGTCAAGACTAACACCAACTTCATGGAACATCATCAAGTCCTATTGCCTTATTGACATCAAGCTTACTTATCTCAAAATTCCTCTACACTTGAACTTCACGTGATTTCACACCCAATGAGGATGAAACATCCTGATGAATTGTTCACCTGAATAACTCAACTATATCATCTGCAGCAGTTACTAATCTACCATCTTCACTCAGTACCATCATCTTACCATAATTATTCTTCTTCTATTTGTCACATATTGGAAAAACTCTCTAGGATTTTGTTTGGCCTGATTTGCAAATTTCTGCTTATACCAGTTTTGCTGTCCTTACCAACTGAGTCACCTTCCTGACCAGATCTTTATACTTTTCATGCGATTAATTATTACCATCTCCTCCTTCTTCTTCTTCTTACAGATTTTATGCTTCACTTTATTCATTCATTTGATACCCACCTTATCTATCCTTTTGACCTTTGGAATGCATTCACACATTGATGCTGTTAAATATCTCTTGGTCAGTGTCCGAGTAGCAATTATCTCCTTTTCATAACTCCCCATTCCATGCTACATCTCCAAGCTATCTCCTAAGTTTTTCATAATCCCTGTCCTTGTAGTTCCACATATATTCTCATATTTCCTCACAAAAGTCTTCATATATACTGTTCATATGAAGTTCATATGAACTGGGGTGTTGCATTTCCCACTAGTTCACGAACTAATGGGAAATGCAACACCTCACTCATAATCACATCCTCTGATGAAATCATGAGATCTAAAACTCTTTATTGTCACATCCCCTCCTTTGCATGCTGCTTAAGGAAGTTCTCTCAGAAACTCAAGAAATGAATGCTCTTTATATCCAAAAGCTATCTCTTCAGTCCAGTTTATATTACCATAATCAAAATCACCCATAATGGTTACTCTTCCTTTATTCACTAACTGAAGTTTCATTTATATTTTTTCATCACCAGCATCCACATTCCCTGCATATAGGAACATCAGAATATATATCTCCTAAATATCCCTTCTAGCCCTTTTTATCTTCATGGAACACGTGACACATTTTTATTTCTATTCCTGTCAGGATATCACCCCTCACCCAACTGTATTTCACTTATTCTGACAATATTTTTGGTGAATAATCAAAATCAGTAAAATAGTTACATCTCCCTTATTTCTGATTCTCTTGGGATTTATAAATAAGCACAGCAGTTCACTTTTTGGTCTATAACCAGTCCTGCTCATTTTGGTTGTTATTTCCCTAAACCTGCCCATGCCATTTATCTCACTTCTTTAGTTGAATGTAGACTTCTGTCTGTGCTATAGAATAGAGGCTGAATGAGTGTAAAATATGTCAAGGCATTATAGGATTAACTGTTAATTTTGGAAGTTTTACACATAATTGTGTGTGTGTGTGGCAGGGAGGTTACTCTCAGGATCAGAGGACTTGTTATTAGATAGATAGATATCAGTCTAAGCTATTCAGATTTTTCTCATGCTTTTCTGATGAAAGAGAAAATATGGAGTGAGCTGTTCTTGGTCAAGTGGAAATACTTTTATTGATTATCTTTGTTGCAGTAGTTGGAAGAAAAGAATAATGTCAGGAATAATGTCAACACTCAAAGTCAGCCTTGACTTTGAGTGTTGTTACAATAGCACCATTCTGGATGTGAGAGAGATGGGAAAATGGAGGGCATTAGTAAGGGAGCAGAAGATTTGACTGGCATTTAAACAGGAGACAAGATTACTACACTTGGCACTTGGCCCTTTTTGGAGTTTGATTGGATTTGATGATGGTCTTTTATTGAAGCTGTTGCATTCTTCATTCTAGGTTGAGTGTGAAGCTGGAGTTTAGGTTTTGCACCACTTGTGATATGCTGAATTATTTTTCTTGGACTAACTTGGCAAACTCATTGGGAAACTATGGTTTGGAAATGGTCTGAGTTTTCAGTGGAATAAAGTTGAAGGGCCTCATTCAAGTAAGATTATTTCAGTTCTGTTGACAGAGGTGTTTGGATCATAAGAGCAGAAATAGCCATCAGCCAAGGTAAAGGAAGTTTATAAATTATAGTTGTGATATTTCTGCCAGTTATGGTCTGAATTACCAAGAGGTGGTCTGAGAGCCATGATATCCACAGGCAAGACAACTGGTTAAAAAGAGATCAAGGGTGTTAAGAGAATGAATAGGATCATCTGATATTATTGGAAATGGAAAATTTGTGAAAGATCACTGTAGATACCTTGACATCTTTTCCATCTTGGTCAGTGACATTGGAAAAGGTAACCTAGTTTGAGCTCTGAATATGAAGTCTCTATAGAAGATGACGTCACTGACTGAGTATTTTGACTGCAAAAAATAAATTTCAAAGCAAATAATGAATAATGTTAAGTGATTATCAGAATATATATTTTTATGTGAGTTTTTTTTTTTTTTGTGTGTGAGGTTTGTTGCGTTTTGATATTTGTTAGTATTATTTTCTGAGGGCAGTTTGTTTAAAAAAATGTTTTTTGATCTGCAATGCTATCAAATTTATTTATGATGACTAGCATGCTTCAGTGTTAGGCAAGGGTTAATTAAAGTATGGGGGCAATGTAGTGTAGTGAAGGACATGCTTGTGAAAAGTTCATCATAGCTGGTCAGAATTCTTAACATTTTCATACACAATAATTGAAGAAAAGTTTCATGAAGATTGAGGTTTAAACCATTGTAATACTTAAAAAAATACATTCACTTTCACATGAATGTAAAAGTGATTACATGAAGAGGTAAGTCTTCTGACTGTTAATTTAAACATTTTACTCATTCTCTGAAATAAAGATCTTTGATCTTTATTTCAGCAGAAATAATGAAAGAATTAAACCAAGAACCAGTAATAGAAAAAATTAAAAAATATAAACATAAATGGATGGAACACATTCAAAGAATGAAACTAGAAAGATTACCAAAACAAGCTGTAAAGTACAAGCCATTATTATTATTATTATTATTATTATTATTATTATTATTATTATTATTATTCAGGCCTCCAAGGAGTCAAAAGACTCATCGAGGGAGGTCCTTCCTAAGACATAAAGTCTGTCAAGACTAATCGAGGGGAGATCCCCCACTGAGAAACACAAAGTCTATCATACCACTCTTTAAACTCACTGACTGTTCTCACTCCCACCACTCCATCAGGCAATGCATTCCACGGCTCAACCACCCTCCACACAAAGAAACCACTCCTTACCCTCTTGCTCACAGTTTCCTTTCGTAACTTCCAGGGATGGCCTCTTGTCATCACTCCTTCCCGCTGTTCATTAGTATAAAGCATATAAATGCCATTGTTTCTATACCCAGCATTATCCCTTCTAGACTCCACTGGGCTCAGTGTTACCTGACATTGTCTCCCTTCTCCCAAGTATCCATTCCCACAAGAGGCCACCCCTGCTATCATCCTCCCTGGGACACGTTGACTCGTTCAGAACAGCAATCACTCCAGATGCCTACGTCCTTCCTCATTCAAATGTAAACACTCTCCCGCATACAATTCCTCTCTTTCCTCAAATGCACTCCAAGCATCCACATATACCAGTCCTCTCTTGTCACACATTCTCGCTATTATGCCATTCAATATCACCGCTCTTCTGCTCAGCTCATCATTATCATTAGGAAAAAGAAAACCAAGACGTCCTCTTTAAAAGATTCAATGATGACTTCTAAGGCTGGAACAGGCCTTGATATGCATGATGATGATGATGAAAGATCTTTGATGTACAGGAGGAAAATGAGCAGGCAAAAGAACAGATCTGTGAATTACTGTAGAATTCATAGAGAAGCATAATGAGAAAGAGTATGTTGTCACTTGTATCATGTGGCAATATAAGAAACAGGATCCTGATTTGTAGAAATTAGAAGAAGACTGGTTTCATATGTGAAATCCAAAGAAATTCCTTGAAGATGTTAAAAGCAACATCCTGAGTTTCTCTGTAGCTATTCACCATGTTTATCCAAAGGTAAATGTCATTAAGAAAGAATGATCTTTCGTGGTAAACCTGTGGTGGAATCCATACTGGAATTACTGATTGCATGAGAGCTTTTATAATTATTACTACAGGTCACTCCAAGGAGTCCCCAGACTCAACAAGGGATGCCCTAATCATCATGTCAAGAACCATCCAAAACTTGCACAATATCCATCATCATCATTACCATGGATAACACCAAGGAGTCCCCCAGACCCATCTAAGGAGGCCCTAAACATCATGTCCAGAACTAGCCAACCTTTGCAGAGTATCACACTTTGCTTTGAACTCATTCACAGTCACGACACCCACAACACGCTCCCGCAACCCATTCCACCCATTCACCACTAACCAAGCAAAAAACCTAGTTCCTACACCCTTGCTAGCCACACTCCCACTCAGTTTCATGGATGATCCCCATTTCTCCTACCGACACACCTGTTATGAAAAACCTCCAAAACTTCAAAAAAAAGTTGTATGACTCAGTCATATCACCCCTTTCCCACCTATCAACCAGTTTCTGCAACCCACAAATCCCCAGCCTGTTCTTGTAAGATTCACTCCATAGACCTGTTACCATCCTGGTCACTCGCCTCCTGTTCCTCTCCACCTCCTCCTCATCAGCAAGAAACCCTGGTGCCTAGATCTGCGCACAGTAGTCAAATGGGGATCTCATCAAGGCTCAAAGAGGAACAATAACCTGCTTGTCTCTGTTCATCAAAGTATTTCCCAGTAACAAAGTGATCCAATGAGCTGTAATAGCACTTTTGCTATGTTTCCCTATATTTTAACCCTCCCATCCACCAACACTCCCAAGTCTTTGGGCTTTGTCAATTTTCTGCAGTACAGTTCCACCAATGCAGTATACAGCTGGAAATCCCTTCATCCCAAAATGCACAACTGTACACCTTGCTGACAATTGCCTGTCATCATAATAGTCTGCAACTCTATCCAAATCATTCTGCAAAACCCTGACATCATCTTTATTAACCATTGCTCCACCCGACTTTGCATCATCAGCAAGCAAGTGAATAGTTCCTCTCAAATCCTTTCCCACATTGTTAATGTACAAATTAAACAGCAGAGGTCCCAAAACAGAACCCCTCTGCATGCCACTAGTTATGCCACAAGCTCTCCCCTGGACTCCACTCCCGAATAAACCAATCTCCGATATCTCCCCATCAACCACCCTCAATTCCATAGCCACTTACTACGTCCACTGATCAGAACTCCATGTGATATCCTGTCAAAGGCCCGCCATCCCCATCCAACTCAGCCACCACTGTATTACAAAACATGAGCAAGCCACTGAGGCATGACCCACCCCCTCACAAAACCACGCTGTATCCGAAACAGTATCCCATCTCCATCCATTCACTCCTGTATTTCACTCCTGACCAACTTCTGCGATACTTGACAACTCCTGACATGCTGATCGGTCAGCAATTTGCCACATCAGTCCTGATTCCCCCCCCCCCCATCCAATAGAACCACTTTACCCTCCCTTCACCCCCTTGAGACTGACCCAGACTAAACAATACGGTCAAGGACACCAATAACTCCCCCACTACTTCACTTAAAGCTCAAGCCAGTATACCATCCAATCCCACAGCCACATTCACACCAAAGCTCTGTAATATGCCATGCACCTCCACCTCAGCTCTCGCATAAGCCCCCTGCCTCTCCCAGTTTTCAGGTCTACAAAGTTGGAAGAAATGGATTTATTCATATTCTGGTTTGAAGGACTCATATGTAACCAATTGGTTGATAATGGGATAGTTAGTTTAGATTTCTCTTCATCCTGTTGGAGGAGATAGCTGCTATATGTTTATAACTAGAAAAGTTACAGGCTAACGGTGTTAATAATTAATGCTGAATTTAGGCTAATTTTCCTGTTTTATAACACTAAGTTGTTATTTTTTATAGCTCCACATACAAGTAATTGATGTAAATGACCATCAGCCAGTTTTCACTCAGCAAACATACACAGTTGATATCTCAGAAAATGTTCATCTGGGAACTGAAATTATCCAACTTACAGCAACAGATGCTGACCAAGACAAAAGGCTTTTTTACAGTATTTACAATAGGTAATTTGTATTTGTTTAAGAGCCTAGTTTTTCCATGCTAATAAACAGTATATTTTCACATGTATATAAAATTCTCTATATTTCACTTAAACCACAGAATAAAAATTCAACTATTTGAATAAAACATTGAAAATATTAAATTCCAAATTATTTGCATCCTGATATGAAATATGATATATACACCACTTGACATTAATTTGCTGTTTTTCATTTGATATACAAGCTATGATTTCAACTAGTTTAAATCACTCATTAAATAATGATTTTTGACTTTAAATAAAATAAGAATTATTATTTTGAATGTCTATTTGTGGATTTATGCTTGATCTTTATGATTTATATTATGACTGTTTTTACATTAATCTTTTTACATTACTGTTAATCTTTTTTTAAAATGAAAAGATAATTACATTAGCTTTTTACATTAATCCTCCTAGTGGTTTCAACATTCTTTCAAATCCACCAAAATATGGATGTGAAGCATATGATAGAGTTTAGGTAACATAGCTAAGAAGTGTAAGCCATCTATTATTTCCATCACGAGGTCTGATAATCCTTCACACTCGGAACACTGAACTAGATTAACTCATATTAATGGCTGCATTTCAAAACCCATGCTGCAGAAAATAAGAAATATATAATTACACTGGTGTGTAAAACCTTAGGATGAACATTATTTCTGAAGATTACAACCACAAATTCAGATGAATCAAAGTGGTCACATGGTAGCACTCAGCAAGATAAAAGGCAAAAGGCTATGTGAAATTAATTGTGTTTGAAGGAAGCGCTTTTCTTGAAGGAATGAAGTTGCAAACTTGGATATCTTGTGATGTCTCAAAGACATCATCTAGATGATTTTATGTCATACATGACCATATCATATGCAACCATATCATACATAATGAGTAGACATACTCATGGAGACAGACAATATTAATTGAATCGAGTGGCCAGCACACTCCCCCAGATGTCAACTCCTAAGAACACATTTCGGATGCAATAAGAAGGTGCATTGCTGCTTGAAATTCCCCTCCAGAAAACAAACAAGGCCTTATCCTTGATCTGAAGGAAGAGTGCGCTAGTTTTCTGTAAGCACTGTACATTATTTCTTAGGAAATTTGCAGCCTTTGCCAAAAACGTATTGCAATTTAATTTGTATAAATGTTATAACACATTTCTGTGTAATATAATTAATTAGTATGCTGACAATAAATTTGACTACATTTTCATATGCAGGTAAAAATGTAGTTCGTCCTTAGCTTTTGGACACCAGTGTACTTACAATATTCAGGGTAGTTCAAACTGTAAACAGTCATATTAAATGCACTAAACATATGAAATATATTTTTAAATTTCTAATTCTTTTATCATATTAATTGCATGACAAAATTTGAGAATCTTCCATAATGTAATATATGCTTTTTTTTTATTATCTTTAAAAAAATAGCATCACTCGTGAATTCAAATAAACATGTAGGAAACAAATTATGTATGGTAATTATGTATTTAAATTATGTATGCTTGCTCCACCCTTTCTATGAGTTGCCTCAGCTTGCACTACCTAAGGGACCAGGTGCTGCACTATCCAGGTATTTGCTTACGCTTGCAATCGCCGAACTTTATATAGTTTCTATATTCAGCATGAAACTCTTTGAGTTTCTTATTCGGCTAAGAAACAATATGGGATATAATATCCCTTAACTTAAATAAGTTCATGTTGCCGAATTGAAGCCTTTGGCTCTATATATAATTAGTAATTTATTAGGACACCTTCTTGGTAATTCTCATAAAAGAGATGTAAGTTCTGTTCGCTACAAACTTGGTATTAACTAGGTCTACCTATTCACTGATGAGACCTCAAAAAAGGTTGAAACCGGTCTGGGTAGTGACCTCCTCTCATAATGGTGAACAATAATACAGCTCCTAGGAGCTAAGTTCACATTATGGGTAAATATCAAGAATAGTGATCAGAGCTTCTCCACCCTTTCTATGAGTTGCCTCAGCTTGCACTACCTAAGGGATCAGGTGCTGCACTATCCAAGTATTTGCTTACACTTGGAATCGCCAAACTTTATATAGTTTCTGTATTTGGCATGAAACTCTTTGAGTTTCTTATTCGACTAAGAAACAATATGGGATATAATATCCCTTAAATTAAATAAGTCATTCTTATAATTATTTTCACTGTTCACTTCTGAAAAATAGAAAATAATCTTCTTCAAGGAGAAAAAAAGAACATTGTGAATAAAATTTTGTTCTGAATAGACCTTGTCCAGTGAAGGAAAACATGCTTCATATTATTATTATTATTATCATCATCATCAAATTCCTGCCATGTACCCTCAAGGGGTGTCCAGGATATGATAGTACTGCATGAAAAAAATTACATCATTACTAACTTCCTATCTACAATTTTCCTCCAAATCAGTCTGTTACTTGTCAAGACCCCAACATTATCAGATCTTATATTTCTATCGTCTAAGGCATTTTGTATCATATCAATCCACCTATATCTCAGTCTTCCTCTGGGTCGTTTTGCTGCCAACCTGGCAGAGAACACTTGTTTTGCTAATCTTTCTTCGCCCATTCTGTTTAAGTGACCATACCACCTGAGATTAGCTCTGTTAACGCATTCCTGGATGCTGACAATATCAAGTTCTTTCCTAATATCCTCGTGTATAATATGATATTGCCATTGATGCCATCTGTTCACGCCTATAATCTTTCTCAGGACTCTCATATCTGCGGTCTCTAGTCTTTGGTCAAGTGTTTTACTTCTGACCCAGCTCTCAGATCCATAAGTTAAAACTGGTTTGAACACTGTCTTGTATACAGCTAATTAAGTGTTCCGACTAATTCTCTCTTATTCCATATGAATTTATTCAATTGACTTCCCACCATACCAGCTTTGCTGATTCTGTTGTCTATTTCTATATTTAATTTACCATCGTCAGTAAAAATCGTGCCTAAGTAGCTGAAATGTTTTACTTGTTCCACAGGTTCTCCATTCACTATACAGTTGATATTTTCAATGATTCTGCCTATTTTCATTGTCTTTGTCTTTTTATTGCTGACCTTCATACCATATCTATTACAACAGTTATTCAATTTAGTCAGAGGATCTTGCAGACTTGTAGCAGATTTATTTAGAAGTATAACATCATCCACATAAAGCAAAGAGCTGACAATAACATCTCCAATTTTGATATCATGTTTAATATCACTTTTCTTCATAATGTGATCCATATAGATAATGAATAACAGAGTGGATAATGTACATCCTTGTCTCACACCAGATTTCACATTAATTTTTCTCTTGGCACCTTGTCATATGCCTTTTCGAAATCGACAAAACTTAAATACAGATCTTTGTTATATTCCCATGCTTTCTTGACTATTTGTCGTAATGTGAAGATCTGATCCTGACAGCCTCTATTTGACCTGAATCCAGCTTGTTCTTCACCAAGCTTTTCTTCCACAATTCTTCTCAGCCGTTTCTCAAGTATACTTGCATAGATCTTGCCAGGAACACTCAGTAAGGAAATACCTCTGTAATTCTCACATTCAGTTTTATTTCCCTTTTTATATTTGGGTACTATGAGAGCTCTACTCCAATCATCTGGAATTTGTCCCTCCGTCCAGGCTTTCTGAACTATGCAGTGCAGCCACTGCAAGACTCTTATACCACCATACTTCAGCATTACTATCATATCCAGGATATGATAGTACTGCATGAAAAAAATTACATCATTACTAACTTCCTATCTACAATTAAAAATTCAACCATGTTTTCCGAAAAAAAAAAAAAAATACTCTACTTGAGACTGACTGCTATTCAAGAAGATTAGCCTGGTATTTTGTGTTGAATACTATGGTTACTCCTTCTTTTCCTTGATTGTCATTGCCTGAATATAACATTTTGTGTTTATTGCTCAGAAAGATCTCGCCAGTTTTTGTCTTTTTTGTTTCAGTCACCCCTATTATGTTGATCTGGTACTTATCTAATTCCTCAGCTAGCTCCATTTCTTTGCCATTCAGGCTTCTTATGTTGATAATACTAATCTTTAACTCTGGTGATGTTGAGTTGGGGTTTGTTTTCAGATTTGTTCCAGTAGCTGACTTTTCGCTGTTTGCCCTGGTTCCCCGGTGAAAACAACAGGGGCCTTGTTTAACCAGGCGACGCCCCAGCCGGCATGAAATTTTATCATGTTGTGCCATCATTTTTTATTTTGGTTTAACCAATAAGAATACAATTTGATCAGCTAAATCCCAAATTGCCAGCCCATCCTCGTTCGTTCAGTATCCAAGTAGATACCCAACAGGGTGTGCCACGAGAAGGTGAGGATTGGACATTAGATCAGAAGCCCTGGTTGGTTCTCCACATTCCTTTAAAGCTATGTGGAGGTGTCCTCTCAGTTATACAGCTTTGACCCTTAAGCACACCTTTTATTATTATTATTATCATTATTATTATTATTCAATATATTCCTGCAGTATGCAGAGGAAAATGTTACATATTCGAAAAGAAATACATGTTCTGTTAATTTTCATATTATGTACCATTTATGAAGCCACTCTTCTTTTACTATTTAAATTATACTAGATGAGCTATATCATTTTTGTATTAATCTTTTACCAAATTATGAGTAAACAAAGTTTATGCATTTTCTTCATAACTAGGCCACTTGTATATGTAGCCTGATGACTTCGCATCAAATTGTCCTATTATCCCATAAAACACACCACGCTTCTTTCTGATAGGTCTATTAATGTACCCTATTGGAAGTGGCTGTACATTATTATTATTATTCTAAGATCCCATGGAAGCAAAGACTCATCTAGAAGGTCCTTTTGTCATACACACAGCTCATCATACTGTGCCTTAAACTCATTCAAATTCTCTGCAGACACCTTCCTCTCAGGCAAGGCATTCCACTTATTCACATCTCTGCATGCAAAAAACCTGCTTCTCACACCCTCCTTATACAGCTTCCAGGGATGACCTCTGGTTCTTTCCTGATCTTCCACTGTTTTCTGTAAAACCTCTTCGACATTGATCCTATAACACCCCCCCCCCCTTACTAACTTTTAGGTCTCTATCATATCACCCCCTCTTTCCCCTATCCACTAGACACTGTAAATTGCATCTTCTCAACCTTTCCTCATATTCGATTTTCCAGAGATCAGAAACTACCTTAATCAGTCAACTATGGAAGCTTTGCAACATCTCTTCATCCTTTTGAAAGCCAGGTAACCAAATCTGTGCACTGTAGTGCATATGAGGCCTAATCAGAGCCTTATACAATGCAACAAGAATCTCCTTACTTCTACAAGTCATTGTCTTCTGCATCATTCCCAGAATTCTTTGTGTTGTCCTCACAATTTTGGCAATGTGTCCCCTAAATTTCAGATCCTCATCTACTATCACTCCAAGAGCTCTTATTTCCTCTGCATCCAACAATATATCTCCACCATGCATAAGTTCTACATCCCATCTTTGTTTCTGAAATTTTAAAACCTTACATTCTCCAACATTGAACTTGCATCCCTATTCCTGTGACCATTCACTCAATCTATTCAAGTCTTCTTGTAAGGTCACAACATCTTCTCTACCCTTCATAGCTTGTCCCAACTTTGCATCATCTGAAGACAACTGAATATCCCCATCCAAATCGTCATCAATTTGTGAACTGCTCATTAAGAAATTGCACTATATCTTCCACAGCAGTTGTTCGTATATCATTTCCTCCAATCAACATCATCCTTTCATAATCGTTCTTTTTTTGCTGGCTACATATCGAATGAACTCCCTAGGATTCTTTTTCACTTCATTAGCTGCTCATGCTTCACATTTGCTATCCTTACCAAACAATCATCTTGTAATTCTCATGGAATTGATTATTACCACTTCTCTTATGCTGCCTCCATAATGCCTTTTTTTTCCTCTATTGCATGTTTAATCTCTTCATTCATCCATTTCACACACCTACCTCATTTAACTTTCCGACTCTTGGAATACATTTAGACATTGCTTCTACTAGATAGTTCTTGAATATCCCCCCAAGCTACATTGATCACATTTCCAGCTAACTTTTCATAATCACCAACCTTGTAGTTCCACATATACCTTTTCTCACAGAAGAAAAGGGTATATGTGGAACATACCCTTTTCTTCTATATGTGGAATATATCCTCACACTGCTGGCAACCATCCAGGTAATCACTTCATGGTCACTTTCACCAACTGGAGGGTGATTTGGCACCTCATTTATAATTACATCCTCTGGTGACATGTTCAAATCTAAGACCCTCAATCTTCGTGTGCCCTCTGTTACATACTGTCTGAGGTAGCTGTCCTTCAAAAACTCAAGAAACTCATTTTCTTTAATTCCAGTTGGTATCTCATCATCCCAGTTTATATTGCCATAATTAAAATCATCCATAAAGATCATCCTTTTCTAATTCGCTTGGCTAATTTAATTATATATTTTATAGTCACTATCATCCACATTATCGGGTCTATAACAACATCTGACTAAGTATTTCATTCTATTCATCTCTATCTCACACCATACTGCTTGAAAACCACTGGCACTATTTTCCTCTTGCATCTCTACTTAGTATGAACATAACTCTTTCTCTATCATCATTAATATCATCATCATTATTAATGCAACCACTTCAATTGCCTTGTTTCTTACATTTCTAGCAGCTCATTCATGGATCTATAGCTAGTTCTACTGATATCACTTATTTGATGTGACCTCTCCATGCTTAACTCGAGCCATTTCTTTATTCTCCTTATTCATCTTAGAACCTTCTTCAAATCCAACTATTTTCACTTCATCCCAGGTCAATCCTTTCTCTTTTTGTCTACACATGCATTCACATACTCTTGGGACATCAACCTTTCTCATCCTGTGTTCCCTTGTCTACCCTGATCCTCCCTGTTTCCTTGTCTGTCTTGCACATCTGTTCTCTCATTCTCTATACTCATGCCACCCACTTCTTCATTCATAACCACCTCTTCAATCTCTACTGTCTTACTCCCCTGTTCTTCCACATTGCTTTCCACTTGATCAGATTCATTCTCTGCACTCACTTCTCTACCTTCCAGCAGCAGTCTCTCCAAATGACTCACACCAAAATCATTTAAATTCAGTCCATCACTCTTATACAATTCGCTTTGTCCATGAAACTCATTCCACACATTAGCAAACTATGCTCCTCTCTCCTCACACATTTCTGCTAACATATTTCATAATCTTTGCTCTCTGCCTCATCTCACCACTGTCATACCTGAGCAACATGCTTACCACCTTTCCTATCACACTATTATCTTTCATCCATCTAACAACCTTCTGATATCCAATCTGATGTGTTCTTTGTTTGCAGTCAAGTCACTTGTCCCTATTCCAACTACCAACTCTTTTGCTCACTTACTTCTCATATCCAATGCCTGAATCACTCTGCTCATTCTACCTCCAGTAAAACAAACTTTGTGCATCCTTTCATCCAGCACGCCTTTAATAATTGAATCACCATAAAATGCCACTCAAAGGTCTTTTGTTACCTCTTTTATGCCAATATTATTCATTTTCATCATTTTTACTCTTCTATGCATATCTTGAATTCTCTTAACTTCATTCTGCATCCATTTTATCTCTTGCCTTATCTTAACCAACTCAATTTTCAAATCTTGCATCACATTTTCGCTCTCATTTACTCTCTCAATTTTGTTGCCAGCTATACATGCTTGCTTGCAGTCAACATGCTCACCACCTTATCTTTAGCTGCACTTTGTCTTTTAACATCTGCTACATTCACATCACTTTCATCCTTCTTACCATTGATTCTTAAGTTTCTCAGATGACTCGTTCTCTTTTTTAAAACCTTTTTACTATTTTTTCACTGCTCTTTTATGCTGTCCTTTTCTATCAGATGAGCACTCATGATCCTCATGGCATTTTCGCTACTAACACTTTCAGTTATCAACATGTTAGCACTCATCAAGTCCTCATTCAGTTCACACTTTGCAAACACCTTCCTCCATGCATTTGCCTTAAATATTAGCAGTTTATCTATATTATAAAACGAGTCCATGTAGCACACCTCACATTTCGTGAAATGACTGAAATTGAAATTAAATTCCTGCATGGACAAAGCTGCTGTCATCTTTCCTTTGCCAGTTACTATGCTAAGCTCTAATTTCAACGAATCCATAGACAAACTTAAACAAAAAATCCCACCCTCTAATAACACTGCAAGTGCACACCTTTTACAGTAACTCTCATTCATGCCTATTTACCATTAATTATTTCAAAAAACTTATCTAAAACAGGAGCCTTCTTTACACACCACTACTTCTCTTGCAACACTAGTGATATCCAAACTGATTGCTACTATATGACCTTTGCATATAGTAGAAGTAATTCATTAAAGGCCAAAACCATTCTAGGCAGAGACCTTCCTAAAATGCATAGCAATATATTATTATTATTATTTTATTAACCTCCATGGAGTTAACAGATTCATTGTGGGAGGCCCACTCAACCAGCAACATGTCTATCATAATGAGCTTTGAGGTTATTTACACTACATGCATTCACAATGCGCTCTGGCAGTGCATTCCACTCACTAACAACTCTCCACATAAAAAATCTACTCCTCACCTTTCTTCACCACATCTTTAGACAACTTTCAGGGATGGTCCTCATTCTTCCCATCTTAACATCCACTCTTTTCTGTATTAATCTGATAGAATCCCTTAACTAACTTGAAGGTCCCAGTCATATCTCCTCTTTTTCCTCTTGTCCATCAACCTCAGCAATCCCCATTCTCTCAAATGCTCTTAATAATCAACATATACATGTCCATTATGGTATACTAGGCCCATTTGATGTGAAATCATCTGTCTCTGTATGCAGGTAGCCTTGTTATGATCAAACCTTTCTGAGTACAAGGTTGACTTGGCTAAAGTATTAAAACAAGATTATCATTTCTTGTTCAGTATAATTTACTTTATGCCAGCCTGGTTGGCCGAGTAATTAGCATATCCATGTACCCAGCCAAGAGTCTGCAGGTTCGAATCCCACCTAGGTGAAAGACATATGATTGTCTTTCACCTTCATACATTCATTCATACAAATATGTATACACTCTCCTAAGATGGACTGAGTCACCATCGAAGAAGTAGATCCAATTCTCCAGCAATGGAGAAGCCTTCACCCTGTAGTGGGTAAAAAGACAGCTTGATCATCATAATTTACTGTGTGTGTGTGGGGGGGGGGAACACAGTCTATATGCTCTATTCTTGTTTTACATTAAAATGTATACATTTTAACAAAGTGGAATACATACTTTATTCTCTAGTAAATAATATAAAATGTGAGTATTTTAAAATAAAGTTAAAGTATAATCTGTAATATTTGTAACTGAATAAGTTGCTTAACCCCCCCCCCTCCCTGCATCCTCAAAACAATAGTAGAATATCCAAACATAGCTGCGCTTTTTTTTTTTTTTTTTCAAATAGTCCTTTTTTTCCTTCACCTAAGATAATGCTGTCATATAATTTATCATTTTTCAATAATAGAACTGAAGTTATGAGTATCATAAATTAAGAAAATTACGAATTTTCTGTTTAGAATGGCCACTAATCAATCAAAAAAATGAAAACAAAACAAGTAATTTCTGATGCATGCCAAGACATTACTTGGCTCTTTAGTGTCTTTACTTTTCTTTCTCAAAAGTGGTGAGTAATCTGAGTTAGTTTTCATCGTGTTGCTAGGGCAGAAAGGATTATTACTTAGTGTATTTCTATGATAACTTATTTTGGAAATGGCAACCAGCAGTAGCAGCAGCCATAACATTGAGAACTTTTTTTTTTCATGCCATAAACAATTTTTGGTATGATAGAGGTTTGGTATGATAAATAGCAGAACAATCCTCAGAGTTAGTATGGACTGCCAAAAGAACTAATTTAGAGATATTAGAGATGATTGGAGAAGAAAGGACTCTGTTGAAAACCACCTACCTTGGTCACATATTAAGGCATGAATACCTATAAAAAACACTTTTAGAAGGAATGATACATGGGAAAAAGAAGAAGAGGAAGACAAAGAACAGATTTGATGGAGTAGTATCAAGGATTGGACCTTTTTTTGTGTGTTATGAAGCATGTAAGAGAGAATCACAAAACTGTACATTGTAGAAGCTCATGGTAATCAACCTCCTGGAAGGAGATGACACCTGACAAGACAGACATGATAAATATGTTGTCAGTTAAACGAACCATTCATGATGAGTCTGAGGCTTCGTGGAGGGTGCAACAATAATAATGATAAAAATAATGACACTTCAATTTAACCAACCCTTGCATATCACAAGACTTCTGATACAGCACCATGAAATTCTACCTCAATTATCTGACTCTTCATTTATCAGAATGGCAAATTTCCTTTCCTGTGTGATCAGATTAACAGTATATTATTGTCAGTACCGTCGACAGGGCATAGCATAGCGGCAGCCTGCCTCACGGCACAGCTTAATAAGTGCGCTCGTTCAGCCATATTGCGGTAGGTGCCGCCGCTACGCTAACAATTCATGTTAGCATAGCAAGTGCGGAAAGAAGTTTTTTTAAGCTTAAACTGATTAAAAATTATTTGCAAACAGCAATGATCCGAGAAAGATTGGTTGGTCTAGTATCGATAGAGGTGGACATAGCTTATAAATTAAATTTAGAAGATCTTATAAACAGTTTTATTGTGAGATATCCCTGTAGAGCAAACATTTAATTAATATTATTATGTAATCGTTTTGCATTAATGTTTCTCTTGTAATAAAAACAAAATAGCAATTGGAGATTTTCTTATATTTTTGTCTTATAATCCATTAGGGGTGATATTTAATTGTTTGTCTCAGTGCACAATCTAATCTGGCGACTTCCCTGATTATTGCATATTCTTAGCCATGACTTTTGTTTATCTACTTTTACATGCAATTTGCCTTGACTTGCATATACATCAGAGTCACCATCTTAATATGCACTTCATGGATATGAAGTGCATATTAAAATTGCAATTCTATTGATATACAGTATAATGAACATGAAGTGCACAAGAAGTGATATATTTCATCTACATTGATTGTTCTTTTATAGTACTTGCACCATATGAAAATTACAGACCACTAATTTTCAGGTCAAAATATATGGCTCTTGCATAAATGTTATTCACTCCTTTCCTTTTGTTATCATGTGAATTCAAGAAATCCACATTAGAATATTGTTCCCAAAATTGAGGTGGTGCACCCCTTGCACACTTGATTATATTTAGAAGAGCAATTTGCTTAATTGATGACCACTTTCTCACTGACTGCTTCCAGTCAATTTCCCACAGACACTTTGTTGCTGCATTGTGTCCTTTCTATAAGTATTTCCATGGGGCCACCTTCACTGATCTGGCCACTACCATTCCTCCATTTTTCAGTAATCATCTACAAACACGAGCAGCTGCTGCTCACACTCACATATAGTTTAGCACCAAACCTATCAAGCCAACTTCTTATCTACCTTCTTCTTTCCCTGCACCTGTTTTTCCCAACGAGTATAACCCTCAAGTGTTCATGAAACACATATCAATAAATTCCTTTCTTCATTCTAACCACCTTGACCACATGCAGCTTTATCATGCAATAGGTCTTCAAGCCTCTCATGTATACAACTAATATTAAAAAAAGAAAAAAAAAACCTCCACACGTTTCCATAGTTGAATCAAATGTTTTCAGCATATTTTACTGCTAAGAATCAAACAAGGTTTGGTTGTTTTCAAACTCTTTCATTGTTTTTTCTCAAAAGCAGAGTAAACTGCTTTTTTTTTAATTTTTTTTATTTTTGAAACTTTTCATAGTCACCAGATGGCATTTCACTGGAAAGTTGCATAAAGAAGGCTCCTCTTTCAGATAAATTTTTTCAATAATTAATTGTAAGTGTGTATGTTTATGAGTAAGAGTTACAGTAAACATTCTCCTGTTTCTTTAGATTTGTTTACAAAATTGTTAAACTTAGAACATGGTATAGTAACTGGTGAAGGAAGGATAGCAGTGGCTTTGTCTTTACAGGATTTTAATTTTGATTTCAGTCATTTCATGAAATGTGAGGTGTGCTATATGTATTTATTCGATTATGTAGATAAATTATGGATATTTAAGGCAGATGGAAAGAGGGTGTGTGCAGAGAGTGATCTGAATGAGGACTTCATGAGCAGTAACTATTGGAAACTGAAAGTATTATTACTAAGAATGCCATGAAGAGGTGAGTGCTTCTCTGATAGCAAAGGGGGACAGTGTAAAAGAGCAGCAAAAAATTTGGTAAAAAAGTTTTGAAAAAACAAATGAGTGATCTCAATGTAGCAGAAGTTGAAAAACAGAGTGTAATTAACAGTAAGGTGACAAGCAGCATTGATGGTGGACAAGAGTGTATGGCTGCCAATAAGATTGAGAGAGTGAAAAAATGATGCAAGATTTGAAAGCTGAGTTGGTTATGATGAGGCAAGAGATGAAACAGATGCAAAGTGAAATGAGGAGAATTGGAGATATGTGTGAATGAGTGAAGAAGATGAAAATGAATGATGTCGATATGAAAGAGGTAACAAGCGACTCGTGAGTGGCATTGTTTGCAAATTCGATTATTATAGGTGTGGTAAGTGAGAAGATGCACAAAGTTTGTTTTCCTGGAGGTAAAATGAATAGAGTGACTGAAGCGTTCGATGTAAGGAGTGAGCAAGCAAAAGAGTTGGTAATGGTAATAGGGACAAATGACTTGACGGGAAACAAGGAAAATGTAAGACTGAATATCAGGAGGTTGTTAAGAAGGATAAAAGATAATGATGTGATAGGAAAGGTAGTCAGTGTATTTCCCAGGTATGACAGTAATGAAATGAGCCACAGAGTGAAGATAAGTTAGTAGAAATGTATGAGGAGAAAGGAGTAGTACACTTTGATAGTGTGTAGAATGAATTCGAAGGACAAATTAAACTATATAAGAGAAAAGGACTGCAATTGTATGGTTTTGGTGTGAGTCATTTAGACTGCTGCTGCTGGAATGTAGAGAAATGAGTAAATCAAGTAAAAAGCAATGTGAAAGAGCAGGAGAGTAAGGAATGAGAGATTGCTTTTTACTTGATTTACTCATTTCTCTACATTCCAGCAGAGAGAGAGAGAGAGAAATGTAGAGAAATGAGTAAATCAAGTAAAAAGCAATGTGAAAGAGCAGGAGAGTAAGGAATGAGAGATTGAAGTGGTGGTTATGAATGAAGAAGTGGGTAATATGAATATAGAGAATGAGAGAACAAGTATGCAAGACAAAGAGGGAAATGGGAAGACTTGAGATAGACAGGGGAACACAGCATGAGAAAGGCTGATGCTCCAAGAGGATGTGAATGCATGTGTAGACAAAAAAGGGAAGGGGATGACCTGGGATCAAGTGAAAACAGTTGGATTTGAAGAGGATTCTAAGATGAATAAGGAGAAAAAGAAAGGGCTCATGTTAAGTATGGAGAAGTTGCATCTAATAAATGGTATTTGAAACGTGTTATAGATCCAGGAATGAGCTGTTATGTTTGTATACAAATGCTAAAAGTATAAGAAATAAGGCAAATGAAATGGTTGCATGAATTGAGTCTGTTCATCCAAAAATTGCTGCAATAAGTTAGACATGGTTGGATGAGGATGACATCCTTGCAAGAATAGAGATGAAAGGGTATGATGTGTTTCATGAAGGTAGAAAGGATAAAATAGGGAGGATGATAGAGAAAGAGTTATGCCCATACAAGTTAGAGATTCAAGAGGAGAATAATGGCAATGGTTTTGAGGCAATATAGTATGAGATAGAGGTGAATAGAATGAAATACTTAGTCCGATGTTGTTATAGACCTGGTAATTTGGATGGTAGTAACTATGAAATGTATAATCAAATTAGCCAAGCAAATAAGAAGAGGGTAATCATTATGGGCAATTTTAATTATGACAGTATAGACTGGGATGATAAGATAGCAACTGGAAGTAAAGAAAATGAATTTCTCCAGTTTTTGAGGACCAACTACTTCAGGCAGTATGTAACAGAGGGCACACGAGATTTGAGGTTCTTGGATTTGATCATCTCATCATAGGATGTTATTATAAATAAGGTGTCAAATCAACCTCCAGTTGGTGAGAGTGACCATAAAGTGATTACCTGGGAGGATGCCGACAGCGTAAGGATCTCTGTGAGAAAAGGATATATGTGGAATTTAATGGTTGATAATTATGAGAACCTCAGAAGACAACTTGCAAGTATAGGATGGGATGAGCAGTGGGCGGGAAAGGAGATCAACGCTGCTTGGTTGATATTCAAGAATTGTCTAGTAGAAGCAATGTCTAAATGTATTCCAAGGGTCAGAAGGTCAAATAAGGTAGTTGTGAAATGAATGAATGAAGAGATTAAACTTGCAATACAGAGGAAAAGAGCATTAGAGGCAACATAAGAAGAGTGGTAATAATCAATTCCATGAGGATTACAAAGAAATGGCAAGGAGGGTGACTTGGTTGGTAAGGGTAGCAAAAGTGAAGTATGAGTAGCAGTTAGCTAACAAAGCCAAAAAAAAAAAAAAAAAAAAAAAAAAATCCCAGGGAGTTCTTTCGATATGTAGACCAAAAATAAGAATGATTATGGTAGGATAGCACTGACTGGAGAAAATGGTATAATAACAACTGCTGAAGAGGATATAGTTGAGATATTTATTGAGCAGTTCATAAAGGTCTTTCATTCTTGTGAATGTAACATCATGGTGAGTTTTAGAACCGTTGATGATGAGGAGAAGAGACTGACTTTAAATGAGCAAGTGGTATATGGGGATTTGAGCAAACTTGATGTTAATAGAGCTGTAGGACTTGGTAATATATCACCATATATTTTGAAGGAATGTTCCATGGAGTTGTCATCTGCCTTGACATATTTGTTTAGTATAAGTCTTGTATTGGGTGAAGTTCGAAAGGAGTGGAGGAAAGGCAAGAATTATTTTGCTTCATAAGGGAGGTTGTGATTAAAGTGTTGGAGAGGCTGGTGAAACCAGTATCCAGAATTGGGTTGACAACCATATTAATATTTTTCATGGATAGCATAGATATCCTAAAGGGAGGTCATGTTTTAGTAATCTACTTAATTATTACAGCAAGGTGACAGTAGCATTCAACATGGGAGATGGATATATGAGAGTGGTCTGAAAAGTTCTCATCCTAACAATAAAAAAAACGAATTTATAATTTCGAAATTATTTTTATTTTTCAACATAATATCGTTAGTGCATGAGAAATTGTGAAAGAATATTTGTTAGCAGCAATGGTAAGTTGTATACCATGAGTGAAGAAGAGGACACAATTCGGAGTAAAGTGGATGACAAACATTATTAAACAGGAATTGCATGTGAAAAAGAGGATATAGAAGAGATATAAGGAGACAGGTGAAGAGAGGATGCGTGAAGAATATAAGACACAGGCCAGAAGAGTGACTAGTGTGGTAAGGAAAGCGAAACTGGAATATGAGGAGATTGGCCCTAAGATCCAAAAAAAATCCTAGGGAATTTTTTAGCTATGTGGCCAGTAGGAGGAGAAATGACTGTGGAAGAATGATATTGTGGAATAAAAATGGGAATAGAGTGACTGATGCAGAGGACATAGTGGAATTGTTCAATAACCACTTTATTGGAGTATTTCATCCTGGAGGAGTCAGTTTTAATGCTAGAGGGATAGGGCAGGTTCAAGGTTTAGAGGTACAGGAGGAGAGTGTGTTTCAGATACTGAGAACTCTGGATGTCAATAAAGCTTTTGGACTGGATGGTATTTCACCATGAGTTTTGAGAGAATGTGCTAGGGAACTGACAGTGCCTTTAACCTGGCTTTTCAATGAAAGCCTGGCTTCGGCAAAGGTGCCCAGGGAATGGAAAGAAGGTAAGATAGTGCCATTGCATAAGGGGGGTAACAGACTGGAAGTGTCTAATTATAGACCAGTCTGTGTCTCATCAGTAGTTGTTAAGATCTTGGAGAAAGTAGTGAGGGACCGTATACAGCACTGGGCAGATGAGGGTAATGTTATCTGTGAGAATCAACATGGATTTGTGAACGGGTGCTCTTGTTTTAGCAATATGCTAGCCTTTTATAATAAAGTTACAAGAACATTAGATGAGGGAAAGGCATATACTGCAATTTTCTTAGACTTAGCAAAGGCATTTGACAGGGTGCCACATGATAAGCTGATATTTAAGTTGCAACACATGGGTCTGGATGTCAGATTGGTCAACTGGATTCAGGATTGGCTGTCCAGTAGGTATCAGAGAGTTGTGTATGGTGGAGCAGTTTCAAGGAGGCAGAGGGTTACAAGTGGGGTCCCACAGGGCTCAGTACTGGGACCTATATTGTTTAACCTTTATATCAATGACATTGCCAGTGGATTGCAAGGGGATATTCAGTTGTTTGTGGATGATGCGAAGTTGGGAAGGATTATTAGTAATAGTGCAGATGTGGTAACCCTGCAAGAGGATTTGAATAAGCTAGATAGATGGGTAAATGAATGGGGGTATCGGTTTAATGGAGCAAAATGTAAGGTCTTGAGGTTTAGGAAACATCGATGGGATGCTGCATACTCTATGGGAGGAGTTATACTGGAGGAAGTTGGGGAGACAAGAGATCTGGGGTTGGTGATTGATAGAAATCTGAAGTTTAGGGGACATATTGCAAAGGTGGTGAAGTTAACACAGAGGATTGCTGCAATTATGAGAAGGACACTGACCTGCAGAGATAAGAGGGTTATCATTCCGTTGTATAAGTCTCTGATCAGACCACACTTGGATTATTGTTCTCAGATTTGGTCCCCAGGATTTGAAGGGGATAAATTAACTGTCGAAAAGATACAAAGACGGATGACAAAGATGGTCTCAGGACTGTACAAGGTTAGTTATGAGAATTGGCTGAGGGAATGTGGTCTGCAGAGTTTGGCGGATAGAAGAAGGAGAGGTGATATGATTGAGACTTTTAAACTGTTGAGAGGTGGTTACAGGGTTGACACCGGGGGGTTCTTTCACTTGGTTGAACAGCAGGAAGGAGTGATGACAAGAGGCTATCCCTGGAAGTTACGAAAGGAAACTGTGAGCAAGAGGGTGAGGAGTGGTTTCTTTGCATGGAGGGTGGTTGAGCCGTGGAATGCATTTACCTGATAGAGTGGTGAGGATGAGAATGGTCAATGAGTTTAAGGAGTGGTATGATAGACTTTGTGTTTCTTAGGGGTAACCTTCCCTCGATGAGTCTTGACAGACTTTATGTTCTTATGAAAGACCTCCCATGATGAGTCTTTTGACTCCATGGAGGCCTGAATAGTAATAATAATAATAATAATAATCTCCCTTAAGACTAATACGTTTATCACAGTGATGGTCCAGTGCCATTATCCTGTCCCTGTAGTTCTCAGTAAGATCTGCAAAATATCCGTCTACAGCTGCAATCACCTCTTGATTCGAAGAAAAATGCTGACCAGTGAGGAAGAGTTTTTTAAGAGATAGAAGTCAGAGGGAGCCAAATCTGCGGAATAGAGTGTATATTCCAGCAATTCATAGTGCAGATCCCTTAATATTCCCATTGCCAAAACATATTTGTGTGGCAGGTGCATTTTCCTGATGAAACATGATTTTTTCTTCAAACCAGGTCCTTTCTCGCAAATTTTTTTGTCTAGTCTGGTTAAAAGATCGGAATAATATTCCCCAGAATATTATTCCGATTAAACAAAATGCCTTTGGCATCTCAAAACACTGATGCCATGACCTTTCCTGCTGATGGAACCGACTTTGTCTTCTTTTGGCGCTGAACAACAGGCTTCTGTCCACTGTTTTGACTGCTGTTTGGATTCTGGTGTGTAATGGTGAAACCAAGTCTCATCCGTAGTAATAAATTGACGCACATAATAGGTTTTATTCTTGTTAAAATACTCGAGCACTGTTCAGGGATTTTTGTGTGAGTGCGTTTTTGATCTACTGCTTTTTCATTTGCAAATCTTCATGCAAAATATATTCTACATGTTCTTCTGAAATGCCTATAGTCTCAGCAATTTCACTCACTTCGACTGCCGGTCATCCAATATTATATCGTGCACTTGATCAGTGATTTCTGGTGTTGTTACTTTTTATACATCCTTCATGTGGATCATCTTCAAGGCTGGTACAGCCATGTTTAAACTTGGCATCCAATTTCTTAATTGTCAAAAACAAAGGAGAAGAGTGTACATAAACTTTTATGAACCTTGAATGTATTTCTTTTGGCATTAAATCTTCTTTTACAAAGAATTTTATAACTGCACAATATCCAGATACTCAATTTTATCCATTTCAAGGGATACAGACAACACTTTTGCTTCAGACAACTGTATAAAACAAACTGCTTGATAGAATTACTTGCAATTGGATGCTTAGACAGATGTACCAACTTAGAAAAAAAAAATCTTGCAGACAGTGTTGCCATCTATGGCCGAGGCAGAGAACTTTTCACACCACCCTCATACAGTAGTATACTTAGACTTTGCAAAGGCTTTTGATAGATTACTACATGACAAGTTGATGATCAAACTAGAGCAGATGGGGTTGGATATTAGACTAGTGCATTGGATTGGAGTTGGCTGTCTCACAGGTATCAGCAAATTGTGTTTGGGGTAGCAATATCCCTGAAGAAGAAAGCCACTAATGGTGTGCCTCAGCAGTCTGTTTTTGTGGTATTGCTGCTTATCCTGTATGTTGATGATATTTGGGAAGTTTTGGATTGGAATATTCAGTTGCTTGCAATTGATGCAAAGTTGGAATGAACTATGAGCACTAGAGCAGATGTGCTGCCTTAGAAGAAACTTGAACAGTCTGAGTGAATGGACATGGGAGTGGGTATGCCAGTTCAATGTTGCAAAATGTAAGGTGTTTTAAAATTTGAAAAACAAGGATGGAATGTAGAATTTATGCTTGGTGGGGATATATTGTTGGAGGCAGAGGAAATAAGGTATCGTGGAATGATGGTGGATAAGGATCTAAAATTTAAAGGACTCATTGCCAAAATTGTGAGGACAACACAATAAAATCTGGGAATATTGCGGTGGACTCTGACTTGTAGAAGTAAGAGATTCTTGTTCCATTGTATGAAACTAGGCCACATATGGACTACTGTGTACAGATTTGGTCACCTGGTTTTCAAAAGGACAAAGAGATGTTAGAAATGGTCCAGAGATGATTGACTAAGGTAGTTTCTGGTCTCTGGAATTGAATATGAGGAAAGGTTGAGAAAATGAAATTTACACTAGTGAATAGGAGGAAGTTCATGGGAGAACAAGGGAGTGAGAAGCAGCCTTTCTGCATGTAGAATTGTGAATTATTGGAATGCCTTGCCTGAGAGTGTGGTGTCTGAAGAGAATTTGAATGTGTTTAAGCAATATATGATGAGCTGTGTGTATGACAAAGTGACCTCCTAGATGAATCTTTGATTTCTTGGGGTCTTGGGATGATAATTATAATAATGTTTTTCTTATTAATATGATATTCATGTTTTTCATTTTTATCCTGTGAATAACCAAATGATGACCACTCTTTAATTCTCCCTCTCCAAGATATTCATGCATCCTGAGCTTACCATTAGGATATCACTCACCAGTGATATATTCAATAAAATTACTTTTCTTATTTCTTGTGTCTGATATTCATGTGCATTTGTTAATATTTATGTTGAAACATTCTGTATTCTGAAGAGAAATTTAGGAAAGACCAGCTTTTCCTTATTTTTTATGTCAGCTAACTTCTCTAGTGACTCAAAATATTCCTTCTTTTTTTTTCCCTTAGTAGAAACTTAAAGAGCATAGACTCTATTTTAAAATTTGCCTTCATCACTTTGCTTGAAATTGCTTGCTCTTCCAGAAGTTTATCTTCATATTTAATGTTGAATGCTATAGATACTTTTTTCTTTCCTTGATTGCTGTTGCCTGAATATAACATCTTATAGTTATTATTTAACAGATTTCACTGACTTTAGTCTTCTTTGTTACAGTAACACCAACTGTCTGAATGTTGTGATCCACATATTTGGTGTTGCTGTAACAAGTAGACAGGTACCAGGTAATTTTAAATTCTTGATTACCTGAATATTTTATGCAATTTTTAATTATAAAATTAGTTTGCTACTCTGCTTTATCTTTGTCTGTATTTTATGCTATTTAATTAAATAGCTGATATGCACATTCTCTGTATATGATTTTAAAGGGTCTGTTTTTTTTTTTTTTTTGTATTATATTATTTTATTTTTATAGTGCCAGTCCTCAATCATTGCCGATATTCCATGTCGACTCTACACGTGGAATCATCTCTATGTCGCGATCACTTGATCACGAAACTATGCAGCGCCATATTTTGACATTAATGGTAAAAGATCATGGTACCCCATCCAAGCGAGGATTTTGTCGGGTAATTGTAAATGTTCAAGATTACAATGACCATGCTCCTCAGTTTTTATCTACTCTCTTTGAAGGACAAGTGTATGAAACAGCTGCACTTGGAACCTTTGTGACCCAAGTACTTGCAGTTGATAAAGATAAAGGAGCAAATGCACATATAACCTTCTCTGTTGTATCAGGTATGAATTAAGTCTTTCATATCATAACTATGTGTGTGTAAATATATGTATATCTATTAAGCAATTTTGGGTGAAAGCGTCTTACTAGATTAAATATTTAAGCTGTTATGAAATGAAATCTGAAGACATTCTTTATAAATCGCATGTCGCATAATTGTAGCACCAAAAATTTCTAACAAGAGAACCATCAATGTGTCATGTGAAAACCTCGTTTCAAATTATGCTTGATTAGAATTCACATCAGGTAATACTCCTGTGCAAAATTGTAGTTGCCAGTTCCAAATTTAAGTGTCTGGGTGGGGGGATGCAATATTATGAATTTTTGTACATTGTACACTTGAATTCAAATAACACATGCTCCTTGTGGTAAAATTACAGAGACTACTATTGTGTTGAAGTAAAAAACTGAACTTTCTGACAGGTTTCATATTCAGGTCATCATTAATTTGGAATATTTCTCTCTTCCTGTGTGTGTGTGCGTGCGTGCGTGCGTGCTTGCCATTGTCTCGCTCATTTGGTCAGCTGTGATCCTAATAGCATGACCTTCAGTGGAAAAAAAAAAAAAATACATCAAAGCTATAGTCCTGTTTTTTATGGCCAAAGATCTTTTTTGACATAATAGCTGAAGAAATTTTTATGGATAAATGAAGTAATGCAATTTGCAAAGTCTTGTAAATAGGAGGAAGAGAGGGGATATGATTGAGACATTTAAGTTGATAAAGGGTTGTTAACAGGTTAATGTGAAAGGAATTTTTTGTAAAATGGGAGATGGGGATAGAACAAGAAGAGGACAAACCTGGATTCGGTATAAGGAAGGTATGAGACCGTGTTGCCTGACATTGTGATGAGTGCAGATACAGTGAATGAATTTAAAGCACAGTTTGATGAACTTCATATTAACATTATTTACCTCTCATGATGAATATTTTGACTTTATGGAGGTCTAGTGTTGATGATAATAATAGCACACTGTTGTCTAAAACACTGAGGATGAACACTATTTCTGATGATTACGACCACAAATTCAGATGAATTAGCTTGTCGCAGTTTGTATAGCTGCCAATTTTGAGTAGAAAGCAGATACATACAGCTGTTTGCAGAGGTCACATGATAGCACTCAACAGGATAAAAGGCTGTGCTAGGCAAATCATGTTTGAAAGAATAATTTTGCAAAATTCGATGTCTTGTAATATCTCAAAGACATTACATGATATCGTGAAATCCTCCTCATGAAATCATCTAGATCAGGGGTTGGCAAATTTGTGAGATGGAAGAGCCAAACCTGTCCCACATGACAATTTAAAAATTATTCGAGAGCCATAAATATATTTTTACAAATAAGGAAAATTTAAAGTAATATTATAGTAAATGTATAGTAATATATAACAAGTTATAATATTAATTATATCTTTATTAAATGAAGAAAAAATCACAAAAAAATTGCTCTCATTGGTTTTAATCAGTGTGAGCAATGAGCTTGCATTTCCTTACAAAGTCTCTGTATTTCCAGTTTGTAACTAGTCATTTTTAATTTAAGACATGATTCCAAGTTGGCATCAGTAATTTGGCTCCTCAATTTACATTTAACAAAATGCATGGTGGAAAACGATTGCTCACATAAATATGTAGACCCGAAGATACTGAGAACACCAAATGCAAATTTTTTTCAACTCATGATATGAGTCCAGAAGACTATTCCAAGTATTGAAAATCATTGAGTCTGCCTTCTGTAGTTCTTTTATGGCAGTCTGCTTGTGCTGTGAAATCAGACTGCATTTTTCTTTTTCCAGTTCTATTTCAGTACCAAGACGCACAAATTTGGAGCTACATCATAAGTCTTTGCTTGTCAAGTCCAGCAATTGTATTTCAAAATTAGCTGTGTCAATATCAAACGGAGAAAAATTTAATTCCTTCACATTGGCATTAAGAGGATTTGTAATAAAAGCTAGTGTTGCTTTATTATTTCTGAATTCCTGAAACCTTTGAAGAAAAGATTCTCTCATGTTTAAAACTGCTGTCTTGAAATAATCTTTGTTAATAAGGGCATTGTTTTCTCAGCAATATTGAGACAAGTTCAATTAGAGACTTGACCCACTAGCGCCACCAGAGGGGGCGCTAGTGGGTCAAGCGCTACGAACGTGTTTTGAAGAGCTCCTGATTCAGATAAGTTTTACTAGGAATAATTAAGTATATATGCGTAATTGTTTAAGTAAGAGCGGCTGTAAACGTTGTACGCTACCGATATTATTAGTGTGGGGTTTTTTTCCTTGCTTAAACTAAATACGAAAACGTTAATATTAGACCTAGTAACCTGCAGAGAAAAAAAAAAAAAATGGCGGCGGCATTGTCATTCCATGATTTTAATTTGGATTTCAGTCGGTTCGTTAAGTGTGAGGTCTGTTATATGTATTCCTTCGACTACATAAATGATTTGTGGATGTTTAGTGTGGATGGAAGAAGGGTGTGTGCGAAATGTGACCTGAACGAGGAATTGATGAATGCGAATATGAAGTTGATGACAGAAAGTGCTGGTACCGATTGTGTCGTGAGTGCACGTTTGAAAGAGGAGGATGGCGAGAAAGACAGGCGAAAAAATGTTAAAAAATCAGGAAAAAAGAAAAAGAGCGATTTGACAACCGTAACGGATGTTAAAAGGGACGAAAGTGAGGCGGAAAGAAACGAAATTGAGAGAACGAATGAAAGTAGAAATGGCGTGCTGCAGAAATCGCAAGTAAAAAAAATCGAAAGAATGAATGATAGCGAAAAAAGAATGACTGATGGCGAAAGTTGGACGCATGTTGGAACGAAAGTACTGAACCAAAGAAAGATGAATGACAGTAAAAGTGAGAAGAATGATAGCGAAAGTTGGACGCATGTTAGTCCGAAAGTACGGAAACAAAGAAAGATATGTGAGAGTGAAAGTGAGAAAAATGATAGTGAAAGTTGGACGTATGTTGGACCGAAAGTACGGAAACAAAGAAGGATGAATGAGAGGGAAAGTGAGAAGAGGGAGTCGAGAGTTAGAAAGTTAGAAAGATTTAATGATAGAGTGAATGTGTCGCGAGGTTCAGAAGGTGAATTGGATTGGATGAAGCAAGAAATGAAATGGATGCGGAATGAAATTAAGAGAATTCAGGTCAAAACTATTAAAATAAATCATGATGGCATGAAAGAGATAACAAAAGATGAGCGAGTGGCGTTGTATGGCGACTCCATTATTAAAGGTGTGCTAGAGGATAAAATGCACAAGGTATGTTTTCCAGGCGGTAAAATGAGTAGAGTGATTGAGGCATTGAATATGAGGCGGGAACGAGCAAAAGAGTTAATTGTATTAATTGGTACGAATGATTTGAGAGAGAACAAAGAGCATGTCAAAATGAATGTCAGGAGACTGCTTAGAAAGATAAAGGAGAATAGTGTGACAGGAAGGGTGGTCAGTGTGTTGCCTAGGTATGATTGTGGTGAAATGAGGCGGAGAGCAAGGATTATGAATGATATTCTGGCTGAAATGTGTGAGGAGATGGGAGTACAGTTTGTTAATGTGTGGAATGAGTTTGAGGGACGAAGTGAGCTGTATGGGAGCGATGGACTGCATTTGAGTGGTTATGGTGTGAGTCGCTTGGAGAGACTGCTGCTGGAAGGTAGAGAAGTGAATAGAGAGAATGAATCAGATCGAGAGGGGAGTGATGTGGAAGAGCAGGAGAGTAAGACAGGAGAGATTGAAGGAGTGGAAATGAATGTGGAAGTGAGTGGTATGAGTATAGAAAATGAGAGAATGGGTGTGCAAGAGGAGCAGGGAAACGGCGAGGCTCAGGGTGGACAGGGATACACAGCGTGAGAAAGGTGGATGCTCCAAGAGGAGGTGAGAGAATGTGTAGGCAGGAAAGTAATGGGATGATCAGGGATCAAAAGGAAACAGATGGAATTGCAAAGGGTTCTAAAATGAAGAAGCAGAAAGGGAAATGGCCCCAGTCCAGCATGGAGAGATCACATCGAGTGAGTGGTATCAGTGGAACTAGCTGTAGATCCAGAAATGAGTTGTTGTGTTTGTATACCAATGCTAGAAGTATAAGAAACAAGGCGGATGAAATGGTTGCACTAATTGCGTCTGTGCACCCAGAGATTGTCGGAATAAGTGAGACATGGTTAGATGAGGATGACATCCTGACAGGAATAGAGATGGAAAGGTATGATGTGTTTCGTGAGGATAGAAGGGGTAAAAAGGGAGGGGGAGTGCTATTGATGATAGAGAAAGAGTTATGTCCATACAAGGTAGAGATGCAAGAGGGAAATGGGGCCAGTGGTTTTGAGGCAGTATGGTGTGAGATAGAGGTGATAGAATCAAATACTTGGTGGGATGTTGTTATAGACCTGGCAATGTGGATGGTGGTGATAGTGAAATGTATAGTCAAATAAGCCAAGCAAATAAGAAAAGGGTGATTATTATGGGTGATTTTAATTATGGCAATATAGACTGGAATGAAGAGATAGCTACTGGAAGTAAAGAAAATGAGTTTCTTGAGTTTTTGAGGGATAACTACCTCAGACAGTATGTAACAGAGGGCACAAGAGGATTAAGGGTCTTGGATTTGGTCATCTCATCGGAGGATGTAATTATCAATGAGGTATCAAATCATCCACCAATTGGTGAAAGTGACCATGAGGTGATTACTTGGGTGGTTGCCAGCAGTGCAAGGACCCCTGTGAAAAAAGGGTATATGTGGAACTACAAGGGGGGTGATTATGAAGAGCTCAGGAGACAGCTTGCAGGTGTAGCATGGAATGAGGAGTTAGCTGGAAAAGAGATCAATGCAGCTTGGGGGATTTTAAAAAAATATTTAGTGGATGCAATGTCTAAATGTATACCACGGGTGAGAAGGTTAAATAAGTTAGGTGTGAGATGGATGAATAAAGAGATTAAGCATGCAATACAGAGAAAAAGGGCATTGTGGAGGCAGCATAAGAGAAGGAAGTAACCAATTTCATGAGTTCTACAAAGACCAGGCAAGGAGAGTGACTTGGTTGGTGAGAGTAGCTAAAGAGAGGTATGAACAGCAGTTAGCTAATGAAGCTAAAAAGAATCCTAGGGAGTTCTTTCGATATGTAGCCAGCAAAAGAAAGAATGATTATGGAAGGATGACATTGATTGGAGGAAATGGTATAAAGACAGCTGTTGCAGAATGTGTGGTGGAGATACTTAATGAGCAGTTCATAAAGATCTTTCAATCTTGTGAATGTGACTTCATGGAGAGATTAAGAGCAGTTGATGATGGGGAGGAGAGACTGACTGTAAGTGAGCAAGAGGTGTTTGGGGAGTTGAGTAAACTAGATGTAAATAAGGCTGTGGGACTTGATAATATATCACCGCGTATTCTGAAGGAATGTGCCAGAGAGTTGACACCTGCCTTGACATATTTTTTTAATACGAGTCTTGCACTTGGTCAAGTCCCTAAAGAGTGGAAGGAGGGCAAGATTGTGCCACTTCATAAAGGAGGTGATCGAACTCAAGCATCAAACTATAGGCCTATCTGTGTGTCAGGTGTTGTGGTTAAGTTGTTGGAGAAGCTTGTGAGAACTATAATCCAGAGTTGGGTTGACAACAATGGTATAATCTTTGATGGACAGCATGGATTTGCTAAAGGGAGGTCGTGTTTTAGTAATCTACTTACTTATTACAATAAAGTGACTGCTTCCTTGGACAGAGGAGAAGGATACACAGTAATATACTTGGATTTTGCAAAAGCTTTTGATAGAGTACCTCATGATAAGTTGACAGTCAAACTAGAGCAGATGGGGTTGGATATTAGATTAGTGCATTGGATTGGAGACTGGCTATCTGATAGGTATCAACAAGTTGTGTGTGGGGGTGCAATATCCAGGAAAAGGAAAGTCACTAGTGGAGTGCCTCAGGGATCTGTTTTAGGGCCATTACTATTTAACTTGTATATTAATGATATTGGCGAAGATTTGGATGGAGATATTCAGTTGTTTGCAGATGATGCAAAGTTGGGACGAACCATAAAGAGTAGTGGAGATGTTGTGGCCTTGCAAGAAGACTTGAATAAATTGAGTGATTGGGCAAGCAAATGGGGATGCGAGTTCAATGTTGCAAAATGTAAGGTTTTAAAATTTTGAAAACAAAGATGGGATGCAGAATTTATGCTTGGTGAGAATATATTGTTGGAAGTAGAGGAAATAAGAGATCTGGGAGTGATAGTGGATAAGGATCTAAAATTTAGGGGACACATCGCCAAAACTGTGAAGACAACACAAAGACTTCTGGGAATGATGAGGAGGACACTGACGTGTAGAAGTAGGGAGATTCTTGTTCCATTGTATAAGGCTTTGATTAGGCCACACATGGACTATTGTGCCCAGATTTGGTCACCTGGTTTTCAGAAGGTTGAAGAGATGTTGGAAAGGGTCCAAAGGCGACTGACTAAGGTAGTCTCTGACCTCTGGAATGTCGAGTATGAGGAAAGATTGAAAAGATGTAATTTGCAGAGTCTAGTGGAGAGAAGGAAGATGGGAGATATGATAGAGACCTACAAGTTGGTAAGGGGTTGTTATAGGATCAATGGTGAAGTTCTACAGAGAATAGTGGGAGATCAGGGGAGAACCAGAGGTCATACCTGGAAACTGTATAAAGAGGGTGTGTGTAGGGGAGTGAGAGGCAGGTTTTTTTCATGCAGAGTTGTGAATGATTGGAATGCCTTGCCTGAGAGTGTGGTGTCTGCAGGGAGTTTGAATGTGTTTAAGACCCGGTATGATGAGATGTGTGTGAGATAAAAGGACCTCCTAGATGAGTCTTTGACTCCATGAGGTCTTGTTTAATAATAATAATAATAATAATAATAATATAACAAAACCAATATTATATATATTTATTTATTTGAAATAATTGCCTTCATAATAATAATAATAATTGCCAGGTTTCCTTTATCACCCTAATGTAGTTTCTGGATGCACCCAGCCAAAAGAGAATATTAAATTACAGAAACAGCAAAGCAACCTGGACTCTGCTTTCACATTTTGCCATTGCAAGGCAACATTGCCTTTCCCAGTAGAGGGTGCCTGTGCGCTCACTTATCAGTCACTTTTAAGGCTCTTAATAGATAAGTGACAAAAGTGACTAAGGCTCTATTTTTAGAGCCTTAGTCACTTTGTTGCTCTGCAAATGACCTCAGATGTCGAGGCACCCTAAAACCCAGTCCTAATTAGTCACTTTGTTTGGCTTCCCTGCATACCATGTGCTCACCTGACATCGCGCATCTTAGTGCCACGAAGTTTTGCGAGATCTATAAAACAAATGAAGTCATCGTTATATGAATAAAATCCTTTAAAAATTTTATAAATGAAACTATAATAGTTTTGTTTTCATTTTCAATTTTACTTCAGAGCCACATACGTACCCAAAGAGCCACATGTGGCTCACGAGCCGCAGTTTGCCGACCCCTGATCTAGATGAATTTCACAAGGAGAAGAATTATTAGAAATCTGCAGAATTACTGATATTACCAGAGAGGAATCTCACATAGCATTATATCCAGGCTGTGGGCAGCATTTCAAACCAATGGAATGTGTTCCAGATGCTTGCTAAGAGGTTGCCCCTACTCTACCATGGAGCATAAAGACAGATTTTTGGCTATAACAACAAAACATCATCACTACCATGGTAGGCTAGCTTGCAAGTTAGCTCCATTCAAGCACAAGTACACGGATATCTTAATAAATATTGAAAGTTTATTTTTCACTTGGTTAGACTATAATAAATTTAGTTTAATCCTTTATCCAAGTGTGAGCAAACAAAGTTTGCTCACACTTGGATAAAGGATTAAACTAAATTTATTATAGTCAAACCAAGTGAAAAATAAACTTTCAACATCTTTCTTTAAATCCACAGTAATCTAATAAAAAGGTAGCACACCTTTTGGCAACTCCTATAGGTAAAGATGACCTCGCCATTGCTTCTGCCTGGTATCTCCACTTCTGGGTCTGGCTCCCACTGAAGAGACCTCAATAAAGGTTGAAACTAGTCTGGGTAGTGACCCTTCCCTTAATGCATAGCAGAGATGTGCTTTGCATTATGGGAGATACTGAGATAGGAGTGATATTAGCTTGGTCCACCTTTGCTATGAGTTGCCCGGTGTTGTACTACCTTACCCCAGTTCTGAAGATATTTTCAGGCGCAAACCTTGTTTGCTCACACTTGGATAAAGGATTAAACTAAATTTATTATATCTTAATAAACCGTGGCAAGACATTTGCGACAATTATTTATTTAGGCTTATATGCCCAAAGGCCTGTGGTCTGTGCCCCTTTATCCACAGATCATCATAGAGTACATTTTCAGTGCTATCGTATCCATAAAAAATTGGATAAGATGCCAATGAGCAGATGCACTCTTTACAGATGAGAGTCGTTGAAAGTCTTTCCTCCAATTCTAGATGACACTTGATCTGGTGTGAAGGTGGTACCACTTACCATTATGAGAATGTTCTTGAAAGGGATAGATACAGTGATGCTGGGGTCATGGTGTTGGGAGGCAACATGCTTTAATTGATGCACCGAGTTACAAGTACTGGGAAAAGGAACTATAACTGGTGAACAATATTACAATGAAGTCCTTCAACATCATGTTCGATTGTTACATGATGCTGTAGGTGAATAATTCATTTTTATGGATAACAATGCCACACCACATCATACACAAGCAGTGGAGACACTGAGGATATGAATCGAATCGAGTGTCCAGCATACTCTCCATATCTCAACCCCATAGAACATGTTTTGGATGCAATAGGGAGACACATTGTTGCTTGAATTCCCTTCCAGAAAACAAACAAAGCCTTATCCTTGCTCTGAAGGAGGAATGGGCTAGTTTGCCTCAAGAACTCCTGAACCACTTGGTGTTAAGATGATATAATGCTGTGAGAGCTGCATCACAGTTCAGGGTGGACATATTCCAAACTAAAATCTCTCTCTCTCTCTCTCTCTCTCTCTCCTCCCCCCCCACCCTCAGAGATTCCTGTAAGCACTTTACATTAATTCCTTAACTGCATCCTTAGGAAATTTGTAACTTTTGCAAAATACATATTGCAATTTAATTTGTACATAATTCATATTTGTACAAAATGTGTTGTATAATATAACTTAATTATATTATACAACACATTTTTTGTATAATATAATTTATTAGTATGCTGGCAATAAATTTATGTCCGCATTTGGCTGTAGTCATGAAACATTTTTCATATACAGGTAAAAATGTAGTTCATCCTTAGCTTTTGGACATCAGTGTAATAATAATAAACAGCAAGGCCCAAGAACAGAACCATGTCGCACACCACTGGTTACTCTCCGTTTTGGAGACACTGCTTCATACACAACTTGCTGGTATCAAGTCACTAATCCATCTAACCTATACTGTTTATTCCCATCCTCTGCAGCTTGTGCACCAACTTATCATGTGGTGCCACTTTTGAAAAGTACAAAAATATCACTGTATATAATTCTCCCTTATCTAACACACTCATTACCTTATCATAAAATGCAAGTAAATTGCTAAACCATGGCCTACCCTTTACAAATCCATGCTGACCATCATAAAAAAATCCAGTGTCCATTAAACCAATCCTGTGTTCTATTCCTAACCAGTCTCTTCAACACATTGTCTATAACTACAGTTATACAGACTGGTCTGTGGTGAAGTTTATTTTAGGGTGTTGGCTGTTAAGATGCACTAAAAATATATCAAATGTGTCTGAATCGTGAGCCCAAATAACAAACACATCATCAACATAGCCGGTCTGATTGGCCAAGTGATTAGTGTATCTGCTTTCCAGCCAAAGGGCTGTGGGTTTAAATCCCACCTTGGGCATGGATGTTTGTGATTGTGAAAATACTAGTGGTAGTGGTTGGCGGTAGATGCCGTTGGTGTAGATGATGGGGTAGTTGTAATTAGTGGAGTGGGGGAGATGGAGTGTTGTAGAGGAGGTGCCCTCCCTCGATGAGTCTTTGGACTCCCTGGAGGTGTGATGTAATAATAATAATAACATAGCACAGCCAAACTACTGATTTAAGTGTGCCTACATTGAGTACTTGTTTTTCAAAATGTTCCATATAGAAGTTGGTTAGGGTGGGAAAAAAAATCCATAGCAGTCGCATCTTCATCCATATGTATATTTTTCCTTTTTAAGAACAGATATTCAGTTCTCTTTTATCTGTTCAGCTAACACAGTCAAATGCAGTAATGACTGTGTTCAGCTAACAGTCATTACTGCATTTACTATTTAAACTGAAGTTGTATAATCCAATGAATAAACCTTTGCTAACTTCTGTTTTCCAAAATATCTGTTAAGTATTCTTTTTACTTACCTTTATTGTTCAATCTTCTTTATTTTTAGATATTCATTATTATTATTATTATTATGCAGGCTCCCCAAGAAGTCAAGGACTCATTTAGGCATTGTTTCACTCTTGGAAACATTTAATGAAGACACCTCATGCAAGCAGTATCACCCACTTGGTTGGGCTTAGTATTGTTTGTTATTTGTATATATGTTACATTAGTTTTTTTTTGTAATCCCTGAAGATGTCTCATTGACTGAGATGAAATATAGGAAGAATTAAATTCTGTTTTAATCCTTTTTGAGTGCTGTATACAATCCATTAAGCCTCCAACATGAGATTCTTCCTAACCACATGCCCATTGAGGTATGCTCACTTTCTGAGATCTCCCCACCTGTCATGAACTGTAAAATTTCACTTATATTTATACTGCAGGATCTTCTTTCCAACTTGTATGTTTCATTATATCTCTTATTTTCTATCACTTTGAAAACTATATGCAGTCATCCCTCGACTTACATCGGAGTTCTGTTCCATCTGGCAGGACGTAAGTCAATACATTAAATCAACAGAGTTATAGGGATTAGGGGCTTAACTCTGATAAGTATACTGTCATTTTAATTTTTAACCTTATAAAACTGTACTGCACTATGCATTACTGCCACTATAAAAGAGGAGAATAATCACCCAAATCTTCCTCCACAATCACATCTTCATTACCTTCCCTATGTGAAGGACCAGACTGTGGCTCTTCTGATGTAACCTTTGTTTTTTATGAAAATGTCCAATGTGCTTTGCCTATTCCTTTTCTTCTTTTCATCATAAATTTGTTTATAGCAAACAAACACATCATGTACTTTCTTTTCTACTAATAAGCAGCATTCAACATTGGAGTATATGTCTTCAGTCATTTTGAGACCATCGCTAACTGCAGAGAACATTTTCGCAACACCCTTCACTGTAAATTGTTTAACTACCTCTTCTTGTTTCTCTTTTCCCTCTTTCTTTTCTCATTCTTTCTCTTCTGTGGTTTCTCCAGTTCGACCAATTCTTCACTGGTCAGCTCTTCAGAGGCACTTTCTATGAGTTGAATTATGTCATCATCATTCACTTTGAGATTCAGATTGTTTGCTTGGCCCACTATTCTTCACTCAATATACAAAGGTGTTCATTTTTTCAAAACTTCCAAAATCATGCACAAAACTTTTTAATGTCTTTTTCCATACATTGAGAGGTCACTTCATCCCAAGCCACAGCAATATTTTTAATAGCATGATAAATATTGAATGCTTTCCAGAATTTCATGAGAGTCTGATCATTTCCTTCAATGGTAGAAATAGCTTGTGAAAAAGTTGTCCATGGATAATAAGCCTTAAGCACTGCAAGAACTCCCTGATCCATCAGTTGGATCAATGAAGTAATGTTTGGAGGGAGAAACATGACCTTGATCTTGGGGTGAAGATCACGATGTAAGGTGGATGACCTGGAGCATTATCTTGAATTAATAAAATTTTAAATTCTACATTTTCTTTTATACAATAGCTTTCCATTTCATTAGCTCGCATAACAGTTGATTAAGGCATCCTCAAATAATTTTTGAGTCATCCATGACTTCTTATTGCTCCGATAATGAACTGAAAGAGTATGCTTCCTAATGTTTTTGAAGGCTTGTGGATTCTCACTGTGCCATATTACAAAATGGTTTCAGTTTATATCCAGCCACATTACACCATAACAGAATCATAATATGTCTTTAAGAGCTTTGAAACCAAGCATAGATTTTAGCTTTTTTATGCATGAACGTCTGCTCAGGTATTTTTTCTCAAAACAAGGAAGTCTCATCCATAATAAATATTTGCTGTGGCAAATAATTTTCCTCTGTAATAATTTTCAAAATTTCAAAACTCATGCACAAAACCTTTTAATATCTTTTTTCATTTGCCAGCCTGGTTGGCCAAGTGGTTAGCATATCCGCCAAAAGGCTGTGAGTTCGAATCCTGCCGTGGGCATGGATGTTTGTGATTGTGTGTGAAAATACTAGTGGTGGTGGGCAGTAAATGGCATTGGTGTAGATGATGATGGTAGTTGTGGTTTGTAGTATAGTCGTTGGAGTGGATTGAGTGGTGGAGACAGAGAGTTATAGAATAGGTGCCCTCTAGAGTAGGTGGTGTCACATAATAATAATTTAATTTAATAATTTATCCAATTTCTCCACAAACTCCTTGGTAGCCTTCTCATCAGCACTTGCTGATTCACCATACGTTTTCACATTATGTAACACAAAACGCTGCTTGAATCTTATGGGAAGAAGCATTGAACTCATAGTCATAATCTTCAACATGTTGAAGAGAATTAGTGCCTTAGCAGTTATGGTCCTAGTGCTAAGGGATATGCACTTTTGGTTCAGGTCTTCTATCCATGATGCAAGTAGCTTTTCCATATCACTGATAGGAACATTTTGTTGCTTTGTCACTATCATCGATTTAATGGAAGCAGATCCTTTTACAGCCTCTACAATTTTATCCTTATTTTTCAAAATGGTTGTCACTGAGGAATGAAACCATCTGAAGTCATTTGCGATCACATTAACAGGCTTACCAGCTTCATGTTGCTTTATAACTTGTAACTTCATTTCAAGATCAATTGCTTGCATCTTATTCTGTGATTCTTCAGCTAGGTTTTTTGGGTGGGCATGTAGAGGCCATGTTGCACAAAATATCGCCAAACATTTAATGATAAATACACAAATAACCTTATTTCTCAAACACAAAATCAACAGAGGAACTGTTGAAGACACATGCCGATTTCAAAGGGAGGTTAACACTGAATGTGCGGTTGCCACTGCTCATGATGCATTGTTGCTAATTAGAAACCTTTTTATTTTATGTTCACTGTAATCTTGTTCAAAAGTATAGTCAAATATTTATTCCCTTATGGGATCATGGACGTATCTTTGATCAGACATAACTTGAATGGATATAAGTCGCAGGATAACTGTATATTCTTTCAAATTGGTTTTATATTCACAATTCTAGAGACAAGATGTCATCCTGGTTAATCTTCTGCTGAAGCTTTTCCCTTATCTTATTACACAGAGTGTAATCACACAGTCTTGCCTCCAGTTGGTGAGAGTGACCATGAAGTGATTACTTGGGTGGTTACCAGCTATGTGAGGACCTGTGAGGAAATTGATTATGTAGAACTACAAGGCTGGTGATTATGATAATAAGAATAATAATCAAAACTATAACAGTTGACTGTTATAGTTTTATATCGGTCAACTCTCACTATTGCAAATACCATTACTGTGAGCTCAATGACTGTAATTAACTACCCAAAAAATGTTGCACTCAGTGCCACACAACACCAGTTATGCTGATATCCTTAAGATTTCAGTGTAGAAGATTTATTTATAAAAGTATAAAATTATATTATTATTATTATTATTCAGGCCTCCATGGAGTCAAAAGACTCAGTGGGAGGTCCTTCCTAAGAACATAAAGTCTGTCAAGACTCATCGAGGGGAGGTCCCCCCTAAGAAACACAAAGTCTATCACACCACTCCTTAAACTCATTGACCGTTCTCGCTCTCACCACTCCATCAGGCAATGCATTCCACGGTTCAACCACCCTCCACACAAAGAAACCACTCCTTACCCTCTTGCTCACAGTTTCCTTTCGTAACTTTCAGGGATGGCCTCTTGTCATCACTCCTTCCCACTGTTCAACCAAGCAAAAGAACACCCCAGTGTCAATCCTGTAACCACCTCTCAACAGTTTAAAAGTCTCAATCATATCACCTCTCCTTCTTCTATCCACCAAACTCTGCAGTCTACATTCCCTCAGCCGATCCTCATAACTATGCTTGTACAGTCCTGAAACCATCTTTGTATCCTTTCCACAGTTAATTTATCTCCTTCAAATCCTGGGGACCAAATCTGAGAACAATAGTCCAAGTGTGGTCTGATCAGAGACTTATACAACGGAATGATAACCCTCTTATCTCTGCGGGTCAGTGTCCTTCTCATAATTGCAGCAATCCTCTGTGTTACCTTCACCACCTTTGCAATATGTCCCCTAAACTTCAGGTTTCTATCAATCATCAACCCCAGATCTCTTGTCTCCCCTACTTCCTCCAGTATAACTCCTCCCATAGAGTATGCAGCATCCCATTGATGTTTCATTTTTGTTCTATATTCATGGATATAGAACAAAAATGTTACCTACTGAGTTAGCTATATTTATTTTTAATGACAATGTTACTCATGAAAAGTTAGAAACTCTAACACATTATTATCAGTCAGAAAGGGTGGGTTAAATAATCTGGAAACTGCATTCAAGACTAAACCTACTTTTAAATGCATTTAATTCTTCCAGCAAGCAATGGAGTGCTCTCTTACCTAAATGCTGAAAATTATCTTCCTAAAAATTGTTACCTAAAGACATGTTATAGTAGGATTCAAACCTACATCCTGTTGGGTGTAGATGCTTCCACAAAATGTCTGCTCCTTTTGGAAACAGCATCATTTAATTACATTTTCAGTTTGTCTGTGATATATTTATATGACCTGTTTCTTCTATTAACTTAATTTCAAAATGAGTGCTTCAATATTTCTGCATTATTTTCTTCATATATGAAAACTAATAAGAACAGTAACAATAAACATATTCCTATCATTTGTCATTGGCTTTTAATTATACAGTGAAATAAACTGAACAGGTTGTATACTAGTTTTAATCTGCTGCAAGCATCCTTTAATTAGAAGTTTAACTCTGTGTTTTTAAATGTATAGTTTTATAATAAAACTCAGCCAAATATCAGATAACCATTTGGAATTGTGTATTTATGAATTAATTAATAATCTTAGTCTCTAAATTTGAAAATAAATATAGTTATATATTAGTAACTTGCAGTGCTCTCCCTTGTCTTGAGTAACACATATATGTTTATAATTTTTCTAGGAAATGTTGGAAGTGCATTCTCCATTGATACCACCCTTGGTATTGTGATGGTAGCTAAAGAACTCAACAGAAGAAGCATGTCTGAGTATTTTTTAGTAGTCAGAGCAACAGATCATGGAAATCCTGGACTGAACAGCACGGTCACAGTCCACATAATTGTTACAGTTGCCAATAATGCACCACCAAAATTTGAGAAACACGAATATGCTGTGGACCTGTATGAAAATAAAAAATCAGGCTCATCGGTATCAACAGTAGTTGCTACAAGCCGTTCCTCTGTGTATTATGAAATTGCATCAGGAAATATTGGTAACAGTTTTGTTATCAATCCAACTTCAGGAATTTTGTACACAAATGCTATTCTGGATTATGAAGAAACTAAGTTTTACAATCTTACTGTACGGGCTACAAATATGGTTGGTGTGAATGGTACTGTTTCTGTACTAGTCCACATTCTTGACAAAAATGACAATCCTCCTTATTTTCTGTTTCCTGAATATGTTGGGGTTATTAGTGAAAACGCACGAATTGGAAGCATTGTTTTAAACAATAAGAGTAACCCTTTGGTTGTAGCAGCTAGTGACAGAGATTCTGAGTTGAATGCGGTATTGAAGTATAAAATTGTTGAAAAATCAGCAAGGAAATATTTTTCTATCGATGTTAACACAGGTAAGGGAAAAAAAGAGAGACTGGGAGACAGAGAGAGAGAGAGAGAGAGAGAGAGAGAGAGAACTTGGTCAGAATGGAATATACTGTTCCTTCATATCTTTTTAATAATTTTGATTGTATTCCCTGTACATAATGGTAAATTGGAATGTAAGTCTTTGTTCTTTCAGTATTTTTTATTTGCCACATTATTATTATTATTATTATTATTATTATGCCTCCATGGAGTCAGCAGACTCATCATAATAGGTTCATTTAACTGACAACATGTTTATTATACTGAATCTTAAAATCCTTAATACTCCATGTATGAACAACATATTCTGGTAATGCATTCCATTCACTCACAATTCTCCATGTAAAAAATCTCTCCTCGCACTCCTCTTCACTGCACTCTTACATAACTTCCAGAGATGGCCTCTAGTTCTTCCTCTCTCACCTTCTACTCTTTTTATAATCCCCTTTGGATTAATCAGATAAAATCCTCTCACTAACTTAAACATCTCTATCATATCACCTTTTTTTTCTCCACCAAAAATAAAAAACTGTATTTAATTTATCACATTTATTCACCCTCTCTTCCTAGCTAGCATTTCAGAATCCTGATATTGTGTTAGTCACTCATCTCTGGAACCTCTAAGTGTTTCCACATCACAATGAAAACCAAGTGACCAAATCTGAGCACAATATTCCTCTGAACTTTAGTCTACTGTCAACCATCACTCCCAAATCTCGAATCTCATCTACTTCCTGCAGTACAGCACAGTCAATATGGTACACAGCCTCATATTTCTGCAATTCAAAATGCAATATCTTGCACTTAATTGATATTAAAACTATAACACCACTCCTTTGTTCAAGAGAAAAGTCTATTCAAATCTTCCTGAACGGAATTAACATCAGCAGTGCTACTTATAATTCTTCCCAACTTTGCATAATCAGCAAACAACTGAAGATCCCTAGTCAGTCCACATGATATATCATTTACAAACAAATTAAATAACAGGAACCCAACAACAGAACCCTGGGCACACCACTGGTTACTGTCCTTTTTTTGAGACACTGCTCCATCATACACAACTTGCTGGTATCATTCATAGAGCCAATCACCAATCCATCTAATAATATATTATCTATTCCCATCCTCTGCAGCTTGTACACCAACTTATCAAGTGGTGATCTATCAAATCCTTTTGAAAAGTCAAAGAATATCTCTTAATATGATTTTCTGTTTTCTAATGCACTTATTACCTTATCATGAAATGGAAGTAAATTGCTGAAACAAAACTACCCTCTACAAATCCATGCTGACCATTATAAAAGATTGTGTGTCCATTAATTACTCTTGTATTCTTTTCTTAACACCTTGACTACAACTGAAGTTATACAGACTGTTCTATAATTGGAAACCTCTGTCCTAGAATCATGCTTATGAAGTAGTACTATTTGCCTTCTTTCCACTCCTTAGGAACCTTACCATCTGCAAGACTTTCATTAAATAACCTGGTTAAGAACATATTATTATTATCCAGGCCTCCATGGAGTTCAACAGACTCATCTTTCCTAAGAAACAAAGTCTATGAAGACTCATCGAGGGGAGTTTCCCCGCCCCCCCTAAGAAACACAAAGTCTATCATACCACTTCTTAAACTCATTGACCGTTCTCACTCTCACCACTCCATCAGGTAATGCATTCCATGGTTCAACCACCCTCCATACAAAGAAACCACTTCTCACCCTCTTGCTCACGGTTTCCTTTCGTATCTTCCAGGGATGACCTCTTGTCATCTCTCTTTCCTGCTGTTCAACCAAGTAAAAGAACTCCTCAGTGTCAACCCTGTAACCACCTTTCAACAATTTAAAAGTCTCAATCATATCACCTCTCCTTCTTCTATCCACCAAACTCTGCAGTCCACATTCCCTCAGCTGATCCTCATAATTAACATTGTACAGTCCTGAAACCATCTTTGTTATCTGCCTTAGTACCCATTCCACAGTTAATTTATCCCCTTCAAATCCTGGGGACCAAATCTGAGAACAATAGTCAAAGTGTGGTCTGATCAGAGTCTTATACAATGGAATGATAACCCTTTTATTTCTGCAGAACAGTGTCCTTCTCATTATTTCAGCAATCCTCTGTGTTACCTTCACCACCTTTGCAATATGTCCCCTAAATTTCAGGTTTCTATCAGTCATCAACCCCAGATCTCTTGTCTCCCCTAATTCTTCAAATATAACTCCTCTCATAGAGTATGCAGCATCCCATCGATGTTTCCCAAACTTCAAGACCTTACATTTTGCTCCATTAAACCAATACCCCCATTCATTTGCCCATCTATCTAGCTTATTCAAATCCTCTTGCAGGGCTACCACATCTGCACTACTCAATCCACTCAATCAACCCAATCAACACTTGATACACCTCTGATTCTTTCACTTCCCATTCTCTTCTATATATGCTGATAAAGTACTCATTCAATAATTTCACTATGTTCTCTGGAACAGTCACTCTGCTACCATGACTATCCATCAGTGTCAACCTGCCATAATTATTCTTCCAGTTTCTTGCAATATATAGTGGAAGAATTCCCTTGAATTAACCTTGGCTGCCCATCCAATCTCCTCTCATACTGCAGCTTTTCTTTCTTTACCATGCTCATCACTTTCCTAGCCTGCACTTTATACTCTTCATGGATATGATCACCACCAACTATCTTGTACCTCCTTCATAGAATTTTGACCAACACAGCTTACTTGATTTCACTATATATTCTTGTCACTCCTACTCTATTTACTCGCTTAATCCTCTATGTACAGTTATACATCACTTGTCAGATACTGCCATATGAATTTCCATGCACTGTCAACATATTTTCTGCACAGTTCATCTACCCAATATATTGTTGCTAGTTGACTACAGAGCTTTCCATAATCACTCACCTTATAATTTCACATATTTCCCTTTTGGCAATAACCTTTTCTTGTTTCATCACTTCCCAAACAAGTACTTCATGAGTATTCTCATCAACTGACAGTAGTGCCAGTACCTCATGAACAACTACACCTTGTGAAAATATCACCAAATCCAAAGCACTAAAGCCTCTAGTTGCTTCAGTCACATGCTGCTTAATATATATTTCTCAGAAATTCAATAAACCCACTATCGTTGTTCCCATACACTGTCTCCTCCTTCTATTCTGTATTCCTGTAGTTAATCTCTTCATGTCTCTTCATGTTCTCCATCTTTCATCTAAGTTTCTTTTGCCCTGATATCGTAGTACTATTATTACCATCTCATTTTTATCATTCTTCAAAGCAGTTCAAAACTGATCAATGCTGGAGAGGTTCTAAAGAAAATAGTGGGAGATCAAGGAAGAACCAGAGGTCATCCCTGGAAATAGTATAAAGAGAGTGTGTGGGGGAGTGAGAAGTAGGTTTTTTTCATGCAGAGTTGTGAATGATTGGAATGCCTTGCCTGAGAGTGGTGTCTGCAGAGAATTTGAGTGTGTTTAAAGTATGGTATGATGAGCTGTGTGTATGATAAAAAGACCTCCCAGATGAGTCATTGACTCCATGGAGTCTTGGGTAATAATAATAAGAATAGTACTCTTGGATTAGTGCCATGGCATGTAAAACTGCAAAGGCTGGATGTTGATAGAGCATGGGAAGTGGTCAAGGAGCATTTACAGGAGGTTATGGCTGATTGTATACCTAGGGTCTGAATAGTAAAACAAGTAGGGGTTAAATGGATGAATAACACCATTAAGCTTGAGCTGCAAAAAAAAGAAACAACTGTGGAGGGAATTTAAACAGAAAGGTGACTTGCAGGCACACGAACGGTATAAAGCGCAGGACAGAAGGATAACGAGTGTAGTAAAAAAAGCAAAAGTGGATTATGAAAGGAAACTAGCTATGCAAGCTAAAGAGAATCCCAAACAGTTCTTTCAATATGCTGCAAGCAAAAAAAAAAAACTGTACACGTCAGAATGATTTTAACGAATGACGATGGTTAGGAGGTCACGGAATCAGTCGATATAGTGGAATTACTGAGCGAGCACTTTGCAGGAGTATATCATCCAGGTGGTGACATTGAAAAAATGAAGGAACCATTAGTTTATATGGGAATTGTGATGAATGAAGTGGAGGTGAGTAGTCTATTACAGAACCTTAATGTGAATACATCTGTGGGATTGGATGGTATACTGGCACGGGTCTTGCGTGAAGTGGCTAAAGAATTATCAGTGCCCTTGACCATGTTGTTTGATCTGAGTCTTGGGCCTGGTTTAATCCCGAAGGTGTGAAAAGAGGGGAAAATAGTTCCACTGCATAAAGGAGGATCCAAGACTACTGTTGCAAATCACCGACCGATCAGCATATCAGGAATTGTTGTCAAGGTCTTGGAGAAAGAAGTCAAGGGAAAAATACAGGAATGGATTGATGAAAATGAGATACTATACGGGGGACAGCATGGCTTTGTGAAGGGTAGATCATGCCTTAGTAACTTGCTCAAGTTTTATAACACAGTGATGGCTGAACTGGATAAGGGTAACAGTGATTCTACTGGACCTTGCTAATGCCTTTGACAGGATACCACACAGAATTCTAATCCGTAAACTACAACATATGGAAATGGATATAGGGTTGGTGAGATGGATAGGTGGGTGGTTAATGGAGAGATATCAGAGAGTAGTTTATTCAGGAGTAGAGTCCAAAAGACGGCCTGTGACTAGTGGTGTGCCGCAAGGTTCTGTTTTTGAACCACTGCTGTTTAATTTGTTCATTAACGATATAGGGAAGGATCTAAGAGGAAAGGGGAGGGGTTCTTTTGTTCGCTGATGATGCAAAGTTGGGTAGGGCAACAGTGAATGCAGAAGATGTCAAAATCTTGAATGATGATTTGGATAGATTGGAGTTCTGGGATAAGGAGAATGGATGTCAATTTAATGTGACAAAATGTACGGTTATGCATTTTAGGGTGAAAAGATTAGCAGCAGTATACCACATTGGTGGACCTGTACTCCAGGAGATTGATGAGACCAGGGACTTGGGAGTGTTGGTGGATAGGGAGATGAAGTTTAGGGGCACATTGCAAAAATAGCTAAATTAGCTCATCAACTCATTTGGTTGTTGAAAAATACTTTAACAAGCAGAGACAAGCAAGTTATTGTACCTCTGTACCGAGCCTTAATAAGACCTCATCTCGACCTGTGCCCAGATTTGGTCACCTAGGTTTCTTCTTGATGGGGAGGAGGTGGAGAGGATCCAGACCAAGATGATAGCAGGTCTATGGAATGAACCTTATGAGAGCAGGTTGAAGATTTGTGGGTTGCAGAAATTAGTTGATAGGCAGAAAAGGGGAGATATGATTGAGACATTCAAATTGCTAAAGGGTTTCTATAGGATTAATTCAGAGGATATTTTTGAGATCAGGACTGGTGGTGGGAGAACTAGGGGACACCTATGGAAGCTGGGCAAGAGTGTGGTTAGCAGGGGTGTTAGAGCTGGGTTCTTACCTTTAGAGTGGTAAATGAGTGGAATAAGCTGCCAGAGTGTGTTGTGGGTGCTATGACGGTGAGTGAGTTCAAGGCAAGGTATGATAGATACTGTGAGAATGTCATATAGTTGCGTGGACATGATGTTTAGAGATGTTTATAGAATGATGAGCAATGTAATTCTTAATGAAAATGGCAGTGCCACCTCCTCTTTGAGATGCAGTTGATATCCCCTAATTTTGGGGTTGTCTGAAGGTCTTAGATGTGTTTCGCTTAGGGAAAGAACATCCGGGTGATGTCTTTGGGTGAAGTCCTGGAGTTCTAAGATCTTACTCCTCAGGCCGTTTGCATTCCATGCGATGATCTCTAGTGAGTCTGGTTTTAAATTATTTCTGTTCATGAGTGAGCGCTGAGATGATGGCTTGTGTGTCCTTTAGAAATCTATTAGTAGAGCATGGTGAGGGGGTTGGATCTGCTATAATCTAACATCTATTTGCCAGAGAAGAGGTAATGATAGCTGTCAGATTTGTATGTGGTATTGACTGATCCAGGGATGTCTGTTTGGGACGAGCTACATCAGCATATGTCCTTGTCTGTTGGTGCTGAGTTGTTCTTTTGAGGATTTTTGGCTTTGGCAGATGGATTTCTGACCCTTTATTTTGATCTTTGAGAGGCTGTGAATCAGTAATCTTTGATGTAGATCTGCTGGAGGAAGAGTATGTTTCCGCCTCTGATTTTCTATTTCTTGGGTTTTGAGTGCATTCTTTGTAGTTGGCAGTGTGAGGGCCACCACAGTTGACACATTTAGCCAGGGTGGTTTTTGGCTTAGTGCATGTATTTGTTGGGTGGCTGTCCCCACATTTTAAACATTTAAAATCAGTCTTGCACAATTTCTGAGCGTGGCCAAATTTCTGACATCTGTGGCACTTCCCAGTTGAAGCCCTTTTCCTTAATGATTCTATAGTGATTTTCAGTCCACAGATGGATGTCAGGTCATATATATGTTTATAAGTTTGCATGATCTCTACTAGTACAAGTGGCATCGGAGTCTTGTCTGTTTTGGTCATTCTGCTGACCTTAATGGGTGATAAGTCCTGCTGGTGCAGATCCACAGTCACTTCTTTTGTGGATACATCTTCAGATACACCTTCGATCACTACTTTGAGGTTTTTCTCTGACCCAAGTGAAAAGGTGTAGTACTGAATGCCTCTGGCATTCAATTCACCTGTTAGTCTTCTATAATTCATCACTGTCCTAGGTTGAATTTTGATACTATCTGTGACATTCTTTGCATGGCTATATGAGATCTGTAGATTGGACATCGTAGTCTTTAGCGACATTCATCTATGTTTTTCGCAGAGAATAATCGGAGGTATCTTTTCTCTAGTGGAGGTAGGAGCATCCGAAACAGGACTGTCTTCTTCCATTTCATTCTCTTTGGGTGGTTCAGAGGCTGCAGTTTTGCATTTCTTGTGAGTGCAGACCTCCTGGTAATCACTGTGGTCTGCAGGGGGATTATCATCAGCTGTTGTTTCTAGTTCTGAGAGTTTAGGGTCATCTGTATCAACTTCTTTTTATCTGATGAATTACAACTTTTCCTGCCATTTGGTGTGCAGTAGATTGCCTACATGTTTAAATATTGCCAGAAGTTCTTTAAAATTAAGTTCATCATATAGCATATCCATGGTTAGGCCTGGACTTTGTTCTGTGGAACAGGATATGCCTTATCCTTGCCACAATAATAAATAGACAGTTGCTTAAAAAGAGTATGAAAACAATAATGCCGATTCTAACAGCGGTAGGCCTAGCGAATCGCCCTAGTTGTAAATTCAATTGCTTACCTGGGTAGCTATTCTTCAAAAATATATGGAGCAGCTTGCAATCACATTCCAAAGTTATTGCGAATTTTGTTGGAAAAAAAAAATTCTAAAATGACGCATTCAGTTCAACTCACTTTCATTTGAAAAACAAGGTTATAAATATCCTTTCTTGACAAGCGAATCCTATCTTCCAACCATCTCAATCCCCTAATGCAAGTCTTCAGAATTCACTAACTAAATTGAATAACAGCTGCAACAAATTTGGCATGAAAAGCAGCAATTAAAAAGACAAAAACTATGAAAATAGGCAGGAGCATAGTAAACTTGCAATATCCTATAGGATGTCTATTCAGAATGCAATTCTGAATGGAGATCCTACATCCTATTCCAATGGCTTTAACAGGCCTTTAAGGTCCACAACCTTCCAAGCATGCTTGGATTTCGTAACCGAAATACAAGGATAGAATGATCACTCCTATGCCTCAAGGTATTCTTGGCTGTATCCCTGTGTGTTCACAGGGCCGGTTTGCCTGCTTGTGGGATGAAAAACACCAGATAAACTGGTGGAAAAAACCCTACTGCCTGTGCCCAAGACCGGCTAACTTGGCTATAGCTGAGGAAGATCCTTCAGCTCCTCACGTCTCCGACAGGAATCGAACTTAGGACACTCCTTCCCCAGGCATATGGTTGCGAAGCGCAAAGCCACTAGGCTAACCGCGCGGACAGAGATCCTATAGAACAAGTAAAATATTTCAGTATTTAGGCATAGTTTTTAGTAAAGATGGCAGTTTAAATCTGGAAATAGACAACAGAATAAGAAAAGCTGATATGGTGGGTAGTGAGGTGGGTAGGGTAATAAAGGAGAAATTAGTCAAAACACCAAACTGGCAGTATACAAGATGTTGTTTAAACAAGTTTTAAGTTATGGATCTGAGAGTTGAGTTAGAAATAAAGCACTTGATCGAAGACTAGAGACCGCAGAATCATATTAAATATGAAGATATTACAAAGGAACTTGACATTGTTAGCATTCAACAATGTGTCAGCAGAGCTAATCTAAGGTGGTTAGGCCACTTAAATAGAATGAGTGAAAAAAGGTTAGCAAAAGAGATGTCTGATGCGAAGATAGCAGGACAGAGACTCAGAGGAAGACCAAGGTCTAGATGGATTGATTCAGTCAGAACTGCCTTAGAAACACGAAATGTTAGATTTAGCAATATTGGAGTGCTCACAAGTAATAGATTGATTTGGAGGAAAATTGTTGATAGGAGATTAATAATAATGTAAATTTAATCATGCAGTGCTGTCATAGTAACCTGAACACCTCTTGTGGGTACATATCAGGCAATTGATGATGCTAAACTAGACCAGTTTTGTTTTTTTTTTTCCCCTCGATTGTTCAGGTTCTTTTGTAGCTCATCCCATGCTTATTAACAATGCACATGTGTTGTTGTTAGCAAAGATTGCTAGGTTTGCTGCTTTTCTTTGAATATTCATGATATCAACTCTTTTCATCTCACAGAAATACTTTTGGTATTGCTGGTGTTTTCAAACACTAATTCTTTAAAGTTTGATAGTGAGATGAGCTCACAACTTCTGAGAGTTCATTAGGAGAAGCAGGATTTTTGCATGCAGAGTGTGAATGATTGGAATGCCTTGCTTGAGAGAGTACATTGTCTGTACAGAATTTGATGTTTAAGGCAAGGTATGATGAACTGTGTGTGTGTGTGTGTGTGTGTGTGTGTGTGTGTGTGTGTGTGTGAGTGAGTGAGACAAAGGGATCCCCTAGACCAGTCTTTGACTCCATGGGTTCTTAGGATAATAATAATAATAATAAATTTTAGTGACTTGAATATACATTGAGTTATATGACAAGGACCTTGGTAAAATCCTACCCAACTTATGAAAAATCCAAAAATCAATATTTCAAGTGTCTGTTATTTGTAGATTTATTAATAGCCAGAATATCGAACCTCCTATCATTGAAAATCAGCCAAAAATCATTCATTTCCATTATTTTCAATTTTATTATTTATTTCAATATTGCACCATTACCTGAAATCAGGAAAGTTCAAGAATAATTTGTTTCAGTGTTTGTGTTCCAGACTTTTAGTTATTTGAATATCAGATACTAACACTGCTTCTTCAGTTATTCTATATAACTATTTCCTGTCCCCCATTTTGGAAATTATGAGTCATGTAACTTAATGTATTACTGAAATGTGTTATGTTGTTCTTCAGCCTGAAACATATATTGACTATACATTACTATTTTTTGAAAAATGTATTAAATTAACTGCTGATTTTTTCTTCAATAATTTAGGTGCCATAAGAACTGTAAGTAACTTAGACCATGAGAAAATGCCAGGGTATTTTTTTACTGTTCAAGTATGGGACTTGGGTCAGCCACATCTTGCAGCAGAAACCCCAGCCCAAGTGAACATCAAGGTGTTAGATGTTAATGACTGTCCACCAAGATTTGAGCATTCTCACTATACTGCTGTGCTTCTACTAGCAACATATAAAGGTGTTTCTGTGGTAACTGTCTTAGCTTCAGATCCAGATTCTGGTGCAAGGATTAAGTATTCTATAATATCTGGAAATTCTGGTAATAAATATGAAATAAATGAACATACTGGTAATATCAGAGTTAATGATCCAGATGGTCTTGGAAGAAAGTATACTCTTGTAGTTTCAGCAAGTGATGGTGAGTTTGAAGCAAGTGCAAAGGTTGTGATCAAAGTTCAAGACACTCAGAACAATGGCCTTTATTTTAGCAAAAAGAAATATTATGGTGAAGTTCCAGAAAATTCAACAGAAATTCATACAGTTGCACTTCTTACAGTCTTAGGTACATCACTATATGAACACGTGGTATTTCAGATTTTAAATTCTGTAGATGTGTTTGAAATTGGTGAAACATCTGGAGTGATTCGAACTACTGGTAAAGCCTTTGATCGGGAGGTTCAGAGTAGTTATACTTTAGTTGTTGAAGCAAGAAGTGAGGTTTTGGAAGAATCAAGAACAGCACATGTTTTAGTAGAAGTTACTATTCTTGATATTAATGATAATATTCCTGTCTTTGTAAACCAACCTTATTATGCTGTGATTTCCTCAGAAGCTCAACCAGGAGATGTAGTTTACAATGTAAGGAAATATTTACTGATCCCTTTGTTATTAGCATTTTCAATTATCAAATCCATTATCTACTAGTTATGTGGCTTTAGTAATTTACATACAAATGTTTATTTTTTTAATATCTTAAAAATATAGCATGTACAATAAAAATAGCAAGTCTTACAAATGCATATTACATTTGTAAGACTTAATTATTCATCTACCGTATTTCTATTAATGAATTCATGCATAATTAGATTTATTTACATTGATCACTTAAATTTGTTAAATTAAAAAAAGGTAATAAATTTGAAATAAATTACCATAGTAATAATATCAGAGTTTGTGAGTAGTTATCTTTATTAGAAACCTTTTTTTTTTTTTTTTCATAGTTATACAGTGATCAGCATTCATTTTAATAAATTATGGACACAATTACCTTGTTGTAGTAATAACTTCAGTTTAATATAAACGAAAATACCAATAGAAACCAAACCAATATAAACTAAAATTGTAAGGTTTTAAAATTTGGAAAACAAAGTTGGGATATAGAATTTACTCTTGGTGGGGATATATATTGTTGAAGATGGAGGAAATAACAGATCTTGGGGTGATGATGGATAAGAATTTAAAATTTGGAGGACATATTGCCAAAATTGTGAGGATAACACAACAGATTTTGACAATGATGCAGAGGACACTTGTAGACGTAAGAAGATTCTGGTTTCATTGTGTAAGGCTCATTTTATTGTGATTAGGCCACATATGGACTACTATGCACAAATTTGGTCACCTGGTTTTCAAAAGGATGAAGAGATGTTGGAGAGGGTCCAGAGGTGATTGACCAAAATAGTTTCTGATCTCTGGAATGTTGAATATGAAGAAAGCTTGAGACAATGCATTTTTCAGAGTTTTGTGAATAGGAGGAAGAGGGGGGGGTGACATGACAGAGATATACAGGTTGGTAAGGGGTTATTATAGAATTAATGTGGAAGAGGTTTTTCGTAAAATGATGAGAGATTAGGGGAGAATAAGAGGTCATCTCTGAAGCTGTATAAGGAGGGTGTGAACAAGGGAGTGAGAAGCAGGTTTTTTGCATGGAGAGTTGTGAATGACTGCAATGCATTACATGAGAGCATGGTGTCTGCAGAGAATTTGAATGTGTTTAAGGCATGGTATGATGACTGTGTTTATGACAAAGGGACCTCCTAGATCAGTCTATGATGCAAAGAGGCCTTGCAGACCATTCTTTGGATACATAGACTCAACTGGTAAAATACTACCATGCTCAATCACAGTAAATTTGGAGGAGAAAGACTATTTTTGGAATCTGCAGCTGTTCTCAGAAACCATCCTAATTTAAATAAATATGGTTGCATTAAACTTCCCAAAATTTGGGAAACACTAATAATTCAAGATCCCAGCATCCTAGGCTGCCAACAGGTGCCCACAGAGGGGACCCCACCTAGTTAGGGCAGTAGTCTTTCATCTACATATCTCATTTAGTTTTGTGTTGCATTTGTATATGTGTTATAAGTCTCGTATTGCAATCCTGACAATGTCTCAGTGACTGAGACAAAATATAATGGAAGAATTAAATAAGATTTTTAATCCTTTTCCTGTTTCACTCCATTAAGCTTCTCACATGAATTTCTCCCAGCACTTAAACCCTACCTTTAAATAAGGTTGACAGCAGTACAGTGATTATAATTTTTTTTAGCGTTCTAGCTATTTTTTCTGAAGGTCTCTAGAATAGAAAGGGTGGTGCTCTTACTATTCCCTATTCCAGGGAATAGGGAATAGTAAGTTGAAAGAAATATGAGAAGGGAAGAAAAGCCAATTTGTTAATCATCGTAACCATTGGACAGGAAGGTTTGCTGAATAAAGAAGAGTTCAGCTGAAAAGGAACAAGGGTTTTGATAATGTCATACTGTTGAGAGGGAAGGGGATTAATGGGAAAGTTTATGTACCTGAGTGGGTGAGTTTTATGTAAACTGAGAAAGAAAGTGCACCATTGGGAAGACAAGTGATTAGAGTATCTAGAAAAGCCAGGCTATTAATATTTTCTTTTACCATGGTAAGCCAGCTGGCCTTGTTGGCCAAGTGGTTAGCATATCCAGTCTCCAGCCAAGAGGCCATGAGTTCATACTCCATGATGAGCATGGTGTTTATGAATGTCATACTAACTTGGTGTGGAAAGGGCATCTGTGACTCAAACACTTCTAGCAGATAGCCTCACTTCCAAAACATTGTAAGGTAAAGAAGGTGAGTGACCATACACCATCCAGTGATGCAAACTATGAAAAACTAAATGTGGTGGACTGGATTCTGGTATGCTGAGGTGAGGAAGGAAGGAGTCTAATGGGTCTGAGCCATGTGGCCAAATGGAGAACACATCATCAATGTATCTTAGCCAGATAGAAGGTTTGAGAATAGTAGTGTCAAGGGCATGTTTTTCAAATGTTCCATAACAAATTGACAAGAAAGCGAGAAAGAAGAAAACCTATGGTTGTACCCTCTCTATCTGTTTATGTATCCTTCCAAGAGAAGTAGCCAGCATGGATAACAAAATTGAAAAGATCAATAAAATCAGGGGGAAGGCATTTTTCATACTATGTGCATTGTAACATCAACTGTTTCTTTATATATTATTATTATTATTATCATTTGACCTCCATGGAGTCCGAGACTCATTGTGGGAGGTACTGACTATTGCATACAATGCTCATCCAACCATGTCTTAAACTGATTCAATGTGTCCACATCCACAACACACTCAGGCAATGCATTCCAATCACCAACCACCCTACATGCAAAGAACCTACTTCTCACTCCTTTGCTCACACCCTCCTTATACAGTTTCCAGCAATGGCCTCTTGTTGTACTTCCCTCTCCCATTCTATAAAAAATCTCTTCCATGTCTACCTGATAACAACCCCTGACCAGCTTACATGTCTCAATCATGTTCCCCCCCCCCTCTTCCTCCTATTCAAGAGGCTTTGCAGTTTACATTCTCTCAATCTGTCCTCGTACTCCTCATTCCAAAGACCACTGACCACCTTTGCGAATCTTCTCTGTACCCTTTCCAACATATCCTCATCACCATGAAACCTGGCGACCAAACCTGTGCACAGTAATCCATATGGGGCCTGATCAAGGCCTTATACAATGGAATCATAACCTCTCTATTTCTGCATGTCAGGATTCTCCACATCATTGCCATTATTTGATATGATGTCTTCACAACTTGTGCAATGTTGGCCCTGAATTTCAGGTCCTTGTCCACCATCATTCCTAGATCTCTCATCTCCTCTACTTCTGTTAAAGTTTTCCCACCAAGTTTATACTTTGCATCTGATCGTTGCTTACCGAATCTCAAAACCTTACACTTGGCAACATTGAACTGATAGTTCTACTTACCTGCCCATTCATGCAATTTATTCAAGTCCTCTTGTAAGGCATTAACATCAGCCTAACTGTGCATTGCTCTCCCCAGTTTTGCATCATCCACAAACAGCTGGATATCACTAGTTAAACTCAACCCAATATCATTAACATACAAATTGAACAACTATGGCCCCAAAACTGACCCCTGCGGCACACCACTGGCGACCTTTCTCTTTCGAGATACTGCACCCCAATGTACAATTTCCTGATACCTATCTGACAGCCAATCAGTGATCCAACACAGAAGTCTGTTATCCAGTCCCATCTGTTTCAATTTATTTAAGAGCTTGTCATGTGGCAGTCTATCAAAAGCCTTTGCAAAATCCAAGTACACCACTGTATATGCATCTTCCTTGTCCAAGGTATTTGTCACCTTGTGTCATCTATGATATATTGTTGTTTGTTGTTATTAATGAATCTAAATATTTAAAACTATCTACAACTTCAAAACTGTATTCACCTATATTATATATTGTAATGTTTTTATTTATTGTCTTTCCATATTGCATATATTCAGTTTTCTGTTTGTTACTTAGAGTATATAAGTAAGTTAGTGAAACATGATTTCCTCTTAACAAACCCATGCTGATAACCACAGAGAATACTGCTGTTATCAACCCATTTCTGTATCCTACTTCTCACCAATATGAAGGTCAAAACAAGTGATCATTTTGGTTTATATTAAATTAAACTTATTACTGTAACATGGTAGTTGGCTCCATAATTTATTATAACAAATTTATCTTTATTGTTTATTATTTTAGTATGTGTTATGTGATTTTATATTATTATTACAATGAGAAATCACAAATCTATGGTGTGCACTTTATAGCATAATTCATGATGTTAATACTTGTGCTATCCAATAACCAGATGTCAAAATCTCATACCTGGCATAGAATAACTCTATATACAGTTATTCTGCACATGTAATATGAGACACTGACTTACAAGAATTAGAAAATAAAAGAATTAGTACAGTATTTGGACTCCTGCTAAAGTTAATCACAATTTTAAGATGTGAGGATTCTGCTTCTTCTAGCTTTACAACTCTTCTGAGTTTTAGCTTGCAAAACAATTTTTAGCCATTCTTTTCTTTTCTTTCTAATATTCTTCCAATTCTTAACTTTTAGAGTTGTAAGATCTTTTTGTACATCATTAATCCATCTTTTTCTTGGTCTGCCTTTCTTCCTTTGTCCTAATGGTTTCCATTCAAATATTTTTTTAACTCCTCTATCCTTCATGCTTACACGGTGATCAGAATACTTCATGAAAATTATGGAAACAACTACTGTGTTAGAGTAAAACTTTAGTTTAATATAAACCAAAAGAAACACTCTAATTTATGTTAATTTATGTGTGGAATTTATTCCACACATAAATTAATGTGTGGAATAAATTAATTCCACACATTAATTTATATGTGGAATATAAATTCCACATATATTAATCTGGAATATATGTGTATATTCCAGATTAAAATCATCATCTGGAATATACACATATATATACAAAGAAACAAGCTACACTACAATCTACATGGCATGCTAAAGTTACTGACCAACCATTACAACTATTGGCCTGACCTCTTTTGAACTCTAAGCAATTTTCCAGCTTTTATTGGTCACTATCCATACCAGTTGGTTGTGATTTATATGTATACTTATATAAGTATTTTTTTTAAAATTTTTATTATTTATTAATTTTTTTCCTTTTTTATAAACATGTTGCTCTCCAGCTTAATTTAATGTTATAACCTAATAGATAATAATAGGACTCTTGCTTTGATTTAGTAAGGGTTTTTTTTTCTTTTTTTTTTTCACACCAGAGGTCAAACCAATAGTTGTAACAGTTGGTCAGTAACTTTAGCATGTCATGTAGATTGTAGTGGAGCTTGTTTCTTTGTATATATGTGTATACTCCAGATGATGACCTTAATGTGAAGGTCAAAACGTCGAATGCTACTTTTGATTTATATTAAACTAAAGTTTTATCTAACACGGTAGTTGTTTCCATAATTTTCATGATGTTAACTCCTCTATCTTTTTCCATTCTTTCTATATGCACCAAAAACACTATTCTTTGTGATTTTATATATCTTCTTACGCTATCTTCACCATTAGTTAGTTGTTCAAATTCATTATTTATTTTAATTCTCCATATCCCATTTTCTTCTTTTATTGGTCCATATATCTTCCTTAATATTTTTCTTTCAAAGATTCTCAATCTATCTATATCTTTTGTGTTAATGGCCACATTTCACATCCATATGTTGTTACAGGTCTTATAATTTTATAAAGTTTTAATTTAGAATTACGATTATGAATCTTATTACTCATTAACTTTTTACAAATACATTAGCACTTATTTACATTACCATTATTACCATGATTTTACTATTAATTTCTTCTGATATATTATTGTTTGTTGTTATTAATGAATCTAAATATTTAAAACTATCTACAACTTCAAAACTGTATTCACCTATGCTCGAACATCTTTGTGATATCTGCAAGAAAGAGATCTTTGATAATGTTCATTACTTCTTCTACTGGTACATTCGTGAACAAGGACACTACATCTAGGCTGGCCATTATGTCTGTTTGTGTAATTTTTATGTTTTTTAGTTTGTTCACAAAGTGTTGAGAATTTTTTAAGTAGGACTATGTTTGTCTAATTTTTCCTTTAAGTAAATTCGCTAGGTGCTTAGCCAATAGGTACGTTGGAGAGGACCTGCCATCCACAATCGGATGAAGTGGCACTTCTTCTTTATGCACTTTAGCGCCCCGTACAGTCTAGGAGTGATGGGATGTGAGGATTTAAGTTTTCGTTTTAGTTCTTCAGGCCAAGTATTCATGTTATGGATCAGGAAGTTTGTCTCATTGTGGTTCTTCATTGTAGGATCTCTGGTGAGGATTTTGTACGTGGAACTGTCAGATAGTAAGTCTTTAACTTCTTAATGTAGTCTTTTGAGTTAAGGATAATGGTGGCATTCCCCTTGTCTGCTTTCATAATTATTATTTCTTTGTTCTTCCTTAAGTCCCCAATAGCTTTCCTATCATATGGAGTGGTATTCAGTTGTGTTTGTTTTGCTGTTGCTAGGATGATAGTGCTTTTGAATCTAATGTCATTGGCTACACCTTGTGGTAGTGGGTAGAGACTTTTTTCAATTCCACACATAAAGTCCATTTTTGGGATGTAATTAGGAGTGATAGAAAAGTTAAAACCTTTTTTTAGAATCTCCGATTCATGTTTCGAAAGGCAGTGATTCGACAGGTTGAAGATCACTTTGTTAACTGGGAGGCCATTGTGTGTCTGGTATTTTTTCTTGTACAGTTCATTAAATTTTCTAATTTGTTTGGCTTTATTGAACTGGAAAGTTTTCTCGTAGCTCTGTTCTAACGTGGTATATATAATTCCAGGTCATATAATCAAGACTGTTGGAAATGTCATCAAAATATTCGCGGCAATTAATATCACTTATATTCAATTCGTACCTGATGTGTTGGATTCTTTCTCTGAGTAGTGCCAATGACACCCTGTGGTAAATTCTTCTGGCTTGTATGGATTTAATACGCCCGTTGATTATAAGAAATTTAGGGATGATAGAGAAATCCCTACACCTTTTTAGGGAAGTTAAGTGGTTCAATAACTTGGCCTTTCTGCATTTTTCCTTTTCTAAGCACCGAACTTTGTGTTTCATTAGACTATTTAAATTGTACATGTTTTGGTCATAAAGTATTACAAAATAAAGATTTATTGTTACAAAGCCCATATATTTATAACGTACTTAAGCTCTTACAAATTGCCTACCGGTTTCGCTAGTAACTGACTAGTTTTCTCAAGGCTTGCATAGTACAAAAAAAAGGTAAATCCAAAAAAGGTTTAAAAATACAAAGAACTGTTAGTACCTGTTAGGTAGCTAGGGTAACACGTTCGCGTGACATAACTACTCGGCATCATGAACACGCGTTACATGCAAATGCGTAATATGATTATTTGTGTACTGTAGCTCTGTTGAACTGAGGGAGTTAATTAGATTTTTCCAGGTATTGTTCAGAATGACCCCTTGATTTCTGTTTAGGTTACTTCCTGTACGTAGTACAACTGCTGCTTCTATTGAACCACTTAACTTTCCTAAAAAGGTGTAGGGATTTCTCTATCATCCCTAAATTTCTTATAATCAACGGGCATATTAAATCCATACAAGCCAGAAGAATTTACCACAGGGCGTCATTGGCACTACTCAGAGAAAGAATCCAACACATAGGTACGAATTGAATATAAGTGATATTAATTGCCGCGAATATTTTGATGACATTTCTAACAGTCTTGATTATACGACCTGGAATTTTATAGACCACATGTTAGAACAGAGCTACGAGAAAACTTTCCAGTTCAATAAAGCCAAACAAATTAGAAAATTTAATGAACTGTACAAGAAAAAATACCAGACACACAATGGCCTCCCAGTTAACAAAGTGATCTTCAACCTGTCGAATCACTGTCTTTCGAAACATGAATCGGAGATTCTAAAAATAGGTTTTAACTTTTCTATCACTCCTAATTACATCCCAAAAATGGACTTTATGTGTGGAATTGAAAAAAGTCTCTACCCACTACCACAAGGTGTAGCCAACGACATTAGATTCAAAAGCACTATCATCCTAGCAACAGCAAAACAAACACAACTGAATACCACTCCATATGATAGGAAAGCTATTGGGGACTTAAGGAAGAACAAAGAAATAATAATTATGAAAGCAGACAAGGGGAATGCCACCATTATCCTTAACTCAAAAGACTACATTAAGAAGTTAAACGACTTACTATCTGACAGTTCCACGTACAAAATCCTCACCAGAGATTCTACAATGAAGAACCACAATGAGACAAACTTCCTGATCCATAACATGAATACTTGGCCTGAAGAACTAAAACGAAAACTTAAATCCTTGCATCCCATCACTCCTAGACTGTACGGGGCGCCTAAAGTGCATAAAGAAGAAGTGCCACTTCGTCCGATTGTGGATGGCAGGTCCTCCCCAACGTACCTATTGGCTAAGCACCTAGCGAATTTACTTAAAGGGAAAATTAGACAAACAGAGTCCTACTTAAAAAATTCTCAACACTTTGTGAACAAACTAAAAAACATAAAAAATTACACAAACAGACATAATGGCCAGCCTAGATGTGGTGTCCTTGTTCATGAATATACCAGTAGAAGTAATGAACATTATTAAAGATCTCTTTCCTGCAGATATCACAAAGATGTTCGAGCATTGCCTACAATCAAATGTATTCACCTATATTATATCTTGTAATGTTTTTATTTATTGTCTTTCCACATTGCATATATTCAGTTTTCTGTTTGTTAATTTTTAATCTAACTTCTTTTGCATTTCTATTAAGTTCTTCAAACTTCTCATCTAAATCTTTTCTCCTGTGACTTATTGTTATATCATCTGCATATGCACACATTTGTATTAATTTGTTATTAATAAATCATCTCATATTTAAATTTCTTATTATTGCTTCAAGTAGCAAATTAAATAAACTTGCTGAAAGTACATCTCCTTGTCTTACTCCAAAATTTATTTCAAAGGGGTCCACTAATTCCAATTGTATTTTAACTAGTACTTTGGATCCTTCTAATGTAATTATTAATTATATGAAGAGCCAAAGGCTTCAAAAAAGCCGAAGGAAACAATATGGGATGCAATATCCCTTAACTTCTAATGTAATTTTAATTAATCTAATTAGTTTTCTTGGTATTCCCAGTGTTTTCAGGCTATGTATCCTTTCTTAGCAAATGCTTGTTGGAAAGCAATATATAAATTATGGAGTTATATATCATATTCTAAGCATTTTCCATATATATTTCATAGCATAAATATATTATTAATTGTGGATCATTTATTTCTGAAACAACACTGGTACTCTCCTATTATTGTTTCTGTATATGGTTCTTTTATATATCATACTTGATGAGATTTTGTATGTCACATTCAATAATGTAATTCCTCTATAGTCCTGACAATTCATCTTATCTCCATTTTTTATATATGGGTTGGATTATTCCGATTTTCCAGTTATTTGGCATTTTTTTTTCCTTTCCGTATATTTAATATCAAATAATAAATTTCTTTCCATAAAATTTCACCTACATTTTATAATCTCCAGTTATCATATCCTGGGTGCTTTAAAACTTTTAATTTGTTTTATTATTTCCACTATTTCTTTCTAGGTTGATTCTTGAATTCTTTCTTCTATATTTCTACAAGTATTTTGATCTTCATAATTGTTATTTTCTTCTGCTGTCATCATAAATAATTCCTTAAAATATTCCTTCCATCTTTCTTTAACTAATTCTTTCTCAGTTAATACTTTTCCTTCTTTATCCTTATATCCTATCATTTGTGTATCAAAATTATGTATTAACTGTTTTAATTCTTTATAGAATTTTTTAATTTTCTTTTCTCATTACACTGCACTATTTGTTCCACTTTCTTCTTCTTTTTACAAATAAAATTTGTGAAATGGAAAATATTCCCCGACTGAAAACGCTGAAGAGATTGTGATAGATCAATTTTACAAGGACTTACAAGAAACATGTGAAAAAATAAAAAAAAAATGATACCATGATAATATTAGGGGATCTTAATGCAAAAATAGGGAATAAGAAATTATTTAATGAAGTAATTGGAAAGTACATTTTACATGAAGAAACCAGTGAAAATGAAAATAGATTTATACAATTAGCAATATCAAATAAACTTAGAATAATGAGTACATGCTTTCAACATAAGAAGATATATTTGGGGACCTGGATTATTCTAACAACCAAAGGATGTAATCAAATAGATCATGTCCTGATTTTGAAAAGTTGGGCAAATTCAGTTAATGATGTACGAGCATATAGAGGAGCAAATTGTGAATGTTGATCATATTAGTTAAAATTAAATTTATATATAGAATATCAAATGTAGACCAAAAGAAAACTCAAAAGATAAAGAAATGGAACACTGAAGCATTCCAATAGAGAAATAACTGATAAATATCCAAAGAAAATAAAAGATAATGTTAAACATTAGACATAGGAAAGAATATAGAAGAAAAATGGGATTTAATCCAACAAAATGATAAATGCAACTGAAGAAAAATTGGATTGTGTAGGAAAAATAGAAATGAATGGTTTGATGAAGAATGTAAGGAAATAACTGAATTGAAAAACAAAGCAAGGAAAAAGTATTTACAAAGGAACACAAGAAATAATAGAGAAGGATATGAAAAGAAAAGAAAGGTGTGAGGATTACATTCGGAGAGATGCCATCAGGACCAGAAGACTTTATAGTGTTCAGATTATTTTAATAATTTTCTGATGTCTTTTTGCTAAAAAAAAAAAACTACAAGAGGCATATGGTGCTTGGATTTTAATATGGCAGGAGGCAGTTCGTATTGGTCATTTATGCAATGCATTTATCCTCATGATGTCAAACTCATGAGGATAAAATACTGTAATAAATTGTTCACTGAATGCCTCAACTATATCCTCTCAGCAGTTACCAATACACAATTTTAATCCACTCTCATCATATAATCATTCTTTCTTCTACTTGCCATATATATCAAAAGAATTCTCAAGGATTTTTCTCATCCTGATTGGTTAATTTGTGCTTATTCTGCACTTTTGCTATCCTTATCCTTACCCTCCATAAAGCTTTCTTATTTCAGATTATACACTTAATAACTTCATTCATCCATTTTACTCCTATGCTATTCAGCCTTTTCAATACACTCAGACATTGCTCTTGATCAGTGTCTAAGCAGCATTTATCTCCTTTCTTCTGAATTCTTCCTTTCATGCTACAGTTCCATTTGTCTCCTAAATTGTTATAATTACACTCTTTTAGTTCCAGTTATATCCTTTCCTCACAGAAGTCCTCATATGACTAACTGCAATTCAGGTGAACACCTCATCTTGTTTTGAAAACTTTAACATGGATCACCTCTAATCTCATATTCACTCACCATTTGGTGAGTGAACATGAAATTAGACATTAAATTAGAGGGGATTAGACACCCTATTCACAATCCCATTCTTTAATGATATGATGAGATCTAAGACTAAGTTCTTGCCTGCCCTCTGTTACATATTGCTTAAGATAGTTTTCCTTCCAGAACTACTCAAAAAATTCATTTTCCTTATTCATAGAAGTTATTGCTTCATTCTAGTGTACATACTCTACCATAATTAAAATCACCTATAACAATCACCCTTTTCTTCCTAATCTAAGCCAATTACATATCTATCTGTTTGCCTCCAGCTTCCACATTCTGACTTATATCAATTTCTAACCAAATATTTCATCTTGCCTACTTCCTCTTTAGATAATACTGCCTCAAAACCACTATTCCTATGTTTCCCTGGTATCTCAATCTTGTGTTGGCATGTTTCCCCATCGTCATCAGCAGCACCTCTCCTTCATGCTTTCCTACCCTGTCCATAAACAATCATGCCCTTCTATTTCTATTCTAGACAGGATTTCCTCCTCATCCAACTATGTTTTACTTATTCCAAATATTTTCAGATTAATAAACTCAGTCAATGCAACAGTTTCATCTCCCTTATTTCTGAGATCCCTGACATTCAGAGAAAAGTATAGCAATTCATTTCTTGGTCAATTACTTCTTCTAGGACTATAATGTTTTAGGAAGTATGTTATACCATGTCATCAGGATCTTACTGTAGATCTCTGAGTGTTGATGAAGAATTCAAGCACCAGATCTCTTGATCCACATAATCTCGAAGATTTTCTATGGGATTCGCATCCAATGAATTTGGCAGCTATGGTAATGGCAAATGGAAATTGCTGTTGTGTTTATCAAACCACTTTTGAACAATACTGGCAATGTGGCACAGTCATTATCCTGTTGGAATATACCAATGCCATCCAGGAAGACATTCACTATGAAGGAATGTACTTAATCAGCCAATGTATAATTATTTTGCAGCATTCACAGTATGATCTATGTATGAGTTTCAGGGTTCCAGAAGATTCCCAGGAAAGTATTCCCCATATCATAATGCTGCTTCCTTCCAGTTTCTGCTGTACCATGACATCAGTGTGATTCCCATCCCAAGGTTTTCACCTAACACAAGCTGGAAATGAGTTTCATCTGAAAAGGCAACATTTTTCTTAGTCTTCAGAGGTCCAGTAACATCTCTCATGTTATGCTGATGTTATGCTATACATAACAGCCAGCTCTTTATGGCATCTTCAGCAGTCCAGTAACATCTCTCAGATGCAGTTGTCATTGATGATGATTAGTGTTAAGCATGGGTACCTTGACTAGGTGTAACTAGTGTGTTGACCATCCATGAAACAGTGGCTGAGGAGAATCTGTGAGAGAGGAGTCAACAATCAGCTAAACTGCTCTCTTCCAAACAACTTCAAGAATTTTTAGAGAGGAGTTGCACCATCTTACATGTGAGAGCAGTAGCCCAAGGTTGGGCAGATTTGGGTTTGTCTAGAGTAAGTAACCGGACAGATGAAAAGTAGCATCTTGAGTGACGAAGGAATGCCAATTTTGGAAGCTGAGGATGCTATAGAAGTGATGTGATTATGCCAGGAAATGCTAGGAGTAAGAGAGAGAGTCCAAGAAGTGATCTGATCTTGACTGTTGAATATTATCAAAATAAGAAGAGAAGAACTAAGATGAAAAAAAAATATACAAAATATGTTTTGAAAGCATTGAATGTGAGAGTAGATTTTTATTATCCCATTAAAGGATAGCGTAGTGATCAGTGTTTAGAAAACTTATTATAGATGATGTGGAGTATTGAGATGTTTGAGGCACTGAAAGGTTTATTGTGAGTAGTGAAAGAAGAATGCTATTGCCAGCAATGCTTTGAATAGGATTTGAGGTAAGTAAGAGCAGGTTGTTTATGTATATGAGAAAGAGGATGGGTGAAATAACAGGGCTCCAAGGAACACCTACATTAATAGGAAAATCTGAAGAAGGCTGCTGAAATATGAAAATTGACAATCCAGTTACAAAGGGAGGAAGGCATACCATAAGATGGCAATTTGCTAAGATGCCCTCGGTGCCAAGCACCTTGTCAAATGCCTTGGAAATTGGATTATCAGTTTTCTCTCAAGTTGTTTACTACCTGTATGTCAACAGCATAGATTTTCCAAATCTTTCCTTGGCATGAATCCAGAGTTGGGTGGTGCCCTCAGTGACAAGCACCCTGTCAAATGCCTTGGAGATTGGTTTGTCCATTTTCTCTGAAGTTGTTTATTACCTGTAGGTCAACAGCATAGATTTTCCAAACCTTTCCTTGTCATGAATCCACAGTTGGGTAGTGTAGGTGAGGAATCTACTGTTGCTCTTGATTGGCAAATTCCTATTGGTGGTCACTGATTAGTTGACTGTTGTCTAGGTGTCAAAACTGTTCATGACTTTCTCTATTACTCTAAACAGCACTAAAGTGAAGAGTAATAGTTCATTAGTTTGATGATAGATACTTATCACTTTTTTTTTCTTCTAAATTCTTTACACACTAGGTTTTCTTTTCTGTTTCATGTTTATACATACTGTGTATGAAATGTTTCATATTATAAAAAGAATTAATCAGAATGCATGATATGGAATCCAATCTTATATTCATGCTTCTTGATACTGTTCTATATATTCATTTTATATTTTTGAAAAGTAATTTACACCACACTTTATCACTATTAATAATGCTAACTAATTATATATTTGATTTAATCCTTTATCTAAGTGTGAGCAAACAAAGTTTGCACCTGAAGTATTTTCAGGACTGGGGCAACTTGTGGCAAAGGTGGTATAACTTCTCATCACTTGCCTTAGTATCCCATAATGCAAAGCACATCTTCTTGTGGACATGTATAATGCTATACATTAAGGTAAGGGTCACTACCCAGACCGGTTTCGACCTTTATTGAGGTCTCCTCAGTGGGAGCCAGACCCAGAGGTGGTGATACTAAGGTGGAAGTAATGGAGAAGTCATATTTCCATATACCAGTTGCCAAAAGGTGTCACACCTTATTATTAAAATTCTCTGGATTAGAGATAAGTTGATGGAAGTTTTTTCACTTGGCTATACTACTAATTATATATTCAGTTTAATCCTTTATTCGGTTTAATCATTTATCCCCAGTCCTGAAAATACTTCAGGCACAAAGTTTGTGCCTGAAGTATTTTCAGGACTGGGGCAACTCGTGGCAAAGATGATATAACTTCTCATCACTTGCTTTAGTATCCCATAAAGCAAAGCAATTATGGGATACTAAGCAATTAAGCATTATTTGGATAAAGGATTAAACCAAATATATATTTGGTAGCATAGCCAAGTGAAAAAACTTCCATCACTGAGATGTGGTTGACAGAAGAGGATATAATAACAGGAATAGATGTCACTGGGTACATCATTTTTCGGCAGGATAGGAAGGGAAAGAATGGTGGTGGAGTACTGCTTCTGATAAGTGACGACCTATGTCCTCTAAGACTGGAGGCTTTGGAAAGCAGTGACACTAATGATTTTGAAAACATATGGTGTGAGGTAGAGGTGGGCAAAACAGGATATTTAGTGGGGTGTTGCTACAGACCCAGGAGCACAGAAGGTGGAGACCAGGAGATGTTTAGACAGATGAGTTTGCAAGTGCAAGAAGAATGATTGTTATGAGATGTTCCTCTCCCCAATTTATACTACTGTATAACTACAGTAGTATAAATTGGGGAGAGGAAGATGCATGTAACAATAAGGGAATGGAATTTCTAGAATTCTTGAGGGACAAATATCTTAGGCAACATGTAATAGAGGGAACAAGAGGTTCAAGAGTTTTGGATTTGGTTATAGCATCAGAAGAGTTGATAATAACTGAGATGACATCTCTCCCACCAGTTGGAGAGAGTGACCATATCCTGGCCTTCCAATTTCTCCCTCCAAAATTTCGACTTGGAAAATGAATAGATATGCAAGAGTATCAAAGAGACGGGAACGTATGTAGAATTATAAGGCAGGTGATTATAATAGTCTAAGACGTCAACTTGGGGAAATTTTATGGAGGGAGAAATTGGAAGGCCAGGATATCATTAGTGCATGGGAAATTGTGAAAGAATATTTGTTAGCAGCAATAGTAACTTGTATACCACGAGTGAAGAAGAGGAAACAATTTGGAGTAAAGTGGATGACAAATAATATTAAACAGGAATTGCATGCGAAAAAGAGGCTATGGAAGAGATATAAGGAGACAGGTGAAGAGAGGATGCATGAAGAATATAAGACACAGGCCAGAAGAGTGACTAGTATGGTAAGGAAAGCGAAACTGGAATATGAGAGGAGATTGGCTCTAAGGTCCAAAGAAAATCCAAGGGAATTTTTTAGCTATGTGGCCAGTAGGAGGAGAAATGACTGGAAGAATGATATTATGGGATAAAAATGGGAATAGAGTGACTGATGCAGAGGATATATAGTGGAATTGGTCAATGAACACTTTATTGGATTATTTCATCCTGGAGGAGTCAGTTTTAATACAAGAGGGATAGGGTAGGTTCGAGGTTTAGAGGTACAGGAGGAGAGTGTGTTTCAAGTACTGAGTACTGTGGATGTCAGTAAAGCTGTGGAACTGGATTGTATTTCACCACGAGTTTTGAGAGAATGTGCTAGGGAATTGACAGTGCCTTTCAACTGGCTTTTCAATGAAAGTCTGGCTGTGGGAAAGGTGCCCATGGAATGGAAGGAAGGTAAGATAGTGCCATTGCATAAGGGCGGCAGCAGACTGGAAGTGTCTAATTAGAGGCCAGTTTGTGTGTCATCAGTACTTGTTAAGATCTTGGAGAAATTAATTAGGGACCGTATACAACAGTGGGCAAATGAGGGTAATGTTATCTGTGAGAGTCAACATGAATTTGTGAAGGGGGCGCTCTTGTTTTAGGAATATGCTAGCCTTTTATAATAAAGTTACAAGAGCATTAGATCAGGGAAGGGCATATACTGCCATTTTTCTTAGACTTAGCGAAGGCATTTGACAGGGTGCCACATGATAAGCTGATATTTAAGTTGGAACGCATGGGTCTGGATGTCAGATTGGTCAACTGGATTCAGCATTGGCTGTCCGATAGCTATCAGAGAGTTGTGTATGGTGGGGCAGTTTCAAGGAGGCAGAGAGTTATAGGTGGGGTCCCACAGGGCTCAGTACTGGGACCTGTATTGTTTAACCTTTTTATATCAATGAATTGCAAGGAGATATTCAGTTGTTTGCAGATGATGTGAAGCTGGGAAGGATTATTATAAATAGTGCAGATGTGGTAGCCCTGCAAGAGGATTTGAATAAGCTAGATAGATGGGCAAATGAATGGGGGTATTGGTTTAATGGAGCAAAATGTAAGGTCTTGAAGTTTGGGAAACATCGATGGGATGCTGCATACTCTATGAGAGGAGTTATATTTGAAGAATTAGGGGAGACAAGAGATCTGGGGTTGATGACTGATAGAAACCTGAAATTTAGGGGACATATTGCAAAGGTGGTGAAGGTAACACAGAGGATTGCTGAAATAATGAGAAGGACACTGTTCTGCAGAAATAAAAGGGTTATCATTCCATTGTATAAGACTCTGATCAGACCACACTTTGACCATTGTTCTCAGATTTGGTCCCCAGGATTTGAAGGGGATAAATTAACTGTGGAATGGGTACTAAGGCAGATAACAAAGATGGTTCCAGGACTGTACAATGTTAATTATGAGGATCGGCTGAGGGAATGTGGACTGCAGAGTTTGGTGGATAGAAGAAGGAGAGGTGATATGATTGAGACTTTTAAATTGTTGAAAGGTGGTTACAGGGTTGACACTGAGGAGTTCTTTTACTTGGTTGAACAGCAGGAAAGAGAGATGACAAGAGGTCATCCCTGGAAGATACGAAAGGAAACCGTGAGCAAGAGGGTGAGAAGTGGTTTCTTTGCATGGAGGGTGGTTGAACCATGGAATGCATTACCTGATGGAGTGGTGAGAGTGAGAACGGTCAATGAGTTTAAGAAGTGGTATGATAGACTTTGTTTCTTAGGGGGGGAGGAACTCCCCTCGATGAGTCTTGATAGACTTTGTGTTTCTTAGGAAGGACCTCCCATGATGACTCTTTTGACTCCATGGAGGCCTGGATAATAATAATAATAATAATAACTGCTAACTAGTAGCACATTTTTTAATTAAAAAATAAGTATGGGTGCTTTATCATATCTCCAATTTTACATACACTGTTATGTATCTTTAAAAAAGAAATAAATGATATTATTTCTATTCAAATACATATCTGTCATTAGCTCCATTCTTATTTGAAAGTAGAATTTGCAGACTGATTTTTACTTGTTTTTGGTTACATTATATTATGTTCCAAAATCAGGGAAATTAACAACATTTGACTGGTCTCAATAAGAAGTAAAATAAAAATAGTTTTCCCCAAGATACTTTGATTTTGTTTACTTGATCCTGATTCTTTTATAAAAACCATAACTCCATTTCTCATCTTCTAAAAACTAGTAATATCTCCTGATTGTTATAATGCTCTAACCATGAAAATTAAATCAAATTTGCAATAACCAGACACAAAACAGAAATTGTTTCTGTAAAAAATAATAATAAATAATAAATACTGCAGTAATTAAATCATATTATATTTGTATTGTTCATTAATATTATTTCACTGAATTTTAATTTTTAGGTAGAAGCTATTGATTTAGACATTGGACTGAATGGAGATGTACTTTATGAATTTGGGGAGGAAGTAAAAACCTTTAGCATAAATGAAAAGACCGGAGTTATATTGTTGACTGAGTTATTGACTAGAGACACCTACAAGCTTTCAGTTTCAGCAATTGATGGAGGTATGTCAATGTCACAAATATTCTCTTTATTGTTATTGTTGTGTGGTTTCTTGCTGTGATGCTGAATTTGTCTGTTTAGAAACAAACTATTAGTATTAATAGATTAAATAATAATATGAGCATTTCATTTTATACTGCAATATTTATTATGACCTTCAGGGAATTCACTTCATCAAAGCAGATCCAGTATGTCTCAACATATTAAACCTACCATTCTTTTTATATATATATATATATATATATATATATTTTTTTTTTTTTTTCCATATACTGCTCTTGATATCTGCCAGCTGATTAATCCATCTTTTTATGATATTAAAAAAAAAATATTTGACTATTAGTAAGCCATTTACTAGCTTTTTTTTTTTAAAGTATTCTTTCTACACTGAAATACAACTCTGGTTAATAGCTCTTTTCATGATATTACAATCATCTCCTTCATGGTGAGAGGGAATAAGAATGGAATGGTTTGTATATACTACACCACATATATAAAATTTTCCAGGGCATGATATTCACTTTGCTAGTGCATATGCATGTGAAGACATTGAAGTGAAGATAAGGAAGAGGAAGACCATTGTTGGTAAAGAGCTCCAGAATAAATAAGTGTTGTCTTATGTAATAATTGACAATGTTGCTTTCATTTTAGTATTATACTGTTCATTTTTGAGACATTGGTGTACATGTATGATTGGTAACTTCGTGGATTTGTTACCGATATTTTTATTGGATTTTTGAATCTTGCCTTGAATGGAACAGAGTGGAAGTACAAATGGGATCTACCCAACAGCAGTGCAAAGGTCAAATGCTATTAACGATACAGACTTTTCAAAAATGATTTGAAGTAGTAAATACAATATGTATGCATGCTGAAATGTGAACGATGTTAAGGTAGGGATTTGTAAAAAGCGCAATATTTTGTTAGACTGCAAGTTATCAGTGAATGCAAAACAGACTGAAGGAATGAAAGTAGCATAAATGAAAGAAAAGTAAATGAAAATCAAAAGTTAATGAAGCTGAGGGAGTGAAAGAATGCATGAATGAAGAAACAACAGTAAGTGATATGGAGACAAAAGAAACATGTGGCAGAATGAGAAGAAGTGAGACTATGGGAGTAACAGAGAGTTAAATTGTTGGAATGCAAGATAGAAGAATGAGTTGTTCAAAATAAGAAATGAAATAAGGAATAAGCACTGTGATATTAGATGTTTAGTGGAAACAAATGAAGTGAAAAGAATAGAATGAAGAGAAAAAAGAGAAATAGAGGTGATGAATGACTTGAGAATAGCAATGTATGAAGATTCCTGTTAGAGGATTGGTTAAAGAGAGAGCCCAAAAAAAGTTTGCTTTCTAGGAAGAAGAATGGGCAAGATAATTCATGCTTTGGATACAAGGAGGACATGAGCAAGAGAGTTAGTGGGAACAAATGATTTAATTGGACAGAAGGAGAATGTAAGGATGGATATTAGTAGGTTATTAAAGACAGTGAAGATAACAGTATAGTGGGAAAAGTTTTCAGTGTGTTGCCGAGATATGACAATTATGAGTTGACTTCAACTTGAGAAACATGAATGGTAGCTTGGCAAAGCTGCATGAGGAGAATGGAGTGCATTTGTAAATATGTGTGGCATGTATTTGAGGAAAGAATGCAATTGTACAAAAGTGAGATTACATTTGACTAGCTATGGAGTGAGTGAACTAAAGAAACTGTTGCTAGATGGAAGTGCAGTGTGTGTGTGTGTGTGTGTGTGTGTGTGTGTGTGTGTATCAGAAGTAACAGGTGAAATGAAAGATTGGGAGAGTGAACCATTAGAGATTGAAGTGCTTGTCAATGAAAACAGTAGTAGTATCACAGATGAAGAGAGAGAACTGGAGTGCAAGATGGGGAGGAGAAACAGGGAAATGGGGAGGGAACACAGCATAGGAGGAATTAATGTTAGAAGTAGTGGTGAATGTGGGTATGGGAATGATCAGCATAGAAATGGAAAGGATCACAGTGTAAGCAGGATAGTTGAGATTGAGAAGATATACATGGTAAGCGATGATAAAGGAGATTGGGCAAGGTCAGGTGTGGTAGGAGAATAACAACTAAAAAGTGGCTTGGATAGAACTGGTTATAGCCCTAAAAGTGAATTACTGTGTTTATTTACAAATGCCACAAGTATCAGAAATAAAGGAGATGAAAATGTTTCACTAATTAAGTTTATTTGCACAAAAATTGCTGGAATAAGTGAAACATGGTTGAACGAAGATGATATCCTAATGGGAATAGAAACAGAAGGATGCAGTGTTTTTTGCGAGAATAGGAAGTGGAGTGCTGCTAATGAGAGCAGGGGAATTATATCAGAATAATGTAGACATGAAAGAGGGAAATAGTAGCAATGGTTTTGAAGCAGGGTGGTGCGAGGTGGAGGGTGACAGGATGAGATATTTAGTTGGATATTGCTATAGGCCAGGGAATGTGGAAAGAGGTGATAAAGAAATGTATAAACAATTTGTTCTGTTAAACAGGGGAAGGATGATTTTAATTGACAGTATAGATTGGAATGAAGAAATAGCATTTGGGGATAAGGAAAATTAATTTCTCAGGTTCTTGAGAGACAACTATCTTTAACAGCATGTAAAAGGAGGGCACGAGGATCGAGATTTTTAGAGATGATTTTCATCAGAGGATGTAATTGTGAGTGAGTTTCACACTTTGCTCCAGTTGGGTGAGAGTGATCATGAAGTGATCACCTGTATGGAAAAGATATATTTTGAAGTACAAGGCTGGTGATTATGAGAAGCTTAGGAGACAGCCTGGAGCTATATAATGGAATGGGGAGTTCAGTGGAAAGGAAATAAATGCTGCTTAGGAACTATGAATGAAAGAATAACAGCATCAATGTGTGCATGTATTCTGAAGGTCAAAAGGCTGAAGAAGATAGCTGCCAAATGGATAAATGAAGTAATTAAGCATGAAATCTGGAAGAAGGTACTTTGGAGGTAGCACAAGATGAATAATGATAATAATCAGCTGCACAAAGAGTATAAAGGGCAGGTGGAGAGAGAGACTGTTTGTAAGGACAGCAAAAGTGCAGTACACATAAAATTTAGCAAATCAGGCCAAGAAAAACTCTCAGGAGTTTTTTTCAATATGTGACAAGCAGGAAAGAAGAATGATTATGGCAAGATGATGTTAATGGTTTTAAGCAGAAGATTGGTAACTGCTGCAGAGGACACAGTCGAGGTATCCAGTGGGCAGTTCATCAGGGTATATCATCCTCAGTCTGAAATCAAAAGGTCAAATATGTGGTAGAGAATGAAATGAGTGAGCAAGAGGTATGTGAGGAGTTAAGTATACTAGATATCAATAAGACAATAGGGCTTGATGACATGTCATCACGTGTCTTAAGGGAATGTTCTGAGGAGTTAGCGTCAGCTTTGGCCTACTTGTTTAACAAGTCTTGCAACAGTACAAGTCCCAAAAGAATGGAAGGAAAGCAAAATTGTTCCACTTCACAAAACTGATGATAAGACTCAGGCTACAAATTATAGGTTAATTGATATATTTGAAATTGGTTAAGGTTTTGAGAAATTGGTTAGAGATAGGATTCAAAACTGGGTTGATAGCAGTGGTATTTATTGTGCTTGTATGCATCATCTCTCTATATGATACATATACAGTTACCCAGTGCAGCCCGTGCAGTCTTCTCTGGATCCTTTCCAATATATCCTCATCATCAGGAAATGCAGAGGACCAAATCTCTGTACAATAATCCATACAAGGCCTTATATAATGGAACCAGAAGCTCCGTTTCTGCACATTAGGGTCATTTGCTTCAGTACCATAATTAGATGTGATGACTTCACAACCTGTGCAATGCGACCATTACTGGGTAACTGTATATACATCTCCCTAAGCATGTTTGTAATACTTGCTTAGGGAGATGCATACACAGTGGTGTACTAGGAATTTGATAGATTGCCATGCCACAAGTTGGTAGCTGAACTGAGGCAGATAGGATTGGATGATAGATTAGTGAGTTGGATAGGTATCAGGAAGTTGTGTATGGGAGCAGCATCTCAGAATAGGAAAGTCAGCAGTGGTATGCCAGAGAAGTCTGTCTTGGGGCCATTGTTATTTAATTTGTATATTAATGATCAGGGGATGGGTTTAACTGGTGATGTATAATTGTTTGCAAATGATGCAAAACTTGGGAGTGGGATCAGGAATCAATATGGAACTGGTAAGTCATTGTTGCAAGTGCAAAGTTCTGAAATTTGGTAGGCAAGAATGAGATGCAAAGTATACATTTGGAGTGGAAATTTTGGAGGAAGTTGAGGAAACAAGAGACCTTGGAGTAGTCGTGGACAATGATCTGACGTATTATATATATATATACAGTAAAACCCCTTTTTTACACTTTTCCGGGGACTGATGGAAAAAAGTGCAAATAGCAGGAAAGTGTAAATAGTAGGAAATGTAAAAAAACATTTAAAAAAAGGCTAAAAGATGACTTACTGCTAGTATGTGAGTCTACATACTAGATTACAAAATTTAATAACTGAAAATAAATGAATTTACAATGTACTTACATTTATCTATTTAAAAAAATCTTTAATTGTTGATTGTTTTTGCTTTTCGTTCTTTTTTTTTTTTTTTTTTGACTTAGCGCCAGATTGCTTTGCATTGAGTTCAATGCTTGACCCGTTTTTTTACTATCGTGTTCAAAGTGGACACAGAGGGTCCAAGATCTTATGCTAAATGCACACATGTTCTGGCATGCCAATTTACATGTCGCAGAATTGCCATCTTTTCTTCTACCGAAATACATTTTCTGTCTTTTTTCTCCATGTTACTAACATGGATAATCCACCACTGCAACTTGAAAGCAACTTTCACATGCTAAATTATGTTGCAGAAATTCTGCAATATCAATTCGTACTGTGATTGAAAAATCATAGTATCGCTCATCACTACAGTACTGCTGCATGCGCACAAGTCACCGTGATGGCGGAAACGAAACTACAGCCAAAAGCAACGCCACCCGAGAACAGAAATACGCAGATTTCCGCTGAAATCGATATTGCCACCGAGAAAAAAAAAAAATGCAAATCACGGGAAATAACGTCCACGTCAAGTTTTTAATGGCGGAAAAACTACAGCCGAAAGCAACGCCACCTGAGAACAGAAATGTGCAGATTTCTGCTGAAATCGATTCGAAAATCGGTATTGCCACCGAGAAAAAAAATGCAAATCACGGGAAATAACGTCCACATCAAGTTGTTAATGGTGGGAAAACAATACATTGTGAGAATAGGTCTTAAAACGGGACCAACAGAAAATGACACAAATGGCAGGAAAACGTAAATTGCAGGAACGTAAAAACGGGGTTTTACTGTATATAGTTTCATGCATCTACATTTGTTAACTTGAGATTTTCTTCTTTGAAGTTAGGTGTTTGTATCCAGTGAGAAAATTTTGGTACTCCATGTTATAGTTAGCCAGATTATTGCAGCTGTGGTGGCGAATGTTAGCAGTAGTTTTGTTCAGGAGCAGGAGGAGTTGTTATTTCCATACTTATATTGGTAATGGTATTCCCAACCTCCCTATTCAACAAAATAAAGATAATGCCATAGTAGTTCTTTATATGTTACAGTGTGAATTGTTTCCAGAAGTACTTGGTTTTAGTGTCTTGTATTCTCAATAAATTATCATATTTATTTTGTTTCCTTGTGTGGTGTTGTGCATTCATACCATAACCAACAGTTAACATGAATAATAGCCAACACCTATGCTTTCTGCATCTTCCCTTATCCAGGTGAACCCCGTCTATCCGTCCAAGCAACCATATTAGTTAAGGTGATAAGTCGAGACATGCCAGTATTTTCTCAGCAGTTTTATAGTGCTACCATTCCTGAAAATCTCCCAGCAAATGCTCCTGTCATTACCATCACTGCAAACAGTCCTCATGGCAGACAGCTGATATATAATATTATAAGTGGAAATGAGCAAGAAGACTTTGGGTTGGATTTTAATACTGGTAAGTTGCAATATGTTTTGTTTTTGTTTTGTTTTTTTCTCTAATGAAAGCATTTGTTAGTATTAATATTAATAACTGATATTTATTATTATTATTATTATTAGCATCTGACCACCATGGAGTCAGAGACTCATCATGGAAGGTATACACTACTGCACACAATACTCATCCAACTGCGCTTTAAACTGATTCAATGTGTCTACATTCACAACACGCTCAGGCAATGCATTCCTCACCAACCACTCTCTCCATGCAAAGAATCTACTGCTCACTCCTCTGCTCACACCTTCCTTATCCAGTTTACAGCAATGGCCTCCTGTTCTATCCCCCTCTCCCATTCTATGAAAAATCTCTTCCGTGTCAACCTGGTAACAACCCCTGACTAGACTATATGTCTCAATCATATCCCCCACCCTCTTCCTCCTATTCACAAGGCTCTGCAACTTACATTCTCTCAATCTGTTCTCGTACTCCACATTCCAAAGACCACTGACCACCTTTATGAATTTTCTCTGGACCCTTTCCAACATATCCTCATCACCATGAAAACCAGGCGACCAAATCTGTGCATAATAATCCATATGGGGCCTGATCAAGGCCTTATACAATGGAATCATAACCTCTCTATTTCTGCATGTCAGGGTCCTTACCATCATTGCCATTATCTGATGTTGCGTCTTCACAACTTGTGCAATGTGGCCCCTGAATTTCAGGTCCACCATCAATCCTAGATTTCTCATCTCCTCTTCCTGAAGCTATTTTGTTAAAAGATTATATATGATAATCTTGTATTTGCAGCCTGGCTCCCTCCAGCCAAAAGACTGCAAGTTTAAATCCTTTCTTGGGCTTGGAGGTTTCTGATGTCATTCATTCATACATCCACATTTGTACATATAATATATGCACTTTCCCAAGATAGATTGGAAGGGGGGGGGAAGCTGAACCTAGCATGGTTATCTGAAATATACTTCTACATCCACTGAGCCCTTTGCTCTTATTTTGAGAAATGTAGACATTTTTGACATGACCAAATCAGCCAGTAGCCTGCATAAAAAAATCACTATGCATAACATGATTTCAGCACCTATAATTTTCTTACTAAATAGCTTAAGGAAATTACAACGTACAATAGAATATAAATTAAAATAAATTTTAATACACTTCCAATATTTTGGCAACATCACGTTGCCATTATCACAGGAACTTAAAAACAAGACACATGCACGCAAGCACAACACACAGTAAATGAGGAACGAAGCATTTTAAATGAGGACGCTATTCTTTCTCCTAAAAGTCCTGATGGTGCCCCTTAGTGGACAATGTTGGTATTCTTGGCCGATTGGGCTGAAGGTCTTCTGATGTAGGTTTCCCAAATTTGGGGCAGTCTCATGCAACCAAATTTGTTGAGGTTTGGATTGTTTCTTAGGGCTGAGGCTGATTCCAAGAATAGCCTTTCGTATTTGAATTTACTATGGTGTATTATCGTGGCTTTCTTCCACCGTATTCTATGGCTGGTATCCAGCGCATGGTCTGCAAGACCAGAGTGGCTGTATTGGTGAAACCGGATGTAGTCCTTGTGTTCTGAAATTCTGATATTAGTTGTCCTGCCTGTTTGGCCAAAGTAGGATAGCTTACGGCTGCAAGGGACTTTATACACCAGGTAGGTCGGGGGGGGGATCTTTAGTGGAGTAGATAAGGGATGCCAATTTTTTATAAGGTCTGTAACAAGAAGTTAAGTCATGTTTTTTTAGGATTTTTGTAATTTTTTCCGAGTCTTGTTACAGTTCTTCTTGTTACAGACCTTATAAAAAAGTTCCTCATTTACTGTGTGTGTTGTGCTTGCATGCACATGTCTTGTTTTTAATTTCCTGTGATAATGGCAACGTGACATTGCCAAAATATTGGAAGTGTATTAAATTTATTTTAATGTATATTCTATTGTACATTGTAATTTCCTTAAGCTATTTAGTAAGAATGTATAACTAACGTCTAAGCCTTTCCACGAGAATCACCTATAATTTTATAATCCTTTCAAGGGAAACCAATTGTAAAAAGCTAAATTAATAGCTAAATGTAGCTTTACATGATCGCAAACAAGTTAAAGTAAAGATAGGGAAGCTGTTATTCCTCTTTATAAGGTTATGATTCAGCCACATCTTGACTACTGTGCAGAGATTTGTCACCTGGATTTCTTGGGGACCAGAAGGTGGTAGAGGAGATTCAGACTAAGCTTGTGACAGGTGAAGAATGCTCCCAATGAGGATAGGTTAAGGTATATTTTGTGGGTTACAAAGTTTAGTTGATAGGTGGAAAAGAGTGGACATGATAGAAACTTTTAAGATATTAAAGGGGTTTTATAAAATTGATGCACATCCCTATTAACCACACTCTCACACAAATAATCAGAGAACTAGTGGTCATACCTGAAAATTGTGTGAGAGTGTGGTTAATAGGGATGTGTAGACTAGATTTTTTGCATTGAGAGTGGTGAATAAGTGGAATGGATTGCCAGAATTAGTTGTGAGTTCCCTGAGGGTGAATCAGTTTTAGGAGAGGTGTGATAGGTTTTGTGTGCATAATAGTTAGTTTAGATCTTCTATGATGAGTCTCTGATCTTCATGGAGATATTGTATAATAATATTACTTATTGGATGTTCATTGTGAAGGAGTCTGTATTGAATCTTTGTACTTTTTTATAAAGGAATATAAATGAAAACATCTTTACCAGCATTTCCTTGTTTGAGATATGGCATTGTTATGAACACATCACAATGTACAAATGAAAGAGCAATCTTTAAATCTCTTTTTCAACAAAGTATTGTTGAACTAAATTAGTTGTTATATGGCCAGGTACAAACATGAAGCAGGAGCTTCAGTTAACAGCAAACAAATATGGTCTTTTCTTTTGAATGGAGGCATACCACAACATGATAATGCATTAATAGTATGACAAATTGTAAATTGGCCAAACTCTGTCTTTTGATGGCCCATTTTGATGACCAGAATATTATGATTATTACCTTCTCATGTTGATGAGCTTGTGTGGATCTTTTTGGATGGAGGGAAGGAGAGTTATTTCTATGCCACATTCTGCATTTCCATTTTTGGATTAAAATACAACATTGCATGAAACTATTTATTCTAGCAATGTGCATTCAAAATATTTATATCTATCATGCTGATACAACTATAGATGTTCCAGAATAAATGCAGCACACGTAGCCATTTGGTCCTCAGTGAGGCGTGCCACCTTCTTGGAGACATTACTTTTGGCATTAGCAGGCATTTGTTGATGATATCAGTAATGATTCAATATGAAATTTGAAGAATTTGATTATACTTGATTTTTACATGTTGATTTGAATGACAACATTTATAACAGCAGTGTTCCCTGGAGAGGGTGGAGTTCTTGGTCAACTTGAACTTTTTATATCATTAATATTAGTCCATTCATGTTTGAACTGTTCAGTCTCAATTTACAGAAGGCATTCCAAAAGTAATGTCTGCTTTATAATAGATCTCACCACAAGCGAGATGCATTAGAATTAAAAACCAAATGAAAGTGTGAAGTCATTACTCCATCTTCATAAACTAGTTTTTCAACATATTCTTCCTCCATTTCAATACATTTTCTTTACTATATAAAAAAGATTTCAGACTTTGTGTGAAACTCCACAGGATGCTTTCAGAACCATTTTCTCACAACTTGAGTCTGATTTCATTGAGCCACAATTGAAGATCTAATTTTATTGAGTTACAGTTGAACTACATTCACTTTATTGCACTTAATCAATTTTGTAATAGTTTGGTCGACTCATGCAAATCAATGTTCCTTTTTTGATGCCACTGATATCAGACTTATTCAGTGATTTTTGCTGATTAACTTTCTGTTTATGGAAATCATCAATTGTAGTACTCTCTTCATGAACTGTCATTAATGTCAATTGCACCATTGCTGTTCTGATTCTTTACACCTAGTGACTTACAGTTCTCACAACTACACTTCCTTCACCATAAAAAACCTTGTAATCAATGGTGAATATTGATTGCACCCCCAGTTTTCCGTTTCAAAAATTTCAATCCTGCACAACATTTTACACATTTTGATAAACCGGTAAGTAGTAAGTCCAGAGTAATAACACATGAAATGCATCTTTGGTTGTGCACCACTATATACTAAATTGCAACAGAGGTATGAAGAAAGAAAACAAAACTAGGCAAGTTTCAGTCAGCTTGCACATCATGTACTGATTACATGCTGGCATTACTCATGGAATGTCCCTAATATTTGTTTAGAATAGCAAACAACACTTATTTCCCATATAATATGGGGATATCTCTTTTTTTTTCTCTTATTTCATATTAATTTGTTTAACTTGCTTCCAGTCATATTAACCCTTTCTAAATCTGTTATCTGTGTTTTGTTTCCAAGCTTGTTTTCAGCAAAAATTGTGCTTTATTAGCTAAATGTTGTTAATTGCTAAGAGCTTCTAGCTCAATTGGAAGAACAGTGGATCATTGTGACAATCAATTGGAAAAGAACTGAGTTTGATTCTCATCATGATGAGAGAATTCTTTATATGGGGTTTTTCAATTGAAGGTGAATCAGCTGATCTCATATAGAGTAAACAGGATTTTTTCTCCTGGAAACTCAGGTTTTTCATCTCTCATGCAGGCAAATTGGCCCTGAGAACACATGAACTTTACAGGCAAAAAATACTATTGTTGGTGATGATGGTAGTAGTGTCGTTGTGTGCATTTGGAGAATTAAGTAGTAGGAGAGATTGTGAGATGTTTGTAACATTCATTTTTTTATATAATATATATCTTACATGAACATTCATATTTCTATCAGCTTCTATTCAACAGTTTTGCGGTCAAAGAATCCTGTAACTTGTATCCATATCATGCTGAACTAGACCTGATTTGAGCAGGAATAAATATCTATTCCTCATAGCATTTTTAAGATATCTTACCCCAACAGAGGAGATAAAAGACTCTCGCCATGGTTAATTTGATCTGTTTGTATATTTTATTTCTTCAGGTAAAGTAACCTGAATGCATAACAAACTTGAATAATTTTACAATGCATGATGGCAAATATTAAGAGGAACTGTAAACATATTGCTGAATGATATGTTAGTGAAAACTGATGTGATACCAAAACTGGCCATTTTCTCTAAATTATTTAAAATTTTGCCCTTGATAAGAAGCAAGCTATATTTTTAACAGGTAGTCTTGTCATATAAAATTAACTATGGATGAAATGGATGGACAAGTCATATATTCAGGATGCTCTTCTATACAATATTCTCTGTGTTTATACACATGGGTATAAAACACATGTTTTATACCATGTGTTTTTTAATGGTATCTTAATCCCAATGTTTGATGTAACTATGAACTTCTTTAATTTATTTAACTCGCATTCATTTAGTATCCAACTAATGATTCTGGAAGTTATAATGATCACTAAGAAAAAAGTAGTAGTTTTGTTCTATATTTTTTTGACTATGGGATTTACTAATAACAGTGAAGTAAGCTTAAGAAAGTAAGATTATTTATTATTATTACCCAAGACCCCATGGAGTCAAAGACTCATCTAGGAGGTCTCCTTTTATCAAACACACAGCTCACATACCGTGCTTTAAACACACTCAAATTCTCTGCAGATACCACACTCTGAGGCAAGGCATTCCAATTATTCACAACTCTGCATGAAAAAAATCTTCTTCTCCCTCCCCTACTCACACCCTCCTTATACAACTTCCAGGGATGACCTTTGGTTCTCCCCTGATCTCCCACTATTCTCTGTAAAACTTCTCCAGCATTGATCCTATAACAACCCCTTACCAACTTGTAGGTTTCTATCATATCTCCCCTCTTCCTCCTGTCCACCAGACTCTGCAAATTACATCTTCTCAATCTTTCCTCATATTCGACATTCCAGAGGTTAGAAACTATCTTAGTCAGTCGCCTCTGGACTCTCTCCAATATCTCTTCATCCTTTTGAAAACTAGGTGAACAAATCTGGACAAATAGTCCATGTGTGGCCTAATCAAAGCCTTATACAATGCAAGAAGAATCTCCCTACTTCTACAAGTCAGTGTCCTCCACATCATTCCCAGAAGCCTTTGTGTTGTCTTCATAATTTTGGCTATGTTTTCCCTGAATTTTAGATCCTTATCACCCCCAAATCCCTTGTTTCCTCCACCTCCAACAATATATCCTCACCAAGCATAAATTCTGCATCCCATTTTTTTTTGCAAATTTTAAAACCTTACATTTTGCAACATTGAACTTGCATCCGCATTCCTGCCCAATCACTCAATATTTTCAAGTTTTCTTGTAAGGCCACAACATCCTCTCTACTCTTCATGGTTCGTCCCAACTTTGCATAATCTGCAAACAACTGAATATCTCCATCCAAATCTTCACCAATATCATTAATATACAAGTTAAACAACAATGGCCCTAAAACAGACCCCTAAGGCACGCCACTAGTAACTTTCCTGGCTATCGCTCCCCCCTACACAACTTGTTGATACCTATCAGATAGCCAGTCTCCAATCCAATGCACTAATCTAATATCCAATCCCATTTGCTCTAGTTTGACTGTCAATTTATCATGAGGTACTCTATCAAAAGCCTTTGCAAAATCCAAGTATATTACTGTGTATCCTTCTCCTCTGTCCAAGGAAGCAGTCACTTTATTGTAATAAATAAGTAGATTACTAAAACATGACCTCCCTTTACCAAATCCATGCTTTCCATCAAAGATAATACCATTGTTGTCAACCCAACTCTGGATCCTAGTTCTCACAAGCTTCTCCAACAACTTAACTACAACACCTGACACACACACAGATAGGCCTATAGTTTGATGTTTGAGTTCTATCACCTCCTTCATGAAGTGGCACAATCTTGCCCTCGTTCTACTACTTAGGAACTTGACCAAGTGCAAGACTCGTATTAAAAAAAATATGTCAAGGCCAGCGTCAACTCCCTGGCACATTCCTTCAGAATATGTAATTCTGAAGAATATGTAATTCCTTCAGAACATATATTATCAAGTCCCACAGCCTTATTTACATCTAGTTTACTCAATTCCCCAAACACCTCTTGCTCACTTACAGTCAGTCTCTCTCTCTTCCCCATCATCAACTGCTCTCAATCTCTCTATGAAGTCACATTCACAAGATTGAAAGACCTTTATGAACTGTTCATTAAGTATCTCCACCACACCTTTTGCGACAGCTGTCTTTATACTATTTTCTCCGATCAATGTCATCCTTCCATAATCATTCTTTCTTTTGCTGGCTACATATCGAAAGAACTCCTTAGGATTCTTTTTGGCTTCATTAGCTAACTGCTGTTCATACCTCTCTTTAGCTATCCTCACCAACCAAGTCACCCACCTTTCCTGGTCTTTATAGTCCTCATGGAATTGGTTATTTCCACTTCTCTTATGCTGCCTCCATAATGCCCTTTTTCTCTGGATCGCATGCTTAATCTTTTTATTCATCCATTTCATCCCTAATTTAATCTTCTCACCCTTGGAATGCATTTAGACATTGCATCTACTAGATAGTCTTTGAAAATTCCCCAAGCTGCATTGATCTCTTTTCCAGCTAACTCCTCATTCCATGCTACACCTGCAAGCTGTTTCCTGAGCTCTTCATAATCACCCCCCCCCCCTTGTAGTTCCACATATACCCTTTTCTCACAGAGGTCCTCGCACTGCTGGCAACCACCCAGGTAATCACCTCATGGTCACTCTCACCAATTGGTGGATGATTTGACACCGCATTTATAATTACATCCTCTGATGAGATAACCAAATCCAAGACCCTCAATCCTCATGTGCCCTCTGTTACATACTGTCTGAGGTAGTTATCTCTCAAAAACTCAAGAAACTCATTTTCTTTACTTCCAGTTGCTATCTCATCATTCCAGTCTATATTGCCATAATTAAAATAACCCATGATGATGACTCTTTTCTTATTTGCTTGGCTAATTTGATTATACATTTCATAGTCACTACTATCCAGATTTCCTGGTCTGTAACAACAACCAACCAAGTATTTCATTCCATTCACCTCTATCCCACACCATTCTGCCTCAGAACCACTTTCACTATTTCCCTCTTGCATCTCTATTTGTGCCTTTTTTATTTTAAATTGATGTTTTTCCTGGAAGCAAAGGAACAGTCTGCTATACCATTATGTCTGTGATTGGTCATCTTTTAATGAGCTAGCATCCTGCAGTTTATCGGTAAGCAGTCATCAGAGAAGGGTGATTTGTAGTACTTGCCAGATATTGAGTGATAGAATATATAATGATTATTATTATTATTATACATGAATTTTTTTGATCCTGAATATAAACATCACCTGTTATTTTATACTAGCCCCTAGAGGTTTTGAGAAATCTGTGATCCAATGCATACATGCAAAGCATGCTTACAGAACTCCTACAAGTTTTTGATGTTCTTTAACCAAATTATTTAATTTGGCTAAACACCCTTAAATGCTTATAGGAGATTTATTTAAGAGGATAATATATTCTGCATAGAGTGAACAGCTGAGTTTAATATATTGTGTGTATTAATACACACGACATATTAAACTATTATTATTATTATTATTAACATACCTCCATGGAGTCAATAGATTCATTGTAGAAGATCTCACTGAACCTAGAGCTATTGTAATGAATCTTAAATTTATTCATTCCATACTGTTAACATCCAGCAAGCTCACCCAGCTCTCTCCACGTAAGCAGTCTATCTTTAAATTTATGTGACCACCGGGGTTAGCCTTGAATTTTTTCCCCTCTCACTCTACCCCTGTGTGAATATAATTCTTTCCATAGTAATCCTGAAAATCACTGCATCTTCACTGTGATTATTATTGTTATTGTGTGACACTTTCAAGGAGTCCAAGGATACATCTTAGGAGGGCACTCTACTCTGCTACACACATCTCTTCACTTATTGCTATACCTACACACAATGACGTTGCTTCCATCAACACCATCTGCCGCCCATCATCACTACCACCAACAACAACACTATTTTTTGTTTGTAAATTGTGTGTGTATCCTTATGGCCAATGTTTTCATAGGTAGGATGAAAAACTCGAGTTTCCAGAAGGAAAAAAAAATCCTGCTGCTTCTGTATGAGATTGATTAACTCATCTTCATCTGAAGAATCCCATATCACTGGTTTCTTGCCAATCTCCTAAACTTTCTAATTTATGTTTTCTCAACCACTTCCCATAATCAACATTGGAGAATCCAGGTATTTTCTTAATCATCTCTGAACTCTGTCCAGATTCTATGCTCTGATCAATGCTTTTCTACAGTGATACAATGACCTCTCTCTCTCTCTCTCTACATGTCGCTATACTCCTTATTAGCAGCAGTGTCTTTACAATAGTGTGCCTTCTAATTGTCTAACCTTCAGGCTTCTACTGATTATCAACAAGATCCATGATAAAAGTCTAAATCTTCCTGAAGGAAGTTGGCAGCAATATCACACCTCATATTTCTTCTCAATTTTACATTAGTATTATTATTCAGGCCTCCATGGAGTCAAAAGACTCATCGTGGGAGGTTCTTTCTAAGAAACACAAGTCTATCAAAACTCATTGACGGAGGTCCCTTCTAGGAAACACAAAGTCTATCATACTACTCCTTAACTCCATTGACCGTTCTCGCACATACCACTCCATCAGGCAATGCATTTTATGGTTCAACCACCCTCCATGCAAAAAAACCACTCTTCACCCTCTTTCTCACAGTTTCCTTTCGTAACTTCCAGGGATGGCCTCTTGTCATCACTCCTTCCCGCTGTTCAACCAAGCAAAAGAACTGCCCGGTGTCAACCCTGTAACCACCTCTCAACAGTTTAAAAGTCTCAATCATATCACCTCTCCTTCTATCCACCAAACTCTGCAGTCCACACTCCCTCAGCCGATCCTCATAATTAACATTATACAGTCACGACACCATCTTTGTTATCCGCCTTTGTACCCTTTTCACAGTTAATTTATCCCCTTTAAATCCTGGGAACCAGATCTGAGAACAATAATCTAAGTGTAGTCTGATCAGAGTCTTATACAACAGAATGATAACCATTTTATCTCTGCAGGTCAGTGTCCTTCTCATTATTATTATTATGACGGGCAACTTCAAGGAGTCAATAGACTCATTGAGAGAGGCCCTAACATCATGTCAAGAACAACTATTCGACATTCACACAGTATCTATCATACCTCGCCTTGAACTCATTCACAGTCATGGCACCCGCAGCAGACTCTGACAGCTTATTCCACTCATTCACCACTCTAAAAGTAAAACATCTAGCTCTAACACCCTTGCTAACCACACTCCTGCCCAGTTTCCATGTATGGCCCTAGTCCTCCCACCACCAGTCCTATTCTCAAAAATATCTTCTGAATTAATCTTATAGAAACCCTTCAGTAATTTGAATGTCTCAATCATATCACCCCGTTTTTGCCTATCAACCAATTTCTGCAACCCACAAATCTTCAACCTGTTCTCATAAGGTTCATTCCCTAGACCTGCTATCATCTTGGTCACTCATCTCTGGATCCTCTCCACCTCCTCCCCATCAAGAAGAAACCCTGGCGCCATATCTGGGCACAGTAGTCTAGATGGGGTCTTATCAAGGTGCGATACAAAAGAACAATAACCTGTTTGTCTCTGCTTTTTAAAGTATTTTTCAGCAACCAAGTGATTCGATGAGCTGATTTAGCCACTTTTGCGATGTGTCCCCTGAACTTCAACTCCCTATCCACCAATACTCCCAAATCCCTGGCCTCATCAATCTCCTGGAGTACGGTTCCACCAATGTGATATACTGCTGCTAATCTTTTCACCCCAAAATGCATAACCTTACACTCTGCCACATTAAATTGACATCCATTCTCCTTAGCCCAGTCCTCCAAACTATCCAAATCATCCTGCAAAATTTTGACATCCTGTACATTCACTATTGCTCTACCTAACTTTGCATCATCAGCAAACAAATGAACACTTCCTCTCAGATCATTTCCTATATTGTTAATGAACAAATTGAATAGTAGTGGCCCAAGAACAGAACTTGCGGCACACCACTAGTTACAGGCCATCTTTTGGACTCTACTCCTGAATAAACCACTCTCTGATATCTCTCCATCAACCACCCTCCTATCCATCTCACCAACCCTATATCCATCCCCATATGCTGCAGTTTACTGATTAGAATTCCATGTGGTATCCTGTCAAAGGCCTTAGCAAGGTCCAGTAGAATCACTGTAAACCCATTACCCTTATCCAGTTCAGCCATCACTGTGTTATAAAATGTGAACAAGTTAATGAGGCATGATCTACCCTTCACAAAACTATGCTGTCCCCCATACAGTATCCCATTTTCATCTATCCAATCCTGTATTTTCCTCTAGACTATTTTCTTCAAGACCTTGACAACGATTCCTGATATGCTGATCAGTCAGTAATTTACAACAGCAGTCTTTGAACCTCCTTTATGCAGTGGAACTATTTTCCCCTCTTTCCACCCCCTTGGGACTAACCCCAACCCGAGACTCAAATTAAACAAAATGGGCGAGGGCACTGACAATTCTTTAGCCACTTCACATACAACACAAACTGGTATACCATCCCATCCCACAGATGTATTGACATTGAGGATTTGTAATAGACTATTCACCTCCACTTCATTCACCACAATTCCCATATAAGCTATTAGTTCATTCATTCCTGCAATGTCATCACCTGGATGATATACTCTTGCAAAGTGCTCACTCAGTAATTCCACTATATCAACTGATTCGTATAATAAATTTAGTTTAATCCTTTATCCAAGTGTGAGCAAAAAAAGTTTGCACCTTAAAGTATTTTCAGGACTGGGGTAAGGTGGTACAACACCAGGGCACTCCTTGCAGTTAGGAGTATTGGTAGCTTGCTCCACCCTTGCAAGGAGTGCCCTGGTGTTGTACCACCTTACCCCAGTCCTGAAGATACTTTCAGGTGCAAACTTTGTTTGCTCACACTTGGATAAAGGATTAAACTAAATTTATTATACTCTAACCAAGTTAAAAAAATAAACTTTCAACATCTTTCTCTAAATCCAGATTAATTTATTAAAAAAGGGTGGCACACCATTTGGCAACTCCTATAGGTAGAGATGACCTGCTAATGCTTCTGCCTGGTATCTCCACTTGGGCCTGGCTCCCACTGAAGAGACCTCAATAAAGGTCGAAACTAGTTTGGTTTGTGGCCCTTCCCTTAATGCATAACATTATACATATCCACAAGGAGATGTGTTTTGCATTATGGGAGATACTGAGATAGGAGTGTTGGTATCTTGATCCACCTTTGCAAGGAGTGCCCTGGTTGTTGTACCACCTTACCCCAGTCCTGAAGATACTTTCAGGTGCAAACTTTGTTTGCTCACACTTGGATAAAGGATTAAACTAAATTTATTATACTCTAACCAAGTGAAAAAAATAAACTTTAAAAAAAAAAAATAAAAAAATAAATAAAAATAAACTTTCATCAACTGATTCGGTTACCTCCCTACCATCGGCATACTTTAAAATCATTCTGTCATATACATTTTTTCTTTTGCTTGCAACATATTGAAAAAACTGTTTAGGATTCTCTTTAGCCTGCTTTTCTGATGTTCTTTCATAATCTGCTTTTGCTTTTTTTACCACACTCGTTACCCTTCTGGCCTGCGATTTATACCATTCATGTGCATGCTGGTCACCTTTCTCCTTAAATTCCCTCCATAGTTTTTTCTTTTTTTTACAGCTCAAGCTTAATGGTGTTATTCATGCATTTAACCCCTATTTGATTTATTATTCGGACTCTAGGTATATAGTCAGCCATTGACTCCTGCAAACACTTCTTTACCACCTCCCATGCACTATCAACATCCAGCCCTTGCAGTTTTACATGCCATGGCACTGAACCAATGAAACTCCTAAGCTTGTCATACTTACCAGTCCGATAATTCCACGTGTAATCTGTCTTAATTGTAAATTCCACACCTTTAGCCACCTCCCAGGTTAAGACCCTATGTTCACTCTCACCAATTGGTGGCAATGTGGTCATATTCGTTACAGTCAGATCCTCAGATGCAATTACTAGGTCAAGCACTCTCTGACCCCTAGTATTTTCCATTACAATATTAATGCCTAATATTGTAATGCCTACAATATTAGGCATTACATGCCTAGTATTTTCCATTACATGCAGATAGTTATCCCTTAATAACTGCATAAAATCCAATTCCTTCCTCCCATGTGTCCTCTCCTTCTTCCAATAAATGTTACCATAGTTGAAATCTCCCATAATAATTACCTTCCTTCCACTCATTTCTTCTATTTGCTTATGCATACTATCTTCACCATCTGTTCCATCACCTGGTTTATAGCATCACACAACTGTATATTTTGTTCTGCTAGTTTCAATCTCATACCAAATAGCCTCAAATGTGCTCTTTTCTCTATCCTGCAGTTCCACTTCTATTCTCCTTGGCTGTAGCTCATCAGCTATCATCAATAACACTCCTCGCCCCATTTTATTCTCCCTGTCACTCCTGAACACACCATACCGCTCACATTCAATCCCACTAGCTATATGATCTTCTTTCAGCCATGTTTTACTAATGCCAATAACCTGTGGCCTGGAAGTGCCAATCAAGGCCAAAAATTCTTCCTTCTTGTTCCTAATACTTCTGGCATTTGTATACATGAATTGCAGAAGCCCATTTGTTCCATTCCTATTTTGATGTCTTATACTAACTATCCCATTCTGATTTGTTGTCCTTCGCACTCACTCGGGCTTATTACACACATTCATACACTCAACTGTCTCCCTAAAGTCTGCATATCTTCTTCCCCCTCTCCCCCAATAACTCTAATTTCCCTGATTCTGCATATCCACTTCCACTTCATTCAACAACACCTTTTCAAGTCTCCTTACACCAAATCCATTCAAATGTAAACCATCCATCTTATATAAATCCTTTCGCCCATCGAACTCGCTCCACACATCCACAAAGTCCACACCACTCCTCCTGCATAATCAGCACATAAAGTCATTAGTAATTTTGGCCATCCTTCTATACTCTTCACTGTCATACTGTGGCAACAGACTCACCATCCTAACTCTCTCACTCTTCTCTTTTGCTACCTCAAGTAATTCCTTCAAGTCCCCTCTCAGAGCCATTTTGTCTCCTTTCAAATAATTAATTCCTGTACTACTATCAATTCTTTCACCCTCTGCTTTTGCATTCTAATTGACTCGCTTACATTCTTAACATTCGCACCAGATTGGTACGGTTTTGTCAAACTCTCATCTATCACACCTCTTACTAAAGAATCTCCGTACAACACTAGCTCTTTCATTTTGTTTATACTCACTATCATACTCTTATTTTTCTTATCATACTACCTACATATATCATACTACATATTATTGCAGCAATCCTCTGTGATACCTTCATTACCTTTGCAATATGTCCCCTAAATTTCAGGTTTCTATCAATCATCAACTCCCAGATCTCTTGTCTCCCCTACTTCCTCCAGTATAACTCCTCACATAGAGTATGCAGTGTCCCATCGATGTTTCCCAAACCTCACGACCTTACATTTTGCTGCATTAAACCGATACCCTCATTCATTTGCCCATCTATCTAGCTTATTCAAATCCTCTTGCAGGACTACCACATCTGCACTATTACTAATAATCCTTCCCAGCTTTGCATCATCTGCAAACAGCTGAATATCCCCTTGCAATCCATGGACAATGTCATTGATATAAAGGTTAAACAATATAGGTCCCACTTGTAACTTTCTGCCTCTTTGATATTGCTCCACCATACACAACTGTCTGATACCTATCAGACAGCCAATCCTGAATCCAGTTGACCAATCTGACATTCAGATCCATGTGCTACAACTTGAATATCAGCTTATCATGTGGCACCCTGTCAAATGCCTTTGCTAAGTCTAAGAAAATTGCAGTATATGCCTTTCCCTCATCTAATGTTCTTGTAACTTTATTATAAAAGACTAGCATGTTGCTAAAACAAGAGCGCGCTTCACAAATCCATGTTGACTCTCACAGATAACATTACCCTCATTTGCCCAGTGCTATATATGGTCCCTCACTACTTTCTCATAGTTTTTACTAACTACTGATGTTACATCATCCACAAACAGCTGAATATTCCTTGTTAGTCCACATGAAATTTCACTAACAAGTAATAATAATAATAATAATTTGCCAACCTTCTAGGTGTAAAGAATCATTTACTCCAGCATGATATACACTTACAAAGTTGTCATTAAATAGTTCCTCTAAATAGGTCTTAATATAAGAACAAGATGGAGATACAAACTACAAAGGTTTGACACGAGATGGTGAACATTGGCTAAAGAGAAACTGAACTGGAAAGTTAAGGGGGTAGGCCTATATCCAGCAGTGGATGGAAAAAGACTAAAGAAGTTCCACTACTAAATTGTTTGCCACTCTTAATTATCATCTGCGTATTGTTACTCTTCTGTAATTTTTCATTATTAATTCACATTTTCCTGTCATATATTTTATTCTAAATTTCAAATGAAATCTATCAACAATGGTTTTCAATTTCAGTTTCCCTAATTCTTAAATTGTTACCCAACCTGATCATTTTCTCCTCCTCCTTGTCTTTAGTCCGGCACATATCTGACTAAGCAGTTAAAAGTTGTAACTTGTAGTTTTCCTGTTCTTCAATTTTTGTAAACTTTTGAAAAAAAATTTTTTTTTCATTTTTTCCTTTACTCATTGCAAAAATCACTTTATTAATTATTTTTGTTTCTTATTATTGCTTGCCCATGTTTTCCTGTACTCAGGTAAGAAATGGAAAACTTGTTTAATGTAATCTTTAATATTTTACTAAATAATCCTTGTGGTGATGGTTATTAATAATTATGTCTTTAATGCTAAAGACTTCTCATTAACACCTTGGAGCTGTAATAATTATGGATGACATGACATATTATTTAAATTATGTAAATTAATTATGCATTATGATGGCTAGGTCCAGCATAAATGTATACTATACCTAGTATTCTTTTGCACACCATCAAGGACAATTATCTTGTTTTTTCCAGAATGGAAAATGTGATTATTAAAAGAGGAATAATTTGTCACAATCTCTTTTGTTATTAATTTAACATAAAAATTATTTTAAATTTCAATTAATAAAAATTGATAATGAAAATTAAAAGGGAAAAAACTTTAAACAGTTGTATAAGGAATTAGCAATAATTAGAACAATGTTGCATCTCACATTCCCTTTTATATATATATATATCAGCATCACTCAAGAGATTTCAGAACTTTAACACATTCATTAACTGTGGGCAGGGATTAAGATAGAAAGGACTGATTGATATTCTTTTGAGTAACTGGAGTTGTAGTCATTAAGGAAACACTTTATGAGGAAGGCTATTCCAAAAAGAAAACTGAGATGGAACGTTTTCTAAAATTTAGCAATACAAAAAAGTAATCTTGGTCACTTTTTGATGAAGATGAAATTTTTGGGGGACTCCAGTTCAAAAGCTAAAGTTGATATGTCCATGGCATCTCAACCGTCACAGTCAGTTGACTGTGACAGTTAAGTTTGTGTATTCTGATATCAATAAATGAGTTTGTGTAATTTTCTGTCAGTGAAATTTTGTGCAGTGCTTTCATTGTGTAGAATTTATGGAGACAAAAATGCATATTAGAGCAATTACTTTACTTATATTAAAGAAAATAATACTCAATGTTTCAGCCTCTATATTGTGGTCATCATCAGGAAAACATACATATGAACAAGATACAAGCTACATTACACTATAAAAAATTATCAGTTGTCTTGATTACCTCAGTTTTTACAGGATGATCTTAAAACATTGGACAAGTTGATAAGATGTGGGAGCCAAAATTTACAGTAAACAATTTCAAATGCATCTGATTTGGTAAAAAGATAATATTAGATGGACTGAGGTCAGTGCAGTTTGGATGACCTCAGATGAAAGAAATCATCCAGACAACTGAATTTTTTTTTCTCCATCATCAATAAAATTTCTCTCCTTGCTGATTTTACTCTTAATATTTGAGCCAAAAGCATTTATGATTAATAAGATGAATGGAAAAACTTGATGTATGCAAAGATTTTTGGTTTACATGTGAAATGTATTTTTAGAAAGTTTCCATTTGTTCTTTTCGTGGGAATTTTTTTCCATATTACTCCTCTAAATTTATATCAATAAATATGGCTTATTTTGCCTATTTTCAAAAGGAGTACCTGTGCTATTAAATCATTGGCTTATTTACTCCAGTTAAATTAAGACATTGATGGCATGCATTTAACAACATAAATTGAAAAAAAAATAACATAAGAAGAATAATCTGACATACTTTTATAAAATCCTCAAGTTTAACTTTATTGCTGAAACCACATCAGAAATATAATTGATGATTGTCATAATCACCCTCCTGAATTATTCTTTGTAATTCTTCAGGACACTTGGCTGCAGAATCTTTATCTGCACTAGCAGATTCCTCAGTTATTCTTATGTTATGCAGGCCAGTTCAATTTTAACAGTGTTGATTTTAATTTTAAATATCAACATACATATAATTAAGGGAAAATACTTATCTGTATGAATGAACATAATATTTCTGGTTTGCCAGGAATTTTTTTCTTCTCCTTTATGTTAAAACCAAAGAAAAATAAATAAAATTAGCTCTTAGAAATACATTAAACTTCACTAAGATAATAATGATGAGTTCTGTGAAACATTGCCTGTTCTTTTTGAGAGCCCTTTTAACATCATTTGACCCTTGTTAGTAAAAATCATTTAGTCTTTCTGTAATTTTTTATTTATTTTTTTTTATCCATTTTTGCATGTCATCTATAAGCATAATTTTCTTTAGTGTGATTTTTTTGCATATTCAGCTGTTTGTTCTTATTTTGTATATAATTTTTGTCTCATCTTTATCTATTTGTTGTTTTCACTTTTCTCTTTTAGAAAAGCCAACCTGATTGGCTAAATTGTTAGCATATCTGCTCTTCAGCCAAGAGGCTGCAGGTTTGAATCCTGCCAGGGATGTGGATATTTGTGATTGTCCCACTAACTCTTTGGAAAGGGCATCTGGGACCTATCACTTCTTCTTCTATCAGAAGGCTTCACTTCCAAAACCCGATGAAGTATGGGAGTGACGAGTTACCATACAGCATTAAAATGACATCACACATGAATAACTAACTAACTTTTAAAAACAATATAAAATGCAAAATCCCTTTCAAGATTTTGTATAAAATAAGCTAGATAAATTTGAATAAGCTAGATAGATGGGCAAATGAATGGGGGAGGCGGGTGTCAGTTTAATGCAGCAAAATGTAAGGTCTTGAGGTTTGGGAAACATCGATGGGATGCTGCATACTCTATGGGAGGGGTTATACTGGAGGAAGTAGGGGAGACAAAAGATTTGGGGTTGATGATTGATAGAAACCTGAACTTTAGGGGACATATTGCAAAGGTGGTGAAGGTAACACAGAAGATTGCTGCAATTATGAGAAGGACACTGACCTGCAGAGATAAGAGGGTTATCATTCCGTTGTATGTCTCTGATCAGACCACACTTGGACTATTGTTCTCAGATTTGGTCCCCAGGATTTGAAGGGGATAAATTAACTGTGGAAAGGGTACAAAAATAGTTTCAGGACTGTACAATGATAGTTATGAGGATCGGCAGAGGGAATGTGGACTGCAGAGTTTGGTACATAGAAGAAGAAGAGGTGATATGATCGAGAGTTTTAAACCATTGAGAGGTGGTTACAGGATTGACACTGGGGTGTTCTTTTGCTTGGTTGAACAGTGGGAAGGAGTGATGACAAGAGGCCATCCCTGGAAGTTACGAAAGGAAACTGTGAGCAAGAGGGTGAGGAGTGGTTTCTTTGTGTGGAGGGTGGTTGAACCGTGGAATTCATTGCCTGATGGAGTGGTGAGAGCGAGAACGGTCAATGAGTTTAAGGAGTGGTATGATAGACTTTGTGTTTCTTAGGGGGAACCTCCCCTCGATGAGTCTTGACAGACTTTATGTTCTTAGGAAGGAGCTCCCATGATGAGTCTTTTGACTCCATGGAGGCCTGAATAATAATAATATTCAATTTTTTTCACTGTTATCATAGTATGATATGTGATTACTGTCACACAACTGGGAATAGTATGCAGATATTTCTTACTTTAGACTCTGCAGAGTGAAAAACACTTTTGTTCTATTATTCTTACTAGAACAATGCATCTTTTTTTTTTTTAAATTTATGTGCAATGCAAAAATAGCACACTGAATTTTCATTTGTAAAATAAAAATACATTACAGCTCCAAAGTGGCAAATCTCTCAATAATGTAAATCAGTGCAATTAAAATTTAATAAAATTAACATTGCTGACATATCATAAATGTTTTCTGTTTGCCTTTGTTATATCTGCTTAACCTTCTCTGCTGGTTTTTATTTTCTCTATTTAACATATTGTTTTCTTATCCCTCTGATGTTAGAACCATCTAATAGCAATGAGCCATGTAAGTATTATGTTTTCTGTTGTTGTTTTATTTTATTTTTTTTATAATTTTGTTTAGTTTTCTGATTTATTGAATAAGTCATTTTACATACAGCTGAAATGATATACTCTACCAGTGATATAAGTACACAGAATTTTGGTTTTGCTGCTTAAATAAAGGAGATGATAATCACTAATGCTTATGATATTTGATTTAGATTTTTTGATGAATTGAATTGTCAAGTTTTTTTTTTTTTTTTTTACATATTAGTGTTATAATTTTGAAATGACTAAAGCATTCTTTAAAATTATTGCATTTACAATATTACAATTATGAGATTACAGTATTCTTCACATTACATCTGTACTAGAACTAGTGAGAACCAGTGGAACATGACTACATTCTATTATTTTACAAGGTTCTTTTATTACTCATATTAGTTAGTGCTCAGTATATGCACTTTAAACTTATATAGAGAGAGAGACCTAGGTGTTGGCAGTTATTCATCTTAAGTGCAGTGGTTATAAACACAACAATAACAAAATAAATGAGACATTTATTTAGTTGCTATTTACTCTTTGAGCTTATTTAGTTGGTCGATATTTATTATTTATATGCTTATTTATTTAGCTAGTATTTATTATTATTATTATTATGTGACACCTCCTGGAGTCCAGGAACTCTTCACAGGAGGGTACTCCATACTACATTACTATCCAAATCTACACACTATACTTCGACTGCCTACTACTAGTATTTTTGTCTGTTAATTTTATGTGTGTGTGTGTGCATGCATGTGTGTGTGTGTTCTCCTGCTGAACTGCTATATATGAGTTGAAAACCCTGCTTTTTTCATCATGACAAGGAAATTCTTTTCTAATCAGGGTGAGGAGGGGAGGCACAATTTTCCAATCTTTCCTCTGGCTGCACTTAGAGACACTAATTAAATAAACATATTTATAAGCTTATTTATTTAGCTGTTATGCATAAAATGATGACACTCCCCCTCCCCCCCAAAAAAAAGGCAAAAACACAGGAGGCAACGAATATTCCTTGGCACATACAGTTGTAGGCTTTTCATGGTGAAACTTGCCTGATTAGAATAGCTGCTAAGAGAACCTGAAAAAATTAAATGGAATGTAATTAGATTCTCAGAAGTATAAAAAAGATGAATGCATCTAGTCAGATTATGGCATGGATAATTACTGTATACTGTATGCTATCACTCCAAGTGTGATAACTCAGTCAGTGCTGTGCATTTACTTATACATAAAAAACTGAGTGATAACATAATTTATTCTAAATAAATATCAACTAGAATAGCAAAAATAGAAATATCTATAAACAAATGATATCAGAGATATCTTCCACCTGGTTAGCCAGATAGTTAGCATATCTGCTCTCCAACCAACCAGGAACAAGTTTTGAATCCTGCAATGGGCATGGATGTTTGAGATTGTCTTTAGGTGGGAGATGAATTTCATTGCTATGTGCGAAACCACTGTCTCACATATTGGAGGCCTGAAGTGGCTCAAAAAATTTCCATGTTTTGTCCAGCAGTTTATGGACTAAGTAAAAATGAATAAATAAATAATGCAAAAATATATATAAAATTAATAAAAAAAAAATAGAAAAATCCTCAGCCTACCTGTGGTACAAATGTATATAGGGTTACAAAAAAACTTTTGTGAATGGGAGCCATATAAAAAAAAATCATTAAAAAATAAAGTTTTACATGCTTCAACTTTCACTCAGATGACGAGGTTGAAGACTTTTAGGGAAATTATAAGACTCTAAATTGAAGTATATTGGATGAAGAAAGGAATTTCATATACCTAAATGCAAAAATGGGATAAAATAATAGTAATGTAAATTAAATGAGAGGTTTGGATTGGGGAAGAGAAATATGAGAGGAGACTGATTACACGAATTTACTGAAGGACAAACACTTGTTATAATTTTATTCTTTAATAAAACAAAACATCATAAAGAAACATAATGAATCATAATCATTCAATCGTTAATGAAATATAGTTTATAATAAAAATACAAGAAATATTTTAAATTGATGTAACAGTTCAAACAATTTTAACATGGGTAGCAATCAAGGAATGGTGAGATCTAAAATTAAAATGCCATATATTATCGCGTATAATGCGATCCACGTATAATGCGAACTAGAAATTTTGTTTGAAAACTTGCCCTAAAATGCCATGTCCACGTATAATGCGATCTGTTAATCTTGTTCCATAACATTATAAATAATACAATACAAATTAACGAAAAAAATATTTATTTTAAAACAAAATGCCAAAATCCTTTAAATTCTTCTTCATCTTTTTAGTCATCAAACATTTCATTTATAAATTCATCTGTAGGGATTGCGTGATCAGTGTAGCAGTTGTCATCGTCTTCATACTCTCCATTTGGTAGTGCGTCATCTTCGCTTTCGTATATGATCTTCGGATCCATCCATTGAATTACTTATTCCACATGTAAGAAATGAGTGTTGAATTATTTCAGATGATACTGAATCCCATGCTTCTTTAATCCAGCTGGTGACTAGGGTGATCTCAGGCTTCTGAAAATTCCCACCCTTTGTCATCTTCACCAAACCAGATGACATCCATTCTCTCCATTTTTCACGTAAGTGATCTTTAAATGGCTTATTCAAGCTGACATCAAGTGGCTGCAAAACGGAAGTTAGACTACCAGTATGACTGCTAGGTCTGTACGTAGCTCACGTGCTTTCTCTTTGCTTGCCTCCGTTAAATGCACCCTGAGCATATCCCAGACTAGCATGCTTTGTTGATGTAACAAGCTACCTGGACGTATGTTCCATACTTGATCCAGCCACAATTGTACCCCTTCTTTATCCATCCAACCTTTCTGATTGGTGCAAACAATTACACCTGGTGGAAATTTCATATGCTTTGGAATTTTCTTCCTTTTAAATATCACTGTCGGCTTTAATTTGGTTCCGTCTGCCATGCATGCTAGAACAACGGTAAAATGCGTTTTTTCATGTCCCGTTGTTTTTATGAAGGCACCCTTTTCACCAACTGAGTTTACTGTTCAATTCCCAGGCATATCAAAGTACATGGACGTCTCATCCATATTGCCAATTTAGGAAAGTTTATATCCGTGACACTTCCGTAATTTTATGATAAATTTAAGGAAGGACTGAACTTTTTCTTCAAGTGCTTTGGTAACTTCTACGCAATTTTTGTTCAGTGTCGTAATATTAATGCTTTGCGCTCCATAAATCTGTTGCACCACCCAGGTGAAGCAAGAAAAGATGAAATACCTGGTGTGTCCTTGAATTTACCATTCTTGAGTTGTAGAGTGAATTGCAAGAAATGCAATTCTCGAAAATGAATTGCATTTCTTGTTACTATAATGCCATCTTGTCGTTGCGTCAAAATCTATTCATTTAGCTCTTCTTCGAGTTCTGGAAAGTATGCTACATCTCCATGATGGGCACGTTTCATTTTGGGGATTTTTTCAAGACTGTCTTTTTGCTTACGCCAAAGTCTAATATTACTCTCTGCTACACCAAATTCTCTCATAGCAACATTATGTTCTTCTACAAACTGCACGACACACAATTTAAATCCTGCTTCAAAAGATGAACGTTTATGTTTCTGTTGGCTCATTTTCAGGCTAGGTTTGTTTAAGAATAATATTTAAAATGAACTCTGGTTAAACCGATATACCTAACTGTGCTCTATCTATCTCACTGTGCTCTATCATTCGGCAACTGAGCGCACATATGCGCAGATATGATGCGCTCTCGGTCGCTGAATGCAAGCGGGTCAAGTAGATTTGGTTGCATAGGCATTAGGTAGTATATATTGTGTGTGCAAGTCTAATAAGATGTTATATTTTTTAGGATCCGCATATAATGCAAACCCCTAACTTTAAGTAGTATTTTTTACCATACATTTTTCGCATTATATGCGATAATATACGGTAATGAAAAAATTGAAGATAAATAAACTAATAATGCAAAAGTAACTGTTATAAACTTGAAGGATTTAAAACTTTAAAAAAAATGCAGATATGAAGTTGTAGGAAGCTGCTGGGAAAGAGAATCTTCAAATATTAGAATCACAAAGTGAAGAGAGAGATGAAAATAAATGAAATTTTTCAAAAAGTAAGAACTACTATAATTAAAATTCTTTCTCTTCTATGTCTCTCAAAATAAGCAGAAATATTTCCCATGTAAGATATGAAAAACTTTCAAAAGAAACTTAAACATTTTCTTTATGTTAAGAAAATATAGAAAAATAAAAAGAGATACCACAATAAAAAAAATCTGCCAGGAGAGTGACTAGTATGGTAAGGAAGGTGAAACTGGAATATGAGAAGAGATTGGCCCTAAGATCCAAAGAAAATCCTAGGGAATTTTTTGGCTATGTAGCCAGTGGGAGGAGAAATGAAGAATGACACTGTGGGATGAAAATTAGAATAGAGTGACTGATGCAGAGGACATAGTAGAATTGTTCAATGAACACTTTATTGGTGTATTTCATCCTGGAGGAGTAAATTTTAATACTACAGGGATAGAGCAGGTTCGAGTTTTAGAGGTGCAGTAGGAAAGCGTGTTTCAAATACTGAGTACTCTGGATTTCAGTAAAGCTGTGGGATTGGATGGTATTTCACCATGAGTTTTGAGAGAGTGTGCTAAAGAACTGACAGCTCCTTTGACCTGGCTTTTCAATGAAAGTCTGGCTATGGGAAAGGTGCCCAGGAAATGGAAGGAAGGTAAGATAGTGCCATTGTATAAGGGTGGTAGCAGACTGGAAATGTCTAATTATAGACCAGTCTGTGTGTCATCAGTAGTTAAGACCTTGGAGAAAGTAGTGAGGGACGGTATACAGCACTGGACAGATGAGGGTAATGTTATCTGTGAGAGTCAACATGGATTTGTGAAAGGGTGCTCTTGTTTTAGCAATATGCTAGCCTTTTATAATATAGTTACAAGAACATTAGATGAGGGAAAGGCATATACTGCAATTTTCTTAGACTTACCAAAGGCATTTGACAGGGTGCCACATGATAAGCTGATATTTAAGTTGCAACACATGGGTCTGGATGTCAGGTTGGTCAACTGGATTCAGGATTGGCTGTCCGATAGGTATCAGAGAGTTGTGTATGGTGGGACAGTTTCAAGCAGGCAGAGGGTTACAAGTGGGGTCCCACAGGGCTCAGTACTGGGACCTATATTGTTTAACTTTTATATCAATGACATTGTCGGTGGATTGCAGGGGGATAGTCAGTTGTTTGTGGATGATGTGAAGCTGGGAAGGGTTATTAGTAATAGTGCAGATATGGTAGTCCTGCAAGAGGATTTGAATAAGCTAGACAGATGGGCAAATGAATGGGGGTGTTGGTTTAATGCAGCAAAATGTAAGGTCTTGAGGTTTGGGAAACATCAATGGGACACTGCATACTCTATGTGAGGAGTTATACTGGAGGAAGTAGGGGAGACAAGAGATCTGGGGTTGATTGATACTAACCTGAAATTCAAGGGACATATTGCAGAGGTGGTGAAGGTAACACAGAGGATTGCTGCAATAATGAGAAGGATGCTGACCTACAGAGATAAAAGAATTATCATTTCGTTGTATAAGACCCTGATCAGATCACATGTAAACTATTGTTCTCAGATTTGGTCCCCAGGATTTGAAGGGGATAAATTAACTGTGGAAAGGGTACAAAGACAGTTTCAGAACTGTACAATGTTAGTTATGAGGATCGGCTGAGGGAATGTGGACTGCAGAGTTTGGTGGATAGAAGAAGAGGTGATATGATTGCTTTTCAACTGTTGAGAGGTGGTTACAGGATTGACATTGGAGAGTTCTTTCGCTTGGACGTTATAGAAGGAAACTGTGAACAAGAGGGTGAGGAGTGGCTTCTTTGCATGGAGGGTGGTTGAACCATGGAATGCATTGCCTGATAGAGTGGTGAGAGTGAGAACGGTCAATGAGGTTAACACGTTCGCTGCCACGCTACTTCGGCATAGTCTGTTCCTGCACACCGAGCAATTTAACTTCTTCAAGGTCAGTACGGTAATCTCGTTGCCGGCGGTAAGCGTCATACGAGTATACTCATAGTTGGCTTGCGCAGAGCATATACCGTCTATGAGAATACACAGTTTGATGCTAGTTCCACAAGCCAAGCATTTTCACTTCTTCAAGGTCAGTACAGTAATCTCATTGCCAGCGTTAAGCGTCATACAATTATACTCGTAGTTGGCGACGAACATGTTAAGGAGTAGTATGATAGACTTTGTGTTTCCTAGGAAGGACATCCCGCAATGAGTCTTTTGACTCCTTGGAGGCCTTAATAATAATAATAATATACAGGTGTATGTGAAACAATCAAAAAAGATTGGATATCAAATGTGATATTTTAACACCAGAAGAATAAAAGAAACTATTGAAAATAAAAATATCAAAATTATGAAATATTTGGCATTAGGAAAAATAGAAATTGTTGCTCTAAAGAGAATGGAGAATAAAATAATCACAAATGAATTTAAAAAAATCATTATTAACATTACACTTCCATTGTTATTAATATCAGACAGCTATGAGTCAAACAACTGCAGGAGATTTCCCACTGTTACAAACAAGATCATTGAACCATGCTTTAAATTACCATTTTTCTGCACTCACACACCACTCTTAGTAATGCATTCCACTCACCCCGCTCTCAGGCAGTGAATTTCACTCACTAACCACTCTTCATGAAAATAACCTACTCTTCACTGCTTTGCTTGCATCCTCCTTATACAGGGATAGCCTCATGATCTACCCCTTTCTCTCTCTCTCTCTCTCTCTCTCTCTCTCTCTCTCTCTGCATTCTACAAAAATCTACAAATTAATCTAATAACAAACCCTTACCAATTTATATGTTTCAATCATTAAGCAACCAGATATTATGAACAACTTGACAAAAAAAGGAACTTATGGGAAAAAATCCTGGAGTATGCATTACAAAAGTTATTATGTGAAAAAAAAGTTCAGGCAGTCTTGAAAAACAGTGAAGAATGAAGGGATTCACTCCTTCACTGTTTTCAAGATCTCCTGGAAAAGATGGGATTCAGAAGCAGTTCCTGAAATTTGGAAGGAAGATTTTCTGTTAAAGTACTTCACCCTTTGTTTAAAACAAAGTGTGAAGAATAATTCCAGAAGCATAGGATAATGTGTTAATATTAATTGTTTATTAAAAAAAAAGTGAAGGAAAATTTCAAAAATTGACAGTATACAGAGAAAGAACATTTTCAAAAGTAATAAATATTAGAATAATGCATAATCTTAATTATATGCAAACACAGGAACAAGCAGGGATTATTTAGACATTGTTTCTGCATTAATGATTATATACATACTGTATGGCAAATTATAATAAATATAAACAAATTAATACAATAAATATTTGTGAGCTTCAAAAAAAGAATTTGATTCCACTGAAACTTCTACTATTCCAGACTCACTGTTAGGTATTGAAGAACCATTCAATATATTACAAGAATAGCAAAAGAAGGGATCACCACTGGAAATTGTATATGAGTGTGGTTAGCAAGGGAATAAGGGACTAAATCTTTTGCAAGGAAAGAATTAAATGAGTGAAATGGAGTGCCAGATGTGTCATGAGCCTTGTCAGTGGATGAGTTCAAGGAGATGCATAATCATGATCATTATAGTTACTGTGAGAATAATGATAGTGTGGAATTGATGTGATAATTCTTCGGATGACATGGAGATGGCCATATAATAATGATAATAATACATAGAATCTTAAGAAGAAAAGCCAAACGGCTATTTTTTTTTTTTTTTTTTGGCGAAGTTGATAAATTAAGGGGATAAAAATCCCTTATTGTTTTTCAGCCAGTATGTGAAACTCTAAGATCGAAGACTACGATCTAAGCATATCATGCCGACGAAACTATTGGTGGATCCAAGCGTAAGTGACCACTTAGTAGTGCCACACCAAGGCGACTCGATGCAAAGGTGGAGCAAGCTCTCTCACTATTCTTGATATTTTCTCATAACGTAAAAACACACAGCTCCTAGGAGATGTAATACTGCTTTACATTATGAGGAAAGGTCACTACCCAGACCGGTTTCAACCTTTTTTTGAGGTCTCATCAGTGAGTAGCTAGACCTAGAAGATATCAAAGTTTTAAGTGAAAAGAACTTACATACCTTCGCTATACAAATGCCAGAAAGGCATGCCACTATTCACATACTGGCTGAAAAACAATAAGGGATTTTTATCCCCTTAATTTATCAACTTCGCCAAAAAAATAGCCATTTGGCTTTTCTTCTTAATTATAGTATGTTATAATACAATATAGTGGCACACCTTTCTGGCATTCGTATGTAAGTTCTTTTCACTTAAAACTTTGATATCTTCTAGGTCTAGCTACTCACTGATGAGACCTCTAAAAAGGTTGAAACCGGTCTGGGTAGTGACCTTTCCTCATAATGTAAAGCAGTATTACATCTCCTAGGAGCTGTCTGTTTTTACATTATGAGAAAATATCAAGAATAGTGAGGGATCTTGCTCCACCTTTGCATCGAGTCGCCTTGGTATGGCACTACCAAGTGGTCACTTACGCTTGGATCCACCGATAGTTCCATCGGCATGAAACACTTAGATCGTAGTCTTCAATCTTAGAGTTTCGCATACTGGCTGAAAAACAATAAGGGATTTTTATCCCCTTAATACATAGAATCCTTGAAATATATAGACAGTCATGTCCAATGTCGAAACTAGGCAGTTGCAATCGGTGCACAGGGCCCAGGATGAAGGGAGCCAGAAATGGGATTTCAAAAAAATAATCAGTATTATATTCTCATTTTCAAATTTGAAATTTTGCTGCCATGGGGGCCATTTCCATTACATTTTTGGTAATGAGATAAAAATATATGACTGTAGTCATAAGTGGAAAAAGAAGAATCGGAAGACCAAGAAAGAGATGGCATGAGACCAGAACAGGCCACTTGGCCTAAAATCCATGCTTGGAAGAAGATTTTTTATTTTATTTTATTTTTTTTTTGAAAAAAAAAAAATGGGGGAAGGCCAAAAATGAAATCTTGCACAGGACTAATGAAAAGCTAGTTACAGCATGCTACTCATGTCACCTCTGTCATTAGACTACATAAAAACAATTATAGTGAAAGATATTTCTAATAAAGGAATAAGACAAGGAGATACAGTGTCTAATAATAATAATCTGTATTTTGTTGATAATATAGTTTCGTCTTGACAGAAAATGAAAAAAAAAAATTAGAAATAAAATTAAGGAAACTAGTTCAAGTGTCTAGTCAAATTGGGTTGAAAGTAAACTAAAGCAAAACAAAAGTAATGAATGAATGACAATATAACATGAGTATTGGAAGATGGAGATGTGAAGAGAGTAGCTTTACATATTTATTTGGGAACAAATCATGAAAATCAAAGATGGACAAAAATAAAAAATAAAAAGAATACAACCAGGTTGAAAGGCTTGGGGGGGGGGATCAAAAATAGCTTCAGATGTTGTTGTGTGGTTATAGCCTTTCTGCTGTTTAGGAGCAGCTATATATTCACCACCACCTAGGGAAATGACTATGAGCAAGGTGGTTTCCCATTGCCTTCCTTGTCATACTATATCCTATGACTATGGCCTGTGTGTTCACAGGGCTGGTTTGCCTGCTTACAGGATAAAAAACTCCAGCTAAACTGGTGGAAAAAAACCCTGCTGTTGACACCCGAAACTGGCTAACTTGGCTATGGCTGAGGAAGGTCCTCAAGCTCCTCATGTTGTTGACAGGAATCGAACCTAGGACACTCCTTCCTCAGGCATATGGTTGTGAAGTGCATAGTCACAAGGCTAACCATGTGAACAGCTTCAGATATGATATATTAATTAATATCAAGAAGAAAGCTTTCATCCACTGTGTCATACCTGTAATACAGCAGTGAAAACTGGAATTTAATAGATTTAACTAAAGCTGTGTTTTTACAAATTTAGAGTGGTCTAGAAAATAAAATGGAAAGAATTATGCTTGGTGCGATGCTTATAGAAAGGATACTGTCATTTGCTATGATCAAGAACAGGTATATATTATTTCCGATACATACAAAGTGGAGATGGGCTGCACATATGAAAGATATAACAAGTTAATGTGGCCTAAATAAGTAGCAGAGTGGAAACTATGGATGTTAATAGGCAGAAGACAGAGGGAAGGACCAAAGAGACGTCAAAATTACATTGTTAGAATAATTGGAGTGTAGTGGATGATAAAAACTGAAAGTAGAGTGGGATGGAGAAAATTAGGTAGAACTTTCATCCAGCAGTGGACAGATCCTGTTTGAAGAAGGAAGTATATAAGGACTAATGAAAAGCTAGTTACTTTATAATAAAATATTAACAGCTAAATAAATCTTATTTATTTCATCTTTTAGTGTTTTGCTTTGTTTATTACTTAAACTTAAGGTGCATGTATATACTGTGTTTAGGTTATGCTTACTTAATGCTGACTGATCTTGGATTAAAAATATATACCTAACATTATCAGAATATGGTAGATGCTAACTGTATCAAAGACAACTATAATGAATTTACAATACAATATTTTATAATATAAATATATATGCAAAAATGATTTACAATGGCTAAATGGTTTTACAATCAGTAAACAAAGGAAATGGTTTGAAATCATACATCGATGACAGAGCACAAAGGATGGACCAGAACTAAACATAATAAACACAAAACAACATCAGAAAAAAGTAAACATTCAGACAATAACAGGAGGCATATAGAAAGAACTAGTATGAACAACTGTTGAAGTTTGGTTACTTTTGATCTGAATGTTCAAATTTCAAATGTTGCTTATTTGAAATCTTCATAATGAACTAAATATGTGCAGATTTTACCATTAAAATAAAAAAATTTAGATAAAAAAAAAAAAAAATCAGAATGATGTTTTGCCTTATAGATAAAGAATCTTTCAAATACAAAATGAGCTGTTATCAGAGATAGCTGGGGGTGGGTGGGGGACTTTGAACTTTTGCAGTTAATTCTAAAATACAGTCTGAAGAACTCATTTCCAAATATTGTAATACTACTGCGAATTTTCCTCACAATTTCCTGTAAGTGTTGCTAGTTGACAGGAATTTTTCTAAATAAAATTGATTAAGAATTACCTACATTACTATGAAATAGACTTCGCCAATGTCATCAATGATTTTCCTAACAGAAAAGCAAGAAAAATAATATTTTATAATGTTGAAATTAAAGTTTTACTTCAAAAATAAACATAGTGTTTTAATTTATTTCCCTATACGTCATTTTGACTTTTTGTAGTATTTTTTGTATGTATTTGAGAGGGGTGGCAAACTCAGGGACTGCCACGGGTGGCAAAAGCTCTAGCTACACCACTGGCTGTTATCTATGCAAACTAGTTAACTTTCAGTACTTTTGAATTAAAGAAATACTATGTATTATACCATATTTCTTTAATTGACTGTTCTAAGAGAATGATGTCGAGTTTTTTTAGGTTATTTTTGATTTAACAGTATATATAATAAAGGGCAGGCCAACATATCTGAAATATGATACCATTGCTTAAGACAGGTCTGTATGAATTTCTGGATACCGTTATTAAAACTATTTGTTGTCATAATTTAAACATTCACAGAAACATTTAGAATCTGTAGATATAAATAACTCTCCTTTGTAATACTCATTCATGTCAAAAGTTGTTGCTTCACCTTCACAGTTCATTCATGAGGATGAAGCAACATCTGCCCTCCTTTAGCTGGAAAGATTTGGGTTCTTTCCAACTAAAAGCCATCAACTGGAAATCTGAACAACTTGGGATTGTCAGTTGATAGTTGATTTTTCATCCTGAAAAAAAAAAAGTCCCATACTTTGTCTTTAGAGCAGAGTTTCTTGCTTCTAATCCTTAGCTTACCTATTACACATTTGGTATATATTACATATATATAATATATTTGGTATATATTACATATAATATACATCTGTTATATTATCTGTAGACTGGTCCCTCATCTTCCCCCCTTGCTTCTTTCTTTCTTCTCTTCTTGCTCCTTCCCCCGAATGCTATTAGAGTATTCGAGGGGAATCTTTCCTATTTTGCCGTGTCATTTCGTCTTGTGCTAACAGGACATTATCAAACACTGCAACATGATCAGGCCATCAAAAAATGTTCATACCGCATCGTCCGTTGCATGGGTTACCAAGGGACGTGTTCAGGTTTTAGGCAGAGGGACCTGTTAGAAAAATATGTTACAGTCTCCCTTAGACACTACTCCTCAGCACTCTGCTAGAGGAAACTCCATCGATGGGCCCGCTACCCGTTTGGGGAGGTGTTTAGGGGCAGCACAAAGAAATGGTTCTGCAAAAGGATGGAAATGGCACTGACAACGGCACCAGACTATGGCTTTAGGCAACTGGAACATCTTCTCTCTGACAGGGAAGGAGTTGGAACTGGTTGAGGAAGCCAAGCGCTACCAGCTAGACTTAGTTGGGCTTTCTTTGACCAAGAGGAGAGGCTCTGGAACTGTCGACCTGGATAAGGGGTGGAAGCTCTACTACTCTGGTGTGAGCCCGACAGTGTCTGCTCAGGCAGGTGTGGGGATACTCACAAGCCCCCAGCTGTCAGACTGTGTTGCTGAGTGGATCTCATTGGGGGGACAGGTATGTGTGTTAAGGCTTCAGATGAAAAACCATGATTTGGCTGTGGTGCAAGCCTATGCACCTAATCTGGAGTCAGAATACCCTGCCTTCCTAGAGGAAGTGGATGCTGCTGCTTTTGACAGGGTGGCAGACATGGAATCAGTGCTGCTAATGGGTGACTTCCATGCACATGTTGGAACAGATGACCAGACATGGGGGGGGGGGGAGGAAAGGTGCCCCTGACCTTAACGCGAATGGATTGAAATTATTGGACTTCTGCTGTACTAACAGCTTGTCCATAATGAATACTTTCTTTCAGCACCGAGAAGTCCATAAGTATACCTGGTACAGGGATACACTAGAGCAAAGGTCTCTGATTGACTTCTTTATAGTCTCGGCAGAGTTGGACGTTCGTGTGAGAAGAGGGGCAGAACTGCCAACTGACCACCACCTTGTTGTGTGCACTTTACGGCTTCAGAAACCAGATACCATCAATGCTGGTAGACCTAAGCATCTATACCACGTGCATTGGGAGACGTTGGAAAATGAGGCTGTGAGGAAGAATTTTGCAGATGACATTTCCTCCAGGTTCAAAGAAATTCCCAAGCATACTGTAGATGTTGAGGAGGAGTGGAAGCTGTTCAGAACAGCTGTCACTGCCCCTGCACTCTCATGCTGTGGCAGAAAGCGGCTCAGCATGGCAACGGGTAGTGAGAAAAGGACACCTTGGTAGAACCAAGAAGTCCAAAAAACTGTCTGGGCAAAAAAAAAAAAAAGAGTCCTACCTATCATGGCTTAGGGTCAGGTCACCTGAGATGCGGTTGCAGTATGCTGAGGCACGAAAAGCTGCTACTGAGGCATTAAAGACAGCAAAGCAGAAGGCTTGGGAATCCTTTGGAGAAAGATTAGACTCATCCTATGCAAATGCAAACAAAGTATTCTGGCAGACCATCGACCATCCACCGCCTTCGAGGGAGGAAATCGTGCACAGCAAGGGCAATTAAGGCCTCTGATGGTGCACTTTTAACAACCGAGAAGGATATCCTCCACAGATGGAGGGAATACTTTGAGAGCTTTCTTAACCCGGGTGGCCCAGCAGTTGTGGACATCCAAGAGGTGCAGATCGGGGCAATAACTGGTCTCACAGCAGAAGAGGTCTATTTAGCAATAAAATTGCTAAAATTGGGCAAGGCTGCTGGCGATGATGAAATTCGGCTCGAAATGCTAAAAGTCTTAAATTGAGACTGTGTTCTCTGGCTGACTAGTGTGTCAGGCTGCTTGAATATCTGGGTGAGCACCAAAGCAATGGCAGACAGGCATAATAATACTAATCTTTAAGAAGGGAGACCAGAAGGATTGCAGTAACTATCATTGCATCTCTCTGCTCAGCCTGCCTGGGAAAGTGTATGCTAAGTGCTTGGAAAGACAGTGCAGGAACATAGTTGAGTCAAAGATCCAGGAAGAACAATGTGGCTTTCGTTCTGGTAGAAGCACAACTGACCATATCTTCACTTTAAGGCAAGTCTTTGAGAAATCTTGGGAAAATGCCAAGAATGTCTACCCATGTTTTGTGGACTTGGAGAAGGCATATGACCGGGTTCCTCGGGATAAGCTTTAGCAAGTAGTACAGGAGTATGGAGCGGATGGCTAACTATTAGCTGCCATCAAGTCCCTGTATGAATGCCCAGAGTTTTGTGTCAGGGTAAACAGCACAAAGTCTGAACCTTTCACAGTCTCCGTTGGCCTCTGCCAAGGTTGTGTTCTGTCACCCCCCCCCCCCTCCTTTTCATAATATTTATGGACTGGATTGATAGGCACAGCTGAGGCAGTGAGTGTGTCAGAATTGCAAGATGTAGCATTGGACGTCTGCTTTTTGCAGATGACCTAGTTCTGCTTAGCTCTTCCACAGATGACCTCCAGCGGACCCTGGATAGGTTTGTAGCTGTTTGTGCAGACGCCAGAATGAAGATCAGGGTGGCCAAAACTGAAACATTTGTGGTCTCAAGACAACCATCCCAGTGCACTCTACATGTAAGTGGAGTCCCAATGAGGCAGGTGGAGAAGTTACGAATGATGGAAAATGGGAAGTAGAGCTAGATACTCGAATTGGCTTAGCAAGCTCAATATTGCAGTAGCTTGGCCGTTCGGTAGTATTGAAGCGAGAGTTAAGTCAGAAGGCAAAGCTAGCTGTCTTCAATACAGTCTATGTCCCCATCCTCACCTATGGTCATGAGAGTTGGGTGATGACCGAAAGAATGCGGACACGAATCCAAGCCGCTGAAATGAGGTTTCTTCGAGGGGTTGCAGGACTAACAAGACTCGACAGAGTCAGAAGATCTGCAATTTGGAAAATCCTCAATACTCAACTGCTGCTTCTCTGTGTTGAGAGATCACAGTTATGTTGGTACGGGCACCTGGTCAGAATGCCACAAAAGAGGCTCCCTCAACAGGCCCTCTTTGCCAAGCCAGAGGGTGGGAGGCCACTTGGAAGGCCAAGGACTCGCTGGATAGATTATATCCAAAACCTTGGGTGGACACGTTTGGGAATCCCACCAGAACACCTGAGCTTGGTGGCAGAGGATCGTGTCCATTTGAAGTTCCTCTTGCAGCTGTTGCTCCCACAACTCAATTAGGAAAGGTGGGCCTTGAAGATGTATTTATGTATATATTACATATTTGGTAGAGTAAAGAAGGAATCTGTTGATGTGTTTCATGAACAGCTGACAGCAGACAAACTCAGAAAAGTTTTAAATGGTTGATTTAGATTTATGGCCAAAACAACTCAGGCTATGAGGCCAGTGTATTATGTCAGTTAATTGTTTGTATTCTAAAAGGCCAGTTTTCCTGTTTTGCAGGATGAAAAATCCGAGTTTCTGGGAGGAAATACCTGCCATATTCTTATTAGAGGATTTTTGGTGCACGACCCAACACAATTCATTGTGGTGACTCTTCGTTGCAAGAAAATTCACTCTGTGGAAAATTAATCGAGGGAAAATTCTTTGCAAGAAAATTTAAAATCCTGTTGTCACGTCATTCCCATATATATTTTATGTATTTTTTTATTATTTTAATTATATTTAGTATTCTGAAATTCTTTATTCCATATAAAGTTATTAATATTCTTTCTTACTACAGGCTCTGTAGGTGGAATATTAATTTTTACAAAACTGGGAAAAGGTGCTCACACGTGTAGAAAGGCTTATGTGTTCACCATACATGTGGATTAATTTTGACGGTATATGTTAGAACACAGACTGATAAGTAAATAATTATTTATTGACTTACTGCTGATATTTCACTGGTATTATAACCATCATCTTCAGAGCACAAAAAGCAGTTTGTTACAGTATGCTAGACTACAACAATATGTAAACTGCTTTTTGTGATATCAATAATTATTTACTTAACAGTCTGTGTTCTAATATATACTCAAAATTAATCAACATGGAATAGGTTAGGGATAAAAGGGCATATTTAAGAATATTTAGGGATAATAGTTATTTCCAACTAATATTTATAGTTAACTATTTACATATTCCTATTATTCCTGTTAACTATCCTAACTATTTATAGTTAACTATTTACATATTCCTATTATTCCTGTTAACTATCCTAACTATTTATAGTTAGAATAGTTATTAGGGAGAATAAAAATATTTAAGCATAGTTAGGGAGAAAGGGCACAATATTTAAGATATTTAAGAATATTTATTCTTCTAACCGTTCACTATTTTTCTGTTCTGCACATTTAGACACCCATCTAGGTGTGATGTATTTTTTCATCATCATCATCATCATCAAATTCCTGCCATGTACCCTCAAGGGGTGTACAGGATATGACAGTACTACACGAAAAAATTACATCATTACTAACTTCCTATCTACAATTTTCCTCCAAATCAGTCTGTTACTTGTCAAGACTCCAACATTATCAGATCTTATATTTCTATCGTCTAAGGCACTTTGTACCGTATCAATCCACCTATATCTTGGTCTTCCTCTGGGTCGTTTTCCTGCCAACCTGGCAGAGAACACTTGTTTTGCTAATCTTTCCTCTCCCATTCTATTTAAGTGACCATACCATCTGAGATTAGCTCTGCTAACGCATTCCTGGATGCTGACAATGTCAAGTTCTTTCCTAATATCCTCATTTTTAATATGATATTGCCATTGATGCCATCTGTTCACGCCTCTAATCTTTCTCAGGACTCTCATATCTGCGGTCTCTAGTCTTTGGTCAAGTGTTTTACTTCTGACCCAGCTCTCAGATCCATAAGTTAAAATTGGTTTGAACACAGTCTTGTATACAGCTAATTTAGTGTTCCGACTAATTTCTTTCTTATTCCATATGAATTTATTCAATTGACTTCCCACCATACCAGCTTTGCTGATTCTGTTGTCTATTTCTATATTTAGTTTACCATCTTCAGTAAAAATTGTGCCTAAGTAGCTGAAATGTTTTACTTGTTCCACAGGTTCTCCATTCACAACACAGTTGACATTTTCATGTATTTTTTATCTGAACTAATCTTTCATTCTTTCTTTTATTCACCACATAGTGAAAGAACACTTTTGGTGCTATTTTATTTTAGTTCTAATGAAGTAGTTATATTATAAACAAAGTTGTTATTATTTAATAGTATCTCACCTGTTTTAGTCTCAGAACACCAGTTATGTTGACATGGGACTTCTCTGACTCTTCTATTAGTTGCAGTTCTTTTGCCTTGTTTACTTCTCTTATGTTGATAGCACTTATCTTCAGTTCTGCTGATATTGAGTGTGTTCTAGTAGCCAACTTTTCACTCTTTATTCTGGTTCATTTCAGAAACAAGCACTTTATTTATCCAGATGATGTCCTGGCCAGCATGACATCTTATCTTGTTATACCATCATTTTATTTAATAAATTTAGTTTAATCCTTTATCCAAGTGTGAGCAAACAAAGTTTGCGCCTGAAAGTATCTTCAGGACTGTGGTAAGGTGGTACAACACCAGGGCACTCCTTGCAAAGGTGGAGCAAGCTACCAGCACTCCTTACTCAGTATCTCCCATAATGCAAAACACATCTCCTTCCGGATATGTCTAATGTTATGCATTAAGGGAAGGGCCACAACCCAGACTACTTTCGACCTTTATTGAGGTCTCTTCAGTGGGAGCCAGGCCTAAGTGGAGATACCAGGCAGAAGCATTAGCAGGTCATCTCTACCTATAGGAGTTGCCAAATGGCGTGCCAACTTAGGCGTGGCTCCCACTGAAGAGACCTCAATAAAGGTCGAAACTAGTCTGGGTTGTGGCCCTTCCCTTAATGCATAACATTAGACATATCCGCAAGGAGATGTGTTTGCATTATGGGAGATACTGAGTAAGGAGTGTTGGTAGCTTGCTCCACCTTTGCAAGGAGTGCCTGGTGTTGTACCACCTTACCCCAGTCCTGAAGATACTTTCAGGCGCAAATTTTGTATGCTCACACTTGGATAAAGGATTAAACTAAATTTATTATACTCTAACCAAGTGAAAAATAAACTTTCAACATCTTTCTCTAAATCCAGAGTAATTTATTAAAAAAGGGTGGCACACCATTTGGCAACTCCTATAGGTAGAAATGACCTGCTAATGCTTCTGCCTGGTATCTCCACTTAGGCCTGGCTCCCACTGAAGAGACCTCAATAAAGGTCAAAACTAGTCTGGGTTGTGGCCCTTCCCTTAATGCATAACATTAGACATATCCACAAGGAGATGTGTTTTGCATTATGAGAGATACTGAGATAGGTGTGTTGGTAACTTGCTCCACCTTTGCAAGGAGTTACTGGTGTTGTACCACCTTACCCCAGTCCTGAAGATACTTTCAGGCGCTAACTTTGTTTTCTCACACTTTTTATTATTATTATTATTATTATTTTCGGGCTACTCCAGGGAGTCCTTAGACTCATCGAGGGAGGCCCTAAACATCATGTCCACACAACTATATGACATTCTCACAGTATCTATCATACCTTGCCTTGAACTCGCTCACTGTCATAGCACCCACAACAGACTCTGGCAGCTTATCCCACTCATTTACCACTCTAAAAGTAAAGAACCCAGCTCTAACACCACTGCTAACCACACTCTTGCCCAGCTTCCATAGGTGTCCCCTAGTTCTCCCACCACTAGTCCTGATATCAAAAATATCCTCTGAATTAATCTTATAGAATCCTTTTAGCAATTTGAATGTCTCAATCATATCTCCCCTTTTCCGCCTATCAACCAGTTTCTGCAACCCACAAATCTTCAACCTGTTCTCATATGGTTCATTCCATAGACCTGCTATCATCTTAGTCACTCGCCTCTGGATCCTCTCCACCTCCTCCCTATCAAGAACTCGCTCACTGTCATAGCACCCACAACAGACTCTGGCAGCTTATCCCACTCATTTACCACTCTAAAAGTAAAGAACCCAGCTCTAACACCACTGCTAACCACACTCTTGCCCAGCTTCCATAGGTGTCCCCTAGTTCTCCCACCACTAGTCCTGATATCAAAAATATCCTCTGAAATAATCTTATAGAATCCTTTTAGCAATTTGAATGTCTCAATCATATCTCCCCTTTTCCGCCTATCAACCAGTTTCTGCAACCCACAAATCTTCAACCTGTTCTCATATGGTTCATTCCATAGACCTGCTATCATCTTAGTCACTCGCCTCTGGATCCTCTCCACCTCCTCCCTATCAAGAAGGAACCGAGGTGACCAAATCTGGGCACAGTAGTCAAGATGAGGTCTTATCAAGGCTCGGTACAGAGGTACAATAACTTGCTTGTCTCTGCTCGTTAAGGTATTTTTCAACAACCAAGTGAGTTGATGAGCTGATTAAGCTACTTTCGCAATGTGCCCCCTAAACTTCATCTCTCTATCCACCAACACTCCCAAGTCCCTGGCCTCATCAATCTCTTGGAATACAGTTCCACCAATGTGGTATACTGCTGCTAATCTTTTCATCCCAAAATGCATAACCGTACATTTTGTCACATTAAATTGACATCCATTCTCCTTAGCCCAGAACTCCAATCTATCTAAGTCATCCTGCAAGACTTTGACATCTTCTGCATTCACTATCGCCCTCCCCAAATTTGCATCATCAGCGAACAAATGAACTGTTCCACTTAGATCCTTCCCTATATCGTTAATGAACAGATTAAACAGCAGTGGACCAAGAACAGAACCCTGCGGCACCCCTCTAGTCACAGGCCGTCTTTTGGACTCTACTCCTGAATAAACCACTCTTTGATATCTCTCTATCAACCACCCACCTATCCATCTCACCAACCCTATATCCATTCCCATATGTTGTAGTTTACGGATTAGAATTCCATGTGGTATCCTGTCAAATGCCTTTGCCAGGTCCAGCAGTATCGCTGTAAACCCATTTCCCTTATCCAGTTCAGCCGTCACCTTGTTATAAAACTTGAGCAAGTTACTCAGGCATGATCTACCCTTTACAAAGCCATGCTGTCCCCTGTACAGTATCTCATTTTCATCAATCCATTCCTGTATTTTTCTCTTGACTACTTTCTCCAAGACCTTGACAACAACTCCTGATATGCTGATCGATCGGTAATTTGCAACCATAGTCTTGGATCCTCCTTTATGCAGTGAAACTATTTTCCCCTCTTTCCACGCCTTCGGGACTAAACCAGACCCGAGACTCAGATTAAATAACATGGTCAAGGGCACTGATAATTCCTTAGCCGCTTCACGCAAGACCCGTGCCGGTATACCATCCAATCCCACAGACGTATTCACATTAAGGTTCTGTAATAGACTAGTCACCTCCACTTCATTCATCACAATTCCCGTATAAACTAATGGCTCCTTCATTTTTTCAATGTCTCCACCTGGATGATATACTTTTGCAAAGTGCGTGCTCAGTAACTCCACTATATCGACTGGTTCAGTGACCTCCTTACCATCGTCATTCCTTAAAATCATTTTGCCATGTACAGTTTTTTTCTTGCTTGCAGCATATTGAAAGAACTGTTTGGGATTCTCTTTTGCTTGCATAGCTAGTTTCCTTTCATAATCCGCTTTTGCTGTTTTTACCACACTCGTTACCCTTCTGGCCTGCACTTTATACCGTTCATGTGCCTGCAGGTCACCCCTTTCCTTAAATTCCCTCCACAGTTGTTTCTTTTTTTGCAGCTCAAGCTTAATGGTGTTATTCATCCATTTAACCCCTACTTGTTTTACTATTCAGACCCTAGGTATACAATCAGCCATAACCTCCTGTAAATGCTCTTTGACCACTTCCCATGCTCTATTGACATCCAGCCCTTGCAGTTGTACATGCCATGGCACTGATCCAAGCAATCTCCTAAGCTTGTCATACTTGCCAGCACGGTAATTCCACATATACCCTGTCTTAATCAAAAATTCCACACCTTTAGCCACCTCCCAGGTCAAGACCGTATGATCACTCTCACCAATAAGTGGCAACATGGTCATATTCATTACAGTCAAATTGTGAGATGCTATTACCAGGTCAAGCACTCTCACACCCCTAGTATTTTCAATTACATGCTGTCTCAGATAGTTATCCCTTAATAATTGAATAAAATCCATTTCCATCCTCACATGTATCCTCTCCTCCTTCCAATCAATGTTACCATAGTTGAAATCCCCCATAATAATTACCCTCCTTCCACACATTTCATCAATTTGTTTATGCATACTATCTCCACCATCTATTCCATCACCTAGTCTATAGCAGCACTCAACTGTATATTTTATTCTGCCAGTCTCAATCTCACACCAAATAGCCTCAGATGAGCTCCTTTCACTATCCTGCAATACAACTTCAATTCTCCTTGGTTGCAGTTCATCAGCTATCATCAATAACACCCCCCCCCCCATTTTATTCTCTCTGTCCCTCCTAAGCACACTATAACCTACACATTCTATCCCACTAACTATATCATCTTTCGTCAGCCATGTTTCACTAATGCCAGTAACCTGTGGCCAGGAAGAGCCAATCAAGGCCAAAAATTCTTCCTTCTTGTTCCTAATACTCCTGGTATTAGTATACATGAAATGCAGTGATCCCTTTGTTCCACCCCTATCTTGATGCGTTATTCTAAATGTCCCATTCCCATTTTTTGTCCTTAGTGCTGGTTCAGGTACATTATATACATTTTTACACTCAACTGTCTCACTGATGTCTACATATCCACTCCCCCCCCCCCATCCTTGGTAGTTCTAGTTTTCCTGGTTCTGCACATCCATTTTCACTTCATTCAGCAACATTTTTTCCAGTCTTTGCACACCAAGTCCATTCAAATGCAGGCCATCCATCTTGTATAAGTCCTTTTGCCCATCAAACTCATCCCACATGTCCACAAATTCCACACCACACCGTTTGCATAACCTGCGCATAATGTCATTTGCGATTATGGCCCTCCTTCTAAACTCCTCTCTGTCATACCGCGGCAACAGACTCGCCATTCTAACTCTGTCACTCTTTTCTTTCACTACCTATAACAATACTTTCAAGTCCTCTCTCATAAAAAATTTATCACCTTTCAATTCATTTGTACCTGCCACAATTATTAATTCTTTCATCCTCTGTTTTTGCACTCTAATACTCTCACTTACATCCTTAAATTTCGCACCCGGTAAGTACGATTTAGTTACACTCCCATCTATCACTCCTCTTAATAACGAGTCACCATACAACACTCTTTCCTTCATTTCAGAAACTCTCCCACTCTTACGCTGGTTATTTATGTTTGCCGAATCACTCTGGAAAGAGTTTTGCAGGTGCTCTAATTGCCGCTGCGCATTTTGTATCACTGCGCGCAACCTAGCGATCTCACTTCCTACAAATAATTCCTCATTTTTTTTATCATTCAAACCACTTTCTCTCTCTGTATAGTTGCTCTCACTCTTTCTTAGATCACCGCTCTCATTGCCATCTTGTACATCGCAATTCCCTATCAAGCCACTATTTTCACTCACATTCTGGCTTTCTTCAACCATAGCTGTCTCACAACCTGACACATAATTCAACTCCTCACTTTGCTTACACTTTCTGCACATTCTCCCACCACTATCACTTTCAATCCAAACTCCAGCCTCATTCGGGAATGCATACATTCCACACACATCACATTGGACAAATTCTCTCACATTATAGTTTTTGAACAATGCCGTCGTATTTTTGGACGCCATTATCTTACGTCGCATTGGCGCCATATTCAAATCTATGAAATGTATCGTTAAATACTAAATTAAATAACGGAATTTACACCAAAATCACACAGACACCACAAGCTACCAAAATTAGACAATATTACGTTATGATTTTAACCTATATTCTAATTTTCATTCAAAATTATACTTAGCTTTCGGGAGCTCCCTGAAAACACGACCAACCTTCTGGCCCTCTAGCGGCCTACCAACTTGGATAAAGGATTAAACTAAATTTATTATACTCTAACCAAGTGAAAAATAAACTTTCAAACTCATTTTATTTAGTTATTTTACTCACTACAGAATATACAGTTTTGTCAACTAAGTTCTAGTACATGCTTGTTCATTTTGGCTATTCAGGTGGACAGTTAATGATAGTGTACCACAAGAAGGTAGGGATTAGATATTTGATCAGAAGCCCTGGTCTTCTGACCAAATATGTAATCTCTAACTTTGAATCTTAGATTCAGTGACCTGTCATAACCAAAGACTTTAGTATATATAAGCATAATTAATGCTCTGGAAAGATAGTTATGGAATTCATGTTAATTCCTATCTGCATGGTCTGCTAAGTCTGTTAGTTGGTTTGTTTTTGCAGCATTACAAACGTGGTTTCCAGGAGAGGAAACCTACTACTTCCATATGACACTGGCTAATTCACATCTACCAATGTCTCTTTTGATTACATCCTGGCTCTCCAGTGGTGGAAGACAAGCATCTCTGATATGCATACTTGTCCTCGAGCAGATTGTGGTACAGACCATCATCTAGTAAGAGCCAAAGTAAGACAAAGACTCCAAAATCTTCCAAGCCAGGCACATTCCACTAGACTGGATGTTAGTGTAATTCCTAGTGAGTTCACAGAAGAAACTTATTTGGATGAATATTTGTAGATTTGTGAGGAGAACTCACCAGAAATGCTTTGGGAAGGAGTCACGGTTGTAATACAGGATACAGCCTAGAAGTATCTTGGCCCAATAAGTAGACCAAGAGATCTATGGATATGATTCAATGCGGGATCTAATCAGAAAAAGATGGCTAAAAACAACAAAGAGACACAGGGACTGAAGAATATAAGAGATTACATAGAGAAGTCAGAAGAGCAATCAGGCAGAACAACGAAAAGTTTTATAGTAATAAATATGAAGAGATAGAGTTCCAGATGAGGAGGCACAGTTATAAAAGATTGTTTCATTTAGTTTGTAATCTAAAGCACAAATTTAAGCCCAAACTGAATGCCATCAAAGACAGAAATGGAGCAATACTAACAGAAGAACTAGAAATCAAAAAGAGATGGAAAGAATATTGTGAGGAACTGTACAACAGAGAGGATAAAGAAAATTTGGAGGAGCCTCTCACCAGGAAAATTTTGATTTGAAACCTCCTCTACTTAGGTATGAGGATGAAAAAGCAGTTAAGCAGCTTAACAGCAATAAGGCTCCAAGTGCAGGTGGAATCCCAGCAGAGTTAATTAAGGCCACAGGGAATGGAGGGATAAGAGTGTTTCATAGATTGATCACAAGGATATAGGAGACAAGATCATGGTCTAGAGACTAGAAAAAGTCGATTTTCATAACACTACGTAAGAAGAGAGATATATGAAGGCTGGCAAGAACTATAGAACTATTAGTTTAATATCTCATGCAAGCAAAATTTTATTGAAGATCATGCTAAATAGGATTGGGGCCAAAGTTGAGGCAGAGATGCCTGAGGAACAAGCAGGTTTTAGGGAATGTAAGAGTATCAGAGAGCAGATCCTTTGCCTTAGATAGATCATAGAAAAGTATAAAGAATTTACTCTCTATGTAATGTGTTTCGTAGACTAGCTTTTGACTGTGTTCAGCATGTGAAACTGTGGGAAGTAATGGAATGAATGGGTTTTCCTCAATACACTATCAGGCTGATAGCTAACTTGTACAGGAAGCAAGAAGCAATGGTAAGAACAGGCATATTAACTGATTGGCTTCAGGTTGGAAAAGGAGTTAGGCAAGGATGTCTACTTTCTTCTCACTTGTTGAGTATCTATGCTGAGCACATCGTGTGTGGCAGTGGATGAGCTCAAGACAGAATTAGGATAGGTGGTAGATTGAATGTAATCTGAGGTATACTGATGATAATACTGTACTCCTCTATAATGACAAGGAGGAACTAGGATAAATTCTTGACAAAGATAGAAGATCATTAAGAACAGAGGACTTCATCTCAATTCTAGCATGCCAAAGATTATGGTTCTCAAAGGAACTGCAGGCAGGGAAGCTCCTGAGAAATAAATGTACCTTAATGGAGAAAGAATTGAGGAAGTCAGCAAGTTCAAGTACATGGGATCCATTATTATTGTGAAAAATTGCTGTTCAGAAGATGTCAGAAGAAGATTAGGAAAACCACAGTCAGAGACTCGTCTAAAATCTGGAAGGATGGATCTTTCTCCACAGTAACAAAGTTGAAGATTTTGGATGCAGCTGTTTTTCTAACAGTGACTTAAGGATGTAAGACTAGGAACTTAAAACAGTCTGACAGGAAAAGCATTGCTGCTTTTGAGATGTAGTGTTACAGAAGGCTGTTGAAGATATCATATACTGAAAGGTGGACAAATGGATGGTGCTAGAAAGGATCAGTAGAACATTAAGGCTCCTTAAAGATATTGACAGAAGAAATGTGAAATACAAGCACATCACTGAGCCTCTGAGTGATCATATGCCATCTGCTGATATCCAGTGAACAGATAGATGGAATGTCTCTTTTTCATAATTATTCTTCCTCTTGGTCACAGAAGAATTCCTATGATTTCATGACTAATTTCCTCTCACTTTGCACTTTTTCTTTTCTTTACCATAATTGTCATTTTCCTAGTTTTATTTCATACATTTTGTGCATCTAAATATATACTATCTTGCGTCTTCTCCATAACAATTTCTTTTATCACACTGCTTACCTAATTTTATTGCTGATCCGATTCACTCCTTTTATTTATTCACTTGATTCTTGGTTGCAGTTGCATTAAATCCAAAATTATTATTTTGAATTATTTATAATTTACTGTTTTATTTTTTATTTATATAGCACTTTTTTTATTTTTTTTTTTACAGAAATAATTTTTAATATAAATGAAAAGAAATGCCTATGCACATTGAATTGCATACTGTATATACAAATGATGTCAACAGTTGTGTAACTAATACTATGCAAACCCTATAATTTTAGGACTCCCAAGAGTTTACATGCCCAGTTAACCTGTTCAGCAGTGGTGAGAGATGCAAAATGTCATAATATATAAAAAGTATAGTATTTAGTGGGTCATATCTATGACCCACTAAATACTATACTTTTTGTATATTATTTTTTTCTGTGAATTAATCCTGGGGAAGTATTTTCCCTCTGCAAATTCACTATGGTGAACTTTATGCTATAAATTATCTGGTTCCTCTTAGTCCATTATAAGTATATACAGCATGTACAGTTTTTACCTCAGCACCTCATTAAGGAAAGAGATATTAAATAAACAAAAAATAATTAACAGAAGTAATCCAGATACTGCCCATTATTTTATTATAACAGATATTTTGGGGAAAACACTACCTTTTTTGAGTAAAATAACTCCACAACTTTAAAATCAGTTTTCTAGCTCTTCATTTCAATCATTATATCCAGGTTAGTATTAAGAGAGTACACATCTATTAAAAAAAATGCAACACTGAACTATGGTAAACGGTGATAAGACAACTAATTAACCATGATCAAACTGATCTCTCTTGCTTAAAAAAAAAAAAACACCTCCAATTGCATTCTGATGGTATTTGCTAATGGTGAAAAATATCCAACAATTGTGGTTTATAATGCTGTGTGCCATTACTCCCTCAAATCCCTCCACTCCCAACTTTTAGTTAGGTTTATTCTGGTCTCAGAAGACCAATATGTTAACTTAAATTTGTGACTAATTTATCCATCTCTGCTAGGATTCCAGTTCCTTCACAGTTTACCAGTTGCATGTATCAAATCCTATGTTGTATATGTGATCCTGAAGGTGACCTGTCATACTGACAATGAAATATAGAGTTTATTAATTTTTAATATATTTATATTTTCTCAAAACAATGGTTGACACAGTAGAAAATTTTATCAGTTATTTTTAATTGAACAAACATTTGAACAGAAATTTGGAAACTATTTGATTGCTGCACAAATGCAGTTTCAACTCATTTATACTGGTTATATTTCAGGTGTAATGTTTGTTATTGAAGAACTTGATTTTGAGACTACCCAGATGTACCAGCTGACTCTTAGAGCTACAGATGCCATTACAGGAACATTTTCCGATGTGCCTTTGAGTATAACAATTCAAGATGTTAATGATAATCCTCCAATGTTTACTCAGCCTTCTTATAACACAACTGTTTCAGAAGCTGCACCATTTGGCACTTCTATTCTGCAAGTTAAGGCAACTGATCGTGACAGTGGAGTTAATCGACAAATTCAGTATCATATTATGAGCAACAGTACATCTCACTTCCACATTGACTCTTCAGAGGGAATTGTATTTATTAAGCAGTCCTTAGATCATGAAATCCAACATGAGCATCATTTTGTTGTTGTAGCTACTGATGGAGGCTTTCCAATATTAAGTTCAACTACTCTTGTATGGGTAACAGTTGCAGATATGAATGACAATCCACCAAGATTTGATCACCCTATTTATAATTGCATAATTAGTGAGCATGCAAAAAGAGGACAGTTTATGACAATGGTTGCAGCTACAGATCCAGATGAAAGTGATCAAACAAGACTTTCTTATTCTATTACTGGAGGAAATGAATTCCAGACCTTCAGTATAGATAAGAAATCAGGTAAATATATTCACAATCATTTATTCTCAGTAGTTTTAACTAGGCATAACAAACTGAATTTTCTTCTTACTGAAAAATACATGAGTTGCATAGTATCATCAAAATAATGTAAAAGTTGGCTTCACTGTTACTATCAGAACATTATTTTCTATATGTTTTAATATGCATAATATGTCCAAGAATGAATAGAACCCTGTGTATATGATTTCCAAATTTTCTTCTTAAAAACATTATAGATAGGTGTTCATAGTTTACATAGTATAAAGTTTATATGAACTTTTAAAGAGATTTAGGTAAACATTGTCATAATGTATTTAGTTTTTTACTGACTATATAATTTTTCATTACTACGCACAATGTCATAAGCCTGTGTAGCTCAGTAGAAGTGGCGTTTATACAGTAATATAGTTAACCTATCCAACCATGCTTTAAACAAAGACGAAATAAAAAGAGTTATTTTAACACAGTTGTAGAACCATGTTAAAATAACTTTAACACGGTTCTACAACCATATTAAAGCCGTGCTAAAATAAAATATTTTAACATGGCTACCGAAAATTCGCAAAGAAAAACACACTGCTAAGGCCTATAGTCGAAGGGATCGATAGCCCGACTTATCGCTTAGCCAAAAAAATTAGCGGCAACACTCAAGGAGCTGGTAGGTCATTCCCCGTCCTATATCAAAAACACACAACACTTCATAAACATCATCAAAGACATTACATTACATTAGAAAAGATGATCTATTAGTCAATTTTGACGTCTCTCTGCCCTCTTTACGAATATCCCAATCAATGACACAATTCTTCTTTTACGGAACCAATTTCCTCCAGATATCACGGCGCTTTTTGCGCGTGTATTACATTCTGGTTACCTTTCTACCTACAAAAAGAAAGCACAGCTATGGGCTCGCCATCATCTCCCCCCCCCCCACCCCCGATTGCTAACTTTTATATGGGACATTTTGAACAGCTTTAGGTTCCTCCCCTTTAAAACCAAAAAGTCTGGCTTAGATACGTTGACGATGTTTTCGCGATCTGGTCTCATGGTCGCCAGACACTAGACACATTCCTTAGCCACCTAAATAAGCAACACAAACGTATACAGTTCAAAATTGAGATTGAAAAACATAACACACTGCCGTTTTTAGATAGACTTGTCACACGTCTTCCCTCGAGCAATCTTTCCTTCACTGTTTACCGGAAACCGACACATACTGGCCAATATGTAGACATGAACTCCTACCACCACCCAGCACAAAAACTAGGTGTCATCAATACGCTAAAAAACAGGGCTCTGAAGATCTGCTCCAGTGAACAGGCACTGAAAAACGAAGTTAAAGTGATCAGCAATCCTTTTCAAAAAAATGGATACAGCCAAAACACTATTAACAAAATTCTCTACAAGACCTCAATAAAAAAACAAAGACAAACCAGACTATAGTAAAACTATAATGGAGTGGTGAGAGTGAGAACGGTCAATGAGTTTAAGGAGTGGTATGATAGACTTTGTGTTTCTTAGGGGGGACCTCCCCTCGATGAGTCTTGACAGACTTTATGTTCTTAGGAAGGACCTCCCATGATGAGTCTTTTGACTCCATGGAGGCCTGAATAATAATAATAATATAACCATTCCCTACATTAAAGGGACATCAGACAACTTCAAAGCAACCTTGAAACCTCCTGCAAAATTAAAAAGCTTACTCAAATCATCCAAAGACCCACTCCCTCCGCTGGCCCGCCCTGGAGTATACCGTATTTACTGCACCTGCAACACACCATACATAGGAGAAACAGGACGCACAATTCCGATCAGACAAAAAGAACATAAACGACACATCAAATATAATAATTATGGTGAGGCTGGCCTTTCTGATCGTGCCCTGAACACCTTACATAGAATTGACAGGAAAAGCACTAGTTGTCTACATCACACCAAAACATGGTATGCACGCAAATTTAAGGAAGCCTGTGAGATCATTATCAACCACCCCAATCTAAACAATAATGATGGTCTAAAAATCCCGTACATATGGAAGGCATATATTCGTCCCATGAATCCTTCCTCTCTAAGAACAACTATAAACAGGACTATAGAAAATCCAGGATCCTGAATCTAAAATAACTTTAATACTAAAAAATAGGACATCACTGTTAAAGAAAAAATCTACAAGAAAGAATGTTTATTCATGTTGTAATTTATAATTTTTTTTTTATTCAAAAATAACAATTGTAATATTGTAATAATAGAAATAGGACATCACTGTTACTGGAAGGAAAACCATCTGTAAGCAAGAATGTTTATTCATGTAATCATAAATTAAATCTAGCTTGATGTAATTCCCCCCCCCCCCCACTAGAGGTCATGCCAGTGAGTAGCATGTGATCAAATCATTGTTTCTCTAGCTTACGGTTTGAAATGTAACACAGCTTGTCTTGTATATTTATGTATGCTCCAGATGATGATCTTGATATGAAGATCGAAACGTCGGGATAATAAAAAGAGTTATTTTAACACAGTTGTAGAATCCATAATTTCAAAAATGAATGCTGATCACTGTGTAACACTAAAAGAAAGGATAGAGATAAGGAAGTTGTAATTCCTCTTTATTAGACCTTGATACACACACACACACACACGCATCTGGATTACTGTGCTCGAGTCTGGTCTCCATGGTTTCTTGGGAATGTGGAAGCAGTGTAGAGGATTCAGAGGCAAGTGACCAAGATGGTGAGTGGTCTGTGGAATGTGCCCTATGAGGATAGATTGAAGGTGTGTGGATTGCAGAAGTTGGTTGTTAGGAGAAAAAGAGGAGATATGATGATAGAAACATTTAAGTTGCTTAAAGGATTTTATGGGATAGATGCAGTGGAAATGTTTCAGTATTTGGCTGGAGACACCAGAACAAGGGCTCATCCCTGGAAGTTGAATGAAGGTGTGGTTAATAGGGGTGTGAGGACTAGATTTTTTGCTTGGGGAGGGGAGTGGTGAATGAGTGGAATGGGTTGCCAGGGTCAGTTGTGAGTGATTTTTCTGTTAATGGGTTCAAGAAGAGGTATGATAGTGTGGATTGGGTCTCTCATAATAGGTCTTTGGACTCCATGGAGGTGCCCATAGAATAATAATAATAAGTCAAACAGGCAAAAATTATTTTTTGCTAGTCAAAAGCTTTGCTTTGAAGTGAGACTCACTTTCCTAAATTAGACTACTTACACTGTTTAAAAAAAAAAGTTTGACCTAGTGAAATCCTCCTCATTATCTCCTTGTCCAAACTTCCATCACTAGAAAGTATGCTTCCCAGATATTTGAACTACTCTTCAAATCTTGCCCATTGAGTCTAATATCATTAATGTTTCCATTTTCGCTATGATTTAGATTTATGCTCTCACTCTTCCCGCTATCATTTTTGTAATCCATAATTCTGTGTCACCCTGTTCCATTTCTCCAGCTTCTTCTGCAGATCTTCTTCTGAATGTGCCCAAATCACCACATCTGCAAACACAGCTGTTTCTCCTTTCTGGTTATTAACTATATCTAATATATCATTCATTACCATAATGAACAGCATTGAAGATAAGACACATCCTTGGAATAGTCCATTTTTACATGAAAAACATTCTGAATTACCATATTTAGTCTTCATCTATTAGACTTTGCATACATATACTTCATCAGATTATTTCTTTTTTTTATATCTATCTTTTCCAAACTTTCCCAAACTTTTTCTCACTGAACCCATTCAAAGGCTTTTTCCAAATCAAGAAATGCCATAAACAGGCTTTTTCCAAATGTCTTTCTATCATTTGTCTTATAGCAAAAATTAGATCAATAGTTGATCAATCTTTTCTAAAACCAAACTGCTCATCTCTTAGACTTTCCTCTATTTTATCTCTGATTCTTGTTGCCATTATCTTGTCATAAATCTTTGCACAGTGAAGCATTAATGTTATTCTTCTATAATTAATGTACTCTCTTCTTGAGCCTGCTTTATATATTTGAACAATATAGTTACACAATATAATTGAACAATTTAAGACACGGAAATCCTTCCATTTATGTAATGCGTATTTTTAACAGGAAATATTACATATATATATATATATTTATATAAACTTGAAATAAGAAAATATTACACTTGAGATATTTTCAAATATTAGTTTTAAATGAACATTCTATCAAAAAACAACTTGAAATTGGCAGACCATATATGTATTGACAAATGTGTAAAAATGTTCATTTCCAATTTAGAATGGACACATTACATGGTATGAATATGCTTTGGAACTGTGTCAGGAATTATTGCACTGTGGCTAGTCCGTTTGGTCTGTGTAAGAAAATCTGGGAAATTAATAGACAAAGGAAATATTTTTCATATGCTGGTACATCTGAATGATAAGAAGGTTGGTTAATAAGAATGTATATCAAGCATGTCATTATTAACTTTAAACTAATAAATAGTAGGCTTTCTGCATTAAGACTAAAAGATAATCTTTAAAACATTAAATGTATTCACAATTCCAGCATATTCCACTAACCACTTGGCTAGCCTGACTGGCCAAGTTGTTAGCCTATCCGCTCTGCAGCCAAAAGGCTGCAGGCTCGATTCCTGCTGTGGACATGGTTGTTTGTGATTGTCTGTGGAAATACTAGTGGTAGTGGTCGGCAGTAGATGGCGTTGGTGTAGTTGCGGTCAGTTGGTGGAGAGAGAGTTGTAGAGTTGGTGCCCTCCCTCAATGAGTCTTTGGACTCCCTGGAGGTGTCTAATAATAATAATATGAAGCAGTAGTCTCCTAAATTAAGAAGTAATTAAGAAGATAATTCAAGCATAGTCTTAAAAACATTAAACATATTCACAATTCAAGTGTATGAAGCAGTAATTACTTCCTGAAGCAATTAAGAAGATAATACAAGCAGACTGCAGACTACTACAATTAGTCCAAATATAAAACAGAATTTTCTTCCTTTGCTGGACCTTTTAAACTAGGTGAAATTGTAACAAATGTATCAGATGAATAGAACTTTTGCAAAATAACTTCATCATTTTTGAAAGGCAAATTTTGGAATCAGCAGCAGCAGTAAAACATTCTCCTAATCTCAATATTCAATAGGACTTCAGTTTTTATTGTTCTGTTATGATCTGAATTGCTCTATTGTGTACTTGGGTGTAATGCCTACATGTTCTTTGAAAAGTACTTTGTGCCAGAAGATCCTGATCTGAATCTTGCAAAATACCAGCTGGCAATAAATCTTTAGTATCTTTAGTCCTGTTTCTGGTGTCATACGAAATAATAAAAATAACATAAAGTTCTATAGTCCTATATATTTTATTATTGTTAAATTATTTTCTCTGGATGAGTTGTAATTTGTTTATAGACTTATATGTGAAAATTTCATGACTGTTTATAATAAATGTGGATCTTGATGGCCTCAGTTATAACTGAATGCAAACTCATTGCTATATTGTTTAGATTTCAAATATTGTGTTAATAGATGGCAGACAAAGAATATATACTGCTCAAAACAATTAGGGGATATTTTGGTTTTCTTGTAAATTATAAAGTTATAAAAATAATTTACAAATGTAATACATTTATTTTAAAATATTCTTAATATACAACAGTGTAGAACATGCAACTGCATACAAAATCATGTTAAGACTTGTTGAAACGTGTCTTAGCCATATTAGCATGTGGGGGATATAAAAGTGCGGCTTGTTGCACTCACTTCCACATTGCATAATTATCACTTCAATTGTAAACTTGTGTCACCAACCACCCATTATTTTGTTAAAAATGGCAGAGCCACATGATATCCTGGAATCCATGGCTTGGAGAGCCATTGGTTGGTTAGAAGCTGGACAAATGCAGCAAGTTGTCACTCAAGCATGTCGTGTATCCCAAAGCGTAATTTTGCGACTTTGAATCACTTTCTGGAGATTGGAAATGTTTGAAATCATCTTAATGCCATAGATTTATATGCTCAAAGACCAATGATTTGCATTCCACTTACTGCAAGTCACAAAAGAGGCCAGAGAATTTAGGCACAGGAACACCGCAATTGGAAAAATAAGGATTGAGCTCGTGTACTTTTTAGTGATGAGTCCAGGTTCAGTCTGCAACCAGATAACTGACGTATCTTGATATGGCATGAAAGTAGAACAAGAAATAATCCACAATTTTTTCATGAAAGACCCCAACATCAAGGTGGGAGTTTGATGGTATGGATTGGAATAAGTATAGGTGGCCATACTGATCTCTTTTTTATCAGAGATGGTTCCTTAACAACCCAAAGGTATCGCGATGAGATTTTGGAACCTATAGTTCACCCTGCTGTTGATTGACCAAGAATTCATTTTTATGGATGACAATGCTCATCCATACTCTGCAAATTTGGTACAAGAGTGGTTTGAAGAAGAAGGTATTGAATGAATGCATTTGTAATCCATTGAACATGCCTGGGATGCTTTAGGTAGGTATGTTTCTGCTCAACTGGTGCCACCACAATTGCTTCAAGAGCTTGAAATTGCTTTCACAGAAGAGTGGGGAAATATCCCACAAGAACTGTTTGATCATCTTATCTGTTCCATGCAATCAAGATGTACTGCTGTTTTGGCTGCTAATGGAGACCATACACCCTATTAAAAATTAACAAAAGCATTTTTGGCTATTCTTGTTAAAATTGTTTCACGCTAAAATGTATAATTTGTTAAATTTGTAATACATATTGATTATTTAAAGAATATCTCATCAATTATACGCTATCCATAAGTAAGAAATATTTATTCATGTATAAAGTATAAAGTACCCAATAGTTATAATTATTTGCAGAAATTTATAATTATCTGACAGAAACTAAAATTTCCCCTAAATGTTTTGAGCAGTATATATAGCAAACTGGCTTAAAGAACAAGAGAGGAGCTATCATTATGGTTGATTTTAACTTTAGTATTATATAGCAACAGGATAAATTGGAATATAGACATAGCATTTGTGAATAGGAAATTGAAGTTCTTGTGAAGTAGTATATACAGAGGACATACAAGGATCAAGTCTTAGATTTAATATTATCATAGGATGTGAATGGGATTGAATCTCACTTTAGTTGGAGAGAGCAAGAGAGAGAGAGAGAGAGTGACCAGAATGTGATCATCTGGGTAGTAGCCAGCCGTATGAAGATGTCTCTGAAGAAAGGATATAGCATGCATAGGATATGTGAAACTACAAAGCTAGTGATTATAAAAATCTTAGGAGAAGAGCTTGGCACTATAGCACAGAATGACTAGTTAGGCAGGAGAAAAAAAATTGCTTAGGCATTAATTGAAAACCTAACAGCAACAATGTCTGAATATATCCCAAAAGCGATTTAGCATGCAATCTCCAAGGAGGAGGAGGAGGAGGTAGCTCACAATGAAGAGTAGAAAATAATAATCTAGGAAGGCTTCTAAGAATTTCTTGTACTTGCTACATATCGATGTAGCAGGTAGAAGAAAGAATGATCATGAGCGGATGATGCTAATGAATACAAATTGTAAATTGCTAGCTGCCTCAGAGAATATAATTGAGGTATATAAAAAGCAATTCATCTAGGTGTTTCATCCTCACAAGTGGAACATTATGAGGAGATTGAGTGTAGAGTATATGGTGGAGGAGGTATTGATGGTGTGTTGAACAGTTGGTATATAAAAAAATTAATAAAACTCGATGTTAATAAGATAGTTGGACTTGATGACATGCCACCCTGTCTTAAGGGAATATTCTAGCAAGCTCACAGCAGCCTCAGAAAACCTGTTTAACAAGAGGCAACAAGATAAGTCCCAAAAGAGTGGAAAGAAGAAATAAAATTCTTCTATTTCACAAAGGGGTATAAGACTGAAGCTACAAATTATAGAGCAATCTGTTTGTGGTTAAGGTGGTGGAGAGGTTGTTTTTAGGGCTAGGATCAGGAATTAGATGGAAAATAGGAGTATCCTCTGTGATGGTTAGTGTGTATTTATTAAAGAAGTCATCTTTTAGCAATCTACTTATCTGCTACAACAAGGTAATAAATGTATTGAGCATTGGAGATGCATATATAGTAGTATATTTAGATTTTTCTAAAGCCTTTGATAGATTGTCACATGACACATCACTATCTAAATTTGAAAGGATGTGGTTAAATAAATTAGTGAATTAGGTGATTGGCTGGCAGATAGATATCAGCAAGTTGCATGTGAAAGAGCAATATCCCAAAAGAGTAAAGTCACTAGTGATGTAACACAAAATTTTTTTTTTTATCTTTGTTTACCTTATATATTAATGATGCTATTTGTAAATGATTTTGCATCATGCAAATCATTTGCAGATGATGCAGACTTGGGGAAAACTATTAAGAGTAGAGCAGATGTTGTATGGCCTTACAGGAGAATCTGATTAGATTCTGTCAGCAGAGCTGCCAGTTCAATGTTGCAAAAAGTGTAAAGTTTTGAAATTTGGTAGTAAGGATGGTATGCAGAGTATACAGTTAATGGGGAAATATTAATGAAGTGGAAGTAAGATCTGAGAGTGGTGGACTGGAATCTAAAGTTGAAGAGTTGCATTTGTAAAACAGTGAGGAAATTAAAACAGATTATGCCAATGATGAGGAGGATCATGACATATAGAGATAAAGAGGTTATAGTTCAATTGTATAACATTTTGATTAGGCCACATATGAACTGTCTGTATGCAGATCTAGTTCACTTGGTTTTCAACAGGATAAGGATATCTTCAAGAGGTTCCAGAGAAGGCTAATCAAGCTGTGTTGCATATTTGAGATACATAGATAGGGAGGTAGAGTTAGTAGAGATATGATTGGGACATACAAGTTAGTAACAAATTGTTATGAGATTAATGTGGAGGAGATTTTTCTTGGAATGGAGGGAGACTGGGTTAGAAGCAAAGGCCAGTTCTGGAAATTGTATAGGGAGGGTGTGAGTAAATGAGTGAAAAGCAGGTTATTTGCATGGAGAGTGGTCAGTGCATAAAATGTATAAGAGTGTGGTGAGTTCAGAAATGGTGAATGAGTATTATGCACAGTTTGATCTTTCTGTGTGATGATGATGGAACCTCTTGTGGTGAGTCTTTTGACTCCATGGAGGTCTAATGTTAATAATAATAGTATTAATACATGAATAGTAAATGAATTAAATATACATTAATGACATTATTACCAGCAAAATGAGAACTGATCATGAAAATTGACTTAAAATTAATTATATATTTTCAGGTATTGTTCTTCTTTCCAATCTTCATCAATTTAATCATCAAAATAAATATTCCCTGAATGTCTCTGTTACCGATGGTGTTCATTCTGCATCAACTAATGTACAAGTAATGGTTCTTGGCACAAATAGCAATTCTCCCCACTTTACCCGTACTGTATATGAAGTAGCTCTTAAGGAAAATGATCAAGCTGCAATTCCTGTTGCCACAGTATCTGCTACAGACTTGGATTGGAGTGAATATGGGAGGGTTTCCTACAGTATTCAGAATGAAGACTGCGATAATTTTTTTCATATGAACTCTGAAACAGGTAATAATTTTAATAATTCAAGGTATACCATTTGTCACAAATACTTTCCACAGGCTGCACTGTATTAGTGCTATGTGATTCTTTTAATTCTGTTTTTTTATTTTTATTTTTGTTTAACATTCATATATATATATATATCTACAATTATATGATTTAATTAAATTACCCACCTGGTTTTCAGGGAGCCATCACTTTTCTGACACATTTATTCGTTTTATTACCACTTAACCACTTTTCAACCATTCTCATAAGAACTCTGAAACAGGTAATGCATGGAGAGTTTCATTCTCAATTGCTAGGGTCATTTAGTTCAATTGCTGTTCCTTTGGAATAGCAATTGAGCTAAGTGACCTCCATAATTTGTATCTGTTTTTCCATAGTTAAATTACTGTTTCCACTCTCTTGATCCTAATCCACTTGATCTGATTGAATTATTGATTTAGTTCTTGCTGAAACAAGAGCCTTCATCTTCTGCTGTATCCAAATTTCCCCCACACACACACACTATTCATCATCTTGTTTTTTAAGATTTGTACTTTTTTAAGTACAAATATTAAAAAATCTTTATCTGGCTCCTTAACTCATTACCTTATCATATATCCCTACTTCATTCACTTCTTATTCCTGTAGTATTTGTTTTCCTTGTGAGATACACAAGTATCAGTATCAAATACACTGCTTACTGATCATAATAAGTTTAGTTTAATCCTTTATCCAAGTGTGAGCAAACAAAGTCTGCGCCTGAAAGTATCCTCAGGACTGGGGTAAGGTAGTACAACGCCAAGGCAACTCGTTGCAAAGGTGGAGAACGTTGCCTTGGTGTTGTACTACCTTATCCCAGTCCTGAGGATACTTTCAGGCGCAGACTTTGTTTGCTCACACTTGGATAAAGGATTAAACTAAACTTATTATAGTCTAACCAAGTGAAAAATAAACTCTCAACTGCTTACTGATCAGTAAATAATGCTACTACATGGAGGGTATGAAAAGTTCTGATAAACACCTAGAATAAAAATGATATTAAAGCAAGTGATGTAACCACAAGAAAGTTTTTTGTCCCTTACTAGGAGCAGAATTATGAAGATAACTTATCTTTAAAGGTACTTGCAGCATAACTATGAATAATAAATTACATGATAATCACAGTCATTAGTTTTAATGAGATAAAAGTACAGAAATTTCATACTGAAATTAACAGTACATCATCACTGTAGACAACAAGCAATTCAAAGGAATGGAATACTAAGTACATAACAGTTGGTGGATTACCAATTAAAATTGTTGCTGCATACTAGAAATTAATAAATATTATTCAAATTATTCTTAAAAACTATTTTTTTGATGGTTACATAAGACAAGAATCTCTCAAACTTTTGGGGGAGAGAGACAATCATTCCGATTCAGATTTGGCCTTCACCCATGTATTCAGTTCACCATGGAAAAAGAAAAGGATGGTAGTTTACCATTCTTGGACATCCTTCTTGCAAGCACAGCCTCTGGTAATTTATCAACCAGTGTTTATCGAAAACCTACCTTTACTGGCAGATACATTCATCAAAAGTCTGCTCATCACACCTCTCAAAAAATTGGTGTTATCAAGTCTTTAATTAATAGAGCATATAAAGTATGCTCCTCTCCCTCAAGCTTACAACAGGAACTTTTCACTATCAAAACGTTAATGGAATTTAATGGTTACAACCTTAATCAAATTCAGCAGATAATTGACTCCTATGTTCCAACATCTCAGAATTCTTCAACAGACTGCAGGGTTCCAATCCCTTATATTTCTGGCATCTCAGAACTGATTGGTAGAATTATGAAGAAGTATCATCTCCTTCCTATGTATTTTCCGATCAACAAAATTTCTCACCTGTTTCCATCTACAGAAGACAAACTAGCACCTCTATCATTAGTTGCATTTACCAGATACCACGTGAATGTAATCTGACATACTTTGGACAGACAGGCCGTTCTGTGGAAAAAAGAATTAATGAACATCAGTATTATATCGAATATATGAAACCTCAAAAGTCTGGTCTGGTCTGGCACAACATAGTATTGACACTAAACACAATATCCAGTGGAATAAAGCTCATTTTCTCCATAGATGCAAGTTTAAATATGAACATCTTTTCAAAGAAAGTTGCAAAGCCCTTTTACATCGGCCAAATCTGAATCGGAATGATTCTCTCCCCCCCCCCCCCCCCCCAAAAAAAAAAGGTTTGGGAGATTCTTGTCTTATGTAACCATCAAAAAAACAGTTTTTAAGAATAATTTTAATAATATTTATTAATTTCTAGCACATGACAACAAGTTTAATTAGTAATCCACTGGCTGTTATGTAATTTGTATTCCATTTCTTTGAATTGCTTGTTGTCTACACTGATGATGTGCTGTTAATTTCAGTACGAAATATCTGTACTTTTATCTCATTAAAACTAATTACTGTGGTTATCGTGTAATTTATTATTCGAAGGTAGCTTATGTTCTTATATTCCTGTATGTTCTTTCTTGTGGTTATATCAGTTACTTTAATATAATTTTTGTTCCAGGTGTTTATCAGAACTTTCCAGATCCCCTCGTACATCTGCTATAGTGATCACATTACTACCATCATTCACCACCAGTGTCACTCTCCAGCAATGTTATTCTTCTTGCTCACCACAAAGTAGATGAACTCTTTTGGATTGCATTTGGCCTGATTGGCCAATCTCTTCTCACAATGTATTTTTTTTTTTTTTAATCTTTTCTTTTCTTACCATGTATGTCATGTTTTTGTCTCATTTTATACTCCTCATACATCTGATCATTATCTACCATATACTCTGAATTACAGCTTCTTTTTCCACAGTGCTTTCATAATTTTAGTCCTAATTTATTTATTTACCTGACTCTTGAGATACAGTTGTATGTTGCTTATGTCAAATGTGTACTAAACAGTTCTCTTACTCTTTCGACTTCCATTTTTATCAATTTATCATGTTATGGTATTGATGTTATGTGCAGTACATAGTATCTATCTCTTCGTATATCCATTCTTGATTATAACATTTTCTCTGTTTGACCACCTCCCAAGTTATTACCTTATTATTATTTTCCTCGTTTGAAAGCAGTGGTAATAGCTGAGTTAGAGTTACATCCTGTGTGGCTATCACCAAATCCAACTCTCTCTCTCTCTCCCTCTCAGAATCTATAGAAATATACTCTATTTGCTTCCACATACATTCAAATTAAGATCCATCCTTAGGATGATCCTCTTCCAACTTGCTTAACTAATCTGTTCTAAACATTTTATGAACATTGCCCTCTACATTCACTGGCTTATGACAGCATCTTATTATATACTGCTCTTTATTTCAGCTTCCCACTAAATCTCAAAGCCATCATAAGCACTGCTATTTTTACCTTCATCCTAAGTAAATGCATTTAATCTGCTATCATTAGTTCACCCTCTTTCTTCATTTCTCTTTTTAGTTCTTTCATTTCCATCTCTATATCACTCTCTGTTGTTTATGTTTTACTTATGGCAGTAATTATTGGGGTAACTTGATCAATTTCCCAAACTCATCACCCTTACTAATTCTCACTGCATTAATATTTAATAATAATAATATTTATTCAATACTTATAGCTTATTTTGCCTATGTTCTAAAGGAGCACACCTTGTATTGAATCATTGGCTTTTTTCCTGCAGTTAAGTTAGGACATTGATGAAATATATATTTCATCAATGAATTTCATCAATATGTATTTTAAAATGTATATTGAATATATATTAATAAAGATATACATATTGAAACATATATTGAAAATTTAGTTTTCATATTTTTAATTTCCCTATTTTCAGTTCCCATATATTTTTATCTTTATTCTATCCCCTTCCAAAAAAAAAAAAAGAAAAAAAGTTTCCATTCATTTTAATCTAATTGATAGTCCTAAAATCATTTTATAGTTCATTTTTATTGTTTTAAGAGTTCAGTTATATTTTTACTAGTTATATTTTCTGATGGCATTTCATCAAACATTTTGGAGTAAACATGAAGATTCTGTAAAGGTATGTCAAAAAATTACTCTTCTTATATTATTTTATAATAAATTTAGTTAATCCTTTATCCAAGTGTGAGCAAACAAAGTTTGCGCCTGAAAATAGCTTCAGGACTGGGATAAGGTAGTACAACATCGGACAACTCGTAGCAAAGGTGGAGCAAGCTAACATCACTCCTATCTCGGTATCTCCCATAATGCAAAACACATCTCCTTGCAGATATGTATAATGTTTTGCATTAAGGGAAGGGCCACTACCCAGACTAGTTTCGACCTTTATTGAGGTCTCTTCCAGTGGGAGCCAGGCCCAGAAGTGGAGATACCAGGCAGAAGCAATGGCGAGGTCATCTTTACCTATAGGAGTTGCCAAAAGGTGTGCCACCTTTTTTTATTAAATTACTCTGGATTTAGAGAAAGATGTTGAAAGTTTATTCTTCACTTGGTTAGACTGTAATAAATTTAGTTTAATCCTTTATCCAAGTGTGAGCAAACAAAGTTTGCGCCTGAAAATATCTTCAGGACTGGGGTAAGGTAGTACAATACCGGGCAACTCGTAGCAAAGCTGGACCAAGCTAACATCACTCCTATCTCGGTATCTCCCATAATGCAAAACACGTCTCCTTGCAGATGTGTATAATGTTATGCATTAAGGGAAAGGCTACTACCCAGACTAGTTTCGACCTTAGGTAAAGATGACCTCGCCATTGCTTCTGCCTGGTATCTCCACTTCTGGGCCTGGCTCCCACTGAAGAGACCTCAATAAAGGTCGAAACTAGTCTGGGTAGTGGCCCTTCCCTTAATGCATAACATTATACATATCTGCAAGAAGATGTGTTTTGCATTATGGGAGATACCGAGATAGGAGTAATGTTAGCTTGGTCCACCTTTGCTACGAGTTGCCCGGTTTTGTACTACCTTACCCCAGTCCTGAAGATATTTTCAGGCACAAACTTTGTTTGCTCACACTTGGATAAAGGATTAAACTAAATTTATTATAGTCTAACCAAGTTAAAAATAAACTTTCAACATCTTTCTCTAAATCCAGAGTAATTTAATAAAAAAAGGTTGCACACCTTTTGGCAACTCATATAGGTAAAGATGACCTCGCCATTTCTTCTGCCTGGTATCTCCACTTCTGGGCCTGGCTCCCACTGAAGAGACCTCAATAAAGGTCGAAACTAGTCTGGGTAGTTGTCCTTCCCTTAATGCATAACATTATACATATCTGCAAGAAGATTTGTTTTGCATTATGGGAGATACCGAGATAGGAGTAATGTTAGCTTGGTCCACCTTTGCTACGAGTTGTCCAGTGTTGTACTACCTTATCCCAGTCCTGAAGATATTTTCAGTCGCAAACTTTGTTTGCTCACACTTGGATAAAGGATTAAACTAAATTTATTATAGTCTAACGAACTGAAAAATAAACTTTCTTATATAATTTCTTTTTCAATATATGCTTTAAGTTACATATCATCAATCATTAAAAAAAGCCAATGATTTAATACAAGGGGTGCTCCTTTAGAAAATAAGCTATAACTATGGATATCAATTTGGAGGGGTAACATTAAAAAATTTCAGAAAAATAATATCTAAAATAATATTTATTATTATTTAATAAGACTCCTTGCATAAATTCTTATCTTCGCTTTCATACATTATGTCACTCTGCCCATCATTATTTCTCACTCTTGAATATACTTTCTACTTGTCCTTCCATAGCCTGCTTCTTAATCTCTTTTTCTCTGATCCTCAGCCACTCTCACTTTGTTTTGGCTCTCTCTCTCTCTGCACCCAGCACAAACAACATTTGCTTCTTACGTTCAATATCAAGCTTAGTAAAATGCAGTCTATCTACTGTAAATCATTCCAAATTGATTACAAATTCATTCACACTTTCACAAATTGCACATCCATTTTCCTTGTACAACTCATCCACCATTATTATTCATCTCTGCTCTCCTTTTAATCTCACTCTTATCATATCTTGGCAACACAGTATCAAACAACGCTGTTATTCTTCACTCCCACATCAACGTCTCAAATTTCTTTTTATATATATATATATATATTTTTTTTTTTTCACCATATAAGTCATGTGTCCACAGCTACCACTGACTGTGATGTTTCCTTTCATTTGTTTCATGCAAAGTCTCACTTCTACCCCTAGAAAATATTATTATTATTATTATTATTATTATTATTATTGCTACTCCATAGAATCCTTAGACTCATCGAGGGAGGTCCTAAACATCATGACAAGCACTATCCAACATATGTGCCATATCTATCATACTTTTCTTTGAAATTTCCAAGGATGCTCCTAGTTCTCTCATCACCAGACCTGTTCTGAAAAAAATTTGTCTGTATTATTAATCTTGTAGAAACTCCCTTCGATAATTTGTATGTCTCAATCATATCCCCCCCCCCCCCATCAACCAGTTTCTGTAACTCACTGATCATCAACTTGTTCTCATAACATTCATTCCATAGACCTGCTACCATTTTGGTCACTTGCCTCTGGATCCTCTCCACCTCTTCTTCATCACCAAGAAACCCTGATGGCCAGATCTTCATGCAGTGGCCAATATGGGGTCTTATCAAGGCTCAATAAAGAGGAATATTAACCATTAACCTGCTTGTCTCTGCTCATCAAAGAATCATTAACCAAGTAACCTGATGAGCTGTTCTACCCACTTTTGCTATGTGCCCTCTAGACTTTAACTCCCTATCCATTAACACTCTGAAATCTCTGGCTTCGTCAATTTCCTGGAGTACAGTTCCATCAATATGGTATACAACTGGTAATCTTTTCACCCCCAAAATGCATAACCTTACACTTTGCCACATTAAACTGACATTCATTCTCCTTTGCCCAGATAGCCAGTCTGTCCAAATATTCTGCAATATTTTAACATCATCTGTATTAACTATTGCTTTACTCAACATTGCATCATGGGCAAACAACTGAACAGTTCCTCTCAGATCCTTTCCTATATCATTAATGTACAAATTAAACAGTGGCACAAGAACAGAGCACTGTTGCACACCACTAGTCACAGGCCTTCTTCTGAATAAACTAAGTTGTCTGCAGATACAAAGTTGGGAAGAACTATGAGAAGTAGAGCAGATTTCTGGGTTTACAGGAGTGGGTTGCCGGTTCAATGTAAGTGTGTAAGGTTTTAAAATTTGGAAAACAAAGATGGGATGCAGAGTATATACTTGTTTTTATTTTTACGGTATTGGTGACAACACAGTATGACAAGAAAATAATATTTATTAACTTATTTGCTGATATTTCGCTGGTATTATATCCATCTTCAGAACACAAAGCTGGTTTGTCACAGTATGCGAAACAACAACAAATTTGGTATAACAATGGTACTAGTTTAAAAAAAATTGTAACAGACAATGCAAGTAATTAAAGTCCTAACTAATTAGGCACCATCTATGTTGGAAAAAGAGAGAAAACAGGTAAATTTTTGGTATAAGTATGGCTGTATAAATTTGGTAAATTTATATAGCCATATTTGGTTTAATTGCTGTTTTTGTAGCACTATGATGATGGAGGATTTCAAATTTTTTCTGGTGCCTGTTTTTAACTTTGATGAATTCTTTATTAGCCATTGCATTGAAGATACTGTCAAAGATATTCCACAGTTCCAAGTTTAAACATCACGCAGTTCATCATTTAATTCTGACACAGTCTGGATTGTATTGGTGTCTCAGCACCTCTTTAAGAAGGCTAACCTGTTTAGCTGCTATGCGAATTTTAACTTCCACTTACTGAATTGTCATGTTTTGAATAGAAAATTGTCTCTGTGAAGAATTTTCAAACACGTGGAAGTACTTATACATTCACAGTATCATGTTGGAGGCTTAATGGATATTTTTACAACACTTAAAAAGAATTAAAATAGACTTTAATGCTTCCTATATTTCGTCCTAGTCACTAGGACATCTACGGGGATTACAAAAAAATTAATGTAACATATGCACAAATAACTATTGTGCACATATGCACAAATAACTCTACCTAGATAGGACTTTAGTGTCACCCACGTGGTTGGGCTTAGTATTGTTTGTTATTTGTGCATATGTTACATTAATTTTTTTGTAATCCCCGTAGATGTCCTAGTGACTAGGACGAAATATAGGAAGCATTAAAGTCTATTTTAATTCTTTTTAAGTGTTGTAAAAATATCCATTAAGCCTCCAACATGATGTCCTCACAGCACTTAAGCCTCTACACACACATTCACAGTACATGTTATTTATTTTTACAGTATTGATGACAACACAGAATGATAATAAAATAATATTTATTAACTTATTTGTTGATATTTTGCTGGTATTATATCCAGCATCTTCAGCTCACAAAGACAGATTGTCGCAGTACATGAAACAATTTGTATAACAGTGGGACTACTTTAAAAAAAAAAAAAAATTATAACAGACAGCACAAGGAACTAAAATCCTAATTAGGCATCATCTATGTCAGAAAAGGAGAGAAAACAAATATTAATTACATCTTAAAATAACTGTCTCATTTGATAAATTTATGCAGCCATACTTGATGAGGTTTGGAGTATGTTTTAAAGCTTCTATTGATTCCAAAAACAATCTATCTGACCTATGTAGCACTTTTGTTTTATTCCAATTGATCCTGTGCGAAGTGATATCCAAGGCATGGTCCACTAGACCCGATTTGCCATAATGATAGTGTTGGATGTATTTTTTTATGTTCACCACTATTACAACAAGATCGTGTCGTCGTGGATTTATCATTGGTAGCCCTAACAGATGAAGCTCTTAATGCATTAAATCAAGGAAAGATTTTGTCCTTACTCCCAGGCAAGTTCCAAAAGCCAAAATACTGGCTTCCATTTATTGAGGAATATGCGACTTGCCTCCAGCAACAGCCAATAACATTCGTTTGGATGTGGCCAACATCCTAATCCATTCCAAGCCTCCCAAAAACAATATTCCACAAAAGGAAATCAGTGCTTTAAAAGAACTATACAGTAAACTATATTGTTATAACTAAAGCAGACAAAGGTAATGCAACCGTGGTGATGAATTTAGCTGAATATGAAAGTAAAATGCACATACTTTTACAAGATTAGTCTACATATCAAATTATAGATTGCGGTCCCACTAACTCTCTCAAAAGAATAAAGTTTGCAGATTATTGAAAAAAGTCACTTCCTGGCTAAAAGAAATTATTAACAAACTTAAGCCTTTTCTTCATGTTAAAATACCCAGAATATATAGAGCACCTAAAATTCACAAACAAGGTATATCCCCCCCCCCCTCTGCACCTTATTGTGGATAGTATAAACAGCCTCACATACAAACTTGCTGAACATTTAGCTAAACTACTAGCCACTCTCACAATCAATTCTCCCTCCTTTGTTAAAAATTCAGTCCACCTAAAAAAGTATTTTAGAAAATCATACCTTAAAAAGTTCAGACATAATGGTGAGTTTTGATATCACTTCACTATTCACAAATGTACCTTTAATTGAAACCCTTGATTTACTAAATTCACCCCCCCCCCACTGATAGATTTGAATTATTTAAATTCAGAGTATACATGCAGGTTATATTACATGGAAAGGGAAGATATACAAACAGCTAGATGGGACAGCAATGGGCTCCCTCCCTTTCTTCCCCTTCATTCAATTTCTATATAGAGAGCACTTGGAAAAGCTAATTATGAATACAAGACAGTCTCAAACCAGTGATTTTCTATACTATGCTGATGATGTGTTTACTATTTGGCTACATGGTCCAGACACATTGGATACATTTTTAGTGCATTTAAATAGCCAACATCCTAAAATCTACTTCATAATGGAACAGGAAGCTAATGACTATCTGCCCTTCCTGGATACACTAATCATATGACTTCTAGATGGTTCCTTATCTTTTTCTGTTTATAGAAAACCCACACATACAGGGCGATATTTGCACAAATAGTCACACCATCATCCAGCTCAAACATTATGTTATCCTAAAAACACTAACTCACAAAGCTAGAGCTATTTGTTCCAATGACAATGCTCTAGCTGCTGAAATCACTCACTTATGTCACACCTTCTTAGCCAATGGCTAATAATCTCCAGGATAGAAAAAATAATAAATGCTCTCAAGAAAGCCCCTCCATTGCCTACCACACAAGACTTCAGGAATACATTCAAGGCACATCTGAAAAGATATCTAGAGTGCTCAATAAATATCAGCTACACAACATATTTAAACCTTATATCAAATTGGCAACTGTCGTCATTCATCTAAGGATAAACTCTTCTTTATCATATTCAGAAATTTATGATGTGCCCTGTTCTTGTGACCAGGCTTACTATGGACAGACAGGAAGAACTGTTGACATCTGGCTTGGTGAACATAAAAAATACATCTAGCACTATCATTATGGCAAGCCAGGTCTAGTGGATCATGCCTTGGATACCATTTCATGCAGGATCAATTGGAAGAAAACTGAAGTGCTACACAGAAGTCATAATAGATCAGAGAGATTGTTTTTGGAAATAAATAAGTTGTAAAACATACTCCAAACCTCAACAAGTATGGCTGTATAAATTTACCAAAAATCTGGGAGACAGTCATTTTAAGATTTAATTAATATTTGTTTTCTCTCTTTTTCCAACATAGATGGGACTTAATTAGGACTTTAGTTCCTTGTGTTGTCCATTACAATTTTTTTTTTTACTTTTCCCACTGTTTAAAAAAAATTGTTGTTTTGCATACTGTGACAAACTGCTTTTGTGCTCTGAAAATGTTGGATATTATACTAGCAAAATATCAGCAAATAAGTTAAGATTTAATTAATATTTGTTTTCTCTCTTTTTCCAACATAGATGGGACTTAATTAGGACTTTAGTTCCTTGTGTTGTCCATTACAATTTTTTTTTTTACTTTTCCCACTGTTTAAAAAAAATTGTTGTTTTGCATACTGTGACAAACTGTTTTTGTGCTCCGAAAATGTTGGATATTATACTAGCAAAATATCAGCAAATAAGTTAATAAATATTATTTTCTTATCATTCAGTATTGTCATCAATACCATAAAAATAAAAAACATGTACTGTGTGCATGCCAAAAATTTACAAATGGAGTTGCTGATGTTCCAGTGCATGCCAGAAATTTACCAATCAAGTTTCTGATGTGCCAGCAGTTTTTAATAGGGGAAAAATTAATAGAAAATTAATCTAACTTAATTAATTAATTTATTTATTTATAAATTTATAATATACAAGGGGTCCTCGAGTTACGTCAGAGATCCATTCCTACGGACCGACGTAAGGTGATTTTCGATGCAAATCGGAATTACCATAGCCTAAGTTACTTACCTAACCTAAAACACCCTAAAGTCATGTATTTATATCAAGAAACAGAACTAGGACATAGGAAAATGAAAGGGAGAACATAATTACTGCATAGTATAGAAAAATGACAAAAATGAAACTGTAATAAAAAACAAACATAAAACAATCTTTTCGCCTTTTCTTGAATTAACATGAGACTAATTGGGATATGGCGTTGATGCTGGTCTTCCAGCCAAAGAACAAGAAGCCATTCCATCTCAATCATGAGTACTACGTTTTTTTCGTAATCACAGTCGATTTCATGGGCACCAATCCTTTCATGTGTTCAAGGATGCGAACTTTATCCTTGATAATAGTCCCGACTGTGGTATGACTTAAGTTCAACCCGTGGGCAATGTTTGTCGGCGTTTCTCCCTTTTTTGCCCTTTTAATAATGTCTAATTTCACTTCTAATGTAATGGCTTTCCTTTTCTTTGATACACTGCCATCGGAAGAGTCTGCCTTACGTTTGGGAGCCATATTGAAGTAAAAAATTGCAAAAAAAACACAAACACAAAAGTGAGAGAGCGGATGTAAACAAAGCACGCGGTACCCAAAGAGTGTATGCTGGGACTCAAGTGATGCCACCTCTCCCAAACAAACGGCGCGCTCACAAACAAGTTCGCCTGCAATGTTTGAATTTTACGTTGCGCTGCTTCAAGTCAAAATTTATTTTAAAAATTATTTATGGGATTACCGCCATAAAGTTGAAATGACACATGTCAAGGACAACGTAGGTCGAGGACCCCCCCCCCCCCCCCGTATATATTTATTTATAATATTTTCTAAATAATTATTTATAATTTTATAAATAGTATTTTATTTTATTTATAATATTATTTATATATAAATTCATAATATTATTCAGTGTAAAATTGATTATTGTATTATTAAATTGATTTTAATGATGTTGGTTTGAAAAAAAAAACGGTAGTAAGAAAAATATTTGTGCATTGTAACTCACCATAGAAGCCAGCTGAGCAGGGGAAGCAACAGAAGGATGTCAACTTGTCGGCGAAACGCTTCCGTATTTACTCGAATATAACTTGTCCTTGAGTATAACTTGCACCCCTGATTTTATGTTACAAAAAAAAGGACGTTAAAAGTTTTGCATATACCTCGCACACGAAAAATATTTAAACGTGTTCATGTCAAGGCGATAGTAACTCGCTCCCTGCGATTAACAACACACCCTCCCCAACAGCCGTTATACTGCAGATGCAAGGAAAACAATAGTTTTATTGTATCCTTGAATAAAGTACAGAGCCTTTTGCAGTCTGTGTAATATATTTCTCAACAAATAGTGCAATTACAGTCAGCTGGAATAAAAATAGTGCTAACTAATGAATCACATGTCCCCCTCTCATAGAAACTATGCTGTATAGACTCAAACAAAACCATATGTTGTACAACACAGTATCTAACTAAAAACTATTGTCCAATTTTTCCATTACAAGCAGCAGTAAAATTCAACCAAAGGTTGAAACCTTTTTATGAGTTGAGCCCGCTTGTAATGAGAAGTTCTGTCAGAACGATAAACGACACCCTGTCATGAATGTGTTAAAACGAAGAAATATATAGTGAATGTTGTTATCAGTACAGTAACGAGGGTATGAAGCGCCTGTGGCAAGTGTCTGACTTGCACCCCCCCAACCCAAAAATGACAAAAAGTTTGAAAATTTTAAATGTAACAAGTTAAATTTTACTAAATGCAATATGTTAAATACTTACTATTAACCCCATCAAAATCAGTTGCAGTGTGTTGCAGGATTTGTGTATCCGAAATTTAAAAATACAATATAAAATAGCGGACTTTTATATCTGTTTGTTTATTTTTATTTTTTATTTTTTGCGTCCCAAACCTAGTTGAGCCTGTGGCAGGTGCCTCTTTCACCACGCCCTCATTATGGTACTGGTTGTTATGACAGTTTCAGATGTTATGGAATTTGGTTGAAGAGAATTAGCATTTCAACTCAACAATTGTCGCCTTGCCTTTGGGTCGCGCGATCTTTTGTTAATACCGCATCAGTCATATGCACATCTTCATAGCTGCTCTTTCATGTAAAACAAAATTTAACTTGTATGTATTGCAACAATTAAAAAAAAAAGTTGAATAATTTATAAGCATGTTAAAGGATATCACCTGTAAATCGTTGACATGCCACTTCTGGCACGTGTGCCATAGGTTCGCTATCACATACTGTGACATTTTGTGCTCTGAAGATGTTGGATATAATACTAAACAAAATATCAGCAAATAAGTTAATAAGTATTATTTTCTTATCATTCTGCATTGTCATCAATACCATAAAAATAAATAACATGTACTGTGAACATAAGCCTTTCTATTCTTTAGAGTATATGCTTGGTATTGGGGGATGTGGAGGAAATAAGAGAACTGGGTGTAATGGTGGATGGGGATTTAAATTTTAGAGGACACTTTGCTAAAATTGTGAGGACAACACAATGATTTCTGTCAAGGAAGTGGAGAACACTGTAGATGTAAGGAGATTCTGGTTCCATTGTATATAAGGTCTTGATTATGTCGCATATGGACTACTATGCACAGATTTCGTCACCTGGTTTTCAAAAGGATGAAGAGATATTGGAAAGGGTACAGAGGCAGTTGACTAAGATAATTTCTTGTCTCTGGAATATTGAGTATAAAGAAAGGTTGAAAAGATACAATTTACAGAGTCTATTGGATAGCAGGTAGAGGGGTGATATGATAGAGACATATAAAGTGGTAATGGATTATTATTAGATTAATGTTGAGCAGGTTTTTCATAGAATGGTATGAGATTGGGAGAGAACAGGAGGTCCTCCTTGAAAGCTATATAAGGCAGGTGAACAAAGGAGTGAGAAACAGGTTTTTTGCTTATAGAGTGGTGATTGATTGGAATGCATTACTTGAGAGTACAGTGTATGCAGAAAATTTGAATGTATTTAATGTATGGTATGATGAGCTGTGTGCATAACAGGGACCTTTCACAATGAGTGTTTGACTCCATGGAAGTCTGGGGATAAGGGGATAATAATAATTTTCAGAGCATATCCACTGAAAATAATTCAGTACAAAAGTTATTTTTGAGTTGAAACTTTTTTTTACTACTTGTTGTGTCTTATTGACATCATTTTTGAAATTTCAATTACTATTAATAAACAAAACCAAAATGAACAAAATTCAAACATCACAAAATATCCAGTCTTAAAAAAAAAAAAAAAAAAAAAACTATGCTAATATACTACTATAATAATAATACTATGCTAAACTAATAATAAATATGCTATACAATATTTAAACACATTTTCTCAGCACTGCTGAAAAATTCCACAGTATGTCATTGCAACACACTCTAACGATAAGTAGATATGTAGATATAAAAATAATCATCAATTGAAATATAAGTTTTCATAAATCAGCTTGTCTTTTGTCTTGAAATTTTAGTCACTGGCATTTTGATGTAGAATTGTTGAGTTTGGTAGCTGTAAACATGTTTATTAAAATATATATTTATTTATCACTATTTTCAGGTGAAATATATACTAAGCAAGTTCTAGATAGAGAAAAACGACACCTTTATGAAATTCCTGTAGTAGCAGTTGATTCTGGTGGCAGAAGAGGATATACAAGTGTTCGAGTATCAGTAACAGATGATAATGATAATGCACCACAGTTTTCTGTTTCAGATTATAAGAAAACCATCCCTGCCAACATGACTGTTGGTACAACTGTTTTGAAGGTAATATACATTCAGCAATCTGAACCGTTATTATGAATATCCATAAAACCTTTTTATATGGATATTCAGTTCAATTTCTTCTCAGTCAATGCATTGAAAATAAGCAGTTTCTCTTCTTAAATTTCTTTAATCAATTAATGTTCCCGTCTTCAATCAGTTGTCTAAAACTGACTCTCATACTATAATTCAAATTTTGTTGATTTTTAAATTATTCTAATAAGGCTTCATATCGTCATCGTCGTCGTCCGGTAGCATCCTCTAGCAAGAGGGTTGCAGCAGATGAGCAGCTCTTCTCCATTTCTCTCTGTCTGTCGCTTCCATCATTCTTAAACCAGTCCATTCCATGATATCATTAAACTACTCTCTAAGTTGGTCTTCCACGTCTTCTCTTTCCCTCAACTTTCACTTGTAATATAGTTCTTGTCAGGTGTCCCAAAGAACCTCTCAGAAGATGTCCTGCAAATCTGGTCTTTCTTTGCATAATATTCTTTAGCAGTGTTCTTTCCATCCCAACTCGTCTTAAAACTTCTTGATTTGATATTCTTTCTGTATAGCTAATCTTTTCCATCTTTCTATAACACCACATTTCCAATGCATTAATTCTTTCCATATCTCTCTTTCTGAGTGTCCATGACTCACTTCCATAACTTGCAATACTCCAAACTGTTGCTTTAACTATTCCAATTCTAACGCCTATTTTAGTGTTCTTGTTTATTAAAATTCTCTTCATTTCCATAAATGCCGATTTAGCTTTGCCTATTCTATTTCTAATGTCCAACTCTGAAGTTCCTTTCTCTGAGATCCAGCTACCTAAACATTGAAATCTTTCCACTTCTTCTAAAATCTTTCCTCCACATCTTATTTTTACATTATCATTATCTTGGTCTTTTTTGAGTTAATTCTTAGTCCATACTCTTTACAAGAGTTTTCAATTCCTTGAATAATTTGTTGTAACCCATTTTCACTTTCTGCCATCACCACTACATCATCTGCATATCTTAAGTTATTAATGATTCTTCCGTTTTATTTTTATTCCTTCTTCTACATCCTCAAGTGCCTCTCAACATTTGTTCACTATAAAAGTTAAACAATAATGGTGATAACTTGCATCCTTGTCTGACGCCTCTCACCACTGGGAATTCTCCTGTTTCCTCTCCATTTACACATACTGATGCTATTTGTGACCAATATAATCTCTTTAAAATTTCCAAGTCATAAGAGTCAATATCAGTATTTTCTAGAATGTCAAAAAGCCTTTCATGTTTCACTGTATCAAATGCCTTTTCAAAATCTAGAAATCCCAAAAACAACTTTCCACCATGGTTTAGTGTTTTCTCCCCAATAATTCTTAGACAAGTTATAGCCTCTCTAGTTCCTCTGTTGGTTCTGAATCCAAACTGTTCCTCATTCATTTCTTTTTCTATTTTATTCCTAATTCTCTCTAAAATTATTTGCACCAGAATTTTTGCTGTGTGAGTAATAAGACTTATCATTCTAAAATTGTTACAGTCTAAAACTCCCATCTTTTTTGGAATGGGGATAAAAATTGATCTTCTAAACTCCTCTGGTAATTCTTGTCCTTCATAAATTCTATTAATAATTTGCCATAACACTTCCATACCTTTTTCACCTATATTCCTTATAAGTTCTATCTGTATACCATCTGTTCCAGGCGATTTTCCTTCTTTCATCTTTTGAATTGCTAGATTCAATTCCTCCCTCATGATGCACAGTCTCTGCCCACTATGTTCTTTCCTTTGATTTTCTCCTCTTTCCCTGTCTTCATAAAGTTTACTTACATATTCTTCCCATCTCTGTAATATCTTCTCTTTTTCTATCAGAATTTCACCTCTTTCATTCTTGATTGCTCCAGTCCTTAGCATTTTTCTCCTTCTTGTCATCATATTAATGTTTTTATCCATGCTACCAGCTTTATATCCATTCCCATTTGCTCAAGTTTTTTGTAATAGTTTTCCTTGTGGTATTGTTAAAGGTCGATCCTGCCTTAACAATTTATTAACTTTTTATAATAGAATGACATCTGAGTTGGACAAAGGAAATGGCTACATAGTGGTACTTCTGGATTTTGTTAAGGCTTTTGATAAGATACTCCATGGAATACTGTTGTGCAAATTGGAGTAGATGGGGATGGATACTAAACTGGTGATATGGATAAGAGAATGGCTCAGGGAGAGATACCAGAAAGTAGTGTATGGAGGAGAAGAGTCCAGGATGAGGCTGGTGACCAGTAGTGTGGCTCAATGCTCTGTGCTTAGGCTGCTATTGTTTAATTTGTACATAAATGATATAGGAAATGGCTTAAAGGGAGATATTCAGTTGTTTGCTGATGATGCAAAGTTGGGTAGTGCAATAAAAAATCAAGCTGATGTTGAGAGTTTACAGGATGATTTAAATAAGCTGGCAAAATGGATAATGGATGTCAGTTTAATGTGGAAAAGTGTAAAGTTATGCATTTTGGAATTAAAAGATTACCAGCTGTGTACTACATTGGTACTCCAAGAGATTGATGAGGCCAGGGATTTGGGGGTTGTTGGTGGATAGGGAGATGAAGTTCAGAGGACACATTGCTAAGGTGTCCAAGATTGTACATAAGATTACTTGGTTATTGAAGAAAACGCTAACATCCAGAGATAAAGAGGTTATTATTCCTCTTAATAAGGCATTGATACTTCCACATTTGGATTACTGTGCTCAAGTCTGGTCATCTGGATTCCTTGGAGATGAGGAGGTTGTGGCAAGGGGAGGGTTCAGAGGAGAGTGACTAAGTTGGTGAGTGATGTAAAAAATGCTCCCTACATTAACAGATTGAGAGCTTGTGGATTGCAGAGGTTGGTTGATAGGCAGAGAAGAGAGGATATGATAGAAACATTTAAATTACTAAAAGGTTTTTATAAGATTGATGCAGGGGAAATATTTCAGCTGTGTGATAGTGATGGAAGAACAAGAGGTCATCCCTGGAAATTGAGGAAAAGTGTCGTTAACAAGAGTGTGAGGACTAGATTTTTTGCCTAGAGGGTGGTGAATGAGTGGAATGCATTGCAAGAAGAGATATGAGAGATATTGTTTTGATAGTTTGGGTCTCCCATGATGAATCTACTGACTCCATGGAGATACCCGTAATAATAATAATTGTTTCAAATGCAAAATCCAGCAATACTGTGCTGTAGTCATTTCCCTTATCTTATTCTACTATCACTTTATTATAGAATGTAAGTGAAGTATTAAGGCTGGACCTACCTTTTACAATGTCATGCTTCCCACCATAGAGTATCATATTCCTATCCACCTATTTCTGGATATTAATTGGTCTGTAATTTTGGTTCTGTCTTGGAGCCAACTTTTATGTAATGTAATGGAACTATCTTATGCTCTTCCTAACTGTAAATTAACTTTCTTTTCCTATTTCCATTCCCTTGGAACCATACCAGAGCTGAGAATTAGATTGAACAAATTCATCTGAGGCACTGCCACTTTTCTTGCACATTCACATAGCACACAGGCTGATATGCCATGCCATCCCACTTCTATATTCACATTGATATTTTTCATTATTCTGAGTGCCTCCTGTTCATCTGCCTTAATTCTCACATAAGTCTCTGTCATATCAGCAACTGCAAAATCTTAACCCGAATGATAAATGTTTGTGAAGTGATCACTCAGCAACTCAGCTATTTCATTTTTTAAATAACTTTCACAGCTTACACATATAACAAAAAAATTGAAATTTTATTCAAAAACTCCAGGATATTTTATCCAACATTACAGACATCATCATCAGGGAGAGGCCGTTAACTACATTCAAAACATGAATCACAATAATCAGTCATAAATAATTCATATATTAGCTCATGTCTTGGTCACAGCTGAAGTACAGGATTACATGGGGAAAATTCTCCAGTTTAATACTGGAAATTTTTCCCAAAAAAAAGAGATTTTTTTACTAAAAACTGCACAAGAGAGATGACAAAGGAGAGAGAGAGACACTGAGAGTGGTGAGTGCATGGAATGCATTGAGAAGCTGATGAATGCTCAGAAAGTGAATGATTCCAAGGTATGGTATGATCAGATTTGTGGAACCTAGACTTGATCTTCTATGATAAGTCTCTTCACTTAATGGTGATCATTCAGTGAGCTTGATGATAAGAGAAATGGATTTATATCTCTTGTGTAACATACAGAATCATGTTTGTCTCTCTTTCAAAGAAGACAATGTTAATCAGTCTTAGATACAGGATTTAGGTCTTAGAGGACAGGATTTTCTCCCTTTCCTTTATGCAAATGCCTGTGAACACCAGTTTGACAGACATTAAATAGGGTAGGGTTACAGTTTGCCTCCTTTTCCTATTACTGTCATATTAGATATTTATAAATATAGAATAACATGTATGCCAAAGTAAATAACTTTTTTTATTAAATATCTCATAAGACATCATCAGTACAATTGAACAACAATAGGAATTGAATTCAAAAAAACAGTAGTGTACATGCTGAAATTGGAATCCCTCTACGTATACAGTTGCATGTTCATGGATTAAACCTAATGGGCTGAAATTAAAACTAATTAAATTAAATTAAAATATAGATTTATAAAGCATTATAGATTGATTTATATCATATATATTTCAATTGTTGATATTCTCGCATATAGAAACCATATAGTTTTAATTTCAGCCCATTAGGTTTAATCCATGAACACGTGACTGTATGCATAGAGGGATTCCAATTTAAGCATGTGAGCTAATGTTTTTGAATTCAATTCATATTGTTGTTTGATCATTGTATTGGTGATGTCTTATGAGACATAAGACAAAATATTTACATAATAAAAAAAGTATTTATTGTGGAATAAGTGTTATTCTATAGTTATAGATACTCCATAGGCTTCACTATATAAGAAATTAAATATTTGGAACATTGTGATTAAAGATACTGTAAGCATGGAACATGAGTAGCATTTTTTTTTTTTTTTTTTTTTTTTTTTTTTTTTTTTTTGTAATAGCTGGCATTAATTTAGGCTTAACATTTGCTTTTTTGCCACCAGATAGGTGGAAAAGCATGATAGATTCCTTAATATTGTATATTTTTCAATTGTTGATGTTCTCCCATATAGAAACCATATAATATTGAAAAATATTACCCTTTTTCTCTTTTACTTTAGGTTCATGCAGTTGATCAGGATGATGGATTAGCTGCAACACTGGAATATAGTTTATATAAAACTAATAATTCTGCAGTGCCTGAAGTTTTTGGGATAACCCATGATAATGGTGAATTATATCTACGAAAATCATTTGTTGGTCAAGGTAAGCCTTTCTTATAAGCACTCTGTTTTTGTTTTTTCTCCACTTAACTGTCTTTAATCCAAAGCAGGAATTTAAGATATGCTTGTGATATTATAAGATATATTAATAAATAAATAAAAATGCTATCAACATATTGGCACTATAATACTCCATCCTGAATTACTATAATTATTACTGCTGTAGTTACTCTTATGATACGACTTATAGTAAATTCTTATATTACATGTGTAGTAGAGGCCTAATAAAAAAAAGAACCAACTGAAAGTGAGAAAAGCAAAATGTTTCACCTTTAATCTAATAGTTAATTCCTTCCTCGGTTTCCTTGAAGTACGAGGTGTGACAATTTAATTCCCATTACGGCTGTGTAGAGTTCCCTGAGTGGTGATTTGGTTGGAGTCACACAGACCGCTATTGTTTTTATAGTTGGCTAGTATAAAAACAATAGAGATCTGTGTGTAAATTTTGGCATAAAAATGTGTGATCGAAATTTGGAGCAGCGTGTTAACATCAAATTCTGTGTGGAAATTGACAAAACTGCTACTGAAATGTTGAAGCTGTTGAAAGTGGCATATGGTGTGGATGCTCTGAAAAAGTCAAGTGTGTTTGAATACGTAAGAGATTCAAAGGTGGACAAGAAGATGCGAATGATGACCCCAGAAGTGGGCAGCCAAAAACAAAAATGATGGATGCAGTTGTGAACAGAGTGCAAAATTTGGTATGGTCTGACAGATGAGTAAGTGAGCGATTAATGGCTGATAATTGCAAATAAATTGAGAAATGGTAATTTTAACTGAAGAATTGGGTATGCAAAAGATTTCTGTGGAGTTTGTGCCTCGGATCTTGATGGACAAACAGAAACAGTAGCTTCTGTTTTCGTCTGTCATACTATATGGCCCATCTAGAGCCCCTATATGGAATCTAGAAATTAGAACAACAAAAGAACAAGCTGGAAGAACTCCAAAAACCTCGAAACCCAACTGTAAGAAATATAGATCAATGTACAACCATTGGATGATGGACAATAAGCAGAACTGATTAATAAAGAATATAGAGAATTAACCTGAACCAATAGCAACTGATACAGTTCCACTTATTTAAGTATTTAATTATTACTTTTATTTTTATTTATTTATTTATTTATTTATTTATTATTATTATTATTTGGTAACCTACATGGAGTGAACAGACTCAATGCGGAAGGACCACTCAACCAGCAACATGTCTATCATAATGGGCTTTGAAGTTATTTACAATACCTGCACTCACAACACCTTCAAGCAATACATTTCACTCACTAACAACTCTCCATGTAAAAAATCTACTCCTCACTCCCTTCTTCACCACATCTCTATACAACTTCCAGGAATGGCCTCTCATTCTTCCCATATTAACATCCACTCTTTTTATAATTTCTTCTGTATTAATCTGATAGAATCCATAACTAACTTGAAGGTCTCTATCATATCTCCTGTTTCCCTCCCATCCACCAACCTATGAAATCCAAATTCTCTCAAATACTCTTCAAGATAACCAACACTCCAGAGTCCTGATATCACTTTCGTTATCCGTTTTTGGACCTTTTCTAGTCTACATCACAATGAAAACTAGGGGTGACCAAATCTGAGCACAACAGTCCATGTGTCGTCTGACCAATGCCTTATTTAGATGCACCATCACCTCCTTTTCCCTACATGTTAATGTAGTTTTTATCATAGCAGCAATGTGATGTGCAGTATTTGCAACACGTGCAATGTGCTCGGGATACAGAGATATAGCCTTATATCTCTGTATTCCAAAGTGTAACACCTTGTATTTATTAGCATTAAAACTGCAACCCCAATCATTTGTCCAAGCTAAAAGTCTATTTGAATCTTCCTGTAGAGAATTAATATCAGCACTACTACTAATAATTCTATCTAACTTTACATCTTAGGCAAACATTTGAAGATCCACAGTCAATCCACATGAAATCATTAACAAACAGATTAAACAGTAGGGCCCAAGAACAGAAGTTCTGAGGCACACCACTGGTCACCTTCCTTTTCTGAGACACAGCCTCATCATACACAATTTGCTGGTATCTTTCAGTGAGCCAATCTCAAATCCATTTAACCAATATACTATCTATTCCTATTCTCTGCAGCTTGTACACTAACTTATCATGTGGTAATCTATCAAATGTTTGTACAAAGTTCCTGTTTCAAATGACAATTCTTCTAAAAAGCAACAACTAATGCACACGTCAATTACTGAGATTCCAAGCAAAAATCAAGTGTCATCATCGCTGCTGTTACTACAGTACTTGCATATTTACCATAATATTTCTATTTGACATAGAAACATTATGGTAAACAACATAAATTAATTTATAATATACATTCGACATTGCTGTGTTATTCTAAGGATTACAATATATGGTAAGCAAGTTTACTTACTTATAATTACAATTAAATTATTTTTTAATACTACTACTTAACCACATGGCAGCTCTGATAATACTAAGTACATAATTGCAATACCAAATGTCAAATCACATATATACTTTTAGATTTATCATGAAGGTTATTTTCTTGATCTTTTAGATTATCTTATCATATAAAAAATGTATTTCTCATTAAATAATATTCTCATCAAACATATTTTAAAACTAAAAAACAAACATAATAAGCAAAACATTTATGGGAGATTTTTATAGCATGGGTGTAGGCTAGGCTGTTGATTTTGGTTAAAAAGATAAGTAGAGATTCTTCAGAGTCTGGCCAGATGGCAAACACATCATCTACATATCAAAATCAAAAGGAAAGTTGGGGTCATATTGAAGACAATAGGGATACTTCAAGATGCTCTAAGTAGAAGTTAGCCAGTGCAAGTAACAAGGAGCTTCTCATGGCAGTTCCTTCAATCTGTGGGTAGAATTGGTTTCTGCAGATGAAATAGCCAGAGTGCATGACAAAGTCAAACTGATCAACTATGTCTGGAAGAAACTCATCAGATAATAGTTGGAGAGTGTCAGCCCAGAGGTTCACTAATGAATAGTGACTGGATGTCAAAGCTAATCAATAGATCTGTAGGCTGAAGGGTTAAGATGTTTATTTTTTTCCTCTGAACTTCAAATTTCTATCTGCAATCACCCTAGGATCCCTTGCAACTTCTTCCAGCATAATGCCACCAAAGTGAGTATAAACATCCCCACTATGAATCCCAAATTTAAAAACCTTATATGAGACACATCCAGAAAGTAAGGTCCAATCAAGAATAAAAATAAAAAACTGGTAGAGAAGAAAAAATTTTATTATAAACTAAAATGTTTACATATATACTTTATTTTTCCCCATTTACTTCTAGGTATTGTTGGTATTGTAACACCAGTGCGTTCAACCACTGAGTCATTCTATTTTTCAGCTCCTCATCTTCTTCAAAGTGCTGAGATAGGAGCCACTGTTTCATATGTAGGAATAAGAAGTAGTCGCTGGGTGTTCAGGGCTGTAGAGAGGGTGGTTGAAAAGTTCCTACCGAAACTTCTCAATTTACTGGACAGTTCAAGTTGCTGTGTGTCATGCAAAAGCATGATTCTTAACGATAGCATTCCTTGTCTTTTGTTCTGAATTGTGGTTCCTCACTGAAGAATATTGATAAACGAGATCCCTTTTCAGTCCCAGAAGACAGAGGCCATTGTTTTTTTGACGATGGGCCTGTTTGAATTTTTTTTACTTTTCGAAATGATGAATGGCACTGCTGCATTGATTGTTGTTTTGATTCTACATTTGTGTTCAAAATCCACATTTCATCACTAGTTACGATACAAGAAAAAAAGTTCATCTCCTTCAGTTTCATAATGCTCCAAAAATTTTTCAGCTGATTCTGCTCATTGCTGTTTATGCATATTAGTCAGCATTTTTGGGACCCATCTGGCACACAATTTCTTATACTCCAGCTTTTCTGCCACAATTTCATGAATGACTGGGCATAAAGCTTCCAGGAATTCAAAAGAGAGTTCTGTAATTGTGAAATGAAGATTCTCACAAATTTTCATGTTCACTCTTTCCACTAAATTGTCTGTCACTACACTTAGACAACCACTGTGCTCTTCATCATGAACATTGTTGCTCCCTTCTTTAAACAAACAACACCATTGCCTAACCTTACTGTCACTCTTTGTGATAGGTCCATAAACCTTGCACAGTCATTGGTGAATTTCTGCAGCAGTATTGTTTTCCACTAACAAAAACCATATCACACCATGAACCTTACAACTGGCAGGATTGTTCATCACAAACTCATTATAAATTATTCATAGAAGACAACAAATGATAATGCAAGGAAAATAAAATGGTTAACAGATAGCTAATGAGTAACTCTATGCTACCACACCTGTATGACCCTTCTCCCATATCTTATTTGGTGGTAAATTCTGAACACACCTTACTTTCTGGATGTACCTTGTATTTAAGTACATTAAACTGACATCCCCATTTATTTGCCCAGCTTACTCAAGTCTTGAAGAGGCACAACATCAGCACCAAATATTATTATTATTATTATTATTATTGAATCTGGCTTAGTAATGACTTAAGAACAGAAGTGTCATTCACAGATCCTGAATCTCATCTTCCTCCTGAAATATAGGGGGAAGATGAGATTTGGAGTGCACAGCCAAAGGTATAAGACTGTGCACTCCAAAGTGCAGCACCTTAACATTCAATAGCATTAAACCTTCACTCATTTATCAAAAATTCTGTCTGTTTAAACCTTTCTTGATGAGTGTTAACATCACCATTACTCCTTATAACATTACATTATCATCATCATCAAACAGCAAATATTTTCTGTCAATCTACCTTAACATAAAATAAAGTCTCTTTAATTCTTTCTGGAGAGGAGTTAACATCAGCTCCACTCCTTATTTGTATCATTGTCAAACTATAAATATCTCCTGTAAGTTCTCATGAAATATTAACAAATAAACAGTAATGGCCTAAGAATAGAAGTATCCCACATTTATTGTTTGTTAGCATCATTCATTTCCTTCATTATTACAGTGTTCAGCATACCTTATGAAAATCTTGTAGAGACTATTATTTTGTTTCAATAATTCAGTAATTTCATTATAAATTTTATTACTCAGTGTCTTGAAAACTTTGCATCAAATCGTCATTGAAGAATATATGATAACAAAAGCTATACTAAATCTCACTAAAGCAAAATGTGGAATAGTTAAGTGAAGAAAAAAAATCGGTAGAAGTTGATGAACTATCATTAACAAATGCTGATTTGTGAATAAATTTTTGCAAATGATCACCATACCAGAGAAGTCTGTAAGCACATCACTATCTCTTATCCAACACATCTCTTCATCATAAAATGGAAGTAGATAGATTGCTAAAGCAAGATAAACCCTTCATAAACTTATCTGAATGCAAGATTCTCATTAGACAAACAGAACAAAAGCATAGCTAACTCCTTTTCACATTCCCTGAAGTACTGGTAATATGTCATCTTATAGTGCTGTAGTGTTGTATAGTGCAGTGTAGAAAATACTCTACACTATGCAACATTACATGATTCACTGTCTGCATTAATTAATCCACCTTCCATGCTACACTATATACCACATAGCATTTTCCGTTCATTGCTTGTGTTCTCTGACTGGGTGTCTGTCTGTCTGAAAGAGAAAATCAGAATTTTCTGAGGAAGATATCCTGCTACTTCCATGAGGCTGGCTCAATTGCATTCAGTTAAAAAAAGTCTATACAGTGATTCCTTGTGTTATAAAAATGACCAGATGTTGTCTTTTCAATTGAAAAGTGCATGTCTTGCAACTGTGCTACTGCAGTGCTATATGCTAGCCTTGTGGCATTATCTGCATTAGCCATAATTCAAATCTAACACCTCCTGAAAAGGATGAATGTAATACATGAATTGCGTTTCCATTACATTATATCAATCCTTACTGAAGAAAACATGTTTATATCCTGAATATTACAGTGTTCCACTTGTGTTGTTAATATGCAGTAGTTTATCTCCTTTTCTAACAGTACTGGATGTGTAGTTGCTTTACTCACAAAATCACATTTAGCCTATATTATAAAGCATTTATGTAAGCAATTTAAAAAAAATAAACTTTCATATGCAATTAACCATATAAACATAAAAATAAAATAATATAAAAATACATAGTAAGCTTTTAGAGAGCACCATACTGAATAATGTACTTTTTAGCTGAAATTATGTATAATTATGGCATATGAGATTTGCCAAATGAATGCATCTTATCAAAATTAAAATTCGAAAATGAAATGGTATAGGTAACCTAGAATCAAAATTCCAATTCTGAAGTATAATAAACTCTTGTACTCTTTTTATTACACTGGTGTCCAAAACCTAAGAATGAAAACTATTTCTGAAAATTGCAACTGCAAATTCAGACAAATCAGTTTGTCACAATTTGTATAACTGACAATTTCAAATAAGAAATTGGATACACATTCAAATTTTTGAATCGCGTACAAAGGGGTCACATGGTAGCACTCAACAGGATAAAAGACAAAAGGCTGCAATAAGAATTGCATTTGAAGGAAGCTCTTTTCATGAAGGAATAAAGTTGCAAATGTGGATGTCTTGTAATGTCTCAAACACATCATCTAGATGATTTCCTGTGGGGTGGAATTATTGAAAAGCTTGAAGAAAGCTGCAGAATTATTGATATTGACAGAGAGTTTGAAATCTCACATAGCATTATAACCAGGCTGTGGACTGCATATCAAACCAATGGAATGTGTTCCAGATGTTTGCTAAGAGGTTGCCCTCACCTACCACAGAGCATGAAGACAGATTTTTTGTTATAACAGCAAAATGTAATCAACGCACCATGGCAAGTCAGCTTGCAAGTCGACTCCATTCAAGCACAGGTACATGGATATCTCTACAAACTGTGTCGAGATGTGTATAACACATAGGCCTATAGTTATGGATAAAGGATAAGAGTTACAGATGAGAGATGTCTGTGACAAGTAGGCTGTATGCCTGAAGGCCTGTAGTATGTCCCTTTATCCACAGCTCATTGTAAGGCACATTTTCAGTAGTGTTGTATCCATAAAATTTGGGCAAGACACCAGCTAGTTAATCTACTCTTTACAGATGAGAGTTGTTTTAGTCTTTCCTCTGATTCTAGATGACACTTGATCTGTCTTGAAAGTGGTACTGCTTACCATTGCGAGAATGTTCTTGAAAGGGATAAATACAGCGGTGCTGGGGGTTGTGTTGTGAGGAGCATTATGCTTAATGGATGCACTGAGCTACAAGTGCTGGAAAGATGGACTATGACTGGTGAACAATATTGCAATGAAGTTTTTCAGCATCATGTTCGATTGTTCTGTGTTGCTTTAGGTGAAGAATTCATTTTTTATGGATGACAATGCCACACCACGTTGTACACGAGCAGTGGAGATACTTCTGAAGACTGAGGATATTAATTGAATCAAGTAGCCAGCATGTTCCCCATATTTCGACCCCATAGAACTTATTTTGTGTACAATAGGGAGATGCATTGCTGCTTGAAATTCCCCTCCAGCAAACAAAATGCCTTATCCTTCTTCTGAAAGAGGAGTGGGCCAGTTTGCCTCAAGAACTCCTGAATCACTTGTCATAGTATGACATTGGAGAGCTACTTTGCAGTTTGTGGTGGACATATTCCATATTGAAATGTCTCTCTGCATTGTTTGCTGTTAGTATTATACATTAATTCCTTAACTACATCCTTATGAAATTTATAACACTTTTTTTTTTGTTTTGTATAATATAATTTATTAGTATGTTGGCAATAAATTTATATCCATATTTGGCTGTAATCATGAAAATTTAACATGTATTTTTAACACATCTTTTAACAGACATCTTTTCTGATGTATATACTGCTATGCATTATGGAAATGGTTACTGCCTAGAAAGGAAGTGTGCTTTGGATTATGGAATACTGAGGCAAATGAAGTCAATAGCCTCTAAATGCAAGTAGCTAAGTCATGAAGATACTTCATGAGCAAACTTCGTTTACTTATACTTGAGTAAAGGATTAAATGAGAATATAATTACTTGGCAAGTATAATTTACTTTGCAAATAAATTGAATGAACCTTTATGGAGTGGAGTGATTTCAAATAATAGTCACATCAGAAGTGTGACGATGCTAAAGTGTGTGTGTGGGGGGGGGGGGGGGGGGAATGGTGCTTCATATATAGTTGGAACTGGCAAGCATGTAGCATTCAGATTAGTTGTGAGTTTCGGGTTGATTTTTAAAATGTTGACCTGCCAAATTTTCTGAAATTATATAGAGACAGTGAATATTTATAGTACTACCATTGGTTTTGGTTGCTATAATTTCAGATATATGTAATTTTGTTTCAATTTCTTGAAAATCAAGGATTGTAACTTTTTCAGTTTGTGGGATGTGTTGTGATTTCATTGATGTGGGTTTGGAATTTTTTCTCACTTGGGAAATGATGAAAGAATATTTGTTAGCAGCAATGGTAAGTTGTATACCACGAGTGAACAAGAGGACACAATTTGGAGTAAAGTGGATGACAAACAATAATAAACAGGAATTGCATTTAAAAAAGAGGCTGTGGAAGAGATATAAGGAGACAGGAAGAGAAGATGCATGAAGAGTATAAGACAGGCCAGAAGAGTGACTAGTATGGTAAGGAAGACGAAACTGGAATATGAGAGGAGATTAGCCCTAAGATCCAAAGAAAATCCTAGGGAATTTTTGAGATATGTGGCCAGTAGGAGGAGGAATGACTGTGGAAGAATGATATTGTGGGATAAAAATAGGAATAGAGTGACTGATGCAGAGGACATAGTAGAATTGTTCAATGAACACTTTTTGGAGTATTTCATCCTGGAGGAGTCAGTTTTAATGCTAGAGGGATAGGGCAGGTTCGAGGTCTAGAGATACAGGAGGAGAGTGGGTTTCAAATACTGACTACTCTGGATGTCAGTAAAGCTGTGGGACTGGATGGTATTTCACCACGAGTTTTGAGAGAATTTTGCTAGGGAACTGTCAGTGCCTTTGACCTGGCTTTTCAATGAAAGTCTGGCTGTGGAAAAGGTGCCCAGGGAATGGAAGGAAGGTAAGATAGTGCCATTGCATAAGGATGGTAGTAGACTGGAAGTGTCTAATTATAGGCCAGTTTGTGTGTCATCAGTAGTTAGTAAGATCTTGGAAGTAGTGAAGAACCGTATACAGCATTGGGCAGATGAGGGTAATGTTATCTGTGAGAGTCAACATGGATTTGTGAAGGGGTGCTCTTGTTTTAGCAATATGCTAGCCTTTTATGATAAAGTTGCAAGAGCATTAGATGAGGAAAAGGCATATGCTGCCATTTTCTTAGACAGTGAAGGCATTTGACAGGGTGCCACATGATAAGCTGATATTTAAGTTGCAGCACATGGGTCTGGATGTCAGATTGGTCAACTGGATTCAGGGTTGGCTGTCCGATAGGTATCAGAGAGTTGTGTATGTTGGGGAAGTTTCAAGGAAGCAGAGGGTTACAAGTGGGGTCCCACAGGGCTCAGTACTGGGACCTATATTGTTTAACCTTTATATCAATGACATTGTCAGTGTATTGCAAGGGGATATTCAGTTGTTTGCAGATGATGTGAAGCTGGGAGGGATTATTAGTAATAGTGCAGATGCAGTAGCCCTGTAAGAGGATTTGAATAAGCTAGATAGATGGGCAAATGAATGAGGGTTTCAGTTTAATGAAGCAAAATGTAAGGTCTTGAGGTTTGGGAAACATCAATGGGACACTGCATACTCTATGTGAGGAGTTATACTGGAGGAAGTAGGGGAGACAAGAGATCTCGGGTTGATGATTGATAGAAACCTGAAATTTAGGGGCCATATTGCAATGGTGGTGAAGGTAACACAGAGGATTGCTGCAATAATGAGAAGGACACTAACCTACAGAGATAATACAGTTATCGTTCTGTTGTATAAGATCCTGATCAGACCACACTTGGACTATTGTTCTCAGATTTGGTCCCCAGGATTTGAAGGGGATAAATTAACTGTGGAAAGGGTGCAAAGGCAGATAACAAAGATGATTTCAGGACTGTACAATGATAGTTATGAGGATCGGCTGAGGGAATGTGTTGGGATAAATCACCTCTCCTTCTTCTATCCCCCAAACTGCAGAGTTTGGTGGATAGAAGAAGGAGAGGTGATATGATTGAGACTTTTAAACTGTTGAGAGGTGGTTACAGGGTTGACACTGGGGAGTTCTTTCACTTGGTTGAACAGTGGGAAGGCGTGATGATAAGAGGCCATTCCTGGAAGTTACGAAAGGAAACTGTGAGCAAGAGGGTGAGGAGTGGTTGAACCGTGGAATGCATTGCCTGATGGAGTGGTGAGAGCGAGAACGGTTAATGAGTTCAAGGAGTGGTATGATGGACTTTGTTTCTTAGGGAAGACCTCCCACGATGAGTCTTTTGACTCCATGGAGGCCTAAATAATAATAATAATATCTTATTTTTTTATTAATTCTATGAAAATTGTCTGGAAACCCTCCTAGGAGCGTAACCTTAATGACCTAATTGTGGATCCAGTAACATATTAAGTCACAGTTTGATAGACATGGTAAGCAATATACAACATTATGATGTAATATATGTGCACTGAGGGATATTTTGAGGACACTTTCTCAGTATCATTGATTTGTATATTAATGATGAAGATATGTGCACTTGTTTTCAAATGATGCGAAAGTTGGGAACAACTATGAGTAGAGCAGATGATATGGCTTTGCAAGAGACTTGAATAGACTGGATGACTGGATCAAAAGCAGATTTAAAAAAACCAACCAAACATTAACAAATATGGTTGTGGAGAAACAGTAATTCTTATTCCTTCTTTCTTTCTGCCCAACAACCAGTACTACCCCAGCACCCATAGTGGAAACTTCCCTTGGTACATTGGTACATTAAGGCTACCAGTCTAAGATTTTCCACTTATTTTTTGTGGTTTCTTACACATTACTTTTATTGTATCGCAGATGATGTCTGTGTGACAGATGAAATATTGGAACCCGAGAGTTATGTTTATTTCATTAACTCAAAAAGTCTTCAGTGTCTGTCCTATAAAATCTCTTTAATAAATTATATGCTTCTATAATGCTCCCTTTATTTGCCTATCAGCTAGTTTTAAAGACCACAGATGTTCAATTTATTCTCATAAGGAACATCCTATAGACCTGTCACAATCTTGTGAATATTATAGGTCTTTGATATAAAAGTATATCATTGATTCAATTACATTCTATCTAATATATTCAGAAAGTTTTGAAATAAAGTTAAATAAAACAAAAACATGTAATGAAAACTAGGTTTATGTCTCATTTTAATATAAAAAAAAGAAGATACAACTATTTATCCATCTAATCGCCCCCCCCCCATTCCTAGTCATGTCTTTCATTCATCCTATGCTAGCTATAGTAGTTTCTTTTGTGAACATTATGCTGTTTAATACAAGAACATATACCATGGAGTCTTCAGTATGTGATGGATGTGATGTTTACTGAATGATTTCTGTCAGAAGGAAATCATATCTTATATATATATATATATATATATATATATATATACACACACACACACACACACACACACACACAGAGAGAGAAAATACGAGGAACTCTCATTATAGCAAACACCTCTGTTTGCTATAATGAAATTTGTTATAATGAGATTTATTATAACAAATTATAACTATAATTTGTTATCATAAACTAGTTCATTATAACAAATCTCATAGGTAGAATGCTATGTTAAAAGAAATTCAGTACAGCAAAACATCTGCTATAGCAAACTGTTCCTGTGGTCCCTGTGAGTTTGCTATAGTCAGAGTTGACTGTATTTATGCTTTCTGGATGTTTGATATATGTATATATTTCTTTTTTGTTTTCAGTATCTGATACTTTTTTTTTCTTTATAGCAAATTATGTATACCAGTTTTTTGTAAGAGCTCAAGACAGAGGAAGTCCACCACAAGAGATGGTTGTTCCTGTCAATATTGTGATTGTAGATCCAAGAGAAGCAGTTCCACAATTTGAGCACTTAAAATATGAATTTTTTTTATCAGAAAAAGCACCATTGGAGACTGTTGTTTCCACATTAAATATCAGTTATGATGGATTAGTAAAATATTCCTTTTCTCCTGCTCAAGAAGGTTCTGATGCAGAACTATATTTGTCTAAGTTTAGTATCGATGAAGATGGAAGAGTATTATTAACATCAGCATTAGATCGTGAAGTACAGTCCAAATATTTTCTGAATATCAGAGTTGAAACGTTAGATTCTCCAACTAGGATTACTTGTGCAGATGTCATCATTGATATTATGGATGAAAATGATAATTATCCCAAATTTATCTCTGATCCATACATAATCAGTGTTGCAGAAAATATTGAAGAGGGAGCTACTATACTTAAAGTGGTTGCTTTTGATCCTGATGTAGGAAAAAGTGGAGAAATAAGCTACAATTTTGGTTTAGATGTTGGAGATGTTGCCAATATATTTCATTTAGATAGTAAAACTGGCTGGCTGTCAACAATGGTTAGTCTTGATCGAGAAATTACACCAGTATATAATTTTACTATACTTGCACAAGATAATGGGTCACCTGCATTAACATCCTCCTGCATTGTCATTATTCATGTTCAGGATTATAATGATAACCCTCCCCATTTTCCTCTTCAGCAGTATAATTTAGTTATTGATGAAGACACCCCAGTTGGAGGCATTGTAGTTCTTTTGTCAACAGTTGATGAAGATGAAGTTTCAAGTGATGTAGAATTTTATATTACAGGTGGCAATCCATCCAATCAATTTCAAATTCATCATTCAGGAAAAATAACAGTAAATAAACCACTTGACAGAGAGGAGCTTGCTACATATCTCTTGGAAGTTACAGCTACAGATGGGATATTTGTATCCAAGACATGGGTATCTATAGATGTCCTGGATGTTAATGACAATCCACCTGTGTGCTTGAAAGTAAGTATCTGCACTCTTATTTGACTTTGTTAGCAAACATACATTTTTAATCCAAATATTTAAAAAAAAAAACATTTACTTTATTTTATTGAAGCTTTCATACAGTCTGCCAGAACTTGTATAAAGACATACTATATATATATATATATATATATATATATATATATATATTACATCTAGGGTGTTGTGACAGGTGCAGGATTTCTAGAAAAATCTCTCCAACTTCAGTAGGTGACCTACTGAAATTGGAAAGATATCAGTATACTAGATTCAATAAGTGATCTGTTTTTCCATTTTCAATAAGCTGGTGTGGTATTATGATATGCATACCAATCAAGATTTAATTTATGAAAAAACACATAAGTTTTAAGTGTGAATTATTGTGGTATTCTAGATTTCTGCCTGGTCACTAATGAGAACTAACAGCTTGAAACTACACCGAGGCAAGTGAAATAATAAAAAAGGTAACTATTTGTTATCTGTGCCCAATGTTAACCTATGGTTGTGAAACATGATCAGCAACAAAGGAAAGATTTTTTGTCTTGTCTTACAAACAAAATACAGGACTGTATGAATGAAGACATACTAATATTCTATGAAACCTGTTTCGAAGACCCAACATTCTGTAATTTATAAGTAAGAAAATTGAATGGTTTTTGTTATATTTGCAGAATAGATGGCCAGTTGATCAAACGAGTTTAAAAATAAAATTTACAAGAAATGACCTGCAAGATGAATGGATATGTGTAACAAACACCCTAAGAGCCAAATGGACACTTTATACACTTTATTCCAAATGCAGCATTTAATAGAGACAGGTGGAGAAACTTGATTATTGCAGCATAAGACCTAAATTATTATTATTATTACACCCTCCATGGAGCGGACAGACTCATTGTAGGAGGTTCATTCAACTGACAGCATATTTATCATATAGACTTAAAATCCTTAACACTCCTTGAATTAACAACACATTCTGGTAATGTGTTCTATTCACTGACAATTCTCCATGTAAAAAATCTACTCCTCACACCTCTCTCACCTTCTACTCCTTTTATAATCCCCTCTGGATTAATCTGATAAAATACTCTTACTGATTTAAATGTCTTTGTCATATCACCTCTCTTCCTCCTATCCACCTTCCTCCTAGTCTATTCAATCCGCATTTCTTCAGCCTCTCTCTCTCTCTCCATAGCCAGCATTCCAAAGTCCCAATATTGTCTTAGTCACTCATCTCTGGACCCTTTCCACATTACATTGAAAACCAGGTGACCAGTTTTGAGCACAACAGTCCAAATGTAGTCTGACCGGTGCTTTACACAGTGGAACAACTGCCTCCTTATCCCTACAAATTAGAGTACTTCTTATCATAGCAGTACTATGATGTGCAGTGCTGCTATCAACACTATACTGCAACTGCTATATTGCAACACTAGCAATATGCCATCTAAACCTCAGTCTACTATCAACCATTACTCCCAAATCTCTAATCTTATCCACTTCCTGCATTATGGCACCATCAGTATAGTACACAGCCTTATATTTCTGCACTCCAAAATGCAACACCTTGCACTTATTGATATTAAAACTACCATCTCCACTCTTTTGTCTAAGTAAAAAGTCTATTCAAATCTTCCTGAAGGGAATTAACATCAGCAGTGCTACTTATAATTCTTCCCAACTTTGCATCATCAGCAAACAACTGAAGCTTCCCAGTCAGTCCACATGATATCGTTTACAAAGAAACTAAACAGCAGGGACCCAAGAACAGAATCCTGGGTGACACCACTGGTTACCCTCCTTTTGAGACACTGCTCCATCATACTCACCCTGATAGTATCGTTAAGAGAGCCAATCTCTGATCCATATAATCAATATACTATCTATTCCCATTCTCTGCAGCTTGTACACCAACTTATCTTGTTGTAATCTATCAACTTTTGCAAAGTCTAAGAATATCACTGTATATGATTCTTCCTTATCTAACACACTTGTCACTTATTATAAAATGCAAGTAAGTTACTAAAACAGGACCTACCTTTTACAAATCCATGCTACCGTCATAATGAATGATATGTCCATCAACCCAATTTTGTATTCTATTCCTTACCAATCTCTCCAACACCTTGATCACAACTGTATTCTAGGTGTTATACAGACTGGCCTATAGTTGAAAAAAAAAAAGTAGTTAATGTAGCAGAAAAATTCTCTTCAGTTAACCTTGGCCTGACCAGCCAATCTCCTCTCATACTGCAGCTTTTCTTTCTTTACCATGCTCGTGACCTTTCTAGCCTGCACTTTATAATCTTCGTGGATCTGATCACCACCAAATGTCTTGTACCTCCTCCATAACATTTTCTTTTCCAGCACAGCTTGCTTGATTTTTCACTGTTGATCCATTTCACTCCTCTATTTACTCGCCTAACCCTTCGTATGCAGTCATACATTGCTTTTGTCAGACACTGCCTTGTGAGTTTCCATGCATTGTCAACATCTTTTCTGCTCAGCTCATCTACCCAACATATGATTATACTAACATACTAATATGCTATATATTTCCATTCTCTGCAGTTTGTATACCAACATATCATGTGGTAATCTATCAAACGCTTTTGCAAAGTCTAAGAATATCACTGTATATGATTCTCCCTTATTTAACACACTTGTCACTTATTATAAAATGCAAGTTAGTTACTAAAACAGGACCTACCCTTTATAAATCCATGCTGACCATCATAAAGAATGCTATGTCCTATATTCTATTCCTTATCAATCTCTCCAACACTTTAATCACAACTGCAGTTATACAGACTGGCCTATAGTTGAAGATTTGTCTTAGAACCATGGTTGTGGAGTGGTACTATTTTGCTCTCTTTCCACTCCTTAGGAACCCTACCCACTGCAAGACTTTCATTAAATAACCAGGTCAAGTACATAGCCAATGTGGTATGCATTTCTTAAGAATATGTGGTAATATGTTATCTATTCCCATAGTCTTATTCACATCTAACCCAACCAACCAACCAACATCTGATACACCTCTATTTCTTTCACCTCCAATTCTCCTAATACTTGTCTCTCTTCTGTATATTATATGGCATCATTTATATCAGTATGATATATGCTGATAAAATGCTCATTCAGTAATTCCACTATATCCTTTGCAGCTGTTAGCCTGCTGCCATGACTATCTACTAATATTTATCTGCCATAATAATTCTTCCTCTTGCTTGTAATATAGCAGAAAAATTCCCTTGAGTTAACCTTGGCCTGACCAGCCAACTCCTCTCATACTGTACATTTTCTTTCTTTTCCATGCTCATCACCTTTCTAGCCTGCACTTTATACTCTTCATGGATCTGATCACCACCAACTTTCTTGTACCTCCTCTATAATATTTTATTTTCCAGCACTGCTTTCTTCATTTCACTGTTCATCAATTTCACTCTTACTCTATTTACTCACTTAACTCTTGGTATGCAGCCATACTTTTTTTTTTTTTTTTCAGATATTGCCTTGTGAGTTTTCATGCACTATCAGCATCTTTTTCGCTCAGCTCATCTAACCTACTGATGCTAACTGACTACCGAACTTCCTATAATCACCTGCTTTTTACTTCCACATGTATCCATTTTTGGCAGTAACATTTTCTTGTTTCATCACAACATACTTCCCAAACAAATACTCATGATCACTCTCACCAACCAATGGCAGTGTCAACACTTCATTAACAACTACATCTTGTGAAATTATCACCGAATCCAAAACATTAAAGCCTCTAGTTGCTTCAATCACATGTTGATGACGATCTAATCTGATCTACTGTAAGTCACTAGTTGAAATGGTGTGGATGTTGTAGTGAAAAATTTAGAAAATTCATGAAAGGTAGAATAGCTTTCTTAGAACAAAGGAATATCCTGTTTATAATTCCAGTCAAAGGCAGAACTAGGTACATATTACTGTTATTATCATTATTATTATTATTATGGGATGCTTCCAAGGAGTCCAGAAATCGTAGGGCAGTCTGCACCACATGACTCCACTGTTTACACTACTTAGTTCTCCAACTGCATAGTACTGTATGTCACTGTATACTAGCTACAATACTACTCTATCTACCACCCACTAATAGTATTTTTGTCTGCTATTGCATAGGTTTAGTTGATTTGCTTATATATATATCTTGCTATCTTATGTACATTTTTTTTTCTCTTTTGTAGACTAAATACACTGAACTGGTATCAGAAAGTATTGCCCCTCAAACCTACATTCTTACAGTGGAAGCAAGGGATGCAGATAGCTACAAATATTCTCAGCTACATTACAGTCTTACTGGAACTGGAGCTGAAGATTTCACTATTGATTCTGCCTCAGGTTGGCATAATTATCCTTCTAATATATGTATTATGGTCAATTTAAATACTTTGGATATTATGCATAATTGCTGAGGACTATGAATAATCACCTAATATTTTGGAGTATATGATTAATAAAAATGAAAAACTTATTATTTATCAAAATCAATTGTGATTATGAAGAATTTCCAATCACCACTGGTTATTCTGCTATCATCATCATCATTATCATCATCAAATTCCTGCCATGCACCCTCAAGGGGTGTACAGGATATGATAGTACTACACGAAAAATTTACATCATTACTAACTTCCTATCTACAATTTTCCTCCAAATCAGTCTGTTACTTGTCAAGACTACAACATTATCAGATCTTATATTTCTTTCATTTAAGGCACTTTGTACCGTATCAATCCACCTATATCTTGGTCTTCCTCAGGGTCGTTTTCCTGCCAACCTGGCAGAGAACACTTGTTTTGCTAATCTTTCCTCTCCCATTCTATTTAAGTGACCATACCACCTGAGATTAGCTCTGCTAACGCATTCCTGGATGCTGACAATGTCAAGTTCTTTCCTAATATCCTCATTTTTAATATGATATTGCCATTGATGTTATCTGTTCACGCCTCTAATCTTTCTCAGGACTCTCATATCTGCAGTCTCTAGTCTTTGGTCAAGTGTTTTACTTATGAAGCAACTCTCAGATCCATAAGTTAAAACTGGTTTGAATACTGTCTTGTACACAGCTAATTTAGTGTTCTGACTAATTTCTCTCTTATTCCATATGAATTTATTCAATTGACTTCTTACCATACCAGCTTTGTTGATTCTGTTGTCTATTTCTATATTTAATTTACCATCTTCGCTAAAAATCGTGCCTAAGTAGCTGAAATGTTTTACTTGTTCCACTGGTTCTCCATTCACAACACACTTGACATTTTCAGTGATTCTGCTTATTTTCATTGTCTTTGTCTTTTTGTTGCTGACCTTCATACCATATCTATTACAACAGTTATTCAATTTAATCAGTGAATCTTGCAGACTTGTAGCGGGTTTATTTAGAAGTATAACATTGTCCACATAAAGCAAAGTACTGATATTAACATCTCCAATTTTATATAATGTTTAATACCACTTTCCTTCATAATGTGATTCATATAGATAATTAATAACAGAGGGGATAATGTACATCCTTGTCTCACACCAAATTTAACATTAAACCATCTTCCTGTACTTCTTTCAATTCTAACTGCTGACTTACAACTCAAATAAAGACTAAGTATTGCTTGATATAATGCCCCATTGACACCATATAACTGTAGCATATTGAATAGCTTCTCTCTTGGCACCTTATCGTATGCCTTTTTCAGATCTACAAAACTTAAATACCTGCTCAAGACTAAATAGTGATCACTTCCAATTTCAAATCCTCTGTACACTCTGGTGTCTTGCACCAGGGAGAAAACATCACTATCAACAATAACATAGTCAATGAGACTTTTCTTATTCCTTGCCTCTTCTGTCCATGTGAATTTATGCACATTTTTATTTTGGAACATGGTGTTAGTAATAACCAGTCCATGTTCTGAGCAGAAATCCAACAGATATTTGCCATTATTTTTAGCTTTGCTCTTTTCTCTAAATTTTCCTAAAATATTTTTTTTTGTCTGACAATCACTTCCTACTCTGCTATTTAGATCTCCAACAAGGACCACTTTTCCTTTTTCATTGTGTCAGTTGTTTTTTCTAAAGCCTGAAAAAATTCCTCCACTTCTACCTTAGTAGAGCCTTCTGTGGGACGATAGGCACAAATAAGTCTCATTGTCCAGTTCCCCATTCTCATATTTGCCCACATTACTCTACTTGAGACTGACTGAAATTCAAGAAGATTAGCCTCATATTTTGTGTTGAATACTATGGCTACTCCTTCTTTTCCTTGATTGTCATTTCCTGAATACAACATTTTGTATTTATTGTTCAGAAAGATCTCGCCAGTTTTTGTCTTTTTTGTTTCAGTCACCCCTATTATATCGATCAGGTACTTATCTAATTCCTCAGGTAGCTCCATTTCTTTGCCATTCAGGCTTCTTATGTTGATAGTACATCTTTATCTCTGGTGATGTTGAGTTGGGGTGTGTTTTCAGATTTGTTCCAGTAGCTGACTTTTTGCTGGTTCCCAGGTGAAAACAATGGGTGCCTTGTTTAACTGGGCAACACCCCAGCCGGCATCGAAATTTGTCATGCTGTACCATCATTTTTATTTTGGTTTAACCAATAAGAATACAATTTGATCGGCTAAATCCCAAATTGCTAGCCCATCCTCGTTCGTTCAGTATCCAGGTAGATACCCAACAGGGTGCACCACGAGAAGGTGAGGATTGGACATTAGGTCAGAATCCCTGGTCAGTTCTCCATATTCCTTTAGAGGTCTCCTCTCAGTTATACAGCTTTGACCCTTAAGCACCCTGTTATTCTGCTAAATATTAAAAATAATCATAAAAAAGCATTAAATTCAACTAATTAATAACTTAATATTAAAAATCAATAAGTTTAATACATTTAATTTGTTATTATCTATCAAATACTCAGAACAATTTTATCAACTTAATTTATCCAGTACCAAAAATGGATTTAAAAAATTAAATGTTTATGAGTGTTTAAAGTTTATGCCTGTTAATGTGTGGAATGAGTTTGATGGACGAAATGAGCTGTATGGGAAAGTGTATGAAGAGTGTGTCAGAATAGATATCAGGAGGTTGCTTAGAAGGATAAAAGAGAATAGTGTGACAGGAAGGGTAGTTAGCATGTTGCCTAGGTATGACTGTGGTGAAATGAGGCGGAGAGCAAGGATTATGAATGATATGCTGGCTGAAATGTGTGAGGAGACGGGAGTACAGTTTGTTAATGTGTGGAATGAGTTTGAGGGGCGAAGTGAGCTGTATGGAAGCGATGGACTGCATTTGAGTGGTTATGGTGTGAGTCTCTTGGAGAGACTGCTGCTGGAAGGTAGAGAAGTGAATAGAGAGATGAATCAGATCGAGTGGGAAGTGATGTGGAAGAGCAGGAGAGTAAGACAGGAGAGATTGAAGAGGTGGTTATGAATGGGGAAGTGAGTGGCATGAGTATAGAAAATGAGAGAATGGGTGTGCAAGAGGAGCAGGGAAACGGGGAGGCTCAGGGTGGACAGGGGTATACAGCATAAGAAAGGTGGATGCTCCAAGAGGAGGTGATCATGTGTAGGCAGGAAAGGAATGGGATGACCAGGGATCAAGGGGAAACAGATGGAATTGAAAAGGGTTTTAAAATGATGAAGCAGAAAGGGAAATGGCCCCAGTCGAGCATGGAGAGATTACATCGAGTGAGTGGTATCAGTTGAACTAGCTGTAGATCCAGAAATGAGCTGTTGTGTTTGTAAACAAATGCTAGAAGTATAAGAAAAACGGTTGCAAGGTAACATGGTTGCATTAATTGCGTCTGTTCACCCAAAGATTGTCGGAATAAGTGAGACATGGTTGGAAGAGGATGACATCTTGACAGGAATAGAGATGGAAAGGTATGATGTGTTTCATGAGGATATGTCCATATAAAGTAGAGATGCAAGAGGGAAATAGTGCCAGTGGTTTTGAGGCAGTATGGTGTGAGATAGAGATGAATGTATATTGGTGGGATATTGTTATAGACCAGGTAATGTGGATGGTGGTGATAATGAAATGTACAATCAAATTAGCCAAGTAAATAAGAAAAATTGTGATCATTATGGATGATTTTAATTATGGCAATATAGACTGGAATGATGAGATAGCAACTGGAAGTAAAGAAAATGAGTTTCTTGAGTTTTTGAGGGATAACTACCTCAGACAGTATGTACAGAGTTGGGTTCACACGAGGATTGAGGGTCTTGGATTTGGTCATCTCATCAGAGGATGTAATTATAAATGAGATGTCAAATCATCCACCAATTGGTGAGAGTTACCATGAGGTGATTACCTGGGTGGTTGCCAGCAGTGCGAGGATCCCTGTGAGAAAAGGGTATATGTGGAACTACAAGGGGGGGGGTGATTATGAAGAGCTCAGAAGACAGCTTGCGGGTGTAGTGTGGAATGAGGAGTTAGATGGAAAAGAGATTGATGCAGCTTGGGGGATTTTCAAAAACTATCTAGTAGATGCAATGTTTAAATGTATTCCAAGGGCGAGAAGGTTAAATAAGGTAGGTGTGAGAGGGATGAATAAAGAGATTAAGCATGCAATACAGAGAAAAAGAGCATTGTGGAGGCAGCATAAGAGAAGTGGAAATAACCAATTTCATGAGGTCTACAAAGACTAGGCAAGGAGGGTAATTTGGTTGGTGAGTAGCTAAAGAGAAATATGAACAGCAGTTAGCTAATGAAGCTAAAAAGAATCCTAGGGAGTTCTTTCGATATGTAGCCAGCAAAAGAAAGAATGATTATGGAAGGATGACATTAATTGGAGAAAATAGTATAAAGACAGCCATTGCAGAATGTGTGGTGGAGATACTTAATGAGCTGTTCATAAAGATCTTTCAATCTTGTGAATGTGACTTCATGGAGGGATTGAGAGCAGTTGATGATTAGGAGGAGAGACTGACTGTAAGTGAGCAAAAGGTGTTTGGGGAGTTGAGTAAACTAGATGTAAATAAGTCTGTGGGACTTGATAATATATCACCGCATATTCTAAAGGAATGTGCCAGGGAGTTGACACCTGCCTTGATATATTTTTCTAATTCGAGTCTTGCACTTGGTCAAGTTCCTAAGGAGTGGATGGAGGGCAAGATTGTGGCATATCATAAAGGAGCTGATAGAACTCAAGCATCAAACTATAGGCCTATCTGTGTGTCAGGTGTTGTGGTTAAGTTGTTGGGGAAGCTTTTGAGAACTAGGATCAAGAGTTGGGTTGACAACAATGGTATTATCTTTGATGGACAGCATGGATTTGCTAAAGGGAGGTCATGTTTTAGAAATCTACTTACTTATTACAATAAAGTGACTGCTTCCTTGGACAGAGGAAAAGAATACACAGTAATATACTTGGATTTCACAAAGGCTTTTGATAGAGTACCTCGTGATAAGTTGACAGTCAAACTAGAGCAGATGGGGTTGGATATTAGATTAGTGCACTGGATTGGAGACTGGCTGTCTGATAAGTATCAACAAGTTGTGTATGGGAGTGCATTATCCAGGAAAAGGAAAGTCACTAGTGGAGTGCTTCAGAGATCTGTTTTAGGGCCATTACTGTTGTTGTTCATGGTTCGTCCGAACATTAAGTTGGGACGAACCATGAAGTGTAGTGAAGATGTGGCCTTACAGGAAGACGTGAATAGATTGAGTGATTGGGCACAGAAATGGGGATGTGAGTTCAATGTTGCAAAATGTAAGGTTTTAAAATTTGGAAAACAAAGATGGGAAGTAGAATATATGCTTGGTGAGAATATATTGTTGGAGGTAGAGGAAATGAGAGATCTGTGGGTGATAGTGGATAAGGATCTACAATTTAGGGGACACATCACCAAAATTGTGAAGACAACACAAAGGCTTCTGGGAATGATTCTTGTTCCGTTGTATAAGGCTTTGATTAGGGCACACATGGACTATTGTGCCCAGATTTCGTCACCGGGTTTTCAGAAGGATGAAGAGATGTTGGAAAGAGTCCAAAGGCGATTGACTAAGGTAGTTTCTGACTCTGGAATGTCGAGTATGAGGAAAGATTGAGATGATGTAATTTGCGGAGTTTGGTGGACTGGAGGAAGAGGGGAGATATGATAGAAACCTACAATTGGTAAGGGGGGTTGTTATAGGATCAATGGTGGAGAAGTTCTACAGAGAATAGTGGGAGATCAGGGTAGAACCAGTGGTCATCCCAGGAAACTGTATAAAGAGTGTGTCAGTAGGGGAGTGAGAGGCAGGTTTTTTTTCGTGCAGAGTTGTGAATGATTGGAATGCCTTACCTGAGAGTGTGGTGTTTGCAAGGAGTTTGAGTGTGTTTAAGACACAGTATGATGAGATGTGTGTGTGTGATAAAAGAACCTCCCAGATGAGTCTTTTTTGACTCCATGAGATCTTGGGGTAATAATAATAATAATAATTACAATACTTCAAATATTGCAAAAGTAAATACATATAGCCCAATAAATAATGATTCTTGTGTTTAACTGACACAACTCTACACTTAAAATTGTATCACACAAAAATTTATAAAAATAAAATTTTATATTAGCACAAAAAAGGATTTCTACAGAAAATAATTATCACATATCTTTTTAAACATCTCTTTCTTGGTCTTCAGATTCTTCTTTTTCCACTTATTTTATATTTGTATAATATATTATTTTCAGTAGTCTGCTGTTGCCCATTCGATTTAAATGTTCTATCCATTTTTGTTTATACTGTCTTATGTAATCATTAATTGGTTTTTATATTCAGGGATTGTAAAATTTCTTCATTATGTTTTTATGGTCTCACTTGATGTATCCAGCTGTTTTTATGGGAAATTTCATTTCTGCTGTTTGAATTCGTTTTTCATCTTTCCTTTTTATTGTCTGTGTATAGTAGAGTTGGATTATATAGTCTGATTCTATTGTGTTTTTGTACTAGGGATGGCTTAAATATATTATTTATTTTGCCATTTACTTTGACAAAGTTTGATATTTTATTGATATTGATATTTGTCTGTCTTTTTCTTCTTCGTATGATAAATCACATCCCAAGTATTTGAAAGTATTTACTTGTTCTAATATCTATCTTGCTGGCCTGGTTGGCCGAGTGGTTAGCGTATCCGCTGCCCAGCTAAAAGGCTGTGGGTTCGAATCTTGCTGTGGACATGGATATTTGTGATTGTCTGTAAAAGTACTAGTGGTGGTAGTCAGCGGTAGATGCCGTTGGTGTTATGAAGATGATGAAGGTTGGTGGAGTAGTGAGTCGAAGAGTTGTAGAGTAGACCCTCCCTTGATGAGTCTTTGGACTCCCTGGAGGTGTGATGTAATAATAATCACTTCTTATTGGGTTTTCTCCTTTGAATGCCACTATTTTTGTTTTTTCTTTTGATATTGTCATATTATATTGTTTTGAGATATCATTTAATGATTTTAATGATCTTTGTAAATCATTTTCTGATGTAGCTAATACTATTTGATCATCTGCAAATAGTAATGCATACATCTTCATTTGTGGGATTATTTATATACCAAATGGGTTATACTGTTTCCAGATTGTTATAATTTTATTATATATATATTGGAAAGCAGAGGTGAGAGGATACATCCTTGTCATCCTCCTCTTGATATATCTTTCCATTCTGAGATGAATTCTAATTTAACTGCCATTTTATTTCCTGTATATATATATTTTTGAATGGATTGTAAACTTGGTTTGGTATATTTAAATCGGTTAATATTTTAAACAATTTTTGTCTACTAATTTTTCCAAAGGCTTTTCATAATCAATAAAGGCCACATGTTTCTTTTTGAAATTTTCTTCTCTTTTCTATTAATAATTTTAGAGTAAAAATTGGATCTATGCAGGATCATCCTTTTCAAAAAACATTTTGTTGTTCTAGTAGTTTGTCTTCTACAATACTGTTTAGCTTCTCTTTTAATATTCCTGCTTATATTTTATATCCTGCATTAGCAAACTAATTCCCCTATAGTTATTGCTGTCATCTTTATTTCCTTTTTTTACAAATTGGGATAACTAGTGCTTTTTTCCAAGAGTTAGGAGATTTTCCAGATATCCAAAACATATTCAAAAATTTCAGAAGTCTTTCAATAAATTTTTTACCTGCATTTTTGTATAGCTCTATATTTATATTGTCTTCTCCTGGTGTTTTCCTATTTTTCATCTTCTTTATTGTATTTTTTAGTTTCTAACATTGTGATATTTTCTGTTAGGTCATTCTTTGTTTTAGAAAATTTTATTTCATTGTTCTCATCTGTCCAGAAATTTCTGAAATAGGTCACCCATTTTTCTAAATCTTTGTTTGTATTTTTATCTTTTCTTTTATTTCTTTATTCATGTATTTTATTACTTTATAGGTTTTGAGTTGTGGTTTAAATATTGAAATGATGTTGGATTTAATATCCACTTTATATAAATTAAGTGGATATTAAATCCAACATCATTTCAAAGCTGAATACAGAAACTATAAAAGTTCCATGTGAAAATTGACCAGAAAGCTTGTGGGAATACACAGCCGCCATACTACGAGTTGAGAACCTAATAGGAAAAGCACGAACATTAAAAGTGCCCCTATATTGCCGTCTATTGGTCCATTTGATAGGTTTCTAGTCTGACAACTGTTTCAAACACATTGGTTTTCATCAGACTAGGCAGAAAGCTAAGAGAGCAAAAACTCTCAGTACTAGGGAACTTGAAGCGTCTGAGAGGTATATCTTCCATAAGTGAACTCTTGGTCAGTGCGTAAAGTATTTACTAAAATAAACAGCCAAAGGCTTCATTTCAATTTTCGCACGAAACTTTTATAGTTTCTGCATGAAACTTTTATAGTTTCTGTTTTCGACTTTGAAATGATGTTGGATTTAATATCCACTTAATTTATATAATTTTTCATTGCCGAAATGAATCCTTTGGCTCTTTATTTTAGTAAATACTTTACGCACCGACCGAGAGTTCGCTTACAGAAAATACACCTCTCCAATGTTTCAAGTTCCCTAGTACTGAGAGTTTTTGCTCTCTTAGGTTTCTGCTGAGTCTTTCCCCACTGGGGGGCTTAAGATTTTGCAAAAGTTTGCCTGAGAAAGCATTTTGAGTCTCTGGGGGAAGTGCTCTCCGGTGTGGTCCGTGTGGGGCCGTGTCAGTGGGTGCTTTTCCCTGGAATATGAGCAGTTCTGCTCAGTGGTGGGGTGAGCATGTTACTGGCTGGAACCAATGCTAAATTGGACGATCTTTCGATCACTCATAGGGAATGGTCTGGGGGATCGCCTAATTTTTAGGGAGACCTTTGCTTAAACAGTGTCTCTGACAAAAACCAATGAGTTTGAAACAGCTGTCAGACTAGTAAAACCTATCAAAATGGACCAACAGAAGGCAATATACAGGTGCTTTTAGCGTTTGTGTTTGCATATTAGGTTCGGCTAGGGCAACTCGTAGTATGGCGGCAGTGTATTCCTGCAAGCTCTCTGGTCAATTTTTGCACAGAACTTTTATAGTTTCTGCACGACTTTTATAGTTTCTGTATCCTTTTCTAGTTTTGTTATGAAATTGTTCCATCTCTGTCTATGTTTTTTCCTTACTTCTCATTTTGCAATTACACTGTTTCTTTCATACATTTTTGACATTTTAGACATTTTTGGTAACTGTGCTTTTTTTTTTAATTATATTTTCAATTTCTTTGTTCCAATTTGTAGTCCTCTTTCTCTAATCCATTTGCACTTTATTACTAAGCTTTCTGTTGTTTTTTTGAGAATATTTGTTTCAAATTTTCCCATTCCTCTTCTATGTCACTTGATTCATTTGTGGTTTCTGTTTTTAAGTTTGTGCATTTTTGATATTTTGATATTATTGTCTAACATGGGGATCCTGTAATGAAGAAATTTTGTTGCTCAGTTGATAAGAATTTTCAATTTTATGTATTTTTAGCTACTTTGAATTTAAATCATTTAATCATTGTTGCGTTAATCATTATACATATTTTAACTGACTATCCTCATTTCGTTAATGGATATGTAATTATAATTATTATTATTATCACCATCATCATCATCACACCCTCTATAGAGTCAGCAGACTCATTATGGGAGGTTTGCTTAACCAACAAGATATTTGTCATGTTGAATCATAAGATCCTTCAAACTCCCTGCATTGTGCTCCATTTGCTCCTCCCAATTCTCTATGTAAAAAATCTACTACCCACATCCTTACTTACACAGACACAGCTTCCAGGGATGGCCTCTGGTTCTTCCCCCCCTCACACCTTCTACTCTTTTTATAATCTCTTGGATTAATCCAATAAAATCCCTGTACTAACTGAAACTTGTCTATCATATTATCTTTCCTCCTATCTACTAAACTATGTCATAGTTTAGTAGATAGCAGGAAATGTAATTAAACTATGTATCTCAGATATTTCCACATCACAATGAAAACTAGGTGACCAAATCTGAGCAAAATCATTCAGTGTTGTCCGATATACAATAGGTATGACAGCTGGTGTTGAATAGCATGGCCTCCCTTTATGAGTTCCTGACTTCCTGGAGGTCTCTCTTAATAATAATAATAATACATAGCATGTTTTATATAACATCATTCTTTAACAATCATAAACAGATTTGTTAAAACATGATCTCCCTTAAGCAAACCCATGCTGACCATAAAAGAGAACTATTATCAAACAGTTCTGAATCACTAACTGTATCAATACCTTTACCTCACCTTCAAACACACAAATTAACCTATAATCTAAAGCATCAATCTTATCACCTCCTTTTTCAGGTGGAACAGTTTTCCTTTTTTCTATTTTTCTTTGGGACTCATCCCATTGCAGAATTCTTGTTAAACGAGTATATCAAGGCTGTCACTAAATCCTAGTACCTTATTAAAAGCAAGTTTACATAATTCTTCATATACTTCCATATACCACATACATCTCAAAATCATCCCTCCTACTCCTTCATTTTCATTGTATGATGCACTGCATGATGCCATGTTATAGTGATGAAATACCTTTATGAATTTTTCATTTAATATCTCAACTATATCCTTTGGAGTGGTTACCATTTTCATCAAGTAATATCATTCTTCCATAATCATTCTTTCTCCTACTGATTGAATATCAAAAAAACTCTCATATCTTGGCCTTGGCTAATTGCTATTCATACTGCACTGTTAGTAGACTAGTCACGTTATTACCAATCATTTTATGCTGCCTTCTTCTTCTTCTCTTCTTTCATACTGCTTGCTTAACTCTTCATTTCACACTTACCTAAATTAACCTCTTGACTCATGCCCAAGCAGCACTGATCTCCTTTCCATTCAACTCCTCATTCCATGCTATATCTCTACGTTATAAGCTTTCCATAATCCAGCATCGTAGTTCCACATGTATCCTTTCCTCAGAGAAGTTTTCAAATGGTTGGTAGCTATCCACCTCATGATCACTGTTACCACCCAGAAGGAGATACATCATCTATTTACAATAACATCCTTTGATGAAATGATCAAATTCAAAACTCTCAATGATTTTTGCCTTCTGTTGCACACTGCCTAAGATATTGTTCCTCCTGAATTCTAACCCCTTCCCCACTATCACTAGTGATATTTTTTTTTGGTATATGCTTGTCAGTTAATATGCAGTCTACAACTCTTCAATGCAGAACTCATAAACTTATCAGCATTGAACTAGCCTTCATTATCCAATTATTCATTGAACCAGTCTATTTAAATATTCTTTCAATTGCTCCCATATTAAAATCATTCCATTCCCATATTGTTAACATACAAACAGCTGAATAGCAATGGCCCAACAACACAACACACCACTGGTCACCCTCATTGCAAAACCTACTAAACCAGTTAGTAGGTTTAGCAACTTCTCTTTTATCATGATTAAAAAAAATGTAATTTTTTAATCTTATCCACATCAGCTTTTTTATTCATCTCTGTCTGCTCTGATTTATGCACTAGCTTTGCACATATAATTCTCTCTCAGGTGATTTCACAAATCTGAATAATGTGATGTTATTCTCTCATATCCACCTGCAGTTTATAACTTTCTTATAAAATTTAAGAAAGTGACTGAGACAAGATCTCCCAGTTTCCTCTCCACAGACAAAACAGGCAAACCAAAAGTTAGAAGAACACATGCAATTTCAGATTTTTTTCAGGATGTTAACCACTACTAAACCTTATTAATTGCTTCTTGTTGCACAGTTTGCAGAATGACAGTGTTTTTTTGTTTTTCAAGACTTGGCTTTGAATCTCATCCTAGGACATATGGATGAAAGTGAATGTGTTCCAGTGAAAGTAAATTTGGTGGTTTCACATGGAGGTAGCATGGTTCCTTTATTCCACACATTAAAAAAATAAAGCATGCACACACACACACACACACACACACGCACACAAACTCATAGATATAATGCTTCACCTGGATGGCCTGTGGGAGTAATTGAAAACAGTAGTAATTAATCTCTTTATAATATATAGAATTTTTCCTGGCACCACCTTGGTGTAAAGAAACTTTACAAAATTAATATTAATTTTTATTTACATTTTAATTAACTTTCAACTATGAAACCTACAATATAAATATATGCATATACAGGATTTTTGAAGACTGCAAAAGGAATGGATAGAGAATATCTGTCTCGTTATCTTCTCACTGCTCATGTGAAGGATCTAGGTCAATCAGAATGGGAATGCACAAGTCTCATTGAAGTTCTTCTTAGTGATGTCAATGATAATGCACCCAGTTTTACTGAAGAAATATACTTTGTTGCAGTACCTGAAGATTCTGAAGTTGGTACCCTTGTTATCAAAGTTCATGCAACTGACAAAGATTTGGGTGAGTAAGTATATTTTTTGTTTTTTGTTGAGAGATGGATCTAGCAATAATAATAAATTGCAGTAGCAAAGAATCATGTTCATATTCCAGTATGTTTTAGCTTTTTTTTTTTTATAATTTTTAACAATTTGTATTCCAAAAACTGCACCTTTTTTTGTTTGTTTTTTATATGTGGCCCTCACCCACCCAAGAAAAGGGTTTGTAAACCTATATTTGTATAGTACAATGAGAAGGATTAAGGATTTTCTCCATTTTATATATAGTATTATTATTTATTTTTACATATTCTGGAAGCACTGCCCACGGAACTTTTTCAAGCCATTTTAGACCAATTTGAGACCTCCAATAAGCATGGTGATGGTCTCACACCAGGTGATGAAATTCATCTCCCACCTAAAGACAATCACAAACATTCATGCTCATGACAGGATTTAAACCTATAGCTTGTTGGTTGGAGAGTAGATTGCTAATCACTCAGCCAACCAGACCTGCAAAAATATTTGCTAAAAAATTGGTGCTATTTTTTTAAGGTGTGAGTGAAATTGAAGCATAAAACAACACATACAATTTTTTTTTCTGCATACGAGGGAGCATATAAAAAAGTAGTAGTATCATGCATGGTATATGAAGAAAATGTTTTTTTCATTGAAAAGGTATGTCTTCAGTATAGGGATTGCATAAGAGACAAAGCTAGATTGCTAGGAAAAGACCACACCACCTATAAGGATTACAAAGAGCTGACTAGGGCTGTTACCAAACATCTAATTCTCATCTACATGTGTATCCCAGTTATAAAGTATCCATTTTAATGCATCTATCTGAATAAAAGAAGACAGGTTGCCAGTTTGGGACTTAGTCAACCCAAGACAGACTTCTGTTTCTGGGGTTTTTTGTTCTGCAAAATAAGACTTGAAGGAAAAATCTAACTTAGTTCAGATATTGCACCCATTTTGCAAGAAAATGGAAAAACATGTATTTCTTATTAAATATTTGATCTTATGGATGTTGAATAGGAAATGCATCCTCACTGTTCATACATTCCTGATTGAAGTCATTCAGAGTTTAATCTGTTCTCAGAGAAAGAACTACTCTGTAGTTTCATTCAACTCATTTTGGCACTAGGTGGCATGAGTTAAACATCAGTCATCATATGGCCTGCAGCAAGATAAGTAAATTTTATATTTAAAGGTGTGCTGATATTGTGTGAATTGTAGATTAAGTATTACTGAAATATTTGAGTGTGGAACGAGGCGTGTGGATAAACTTCTTAGGTGATATTATCATAAATTCATTCTTTTTGTTAGCTTACTGATACAGCATAGTTGTGAAAGGTAAATCATTGCGTAGGTCTGTGCATAAGACAAATAAAGTAAACAGCATAGATTTCTCAAAAATGGCTCAGTGCCATGAATGTAGTATGTATGTGTGATGGGAAGATGTCACAGATATTATGTAGAGAAGCTGAATAAGAGAAAAGAATGAGTGTGGGTATGTAGAAATGGGATATTCTGATTGATCATAAATAGGTTAAATATGAGTAGGGAACATGACATGGTAACGGTAACTGACTCAGCAGTTGAAGATTGGGCAAATGTTCAGAGAGTGTGTGGAAATGATAGCAACAAAAAAAAATTTAATTATGTTGAAATACAGAGTGCAATTAACAGTAAGGTGGTAAGCAGGGTTGATGGCGAACAAATGTGTGTGTGACTGCGGTGATGAAATAGCAAGAGTGAATGATAGCAAAAAAAGGAAACAAGATTTGCTTCATCCTTTACTGAGGATGAAGCAAATGTGGAGTGAAATGTAGAGAATTGGAAATATGTATGGAAGAGTGAAGAAGAAGACAAATGATATCGGTATGAAAAAGGTAATAAAAGACCCATAAATGGCATTGTATGGTGATTCAATTATTAGAGGTGCAGAAAATGAGAAGATGCACAAAGTTTGTTATCCAGGAGGTAAAATGAATAGAATGATTGAGGCATTGGATATGAGGAGTAAGTGAGAAAATGGGTTGGTAGTAGTAGTAGAGACAAACTGTGACTGGGAACAAGGAGAATGTAAGATTGGATATCAGGAAGTTGTTGAGAAGGATAAAAGATAATAGTGTGAAAGGAAAGGTAGTCAGCATGTTGTCCAGGTATGACAGTGATGAGAAGTGGTGGAGAGCAAAAATTATTATTATTATTAAGAGAGACCTCCAGGGAGTCAGGAATTTATCAAGGGAGGCCATACTATTCACACCAGCTGTCATACCTTTTCTTGAATTCATTCATGCTACTTGCACACACACACACACACACACACAACATCCAGTGGCAATTCATTCCAATCATGCACTACTCTATGAGAGAAAAAATCTAGCCCTAACCCCCTTCCTGACATCATTCATTCTAAACTTCCATAGATGCCCTCGTGTCCTTTCCCCACCCTCCATAAAATGAAATTCTACTGAAATCTTTCATCTACTGAAATTCTGTATAGCCCTTTCAGAAGTTTGTAAGTTCTCAATCATATCATCCCTCTTGTCCTGATATCATATTTGACATTCTCCTTTGCACCCTCTCCACTGTATCAAAATCAGCACAGAAATCAGGACACCAGACCTGCACACAATAGTTCAAATCACTTCTTATCAAGTCCTTGTAAAGAAGCAAAATATCGTTCTTATCTTTACATGTCAAAGATTATGATAGAGTTGGCACTGATTAGGGAAAATAGTATAAGGACAACTCCTGCAGAGGATATAGTTAAGATATTTAATGAGCAGTTCATAAAGGTCTTTCATCCTTGTAAATCTGACATCATGGAGAGTTTAAGAACAGTGGATGATGAGGAGGAGAGACTGTGTGTGAGGAAGAGATATATGAGGAACTAAGCAACCTTCATATTAATAACGCTGTGGGACTTGATGACATATCACTTCATATTTTCAAAGAATGCACCAGGGAGTTAACATCTGCCTTCACATATTTGTTTAATACGAGTCTTACTTGGGTCAAGTTCCAAAGGAATGGAAAGAAGGTGCAAGATAGTACCATTTCATAAAGGAGGAGACAGAATTCAAGCATCAAATTATAGGCCAGTCTGTGTTTCAGGTGTGGTAGTTAAAGTGTTGGAAAGGCTGGTGAGAATCAAGATCCAGAATTTGGTTGACAACAATGGTATTACCTTTGATGGACTGCACACTTTGCTAAAGGAAGGTTATGTTTTAGTAATCTACTTATTACTATAAGGTGACAGCAGCATTGTACGTGGGAGATGGATACACAGTAGTATAATAAATTTAGTTTAATCCTTTATCCAAGTGTAAGCAATCCTTGGACAAAGGATTTCAAATGCACTTGAAAATACCCGGATGTACACCTTACCTCAGGACTGAGGTAAGATGGTACATCCTTTGGCAACTCGTAGCAAAGGTGGACCAAGGTCTCATCACTCCTTGTCTCAGTATCTCCCATAATGCAAAGCACATATCCTTGCAGACATGTATACTGCTATGCATTAAGGGAAGAGCCACTACACAAACCAGATCGGTTTCGACCTTTATTGAGGTCTCATCAGTGGGTGGCAGACCCAGAGTGGCAATACTAGGACAGAAGCAATAGTGAGGTCATATTTACCTATATGAGTTGCCAACCTCTTTCTCTAAATCCAGAGTAATTTAATAATAAGGTGGTACATCGGTTGGCAACTCATATAGGTAAATATGACCTCTCCATTGCTTCTGCCCTAGTGTTACCACTCTGGGCTGCCTCACACTGATGAGACCTCAATAAAGGTCGAAACGGGTCTGGGTAGTGGCCCTTCTCTTAATGCATAGCAGTATACATGCCCGCAAGGAGATGTGCTTTGCATTATGGAAGATACTGGGACAAGGAGTGATGAGAGCTTGGTCCACCTTTGCCACGAGTTGCCAAGGGATGTACCACCTTACCTCAGTCCTGAAGATATTTTCAGGTGCAAACTTTGTTTGCTTACACTTAGATAAAGGATTAAACTAAATTTATTATAGTCTAACAAATGCAAAATAAACTTCCAACATCTTTCTTTAAATCCAGAATAATTTAATAATAAGGTGGTACACTGGTTGGCAACTCGTATAGGTATATATAACCTCTCCATTGCTTCTGCCCTAGTATTACCACTCTAGGTCTGCTTCCCACTGATGAAAATAAAGGTCGAAACAGATCTGGGTAGTGGCCCTTCCCTTAATGCATAGCAGAGATGTGCTTTGCATTATGGAAGATACTGAGACAAGGAGTGATGAGAGCTTGATCCACCTTTGCTATGAGTTGCCAAGGGATGTACCACCTTACCTCAGTCCTGAAGATATCTTCAGGCACAAACTTTGTTTGCTTACACTTGGATAAAGGATTAAACTTAATTTATTGTAGTCCAACCAAGTGCAAAATAAACTTCCAACACAGTAGTATGTTTATACTATGCAAAGGCTTTTGATAGATTACCACATAAGTTGATAGTCAAACTTGAGTAGGTGGGATTAGACATTAGACTAGTGCATTGGATTAGGTATTGGTTGTCTGATAAGTATCAAGTTGTGTATGGGGTAACAATATCCCAGAACAGGAAAGTCACTAGTGGTGACTTTTCTGTTCCTTTCCTGGTGACTTCAGGGGTCTGTTTTAGGGCTGCTGTTTAACCTTTATGTTAATAATATTGGAGAAGATTTGAATGGGTACATTCAGTTGTTGTTTTCAGATGATGCAAAGTTGGGATGAACTATGAGGAGCAGAACAGAGGTTGTAGCCTTACAAAAAAACCTGAATAGGCTGATTGAATTGGCATAGGAGTGAAGATGACAGTTCAATGTTGTGAAATGTAAGGTTTTAAAATTTGGAAAACAAAGATGGCATGTAGAATTTCCTGTTGGTGGGGATAAATTGTTGGAAGTGGAGAAAATAAGAGATCTTGGGGTGATGATGGTGGATAAGGATCTAAAATTTAGAGGACATCTTGCCAAAATTGTGAGGACAACACAACGAATTCTGGCAATGATGCTGATAGGCTTACAAGATTATCCACACTTTGGGTGGCAGTGATGAGACAGAATTGGTATTTTAATGAAGCCTGTAAATGTATTTTGTGAAAGAATATTTAATTTGTAACAAGAGACAGTTTGCCTTCATTTTGAAATATCTCTCATTTGTTATCTTTGTCATCTCTAATTCTTTTAAAGTACTCTTTCCTCCATTTCTAAGCTTTTTCAATTGCCTCCAGAATATTTTTCTCTCTTCATGATATTTATCTTCTATATCCTTATGAAAGTCTTAATGTATTGTATTGAGCTTCTTTTGCACACAACTTAGTTTTCTTACATTTTCAGTGAATTCTTTCAGGGCACCTGCTGATTTACTTCCAATACACTTTTAATAGGATTTCTTGTTTTCTAAATATGCCTCTTTATCTTCTTGTGTTAACTATGAAGTTCAGAATTTTCTATCTTTGCAAACAATTTCAGCAGATATCTGCCTTCTTACCTTCCTGGCTGAAGGTAAATAAGGTTTCTTTCTTGTTTTTAAACTTTTTTTTTCTTTTTTTCCTCTCAATTATTATTTGTATATTTGAGCCTACAGTTTTAAAACTTTTTTACATATCTTTCTTATGCTATTCATTTTTATCCTGCTCAAAACTAAATGGTGATCACATCTTATTTTCAAATGCCCTGTATACTCTTATATCCTGAATCTGTATAAAGATATTGCTATCATTTATAGCATAGTCAGTAAGACTTTTCTTAATTCCTTGGGAATTTTTGCACATCTTTATGTTGGTACATGATTTCAGAGACAGCTAAGCCATGTCTTGAACAGAAATCCAGCAGGTACTTACTATTATTTTTAGCTCTGCTGATTTCTCCAAATTTTCCCAGAACATTTCTGTGTTTGGCATTCATTTCATAATCTGTTATGTAGATCTCCTATTGAACCACCTTTAATTTTTTTATATGTTGGCTGCCTTTTCTAAGAATTAAAAAAATTCTTCTATTTTTTTTTTTTAGTGTAATCTTCCATAGGACCAAAAGCACAAAACAAGTCTCATTGTTCAATTTTCACTGTTGAAATTTTCCCAAATTGCTCTACTTGTTTTTTCATATTTAATGCTGAATACCATAGTTCCCCTTCCTTTCCTTGATTAATTACTGTTGCCTAAACATAAAATCATGCAATTGAAATACTACTAGTTATGTAACAGTATCTGACCTCATTTAATCTTCTTTGTCTCAGTAATATGTGTCAGAATATCTAATTCCACTTCTTTTTTGTTGATATATTCAGTTATGCTAAGGTTGAATTTTCACAGGTTGATTCTTCACTGTTTTCAATGGCTACCTGTTTGATAGTTGCATTGTGTTGTACCATGAATAATGAAAACAGACCTTGGTTAAGATTGTACATTAGGTTTCGTTTGATCTCTAAGGTTTGTTTCTTGTTTGTGAAAGAATGCTTTCATTTTTCTGCAAAATATTTGCATCTCTTGCTTTTGCCTCTAAAATTTATTTGATTTTGATACTTTTTTTTAAACTTTTGTACTCAAAACTGCATAATGATTACTCCCCATGCTAAATTACCTCGATTACTAAATCACTTAAGGAACTGACAATGTAGATATGAATATAAATTAAATTACACTTTAATAAATATTTCTGATATTTCGGCAACATCACTTTGCCATCTTCAAAACGAACTTATAAAAAAAGGAACGTGCACGTAGGCACTACAACACAGTAACTGAGAATGAAGTCATGAAGTTATTGCTCTCCTAAAAGTCCTGATGGTGCCCTCTAGTGGGCTAAGTAGGTGTTCTTGGCCATTGGGCTGAAGGTCTGCTGATGTAAGCCTCCCAAATTTGGGACAGTCTCATACAACCAAATTTGTAGAGGTTTGGAGAGTTTCTTAGGGCTGAGGCTGATTCCATAAATAGTCTTTCGAATTTGTATTTGCTATGGTGTATTACTGTAGCTTTCTTCCACCGTATTCTGTGGCGTGTATCCAGAGCATGGTCTGCAAGACCAGAATGGCTGTACTTGTGAAACTGTAGTACTTAACCAAAAGGACTACACAGATAAGCTTAATGCTCTTCTATTAGATTGGGCTACTTACCTCTCTATCGAATATAATCCCACCAACTCACAAATCAGAAAACTTCACAGGCTCCTTAAGAAAGTCACTTCTTGGCCTGTAGAAGTTACCAACAGATTAAAGCCGTTTAACTCTATACCCTCCCGTATTTATGGACTCCCAAAAATACACAAAGAAAATGTGCCATTACGTCCCATAGTGGATGGCATTGATTCCCCCACATACAAATTAGCTAAACATTTGGCCAAAGTGCTCACACACTATGCTGGCAACACACCATCACACACAAAAAAAACTCAGCCCACTTCAAAGCCAGCATAGAAAACCTTACACTCCAACATACTCACGTAATGGTCAGCTTTGACGTCTCCTCCTCACTCTAAAGTTTCCTCAAGCTAATCCAAGCTAAATTTTCTCCCGATATCTCAGCCCTATTTCAGGTCACAATGAACTCAGGCTATTTCGTTTGGCAGGGAAAATTCTACAAACAAATAGGGGACAGCCATGGGTTCACCACTTTCCCCACCCTTGGCCAATTTCTTTATGGAGACCTTTGAAGAAAAAGCCTTAGCCTCTGCCCCACAAAAACCAGCCATATGGTTTCGCTACATTGATGATGTGTTCGCTATTTGGCCACATGGCTCTGATACACTCCTCTCCTTCTTAACACACTTAAACACTCCAGAATCAAGTTTACCCTGGAAAAAGAGGAAAACACAAGCCTCCCTTTCCTAGATGCACCAGTTACCCGCCAGCCTGATGGAACCTTGGTTTTCTAAGTTTATAGAAAACCCACGTACAGGCAGATACATTCACCAACAATCCCACCCCCACCCACCCCCTCACAACAATATGGAGTGGTGAAAACACTATACAACAGGGCTAAACTAATCTGTTCTAACTACATGGCCCTAAACACTGAACTAAATCACATCCTCAACACTTTCTCAGCCAATGGCTACCCCCCCCCCCCCAAAAAATCCATAAAATATTGAAACCTACAAACCACAACCCTCCCCCCCTCTCCACAATAAGGATTACTCTAAATCCATCACCATTCCCTACATCTGAGGCACCTCGGAGAAAATTACCAGAATCTTTAAAAAACATGACTTGACCTCCTGTTACAGACCATACAGAAAATTGGCATCCCTTATCTGCTCCACTAAAGACCAACCACTTCCCCTAGACCTACCTGGTGTATACCAGGTCCCTTGCAGCTGTAAACTGTCCTACTTTGGCCAAACAGGCAGGACAGTGAATATCAGAATTTCGGAACAGAAGGACTACATCCGTTTTCACAAGTACAGCCATTCTGGTCTTGCAGACCATGCTCTGGATACACGCAGGGCCGGCGGAAGCATGCATGCAGGTGCCGCCACCAGGGAACGGTTCATAAGTTAATTTTTAAGGAAAAAAATTTTTATCATAAAAACAAAAAAATTCTTAGAATGATCAATATTAAAATAAATGAGGCCATATACACTGAATAAAAATTTAAAAAAAATGTATATTGCCTCCTCTCTGATCAGCTGGCTGTTTACAATTTTGCAGCTAAGCAGGCTAAATGCTTGCCTGCAGAATGTTGTGTCTACTGCAGTCTATTTAAAGTGAAACTGTGAACAGTTTTTATGCGCAGAAACGAATTTTCATACAAAACATTTGTTGCTAGTTAACCAGTCATATGGTATGCATCTCAGTAGGCTACTGACAGTAGCGCAGTGCGGACTATTATTTCGTCTCTGTGTCGTGTTGTGTAATAATTTCTTGTGGGTATAAAATAGAAATGGAATCAAAAATTTAAAAAAAAGTTATCTGATGGACAAAATCATAAGCATCATGCTGCGAAAAAAGCAGATATTAAGAAACAAACTGGGGCTCTTAATAAATTTGTTAAAATATTAAAATATTCTGATGCAGATTGTAACCAACTCGATACATCAGAAATCAGAGTTGAAGAACCGTGCACATCATCCAGTTTGCATGAAGGTACTATTGCAACTATTGAACAAGATAATTGAACATGATTTAAGTGAAAAATAGTTAGGATTTAGTCAATTACAATTACAACAAGATTTAATTGTAGTTGACCACGAAACTAACACATTGTTAGTCTCTGTGAATTTAGAAGATCCAGGTGAATGGGGAAATATTGATGAAAAATTACAAGTTGTTTTAATTGAAATGGGGCCTGTTCAAAATAAAAATATAATATATCCCAGAGATACATATGGTCGTAAATTTGGCGACACATATTATAATAGAAAAATGGAATACGGGAGCTCGTGCCAAGAACATGGCTCATTTATTCCGAAACTTTAAATTCTGTTTTTTGCTTTTGTTGCAAACTTGTCGCACCTACTGAATCAACTGAATCATCCACTGAGTCTTGTAGAAGGTTATAACGATTGAAGAAATGTAAGTACAACTTTACATAGACATGAGACTAGTTTAACTCGCATGAAAAATTTCTTAAAATGGAAGGAACTTGATAAAAATTTAAAAAAACAAAACTGCTATTGATTTCCACACTCAAAGCATGTATGAAATGGAAAAGAAACATCGGACGAGTGTTTTAGAACACTTGATTGAAATTATAAAATTCCTTGATAGCCGAAATTTAGCTTTTCACAAATCATCTGATAAATTATATGAAAGAAATAACGGCAATTTTTTAAAATTAGTCAAACTGTTTGATCCCGTTATGGAAAATTATGTTGAAAGGGCCCTACAACGAAACAATAGAGTACATTATTTGAGTAAAGACAGTCAAATGAAATATTGAAAACTTTAAGTAACGCAATCAGGGATACAATTTTATTATCAATTCTAAAATCTAAATATTATTCCATAATTTTAGACTGCACACCTGATGCAAGTAAAACAGAACAAATGACCATTATTATTCGCTTTGTTTCCTGTGACAATGGAATTGTCAAGATCAGGGAAAACGTTTTAGGTTTTGTAGATATATCAGATTCCACAGGACATGGTTTATGTGCAACAATAATGGAACAACTGGAAAAATGGAACATTCCCATTGAAGACGTGAGGTCAAGGGTATGACAATGGGGCAAATATGGGCTCCAAAATTTGCTTTTGAACAAAAATCCTCGAGCTTTTTACGTGCCATGTGCTGCTCATACTCTAAATTTAATCATTAACGATGCAGCCAAAGTGAATGCAGATGCAATTAGTTTCTTTGCAGTTATTCAAGAAATATACAATTCTTTTCATTCTCTTACGAACGTTGGGCAATCCTTTTAAAGTTCGTAAAAAAATTAACATTGAAACAGCCATCAGAAAAGCGATGGGATAGTAAAATTAATGCAATCCGCCCTCTACGATATCAGTTAGGAGAAATTTATGATGCACTTTTTGAAATTTTAAATAATGAAAATTTTAATAAAGAAACTGAGCATGAAGCACAAACATTATGTGCTAAAATAAAGGACTACAAATTTGTTTTCTCTCTTATAATTTGGCATGATTTATTTAACAGAATAGAGCATGTGAGTAAAATGCTTCAAGACAAAAATATGAACATTACACTTGCTTTAGAATCTATCGAAAACTTAAAAATATTCTTACAAGAGTATCGATCCGATACAAATTTTAAAGAAGTTTGGCAAAAGAACTGAGTGAAGAGGTGGATGGAGAACAAGAATTTAAAACTGGTATGAAAGTTCGACGACGAAAGAAGACACGACAGTTTGGTTATGAGTATCATGACGAAATGCCACAATCGCCAGAAGATAAATTTAGAGTGAATGTGTTTTATACACTTCTAGACATTGCAATGTGTTCGAATAGAAATATGATAATTTCAATTTCTTGTATAGATTACTACAAATTAATAACGAAGATTTATGAAAAATTTGTGACGAATTAGAGATTCTCTTGAAGGAAGGCGACAATTAAAACGTAAATTCAATAGAACTATATGATGAGTTATATGCTTTCCGGGATATTTTTTTTGATGGATAATTTAAATATTCAAAATCCCTTTCGATATTCTTAATTTTATTGTGTCCAATAATTTACCTTTCCCTAACTTTTCAATTGCTTTAATAATACTATTAACCTTACCTGTTAGTGTAGCAAGCGGTGAATGTTCCTTTTCCAAGTTGAAATTGATTAAAACCTACTTAAGAACAAGTATGTCACAAAAAAAAAAAAGGCTTGTTAGTTTGGCGTTAATAGCTATTGAAAATGATATATGTGTGGAATTAGACATTAAGACCATTATTTCTAATTTTGTGAATATGAAATCAAAAACCTTAAAATTTTAATAAAAAAATTTCAAGTATATTTATGTAAATTAATTTATTTTCTGTTATTCTGTAAAGATATTATTTTTTGAATACTTATATTAAATGTTCTAATTATTTCTGAATTCTTTTATTATTTTCTCATCTATCTTGAGTTTCTTTTAATTTCCTAAAAGATAGTTCCACTTATAAAAATTATTACAAGTTACTGAGAATTTAGTAACTTGTAAAATGCAAGAATTTTTTAAACTTTAGTTCAAATAAATTTTAACTTTAATTAAAATTCATTTTAATTTTGTTAGCGCAGGTCGGTGAGAAGGCTATAATCCCTGTATCATTATATTCAACGATTAAAGTGAAGTGGCTTTATCAAAATTTGCTTTAACTTTTGAGAATTTTTTGAATATACGGGTTTTTAATGATTATCCTGCCTAGTCAACACTCCTGGTTCGTTACATTTAGCGAACCAATGTGTGGCTGTTCTGTCAAAATTTATTTAAGAAATTTCAAATAATTTAAATTTTTATTATCGTAAAAGAACCACACACTCCCAGATCATTACAGGGGTGCTTAGATAGAAATTGCATGCGGACATCAAAGACCCTAGCACCGGCTCTGTATACACGTCACAGAATACGGTGGAAGAAAGCTACAGTAATACACCGTAGCAAATACAAATTCGAAAGACTATTTATGGAATCAGCCTCAGCCCTGAGAACTCTTCAAACCCCAACAAATTTAGTTGTATGAGACTGCCCCAAATTTGGGAGGCTTACATCAGCAGACCTTCAGCCCAACGGCCAAGAACACCTACTTAGCCCACTAGAGGGCACTATCAGGACTTGTAGGAGAACAATAACTTCATCACTTCATTCTCAGTTTCTGTGTTATAGTGCCTACATGCACGTGCCTTTTTTTTATAAGTTTGTTTTGAAGATGGCAAAGTGATGCCGAAATATCAGAAATATTTATTAAAGTGTAATTTAATTTATATTCATATCTACATTGTCAATTCCTTAAGTGATTTAGTAATGAATAACCAACTTATGAGCCTGTCTACGAGAAGTTACCTTGATATTGTTATACTTTGAACTACTGTGAAGATACGTTTATATATATATATATATATATATATATATATATTTGTGTGTTTGCATTCTCTTTAAGTGAAATTATGCACATCTTTTCTTCATGTTGGTACATGGTGTTAAAATATGGTGGACAGTAGATGGCATCTTGTATTGATGATAGTAGTGTTGCATGTTTTGTAGTTAGAGGATTAAGTAGAGGAGATGGTGAATTGGGCATAGTGGAGTATTGTGCCAGTTCACGATGAGTCCTTGGATTCCGTGGAGGTGTCACATAGAAATAATAATAATAGACTAGTTTTTATACTGAACAGAAACTAGTAGAATCCTTGGCAGTGTTGCTTTGCTCTTTTTTGCCCAATTTTTCCAAAATATTTCTGTATGTCTTGGATTCATGTTTTACTCAGCTGTTTAGTTATCCAGCAATAATCAGTTTTTCCTTTATCTTTATATCAGCTACCTTTCTGACCCAGAAAAATTTGTTTACTGCTTCCTTAATACTCCTTGTGTGGGAACCATAAGAGCACAAAATAAGTATCATTATCCATGTTTCCAATTTGAAATTTGCCTAAATCTCTCTGCTTGATATTTCCTACCATTCAAGAAGTTTATTTTCTTGTTTAGTGCTAAATACTATAGACTTTTTTTTTCATCACTGCTGGCAGAATATAAATTCTGCCAGCAGTGATGGTATCATGGTAAATGATTTTGATATCATGGTATTTCTGCAGTTTTTATGCTAGCTCCACCTGTTTTTCCATTTATGCATTTAATGCTGATGGTAGCTAACTTCACCTTGGTTCTGTAACAAACATAGTTACTGCATTATTTCTTCAGACATGACATTTCATCCTGTTGTGTCATCATGTTTGTTTTATCATTTAAGCTGGAGTTTAAGCAAGAGTTGCAGAATAAGAAAAAAAAGTTATAGAGGGAATATAAAGAAAAAGGTGATCAGCATGCCCATGAGCAGTACAAGACACAGGTAAGAAAGGTGATGTATAGTAAGGAAAGCTAAAGCTAATCATGAGAGAAAGCTAGCTGATGATTCCACAAGAAATACTACAAAGTTCTGTCTCTATGTGGTAAGTGAAAGGAGGAATGACTATGGAAGGATGACTTTAAAAAGTGCTGATGGTAGGGAAGTAACATAAGCAAACCAAATAGTTGAAATATTGAGTGAGCATTTTGCAAGAATGTACCATTTAGGAGGTGATGTTGAATTGCCAGATGCGATATTGACTGATGGGAGAATAGAGATTGGAGAAATGAAGGTGCTTATAATTTCAGAACTTCAATGCAAACACAGCCATTGAATTGGAGATGGCTTATCGCCCCATGTATTATGAGAATATGCAAGGAAATTATCAGCCCTTCTGACCAAGCTGTTGGTACTGGGAAGGTGCCAGTGGAGTGGAAAGAGGACCAAAATAATCCCACTGCTTTACATTACACATGTAATGTGTAATGTAAAGCAGTGGGACTATTTTGGTTTGATTTTACATTACACATGTAATGTGTAATGTAAAATCAGATGTAAGACAAGGATGCACACTATGTCAACTTTTATTCATCATCTATAAGGATTGCATTATGAAAGAAAGTGGTACATTAAACCTGATATTAGAATCAGAGATATCAAACTTAGCTCTTTGCTTTATGCAGATGATGTTGCACTCCTTAATGCATCCAGTTCAAGTCTCAAAGATTCTCTAAAACTTAAATTAAATAACAGCTGTAATAAATTTTTGCATGAAGCCAGCAATAAAAAGATGAAAACTACGAAAATAGTCAGAAATATAGAAAACGTTAGTTACATTCTCAATGGAGAACCCATAGAACAAGTAAAATATCTCAGCTATTTAGGTATAGATTTCAGTAAAGATGGCAAATTAAATTTGGAAACAGACAATGGGCCCATAAACAGAATGGGAGAGAAAGGGCTAGAAAAACAGGTATTTGATGCCCAGGTTGACAGGAAAAAAAAAACTACTGGAACATCCAGCTCTGTAGTGGTGGTGGCGGGGAAGGGGGGATTGATTCAGTTGGAAGTACCTTTGAAGAAAATACTGGAATGCTGACAAGTAATAGACTAATTTGGAGGAAAATTGTTGATAGAAGAATGGTAGTAAATGTAAACTTATCCCTTGAAGGTCCATATCAGAAAATGGATGATGATAACTATAAAAAACGTCTGAGAATCAGTCAGCATCATGCCAAATTTGTCAGTTTTTCCAAAATTTCTTTTTTTCCCTACATAAAGCAAATTCACCAGAGCATCTTCAAATTCTTCTGAGATAGTGACTACAAGGTCATTGTGACATCCACATACACTTTAAAAGTTTTACCATTGCCAGATTGCAGATTCACTCCTATTACAGTTCCACAATGTATAAAATTAAGTGTGAAATTGGGTGCAATGGCATTTCCATTGGCTGAACATTCTTCCACAAAAGCAGAAATAAATGTGAAAGCTTGTTTCTTAATTTATATCATCACTAGTCTTATAATCATGATATAAATTCAAGCCACTCAGGATTTGGTTGTCTAATTTTAAGACTTACCTGTTTCAGCTACAATTTGCGTGTTTTCAAAGTGTACTTGTTTATGGTGTATTTATGATTTTAATTTTTGCTCAAAAGATGAAAGTGAAGTGTCAACTCTCATCTTTCCTTTATGAAGCAGGCTCAATAGACAATCATAATCCAATAATTTGGCTTTGTTGAAACCTAAATAGTGCTCTGATAGAGTGGTTAATTCTATCTAACATGTTACATCTGTAATTATTATTATTAACATCAGATATTCAAGAAGTCAAAACATTCATCATTGGAGGTCCACATTCAAACATAAAACTATCATCAGACTGTGTCCTAAACTGTTCGCAGATTGATCCACACTAGCCACACTCTCAGGCAAGGCATTCCATCACCAACCTCTCTCTCTCTTTCTCTCTTTCTCCATGCAAAGAACCTGATCATCATTCTCTTATTCACATTCTCCTTAAACAGCTTCAAGAGCTTAAACTCCTTCTACTCTAATGAAAATATGTTATACATTAATCTAGTAAAAGTCACTCACCAACTTATACATTTCACTCATATCCCCTCTCCTTCTTCTATTGACAAGGATTTATAAATTGCATTCCCTCAATCTGTCTTCATATTCCATAGTCGAAACACTGACTTAGTGAATCTTCTCTGAAGCCTCTCTAAGATATCCTCCTCCTCCTTCACTGAAAAGCAGGAGACCACATCTGTGCACAATAATCCATATCAAGGCCTTAAACAAGGAAACCATTATCTTTTTGCTTCTCAAATGTGAATGTCCTCCTGATCACTGCCATAATCTTTTGGAATATTCTCACAGTGTGACCCCTAAACTTCGAGTTTCTGTCTTCAATCACTCCCAAATCTTTCATCTCATCCACCACCTCCTTCAAAATTTCCCCATTAATTGTATACTCTGCATCCCAAACTTGCCTACCAAATTTCAAGACCTTACACTTTGCAACATTAAACTGATAGCTCTGCTCACTTGCCCACTCACACAGTTTATTGAGATCCTCCTGCAATGCCATGTCTGCTCTTCTCTTCATAGTTCTTCTCAACTTTGCATCTTCTGGAAATAGCTAAATATCTCCAGTTGAGCATGTCCCAGTGTCATTAACATACAAGTTAAACAATAATGGTCTCAAAATAGATCCCGGTAGCACTCCATTAGTGACCCTCCTCTTTTGGGATACCATTCCTCCATATACAACCTGCTCATACCTGTCTGACAGCCAATCATCTATCCAACTCACTAGTCTCTTATCCAATCTCATCCATTTCAGTTTAGGCAGTCCATCAAAACCTTTGAAAAATCTAAGTATACCACTGTAAATTCTCTGGCTAGTTTGTGTCTGAAAAACAGAATTTTCTGGAAGAAAACCCTGTCACCTCCATATAAGACCAGCTGACTTGCCTTTGGTTAAAAAGCCTTTATTCTTCACATCTTAAACGAGATTCAAACTGAAGTCATTCCAACAAAAGAACATCATTGTTACTGACCTCCTGAATGATGGAGGTGCTGATGGAATATCATTAAGCCTTAGTAAATTTTTTTGTTTTTTTATTTGTTTATTTGTTTTCTTTTTTATTTGTTTATTTTATTTACTTTAGGTGTTTTTCAATTAATCATTGTTAACTTAAGGTGAACAATTCAATACATAATCTCCCCAGTCTATTTCTAATAATGATGACATGTGGCAGTTTTATAAATTAATCCATTATATTTATTCATTTACTATTAAATGTAAATTCATTTAAATATTATTAATAATAAATAATTATTAATATATATTAATAATTATTTACTATTAATACCATATACTATTAATACTGTATACATACTATTAATAGTAAATTCATTTACTATTCAATGCATAAACTAGCAACATTTTTATTTGCTATATCTAAACTTTAGTCTCTTTTTTCTAAATATTCTGTTTAAATTAATTAAACATGCACAATGTTATTCTAGGCTATATTATATTATCAGCTGTTTAATAGAATTTTCTAAAACTGTATTTAGGTCCTAATAGAAAAATCAGCTATAGCTTTGTTGATTCAGCCTTGGGGCATTTCAAGATTGATGAGACTACAGGAATCATACGACTTAACAAAGCAGTAGATAGAGAGGAACAGGCCATGTATAACCTCACAGTCCAAGCAAGTGATCATGGTACACCTCAGTTATCATCTCTGGCAACAGTGCTTGTAGTAATACAGGATATTAATGACAACCCACCAGAATTTGTAACAAACTTTTATTTTTATAGTATGTCTGAAGTAGCAGCTGTGGGAAGTGAAGTTTTACGTGTTCTAGCCAGGAGTAAAGATACTGGAATTAATGCAGAAATTTCATATTCTGTTGCTGAAGGGAATGAAGAGGGTTCGTTCACTATTCATCCTATGTCAGGTAAGCATAATAATAATTTTATTTTTATTATTATTATTATTTAAGCCTCATAGGAGTCAAAAGACTCGCCACAGGAGGTTCTTTCTAGGAAACACAAGTCTATCAAGACTCAGTGTGGGGGGTCCCTCCCAGGAAACATAAAGTCTATCATACCACTCCTTAAACTCATTGACCGTTCTCGCTCTCACCACTCTATCAGGCAATGCATTCCATGGTTCAATCACCCTCCATGCAAAGAAACCACTCCTCACCCTCTTGCTCACAGTTTCCTTTTGTAACTTCCAGGGATGGCCCCTTGTCATCACTCCTTCCTGCTGTTCAACCAAGTGAAAGAACTCCCCAGTGTCAACCTGTAACTACCTCTCAACAGTTTAAAAGTCTCAATCATATCATCTCTCCTTCTATCCACCAAACTCTGCAGTCCACATTCCCTTAGCCGATCCTCATAACTAACATTGTACAGTCCTGAAACTGTCTTTGTTATCCGCCTCTGTACCCTTTCCACAGTTAAGTTATCCCCTTCAAATCCTGGGGAACAAATCTGAGAACAATAATCCAAGTGTGGTCTGATCAGAGACTTATACAACGGAATGATAACCCTCTTATCTCTGCAGGTCAGTGTCCTTCTCATAATTGCAGCAATCCTCTGTGTTACCTTCACCACCTTTGCAATATGTCCCCTAAACTTCAGGTTTCTATCAATCATCAACCCCAGATCTCTTGTCTCCCCAACTTCCTCCAGTATAACTCCTCTCATAGAGTATGCAGCATCCCATCGATGTTTCCCAAACCTCAAGACCTTACATTTTGCTGCATTAAACTGACACCCACCTCCCCCATTCATTTGCCCATCTATCTAGCTTATTCAAATCCTCTTGCAGGGCTACCACATCTGCACTATTACTAATAATCCTTCCCAGCTTCGCATCATCCACAAACAACTGAATATCCCCTTGCAATCCACTGGCAATGTCATTGATATAAAGGTTAAACAATATAGGTCTCACTGAGCCCTGTAGGACCCCACTTGTAACCCTCTGCCTCCTTGAAACTGCCCCAACATACACACCTCTCTGATACCTATCGGACAGCCAACCCTGAATCCAGTTGACCAACCTGACATCCAAACCCATATGCTGCAACTTAAATATCAACTTATCATGAGGCACCCTGTCAAATCCCTTCTCTAAATCCAAGAAAATGGCAGTATATGCCTTTCCTTCATCTACTGCTCTTGTAACTGTATTATAAAAGACTAGCATATTACTGAAACAAGAGCACCCCTCACAAATCCATGTTGACTCTCACAGATAACATTACCCTCATCTGCCCAATGTTGTATACGGTCCCTCACTAATTTCTCCAAGATCTTAAAAACTACTGATTACACGCAAACTGGCCTATAATTAGACACTTCCAGTCTGCTACCGCCCTTATGCAATGGTACTATCTTACCTTCCTTCCATTCCCTGGGCACCTTTCCTGTAGCCAGACTTTCATTGAAAAACCAGGTCAAAGGAGCTGTCAGTTCCTTAGCACATTCTCTCAAAACTCGTGGTGAAATACCATCCAGTCCCACAGCTTTACTGACATGATGAAATACACCAATAACATGTTCACTGAACAATTCCACTCCTCTGCATCAGTCACTCTATTCCCATTTTTATCCCACAATATCATTCTTCCACAATCATTTCTCCTCCTACTGGCCACGTAGCTAAAAAATTCCATAGGATTTTCTTTGGATCTTAGGGCCAATCTCTTCTCATATTCCAGTTTCGCCTTCCTTACTGTACTAGTCACTCTCCTGAACTGTGTCTTATATTCTTCATGCATCTGCTGTTCACCTGTCTCCTTATATCTCTTCCATAGCCTCTTTTTCACCTGCAGCTTAATTATTATTTATATTTGTTACCTTTGCATAAAATGATAATAAGAAGAATTAAGATACATACTTGTTTAGTGGGTTGATCACTGTTCACTTGCCTGATGAGAATCTTAGATTTAAATTCAATCTCTGATGAGAGAAACTGTAATTAGGCATTTTTCAAACTAGCCCATAATAGCCAATTAATTGGATGAAATAGATTTTCCTGTAGTTGATCCAGATTTTACTTCATGTGCAAAAAGGCAAAGTATTTTATAAATAAATGTATTTGATAGAGATTACAGCTTATTGTAATAGGATGATAGCATTAACTGCTTATCTCAGCAAAATAAACAAATAAAGTCAGTTTTAAGAATTATCAACATGTGTTTTATTTTATATGTTATATTCAAACTTCTCTTAGTTGTTGTAATAGTGAATGTGGAAGTAATGAATGATAGCACAAGAAAAGAAGTAGTTGAAAATAATGTTGGTCATGAAATCACATTAAGGAATGATATAGGTGCTTATGTTGTGTCCTTCACAGGACAAAACAGAAAGTAGAATTACTGGAGAAACAATTGTCATGTGCTGCAGCAGGCGAGACAATGAAAGAAAAAGTGAATTTGAAAAGTATGAAATTGACAGAAACTGAAAATAAGGAAAAGATATTGTATGGAGATTCGATGCTAAGAGGTATAGTTAATGTGACAATAGCATGTTTCCCAGGTGCGAAAATGAAGGATAGTGAAGCTGTTAGTTGCAGGAGGAAGAAGTGAAAAAGGTAATTGTTATGGCAGGAAATAATTTGAAAGGGGGGAAATATGCAATTATAGAAGATATGAAAGACTTATTGTAAGTAGTGAAAATGAAGAGTAAGGAAGTAAAAATTATGAGTTTGCTGCCCTCGGTATGATATGACAGAGTTGAGAAGAAGTCATGATTACTAATGAAACAATGAGATGAGAAGATTGTGCAGGAGGAATATGTGCAGTTTATTTATGTATGGAGTGAATTTGATGGACAAAAGGACTTACGTATGCCTGACGGACTATGTTTGAATGATTTTGGGGATGAAATCAAGTATGTCTGGTCACCAATGTGATTGCGTGAGTGAGTGACAGAAATCATCATGAAATGCTGAATGCGATTTCACTGGCTTATGATTGAATGAGTGTTGTTTAGTGTGAGTTTAGAATTGCAGAATCAGGGAACCTAGAATGTTTAGAGGGAGGGAGGGGGGATGTAGATGAGCATAGGTCCAGGCAACCTAGAGATTAATGAGTAGGAGAGTGATCATATGATCACTCTCCTACTATCTGATCATGTTAGTGAGCTAAGCAACACAGAAATGTAAGGGAGGTTGTAGGATGAAGGGATATTGCAATTTATGTATGCTAATGTCATAAGTATTTGGAATAAATGTGTGGAGTTGTGGACATTGGTTAGCTCAACTTGGCCAAAAGTTATAGGCTAATATTTGTGAGACTTGGTTGACTGTGGATGGTATAATCATAGGGATAGAATGAAAAGGATATAGTATCTTCAGAGAGGACTGAAATATCATAATGCGGGGGGGGGGGGGGGTCTCCCAAACTGAGTTGTTGCAAATGTGGCATCCTATGATAGTTCCACATCAAAAGTCACCGACTCTTCGGTACAGCCCAAGATGGGAGGATGAAGAAAAAAAGAGTAGCAGTACATTAGGAAGATAGGAATGCAGAGGACAGTTCATTTGAGTGCAATAGAGGCCAAGATAGGAATATGATACTTTATAAGGGGCAATGGGTTTTGTGATTGGTAGGTCCTGCCTAAGTACACTGCTCAAAACAGTTATGGGATATTTTGGTTTTTTTTTAAATTATAAAGTTATAAAAATAATTTACAAAAATAACACATTTATTTTAAAATATTCTTAATATACAACAGTGTAAAACACTCAACTGCATACAAAATCATGTTAAGACTTGTTGAAAGGATTGCTTCAAGAGCTCGAAATTGCTCTCACAGAAGAGTGGGGAAATATACCAAAAGAACTGTTTGATTATCTTATCCGCTCCATGCAATCAAGACCACTGTTTTGGCTGTTAACCACACTACTAGCCAAGACGTCTATAGACGTCAAGGTTATCATGGATGTGAAGTGCATATTAAAATTGTAATGCCATTGATATTACATTGAAATATATGATAGATACGAAGCATATGAGGATGTGTATTTGATCCATAATGGCCGGTAAGGTGGTTAATGGAGACCATATGCCCTATTAAAAATTAACAAAAGTGATTTTGGCTATTCTTGTTGTTATTCTTGTTAAAATTATTTCATGCTAAAATGTATAATTTGTTAAATTTGTAATAAATATCGATTATTTAAACAATATCTTATCATTTACTCCCTATCCATAAATAAGAAATATTTATTCATGTATAAAGTACCAATAGTTATAATTATTTGCAAAAATTTATAATTATCCGACAGAAACCAAAATATACCCTAATTGTTTTGAGCAGTGTAATTGCTGACTTTTTATAATAAGGTGACAAGGATAAAGGAACTGACTGCTCAGTGATACTGCTGGACTTTGCAAAGCCATTTGACAGGATTCCAGGTAGACCTCTGTTGCATACATTCCAGCAAATAGGGATGGATCTGATGGGATGTATCTGTCCAAGATGGATCTTATCCTGGACAGATACCAAAGAGTGATTCCTGGAGCACTTGAGTCCAGGATGAGGCAGGTGACTAGTGGTGTGCCACAGGGCTCAGCACCTGGTGTTTGTTGTTTAATTTGTACATCCATGATATAGGAAATGATCTGACAGGAAATATTCAGTTTTTTGCTGATTGAACTGGGAAGAGCAATAGTGAATAAAAGTGATGTAAAGATCCTGCAATATGACTTAAATAGACCAGCAGTATGGGAAAAGCTAAATGGCTTGCCAGTTTAATGTTTACCATGCTAACAAGCAGGAATAGGGAAGTCATTGCTCCCACTTTATAAGAGTTTACTAAAGCTCTCGGCTACTGTGCCACAGTAGTGGTAGAAAGTATCCAGAGGCAAGTAACAAAGATTATCGCTGCTCTATGGAATGCTCCTTTTGAGAATAGATTGAAGGTCCATAGACTCAAAAACTAACAGATAACTAAAAAAGAGGAGTCATGACAGAAGCATATAAGTTATTAAAGGGGTTTATGGGATTGACACTGAAGACTTTTTTTTTTTCAGTGCATGGCAGGAAGGGAGAGTACTGTACATGGGTTACACATGGAAATTATGCAAGTGCTAGCAAGCATGTTAGGACTAATTTGTTGCTTGGAAGATGATGAATGAGTGGAATGGCTTGCCGAAGATAGTTGTGAGTTATTCATCATTGATTTTTTTTTAAAGAGTGGTATGATAGGTATTAAACCTGACAAAATTATGAAAGATAGAGGTATGAGTAAGGTCACGAAAGTTAGAATTGTCAAAGCAATGGTATTTCCAGTAGTGATGTATGTGAAAGCTGGATTATTAAGAAGAAAGAAAGTGAATTGATTCATTTGAATTATGGATATGGAGGAGACTATTAAACATCTCATGGACTGCAAGAATGATTAATAAGAAAGCTTTTAGAGAATATAAAGACAGAATGCTCCTTACGGGAATACTAGAAATAGATTGTATGAGTGAGCAACAGTACAGAACTATAAATTCAATATTATCGAGTGTAAGTTTCTGAAATTTGGTAGGCAACAACAATTTGGTCATTCATCAGACATCACTAACAAAGAGTATGATAACATTTTTATCTATTATTATTATTCAGGCCTCCATGGAGTCAAAAGACTCATTGTGAAAGGTCCTTTCTAAGAAACAGAAGTCTATCAAGGGAGGTCCCCTCCTAGGAAACACAAAGTCTATCATACCACTCCTCAAACGCATTGACCATTCTTACTCTCACCACTCTATCAGGCAATGCATTCCATGGTTCAACCCTCCATGCAAAGAAACCACTCCTCGCCCTCTTTCTCACAGTTTCCTTTCGTAACTTCCAGGGTTGGCCCCCTTGTCATGACTCCTTCCCACTATTCCGTTTATCCCTTCATGATTGGAAGTATCCTAAAAACATTAAAAATTGAGAGGTTCCCTCTGGAATATTTAGAAGAAGGGAATGATGTAATTACGAAAATATTCTCGAAATGGGGAGTAGTTCGAGATGTTAAAGTAGCCACAGACACAGATTACTCAATTAATGCAAACAATCTAGTCCTCTAATAATAAATTTAGTTTAATCCTTTATCCAAGTGTAAGCAAACAACGTTTGCACCTGAAAATATCTTCAGGACTGAGGTAAGGTACTGCAACACCAGGCAACTCCGAGCAAAGGTGGGCCAAGCTCTTATCACTCCTTGTCTCAGTATCTCCCATAATGCAAAGCACATCTCCTTGCGGACATGCATACTGCTATGCATTAAGGGAAAGGCCACTACCCAGACTAGTTTCAACCTTTATTAAGGTCTCATCAGTGGGAGACAGACCCAAATGTGGAGATACTAAGGCAGAATAGGAGAGGTCATATTTGCCTATAGGAGTTGCCAGTGTACCACCTTATTATTGAATTACTCTGGATTTAGAGAAAGATGTTGGAAGTTTATTTTTCACTTGGTTAGCTTATAATAAATTTAGTTTAATCCTTTATCCAAGTATAAGCAAACAAAGTTTGTGCCTGAAAATATCTTTAGGACTGAGGCTTAGTTTAATCCTTTATCCAAGTGTAAGCAAACAAAGTTTGCGCCTGAAAATATCTTCAGGACTGAGGTACCTCAGTCCTGAAGATATTTTCAGGTGCAAACTTTGTTTGCTTACACTTGGATAAAGGATGAAACTAAATTTATTATAATCTAACCAAGTGAAAAATAAACTTCCAAAATCTAGTCCTCATATCTTTTTTTAACTTTACACCCACTCAACTTCCATGGATGATCCCTTGTTCTTTTTCCTTCTTTCTTGTATCAAAAAATTTCTTCATCATATAACCTTTAAAAATATCTTCTGCAGTATATATTATTTCTATTCTGTTCGCTTCTATTTTACCTATCAGTCATGTTTTGTAACTGCAAAAAAACTTTTACCTCTCTACTAGCCATGACAGAGATGTTGACCAAAACATGGATGTGAATCAAACCATGGAAATTGAAATAACATTCAGATATCATTGAAATAACATGAGTATGGTGTGTAAGATGGGCAAGATCCTTCATCTATCTTGGTTAATTGAGTGGTTAATAATCTGTCCATATAAAAATCATTACACGAATAGTAATGTCGTAGACATTGACACAGTCAACCAAATCTGCCCACAGTTTTACAAGCGTAGTCATATTACAAATTTTGTATATATAGAGAGAGATAATCTCAATATCTAAGTGATATTTCAGGATAATCTGCCTACATTTTCAGTATTATTATTATTAATATTACAATGACACCTCCAAGGTGACACAGGACTTATCGGGGTGGGCACTTACTTTACAACTCGCTGTCTTCTTACTAAATCCACCAACTACACAGAGCATCACCTACACATAACTGCATCTACTTCCCACCACTGACACTAGTATTTTTTATCTGTAAATTAAGTGTGTCCTACTTTGTTTGTATTTGTCATGAAAAACCCAAGTTTTTGGGAGAAAAACCCAACTACCTCTGAATGAAATTAGCTAACTCACCTTCAATTGAAAAAGTCCATATATAGATTCATCGTGTCAAGATGAGAATCAAACTCCAGTCTTTTCCCATTGAAGGGCACAATGTACTGTCATTCTTCCAGTTGCACTATGAAGGTGCCGTTGTCTTCTGAACTTCAATTCCACACCCACCATTATCCTCATATCCCTAGCTTCATCAGTTTCTTGTCCTACTTTCAATCTTGTAATCTTTTCAGTATAGCTGTACTGTATAAAGGATTCCTGAAATTACTAGTTTCTTCTACTCCAGTTTTATCACTTTCTATACCACATTAAACTAGCAACTCTTATTCTGTTCCACATCATTAATCTTCTTTAAATAGTATTTAAAGAATCTCTGCATCACATTTATTATCTATTCCTCTTACCATTTTGGCCTCATAAGTAAACTACAATCAGATGTTCCCCCCCTCCCCCTCACATCCTTGATATCATTAATGTACAAATAAAATAGCAGCACTCCAAGTACAGAACCCCTATGCCACATCATTTGTTATCTGCCTTCTCCTTAATTCTTCACCATATTTTAGATTTCGATACCTGTCTGTCTACCTGTTATCCTCTTATCCTTGTTACCAGCTTCATAACCATTCCCACTTCCTCCAGTTTATGTAATAGTTTTCTATGTAGAATCAAGCCAAATATCTTTACGAAATTCAGGAATATTGTGGTGTATTTCTTTTGTGACCATTCCCTTCATTTCACAGGTTGATAAATGTCATGAAATAATAAATGAAGAAAAAAAGATCTCCTTTTATTAATTAAAAGAAATCAAAATCACACACACACACATACACATGCATGCATGCACACAGTGATTGCTGAATTAGCTGACCTTCAAATGAACAAACCTTAATTTAACCTGCCTTTGAATGTGCCACTGTGTTAACTGATTTCTGGTACAGTACCATGTAATTGTATCTCCAGTCATCCAACACTTCAATTATTCAAATGACATATTACTCTGATAATTAAGGGATTACTATGTGTGTATATATAGTTTTCAAATGCTACATATGAAGTTTATTATAAGATAGTTTACAAATTTGAAATGAGACATATCCCAAAAATATTAATGATGTTTAGGAATATTCCAAAAAATTTTTCTAGGTGTCATTTCTGTAGCAAAATCATTGGATTATGAGCAAATCCATCATTACTCATTAGTAGTTCAAGCCACAGATGGAGGAACACCTCCTCTAAGCAGCCGGGTTCTTGCCAATATTACTATAACAGATGCAAATGATAACGCTCCTGTTTATAGCCAGTCATCATATCATGCAGTTATTAGAGAAGATGCTGTGATTGGAGACAAAATTATACAGGTTGGTAAATGTAAATATATATATATTATTGTTATCATTATTCCACAGGCACATCACTACAGAATCTGAAAACTTCTCATAGGGGCCTCATGCTACTATTATTGACACAATTACCATTACATATCTCCTTGAATCTGTGTGCTCACAAAGGCACTTATTACTACATTTTCTTAACCACTCCACTCATTAATATATTGACTGCCAGCTACAAGATAACTCATACTTGGTGGTCTATATCAGGATGCCAAACTACAAGTTGTCTCGTATATTTTTCATAATGAATGTTGTTGAAGACTAGATGATAATTTGTTGCCAATGTAGGTATTTCAAATGGGAGCAATTGAAGCTTGGAATATCTAGTGAAATTGAACTAAATACTTTTTTACAAGTGAATAAATAAGAGAAATAATACAATTAGATTTGTATAAAATTAATATACAAACATTGCAACACCAGAATTATACTAACATGATTTCAGAGCTTGCATGTTTATATTACTGGTTCAAAGTTTCTAGACACATGGGGAAGGTGCCATCCAACTTATTAGAAGCCAACGACACAAAGACCATACTAACATCTGCAGTCAATTAGCATAAGTTTCTTATTATTTTTTAAGATTAATTTTTTTTTTTTTTCAGTAGCCGATATATATCTCAGGGGGAGATATCTCTTAGATACCATATATAAAAGAAGTATTTATCCATATACCACCCATAAAATAATTCAATTCTTGTTTCTTTACTAAGAAAAAAAAATCTAGCTACAATGACAGTGTGGGAGAAAAACAAAAACCAAACAGGAATTACATATTATTGTAGAGAAAATACAATGAATATTTTGGTGGCATAGGCAAGTTGATAATCAGCTGAAGGTAGCTGCATGAGGGGGTGTTAGTGTACAACATTAATGTTACTCGCTGCTAATGAGCTGGCCACTTCCTATCCATGTGGAACTAGAAACTTTCAACCAGGAATCACATAAGCTCTGAAAACTATTTTACTAAAGAAAAGTTTGTAGTTACAGTAACAAAGTGAAAACTTATCAACAATTATATATTTTTGAAAAGAAAATATTATCAACCTATTAGCACTTATGGCAAGTTTGCACTTTAGGCCAATGGCAATCAACACATTAAGCAGAATCTAGTCTTCACATCAGAATTGTGTGTGATACCTCTACCCTTTTCACAATTACCCCAATCAGTGATACAATTCTTCTCTTACAGAACAAATTTCTGCCTGATATTACAGCTCCCTTTGTCCACATACTCCATTCTGATTACTTTGTGTGGAAACATAATTTTTACTTACAAAAAAAAGGTACCAGTATCAGCTCACCACTATCCCTTCCCATTGCTAATATTTATTATTATTATTATTCAGGCCACCATGGAGTCAAAAGACTCATTGTGGGAGGTCCTTCCTAAGAACATAAAGTCTGTCAAGACTCATCGAGGGGAGGTTCCCCCTAAGAAACACAGTCTATCATACCACTCGTTAAACTCATTGACCGTTCTCGCCCTCACCACTCTATCAGGCAATGCCCACGGCTCAACCACCCTCCATGCAAAGAAACCACTCCTCACCCTCTTGCTCACAGTTTCCTTTCGTAACTTCCAGGGATAGCCTCTTGTCATCACTCCTTCCTGCTGTTCAACCAAGTGAAAGAATTCCCCAGTGTCAACCCTGTAACCACCTCTCAACAGTTTAAAAGTCTCAATCATATCACCTCTCCTTCTATCTGCCAAACTCTGCAGTCCACATTCCCTCAGCCGATTCTCATAACTATCCTTGTACAGTTCTGAGACCACCTTTGTCATCCGTCTTTGTATCTTTTCCACAGTTAATTTATCCCCTTCAAATCCTGGGGACCAAATCTGAGAACAATAATCCAAGTGTGGTCTGATCAGAGACTTATACAACGGAATGATAACCCTCTTATCTCTGCAGGTCAGTGTCTTTCTCATAATTGCAGCAATCCTCTGTGTTACCTTCACCACCTTTGCAATATGTCCCCTAAACTTCAGGTTTCTATCAATCATCAACCCCAGATCTCTTGTCTCCCCAACTTCCTCCAGTATAACTCCTCTTATAGAGTATGCAGCATCCCATCAATGTTTCCCAAACCTCAAGACCTTACATTTTGCTGCATTAAACTGACACCCACCTCCCCCATTCATTTGCCCATCTATCTAGCTTATTGAAATCCTCTTGCAGGGCTACCACATCTGCACTATTACTAATAATCCTTCCCAGCTTCGCATCATCCACAAACAACTGAATATCCCCTTGCAATCCACTGGCAATGTCATTGATATAAAGGTTAAACAATATAGGTCCTAGTACTGAGCCCTGTGGGACCCCACTTGTAACCTTCTGTCTCCTTGAAACTGCTCCACCATACACAGCTCTCTGATACCTATCAGACAGCCAATCCTGAATCCAGTTGACCAATCTGAATACAGACCCATGTGTTGCAACTTAAATATCAGCTTATCATGTGGCACCCTGTCAAATTCCTTTGCTAAGTCTAAGAAAATTGCAGTATATGCCTTTCCCTCATCTAATGTTCTTGTAACTTTATTATAAAAGGCTAGCATATTGCTAAAACAAGAGCACCCTTTCACAAATCAATGTTGACTCTCACAAATAACATTACCCTCATCTGCCCAATGCTCTATACGGTTCTTCACTACTTCCAAGATCTTACTAACTACTGATGACACACAAACTGGCCTATAATTAGACACTTCCAGTCTACTACCATCCTTATGCAATGGCATTATCTTACCTTCCTTCCATTCCCTGGGCACCTTTGCCGAAGCCAGACTTTCATTGAAAAGCCAGGTTAAAGGCACTGTCAGTTCCCTAGCACATTCTCTCAAAACTCGTGGTGAAATACCATCCAGTCCCAAAGCTTTATTGACATCTAGAGTTCTCAGTATCTGAAACACACTCTCCTCCTGTACCTCTAAACCTTGAACCTGTCCTATCCCTCTAGCATTAAAACTGACTCCTCCAGGATGAAATACTCCAATAAAGTGGTCATTGAACAATTCCACTATGTCCTCTGCATCAATCACTCTATTCCCATTTTTATCCCACAATATCATTCTTCCACAGTCATTTCTCCTCCTACTGGCCACATATCTCAAAAATTCCCTAGGATTTTCTTTGGATCTTAGAGCCAATCTCCTCTCATATTCCAGTTTCGCTTTCCTTACCACACTAGTCACTCTTCTGGCCTGTGTCTTATATTCTTCACGCATCCTCTCTTCACCTGTCTCCTTATATCTCTTCCATAGCCTCTTTTTCACATGCAATCCTGTTTAATATTGTTTGTCATCCACTTTACTCCAAATTGCGTCCTCTTCTTCACTCGTGGTATACAACTTACCATTGCTGATAACAAATATTCTTTCACAATTTCCCATGCACTAATGATATCCCGGCCATCCAATTCCTCGCTCCATGAAACTTCCCGTAGTTGACGTCTAAGACTATTATAATCACCTGCCTTATAATTCCACATAAGTTCCCGCCTCTTTGATACTCCTGCATGTCTGCTCATTTTCCAAGTCAAAACCATACGGTCACTCTCTCCAACTGGTGGGAGAGAAGTCAACTCAGATATTATCAACTCTTCTGATGCTGTAACCAAATCCAAAACTTTTGAACCTCTTGTTCCCTCTGTTACATGTTGCCCAAGACATTTGTCCCTCAAGAATTCTAGAAATTCCATATCACTATTGCTACATGCATCTTACTCTCTCCAATTTATACTACTGTATTTAAAATCTCCCATAACAATCATTCTTTTTGCACTTGCCAAACTTAGCTGTCTAAACATCTCCTGGTCCCCATCCTCCGTGCTTCTGGGTCTGTAGCAACACCCCACTAAATATCCTGTCTTGGCTACCTCTACCTCACGCCATATGCTCTCAAAATCATTTGTCTCACTTCCTTCCAAACCTCCACTCTTAGAGGACATAGGTCATCACTTATCATAAGCAGTACCCCACCACCACGCTTTCCCCTCCTATCCTGACGAAAAATGCTATACCCAGCGACTTCTATTCCTGTTATTATATCTTCTTCTGTCAACCATCTCAGTGATCCCAATAATTTTTCGCCAGGCTGATGCTATCTGCGCTACCAATTCCTCTCCCTTATTCCGGATACTCCTGGCATTAGTATAAAGCATATAAATGCCATTGTTTCTATACCCAGCATTATCCCTTCTAGACTCCACTGCGCTCAGTGTTACCTGACATCGTCTCCCTTCTCCAAAGTATCTATTCCCACAAGAGGCCACCCCTGCTATCATCCTCCCTGGGACACACTGACTCGTTCAGAACAGCAATCTCTCCAGATGCCTACGTCCTTCCTCATTCAAATGTAAACGGTCTCTCTCATACAATTCCTCTCCTTCCTCAAATGCACTCCAAGCATCCACATATACAACACATCTCATGTCACACATTCTTGCTATTATACCATTCAATATCACCGCTCTTCTGCTCAGGTCATCATTATCATACCTAGGCAACACACACACTATTTTTCCTCTCTCTGTCTTCTTCCATTCAGTCTCAAGCAAAAACCTCATATCTCTCGCTGCCTGACTTACATTACCACTCAAGTCATTCGTTCCTACCATCACAATCATCTCATCCACCTTTTCACCTCTCTTAATTGCCATAGCCACCCTTTCTATTGTTCCTCCTGGCAAACACTCCTCACGCATCCTATCTTGAACACCACGGATCATTGAGTCGCCATACATTATACCTCTTACCATTCCCTCTCTCCTATTGTTTCCATTCTCTCCTCTTCTTTCATTCCCATAGGTCTCTCTCATTCCCTCTCCTCTACTGCTGTTCTCTCTTCTAGCATTTCCATACCTCTCTCTCCTACTGTTTCCATTCTCTCCTCTTCTAGCACTCCCGTACATCTCTCTCATTCCCTCTCTCCTACTGTTTCCATTTTCTCCACTTCTAGCACTTCCATATCCCTCTCTCATTCTGTCTCTCCTAATGTTTCCATCCTCTTGTCTTCTAGCATTCCCATACCTCTCTCATTCCATCTCTCCTACCGTTTCCATTCTCTCCTCTTCTAACACTTCCATATCTCTCTCTCATTCCGTCTCTCCTACTATTTCCATCCTCTCGTCTGCTAGCATTCCCATACCTCTCTCTCATTCCCTCTCTTCTACTGTTTCCATTCTCTCCTCTTCTAGCACCCCCATACCTCTCGCTCATACTCCCTAAATTCTCTCTCTCTCCTACTCTGATTCTCCTTGCATTTATCTCTTCCATTCTCCTAATCTTATCTTTCATACTTCTGCTCTCATTCACAAGACATTCCACCTCCTCTTTCAACTCATCTATCTCCCTCTGCAGGTCAGTCACTCTTAATCTAAATTCACTCTCCCAAACAAAACCATCTCCTAAACTTTCACAGTCACTCACACCTTCCACACTATCAACTATTATTTTCTCATTCATATATATCTTTTTTTCATTCTCTCCTATCACACTACTTGTCTTCCTACATTCATTCCCCATTCCTGGAGCAACAAAGTCTGATATCGATATTTCTAATGCACTTATTTCCTCCAACTGCCTGCATTTTGTGCATATACGCTCTCCACTCTCTTTCACAAGCCACATATCTAATTCCTGAGACGCATACATGCCGCAAGTACTGCATGCCACAAAGTCCCTTATGATATTGCTAATAATTGAGTTCTTAAATGGCGGAGGACTTGGAGATATGTCACTTGCCACTGCTGCTGAATCCATCATCATTCCTTACTGCCGAGTAGCGTAATCGTTAATTATTCAATTAATAAATTCTGTTAAATAAATAGAAAAAAAAGTACAAACAATTACAAACAAAACATTTAAGTACACTAAATTAAATGAAATATAACTAAATACAGTAATGAAAACTTAGCTTCATTTTGTCTTCCACTGTTATGCATTTGATTCCGAAGGTAACCAAAATATATTATATCGCGACAAAATATATTATATATTATATACAGCAACTAACTTCCAAAAAACAACCACTGAAATACACTCGTATTCAGAGAAACAATTTAGCACTCAAAAACGTAGAAAAATGGGAAAAAAAAACGGACTATTCACCAATTAAAAATCACTTTCTTCTACACAGCCCAAATTCACTGCCACATGCTTCGGCGACGCTGGCATGGAAGCTTTTGAGTAATATGCTCTAAATTTGTTTACTTTAAAACCTACAGTTTGACTCTAATATGTGGATAATGTTTTCATTATCTGGCTACACCTTCTGCCACACTTTAAGCATCTTCCTCAACCACCTGAACAAACAACACAAACACATACAATTTACCATTGAAATTGAAAACCAAAGCTCATTTCCTTTTCTGGACACTCTTGTCACATGTCTTCCCTCAGACAGTCTATTCTTCAACATAGCAGCCATTGCGAACTCCTACCATCACTCGTCACAAAAATTTGGAGTCATTAACATCCTCAAAAAAAGCTGTAACAGTCTGCTGTAATGAGCAAGCTCTTAAGCAAGAATTACAAATTATTAGCACATACATTTATAAACAATGGCTATAGCAAAAATACCATCAATAAAATTCTTCACAAAATTTACACCTAAAAATGCAAATAATACTGATTCCAGTAAAACCATAGCTATTACATACACATTAAAGGGATATCAGATAAATAGAATTCTACACCATTAGAAGTTTAATGCTACTTTTAAATCACTTACAAAATTTAAAAAGAAAAACCATTTTCAATCTATTGCACCAGTAACTTATATTATATTGGTGAAATTGGAAGCATAATTCCAATCTGGAAAAAAAGAACACCTGATCAAATTTAATAATTTTGGTAATCAGGCCTCTCTGATCATGCTCTTAACGTCCTACACTAAACTGATTAGAAAGGAGCCTGTTCCTTACATCATACAAAAATTTGGTAGGAATGGAAATTTAAGGACTCATGTTAAAAGCTTAATGGAGTGAAACAGCACTGGGAAAGGATTAAGTCATCTCACTGAAACAAGGGTTATAGGTACTATAGGCTAGTGTTTTAATGACACCATATTGTTGAAAGGGGGGGCGGGGACAGGTCATGGAGAAAGTTTGTGAATGTATCTGCCTATGAAAACTCTAACCCATTGAGTTTATAACCTTTGTTCCAATGGGACCTCTCTTGCAGCAGAACTCAATCATATACACCACACTTTTTTATCTAATGGCTATAGTTCCCACAGTATCAAAGAATGCCTGTGTAGTGGAAGTGGCACTTGCATCCTCTGCACTAGGCCAAGATCAAGTTCAAGCTTAAGTTCAAGTCTAGTTGCAGACTGGAGGAAATTTTTCTAAGCCTTTCTTCGACCTGTTCCTGAGTTAGTCAATCTCTGGCACGGGCAAGTGGTTTTTTTCATCCCGTAAAATCAAGAAAATTGATCATAGAACTCCACATTCAAGAGAATAAATTCAAATTCAAATATTTAATTCATAAATAATTAAAAATTATTATTCTGGAGAGAGCTTTGTTCACCAAGCATGCTGAAGTGCAAATTCAGTTTCATTCTGCCTTTGTGTATGTGTGTGTATTACAAGTGTCATATTGTACTCTATGATGATGATGATGACTCTGTAACTGAGAGATAATACTGAAAGAATTATATACTATTTTTAAACCTTTTCTATTACTGTTTCATTCATTAAATTTTTAACTCCAGCTTCTCCAAGCACTTTAGCCTTAACATATGCAAATTTTAGGAATCCTGTGAAATTTTAATCACCATCCTAATATAAACAATAATGATGGCCTAAAAATCCCAGGAATGTGAATGCCACACACACACACACACACACACACACACACACACACACACACACATTCATCCCACATAATTTCTGTTTCAAGTTTTACAACCAGCCCTCATTAGGTCTCTAAGCAACAATTTCAACTCTTATTTCATATATTGGCTACCATCAATACTGTTTTTGTTTTAGTTAATCTGTAAGTTACCTCTAGCCCAAACTTTTATTGTAATTTATCTATTAGTAATCTCTAACCAAACAGATGGCATGATTCTTGCATTTGACATAGTGTTTTTTTTTTTTTCACCAGAGGTTAGGCTAGTAATAGCGTTAACAGTTGACCAGATTCGTGAGATTTTGCTATGTATTGTAATGCAAGTTGTCTCGTGTGTGTGTGTGTACACATGCACTGCTTGGAAAGAAGTCAAAGGACACTCCTATGGACAACTTACTCCAAGTCAGTGCAACTGTGTCTGGGTGAAATTGCTGCGTGAAAGGAACTGACGAAATTTGAAAGAGATATTGTGATAGGATGCCATGCAGGCCTATCTCTTCAGCAAATTGACAAATTGGGCTATCCCAGGTCAACAATCAGTGATATTGTAACGAATGAGATCCCATGCATTATTGTAGATTTGAGTATTAACTCTTTATTCTAATTTGCAGTGCGCTTCTGCTTTCGTAACCTTTCTTACTTATTCTATTGCGTACTATGTTTATCCACCTTTTGTATTTACTAGTCATATGCCTATGAACACTGGAAAATTTATTTGTTAAGACTGCGGCACCAGTATTTCTATATCAGCATAAGAGTCAGTAATACATCGGAGGATAGATCTCTGTCTCTTACTAGCATAAATTCCTTCAATAAAGGTTACATAAACAGTCGTGGTTCTGAAGTACTTAAACTACACTTTTAATGCCTTAGTTGTTTCCCGCTCACAGATCGGAGGTTATTTAGGAACAGTGCATTGTAAAAATAAAAGATCAGGTGCACTCTATTGATATATAATTAAAACACATTTATTTACATTTATAACAAAGTACATTAATTAAACGATAGGGAGGTTACGCTCTCTACCTATCCATCAGACTTTTAGCATAAAGAAACAAACTTTCCCTTTTCAATACTAAATGACTATACAATATAATTATTCAATTACTTCTCTGCTTATTAAATCAAATTATTGAAACTAATTTACTCACAAAGAGGTTAGCTAGCTATGCCAAGTTATCTCACAAATTATATTCCAATTAAGAACAAATCAGAGGACTCTCCTATAGACACTTCTTATTACTATTTCTTATCAGTCCATCTGTAACGTATCTCCTAGATTACAAAAGGAATGTACAATAAAAGATGGAACAAACTTACAGAGGCTCTGTGTTGCACACTTATCCAAAGGTCCTGCACTAAAGTCCCTATGCATTTCCTTTCATCTCAGGCCTTAGGCTTCCATCTGGAGAGTCTTACTTGAAGGGGTATTTCGTCGGGATATTAGCAGGCGTTGGACTGCCATTTTCCGGTACCCGAAAAGCTCAGGCAAGAGGTTTCAGCATACGGGCTTGAAGATCGCTCTGCGGCTTTTGGCTTCCATTGACCTCCCGCGGCAAAATGACAACCGACCGACACTGTCTCGGGTATTTACATCGGCTGTTCTCTTGTCATTCCCATTCTTCTCCTCTGGCATGGGTTCACTGTAGCATCTGGTCCTCTGGATCCTACTGCCGATATTTCTGCCTCTAACTGCTGACTCCGATAACTGCTGACCCCGATGTTCGGCTCAGTCCCTTTTTATTTCACGTTCTCCGGGACCGTGCACCAAGGGTTGTAACCCCTAAAGAATTCAGCACAACTCCTTGATCTTCTGTTTTTTTTAAGACCGACCCATTCTTTCTTCTCCTCTGTGCACTCCTTTAATCTCATCTTGTCAGGCAGCTGAACGTTGTCTGAACCTTAGTGATCTCTTTGACACTGACGTAGAAGGTGTTTATACGCAGAGCTCGCAAACAACTTTCTCATACGCTTAAATCATAAACAACTTTCTTGTGCCCTTATACATAGCTATTATACAAAGTTCTGGTGGCATAGCATTGCCTTTATTTTTGACATTCTATAAATTTTTGTTAAAGCAGTAAGTACAGTCAATTCCCATGGAGTTATTTACATTAATATTTAGCATAAAATATATAGAGACATACAAGGTTATTTTTGTAACAATCTCATGAGACTTGATCTCTGTAAAAATCAATGTAAAGCACTTTGGTACTTCCAAGCTACATCAAGTTTTACAATACCATACTGAGATGGAAGCACAGGGAGTTAACTGCAATTGCTACCCAGAGTGGATGACCCTCTACACCCACCGAATGTAGCTGTAAGGTGCTTTGAAGGATAATAAGTAAACACTGTCATTTGTCAGCCAACACGTTACATGCAGAGTGCCCAGCATTGACTGGAACACAATCTGCACAAAAACATTCAGAACCAAGGCTCACAACATGCATTTCCATGGTAAGACCACAATATGCAATCCCCACATTATCTGACCCAATATTCAGCATTGTCTTCAGTGGTGCAAAGAGCATGTACAATGGAATATGAAAGCTTAGAAAACCATATTGTGGAGTAATGAATCACACTACACCAGTAGCGGCCCGTGAATCTTTAAGTGGGGGTGCTGCCTATACAAAATAATTTTTAAAAAAATTATTTTTTTCCTAATTAGTAACCAATTTATTAATAAATAAATCTGTAAATTTATTTATTAATAAATTGGTTACTGATTAGGAAAAAAGATAAAAAGCAAGACAATGCACCATTGTCTTGCTTTTTCAGCAAGACAGTGGTGCATTGTCTTGCTGAAAAAGACAATCATCAGTTCCATAGAAATTATTTTGTATAGGGAGCACTCCCACTTAAAGCTTCACGGGCTGCCACTGCACTACACCCTCTACCAAGCAGGTGGATGGATGTGAGTGATACTCAATGAACATCTCTTACCAGAGCGCATCATCCCCACTATGAAATTTGGAAGTGGTGGTATGGTTCTGTTTTACCTGGTTTGACCTCGGACCTCTGTTTCTGGTGCCATGACACTGAACTCCAAGAAGTATTCGAACATTGTGGACAATGCAATGCTTCCTGCTTTGTGGCATTTCTATGGAACTGATGATTGTCTTTTTCAGCAAGACAATGCACCATATCATTAGTCCTGCTGTGACTGCATGGTTTATGGAAATGAATAGAAATTGAATTGAGCTCTGACTTCAATCCTACTGAACATCTGTGGGATGAACTGGAGCATTGGGTTAGGTCAAGAGATGTCTGTCCTCACAACAGTCCAGGACCTCATTACATGCCTACAGGAAGAATAGTCCAAAATTCCCATTGATCACTATCACTATATATATATATATATATATATGGATACGTATACTCTAGATGATGACCTTGATTTGAAGTTGGAAACATCAGATGATTATTTTGGTTTATATTAAACTAGCTTGATACCCATGCTCCGCTATTGTATTTAACTACTATAAATCCATTTTGGGGTGCTTAAGGGTCAAAGCTGTATAACTGAGAGGAGACCTCCACATAGCCTTTAAAGGAATGCGGAGAACCGACCAGGGCTTCTGACCTAATGTCCAATCCTTACCTTCTCGTGGTGCACCCTGTTGGGTATCTACTTTGATACTGAACGAACGAGGATGGGCTGGCAATTTGGGATTTAGCCGACCAAATTCTATTCTTATTGGTTAAACCAAAATAAAAAATGATGGTACAACATGACAAAATTTCATGCCGGCTGGGGCGTCGCCCGGTTAAACAAGGCCCCCGTTGTTTTCGCCAGGGAACCAGGGCGAACAGCGAAAAGTCAGCTACTGGAACAAATCTGAAAACAAACCCCAACTCAACATCACCAGAGTTAAAGATCGGTACTATCAACGTAAGAAGCCTGAATGGCAAAGAAATGGAGCTAGCTGAGGAATTAGATAAGTACCAGATCGACATAATAGGGGTGACTGAAACAAAAAAGACCAAAACTGGTGAGATCTTTCTGAGCAATAAATACAAAATGTTATATCCAGGCAATGACAATCAAGGAAAAGAAGGAGTAGCCATAGTGTTCAACACAAAATACGAGGCTAATCTTCTTGAATGGCAGTCAGTCTCAAGTAGAGTAATGTGGGCAAATATGAGAATGGGGAACTGGACAATGAGACTTATTGTGCCTATGGTCCCACAGAAGGTTCTACTAAGGTAGAAGTGGAGGAATTTTTTGAGGCTTTAGAAAAAGCAACTGACACAATGAAAAAGGAAAAGTTGGTCCTTGTTGGGGATCTAAATAGCAGAGTAGGAAATGATTGTGAGACATACAAAAATATTTTGGGAAAATTTGGAGAAAAGAGCAAAGCTAATAATAATGGCAAATATCTGTTGGATTTCTGCTCAGGACATGGACTGGTTATTACTAACACTATGTTCCAACATAAAAATGTGCACAAATTCACATTGAGAGAAGAGGCTAGGAATAAGAAAAGTCTCATTGACTATGTTATTGTTGATAGTGATGTTTTCTCCCTGGTGCAGGACACCATAGTGTACAGAGGATTTGAAATTGGAAGTGATCACTATTTAGTCTTGAGCAGGATAAAATTGAATTTCGCATTGAAAAGAATAACATGTAAGAAAGTTTTAAAGCGAATAAAAGTTGAGCAGCTCTCAGATGTGAACTGTAGACTAAAATACAGAAAGATTATTGAAGAAAAAATGAAAGAGTTTGAGAACAGGAATCAAACCTTGGAGATTCAGTGGCAAACTCTGAAGAAAACATTGATTGATTCTGCCAGAGAGGCATGTGGTGAGGTTGTGTGCCAGGATAAAAAAATCAGAACTCCCTGGTGGACACAGGAAGTTAAAGAGGCAGTGAAGGAAAAGAAGAAAGCATATCAAAAGTTCCTGGCAAATAAGTCAGCTTTTACTCTTACAGAATACAGAGACAAATGTAAGAAAGCTAAACAGTGTGTAAAACTAGCTAAACAAAAGTCATGGGAGGACTTTGGCAAGAATATAGAAAATAAATATCAAGAAGGTGGCAAAATATTCTAGAGGTTGTTGAAGAAGCTTAGGAATGGAGGAAAGAGTGCTGTAAAAGGAATTAGAAATGATAAAGGTGACATGAAAACAGGAGAAAAAGATATCCTTGAAGTATGGAGTAATTACTTTGAAAAACTGCTAAATGAAACAAGCAGTGATGACAGCACAGTGATAAAAAACACTGACCAGGCATGCAGTCAGGATTACATATCCATACTTGAAGTAGAAAAAGCCATCAAAGGCTTGAAATGTGGAAAGGCAGCAGGAGTAGATGATATTAGACCAGAAATGCTGAAGTATGGTGGTATAAGAGTCTTACAGTGGCTGCACTTCATAGTTCAGAAAGCCTGAACAGAGGGACGAATTCCCGATGATTGGAGTAGAGCTCTCATAGTACCCATATATAAAAAGGGAAATAAAACTGAATGTGAGAATTACAGAGGTATTTCCCTACTGAGTGTTCCTGGCAAGATCTATGCAAGTATACTTGAGAAACGGTTGAGAAGAATTGTGGAAGAAAAGATTGGTGAAGAACAAGCTAGATTCAGGCCAAATAGAGGCTGTCAGGATCAAATCTTCACTTTACGACAAATAGTCGAGAAAGCATGGGAATATAACACAGATCTGTATTTAAGTTTTGTCGATTTGGAAAAGGCATATGACAAGGTGCCAAGAGAGAAGCTATTCAATACGCTGCAGTTATATGGTGTCAATGGGGCATTATATCAAGCAATACTTAGTCTTTATTTGAGTTGTAAGTCAGCAGTTAGAATTGAAGGAAGTACAGGAAGATGGTTTAATGCTAAATCGGGTGTGAGACAAGGATGTACATTATCCCCTCTGTTATTCATTATCTATATGGATCACATTATGAAGGAATGTGGTATTAAACCTGATATCAAAATTGGAGATGTTAATGTCAGCTCTTTGCTTTATGCGGATGATGTTATACTTCTAAATAAATCCTCTACAAGTCTGCAAGATTCTCTGACTAAATTGAATAGCTGTTGTAATAGATATGGTATAAAGGTCAGCAATAAAAAGACAAAGACAATGAAAATAGGCAGATTCATTGAAAATGTCAACTGTGTTGTGAATGGAGAACCTGTGGAACAAGTAAAACATTTCAGCTACTTAGGCACGATTTTTACTGAAGATGGCAAATTAAATATAGAAATAGACAACAGAATCAGCAAAGCTGGTATGGTGGGAAGTCAATTGAATAAATTCATATGGAATAAGAAAGAAATTAGTCGGAACACTAAATTAGCTGTATACAAGACAGTGTTCAAACCAGTTTTTTTAACTTATGGATCTGAGAGCTGGGTCAGAAGTAAAACACCTGACCAAAGACTAGAGACTGCAGATATGAGAGTCCTGAGATAGATTAGAGGCGTGAACAGATGGCATCAATGGCAATATCATATTAAAAATGAAGATATTAGGAAAGAACTTGACATTGTCAACATCCAGGAATGCATTAGCAGAGCTAATCTCAGGTGGTATGGTCACTTAAATAGAATGGGAGAGGAAAGATTAGCAAAACAAGTGTTCTCTGCCAGGTTGGCAGGAAGACGACCCAGAGGAAGACCAAGATATAGGTGGATCGATACGGTACAAAGTGCCTTAGACGATAGAAATATAAGATCTGATAGTGTTGGAGTCTTGACAAGTAACAGAGTGATTTGGAGGAAAATTGTAGATAGGAAGTTAGTAATGATGTAATTTTTTCATGTAGTACTGTCATATCCTGTACACCCCTTGAGGGTACATGGCAGGAATTTGATGATGATAAATCCATTTTGACTCCAATAAACATTCCTTTGATTGCAATGAACAATTTAAATTTAGCACAACTACCCCATGTCAGCAACACCCTGTAATTATTAAAAGTCATGGTTCCATTGAATGACATGACCAACACCACATTCATGCTCAGGTTGAAATTCGCCTTTAATTTGATACCTCAGATTATATTTTTAGACATTTTTACATAGAATTCAAACTTTATGGATATTTGTTATTTAAAAATAATCAAATTATAATACTTCTGGGTATATAACATTTTTTGTTTTATAAATTGTTATTTTTGTTTTTTGAATTGGTTTTGTGATATAATAACATAGCACCTATGCTTCGCAAAGGTGTTTGCGAAAGTAAATGAAAACTAATAAAGAAAAAGTATATATAGTTTGAATAAAGCGAAGCATGTTGTTTCAGAAATATTATGAAGTGAAATTCGAAATATATCATTTGATGAAGAAATAAAAAAGAAAAGATTGAAGTGTAAAAAAGAACGCAAAAATATGGTGGTTCTCCCCTCAGGTGCTAGGATCACCAGACTGCTGGATGAGCTCACTTTGGAGCAGGCCATGTAGAACTGCCCAAATGTGAAGCAGTCCTCCCTCAAATCAATCCCTGCCACCTTCAGAGACTGCCCCGTGACTTATTGATAGTCATAGCAAAGGGGATATGCTAATGGTATGCATGGCATGAACAACACTGACTTCTTTTCCTAACCAATTTTTCCAAAATTTTCACGACCACTATCAACCATAATTGGTCGATAGTGGTGGTGACGATTATATAATTAAGAATAGGTGAATTCTTTTAAATTATGCAGTTGGTGCAACAGCTCTAATACCTCAGCCTCACACACACCTGCATTTCTTCATCTAGTGAAGAGGTAACAGTCAGCTGAATGTTGTGTTCACCAGGTTGATAGCTTTAATGAAATGAGCACTCATTAACTGCATATGTAATCCATACACCATCTGGATTTAGAAGAGTTATTGTTTCATATTCATTCTTTCTTTTGCTTGAAGCATATTGATAGAATTCTTGTGGGTTGTCTTTAGCATGCAGAGCCAGTTTCTTTTCATAATCAGACTTTGCTTTCCATACAACAGTTGTGATTATTCTAGGCTACTGCTTATAATGTTCATAACGGACGTCATCCTTATGCAAATGGTATTCCTTCCACATCGTCCTTTTCTTACGAATCTTTTGCTTAATAAGATTACACATCCATTTGATTCCTACTCTATTTATTCTTCGAACTCTCAGGACACATTCTGATATCACATCATTTAAGTATTGTTTAAATGCTTCCCATGCACTGTCGATATTCTTTCCATCCAGCAACTGATCCCATTCCACTGAACTCAGTATACTCCTCAGTTGGTCATAATTTCCTGCTTTGTAGTTCAGCTTGTAACCTTTTCTAAATGGAACATTCGTAAACTTAGTCACTTCCCAAATGAGTACCGCATGATCACTGTCACCAATTGGAGGCAGAATAGTTTTCTTTAACTGAAACGCCCTCTGACACTATAATCAAATTTTAGACTCTTTGACCTCAAGTTCCTTCTGTCACTTGCTGCTTGAGAAAGTTGTCCCGCAGCAGCTGAATAAATGCATTTTCATTCTTCTCATGAGATTCTACTGCTACCCAATCAATATTTGGATAATTAAAGTCTCCCATTATGATTACTCTTTTTGCACTCACCTTTTCTATATGGTGATGCATTTCTTCATCACCAGCAACTAATCCACCAGATCTGTAACAACACCCCACTATGTAATTTGTCTTGTTAGATTCCACCTCACACCAGATTGCTTCAAACTCACTGCCACATGAAATATTGTTAGTAGTATTATTGCTATATTCATAGGTCTCAACTCTAACTGGATTTAAATCGTCCAATATCATTAGCAGCATGCCCCCTCCTCTCCTATCTACTCTATCCTTCCTAAAAATACTCTACCCATGACACTCGATACCAGTTAGTAGGTCTGATTCTGATAGCTTGGTCTCACTAATTCCTACAATCTGAGGTCGCAACATATTGCTTAAGGCAACAAATTCTACCCCTTTGTGGGGGATTTCAACTATGTGAACATAGATTGGAGGGAGGAGAGGACACATGGGAGGAAGGAAATGGAATTTATACATTAAGGGATAATTACCTGAGACAGCATGTGATGGAATATACTAAGGGTTCGAGAGTGCTCAATCTAGTAATTGAATCTGAGAATTTGTCTATAATGAATATGACCACATTGCCACCAATTGGTGAGAGTGATCATATGGTCTTGACTTGGGAGGTGACTATATATGTGGAATTACAGGGCTTGTAAGATGACAAACTTAGGAGATTGCTTGGATCAGTATCATGACATGTAAAACTGCAAGGGCTGGATGTTGATAGCACATGGGAATTGGTTAAGGAGTGTTTGAGGAAGGTAATGGCAGATTTGCATACCTAGAGTCAGGAGAGTAAATGGATGAATATCATCATTAAGCTTGAGCTTAATGACTTTATAGTATAATGTTCCATGAGTCTACTGACTCCATGGAACATTATACTATAATAATAGTATTATTATTATTTTATGTAAGAAAAACATTTTTTATTATAATTTGTATGTGTACTGTTATTGCTCTTTATGCAAGTCTCATGAAAGTGAAAATAATATGACTTTGTTAAAAATATATATATTGTTTTTTAGGTGGTAGCAAGTGATGCTGATAGTGAACCTAATGCTCACCTTGTTTTTTCTATCACTGGAGGAGATCGTCACAAGCAATTTAATATAGATCCTGAAACTGGTTATATATCTCTTTTTGCAGAACTAGATAGAGAAAAGGTATTAGTAATGTTGTTATAAATGTTATGATTTATTGTTTGGCTTAATTATTATTAAATGCATTAATAATAATGTTGTTTTTTAATATTAAATCAATACATTGGAGTTCACAAAATCTATAACACTGTATAAGTAGACAAGAAGTGCTTTATAGAAAAAGAGGGGAATCTGTTAACATAGTTGAAATAGGCCTGGTTGGCCGAGTGGTTAGTGTATCTGCTCTCTAGCCATAGGCTGTGGGTTCAAATCCTGCCATGGGCATGGATGTTTGTGGTTGTCTGTGAAAATACTAGTGGTGGTTGGCAGTAGATGGCGTTGGTGCAGATGTGGTTCTTTGTAGTTGGTGTATTGAGTGGTGGAGACAGAGAATTGTAGAGTAAGTGCCCTCCTTCGATAAGTCTTTGGACTCCCTGGAGGTGTCATTTAATAATAATAATAATAATAGTGCTGAAAACTTATGTAGAGCAGAGGTGAAGGGCTTCTAGACATTATTACCATATAGGTGTCCAAGCATAGCCTCAAAAGTCCAACTTGTTTATGATACTAAGACTTCCTCTAGGCATTACCTGGTAGAGTAAGCAGCAAAGTAAGATTATTCACCAGCTGATCAGAAAGCTTCTATTTGCATCATTATCATGAGGTTTGGTCCTGTGTAATACTTAGCTGCAAACTGCTTCCTGCACTTCGTGTGAAAAGAAACCAAAGACCCTGCTCTGGACTGTAACTCCCTAGCTTATTAATATTAATTATGTATCTATGAGGGCACACATATACATGCAGAATATAACTGAGACATATGTGTGCCCTCATGGATACAGTCATTCAATGTTTTAGTGACTGTATCACCTACATTTGTATTTTCATAGTGACCAATATGGCTATAGCCCTTGGTTACACGCAGTGTACAGTTCCTTCTAATCTATTTCCATTTTCTTTTCTTTATTCCTAAGTCTTTTCTTTAACTATCAATTTCTATATTACCACTTGAAAAATAATTGTAGGATATTTTTTATAACATATGTAGTGTTTCTTTTTTACTATCTATTATTATCACTTGTATTGCTCTAAATACTTGCTGTATCTATTGTATTGTGTTTTCATTTATACTACATCTTCAGCGCTAATAAATTTCATTTTCAATGTTCAATTTTATTTTGAAAAGGTATTGGACAGGAATCCACATGATAAGTTGATATTTAAGTTACAATGTATGAGTTTACTTATCAAGTTAGTGAAGCAGATTGAAAATTTCCTGTCTGATAGATATCAGAGAATTGTGTATATACTGGGTAAGCAGTATCAAAGAAAAAGGAAGGTCACAAGAGAAGTTTCAGAGGGTATTAGTACCTTTACTGTTTAACCTTTTTGTCAATGATGTTGCCACAGGATTGCAAGGATATATTCAGTTGCTTTCAGATGATGTGAAGCTTGGAAATGTTATTAGTAATAGTGCCAATGTTTTGGTCCTTTATGAAAATGTATATAAGCTGGAGAGGTGGGCAAGTGAATAAGGATAACAATGTAGTGCAACTAAATGTAAAGTCTTGATATTTGGAATACACTTATTTGAAAATGGATACTCTTTGGTTGGAAGTAAACTACAAGAATGGGGAGGAAACAAGTGATCATGTGATCACATGGTAGTCAATCAAAATTTGAAGTTTAGGGGAGGACATATTGCAAAGATGATGAAGGTAGCCCAGAGGATTGCTACTCACTCTGTTGACCAACAGAGATAAATGAGTAGTTATACCATTGTATAAAACCTTGATCAGACCACATCTGGATTACTGTGCTCAGTCTGATCACTGCTATTTCAAGAGGATGAAGTAGAATCTTAGAAAGGATACAAAGGCAGATAGCAAAAATTATATCAGTCCTGTACAATGTTGGTTATGAAGATAGACTGAGGACATGTTAGCTGCAGACTTTGGTAGACAGAAGATGAAGGGGTTATATGATTGAGACATTTAAACTGTTGAGAGGTATCTATAGGATTTGACACTGGAAAGATATGTTTGTATGCTAGAATAAGTGGAAGTCACAAAAGGAAATTGTGAGTAAAAGGATGAGAAGTGCTTTTTTTTTTTCCCCTCCAGAGGGTGGTAAGACCATTGAATACATTGCCTGAGCGGGTGGTGAAAAGTGAAGACCCTAAATGAATTTAAAGAATGGTATGATAGATTCTGAGTCTTGTGACTTTATGGAAATTCTGAATGGTAGTAATAATAATATGGTTCTGATATTATTATTATTATTATTATTATTATTATTATTATTCAGGCCTCCATGGAATCAAAAGACTCATCGTGGGAGGTCCTTCCTAAGAACATAAAGTCTGTCAAGACTCATCGAGGGGAGGTTCCCCCCTAAGAAACACAAAGTCTGTCATACCACTCCTTAAATTCACTGACCGTTCTCACCCTCACCACTCTATCAGGTAATGCATTCCATGGCTCAACCACCCTCCATGCAAAGAAACCACTCCTCACCCTCTTGCTCACAGTTTCCTTTCGTAACTTCCAGGGATGGCCTCTTGTCATCACTCCTTCCCGCTGTTCAACCAAGTGAAAGAACTCCCCAGTGTTTACCCTGTAACCACCTCTCAACAGTTTAAAAGTCCCAATCATATCACCTCTCCTTCTTCTATCCGCCAAACTCTGCAGTCCACATTCCCTCAGCCGATTCTCATAACTATCCTTGTACAGTCCTGAGACCATCTTTGTCATCCGTCTTTGTATCTTTTCCACAGTTAATTTATCCCCTTCAAATCCTGGGGACCAAATCTGAGAACAATAATCCAAGTGTGGTCTGATACTGATACCATATTGATACCATATATTGATATTGATACCATATATTTATTTTCCTGATCTTCCTATGCATATCTTTTTTGGCTTCAATCTTTAACCAACTATCTCCTTTCTAGACAGTTGGTGTGAAACACATTTACATATAATATTAGTTTGTACTTTGGGTGATTTTGCTCTTGTTCTGTATAAATTTCAGTTGGCTCCCCACCACATCATCCTTATTCTACTATTTATTTCCCTATTTCTAATGTCTGAATTTTCAAGATGATAACCAACCTATGGAATTGAACATATAAGCACAGATTAAAGGAATGTGGTCTTCAGAGTTTGAGAAATAGTGGGGGAGGAAGAGATATGATAGAAATATACAAGTTACTAAGGAGATTTTACATTTTAAATACAAATAGGATTTGCAGCTTATGGAAGGTGGGGGAGATCTCTCTGGGTCATCACTAGATAGTAAACCAAGGGTGCAGTTAAGACGAATGAGGTTCAGGTTCTCATAATATATGCGTGTGTGGAATGAACTGCTGTTAGATATTGAGAATACCTCTGAATATGTTCAAGTAGAGGGATGCGATAGGTATTTAGATCTGTAAAGGGAGCTCTCCCTCATGACTCCTTGCATAATAGCAATAATTAACTTCTTTGAGAATTGTGCCTCTGTATGGGACCAACCTCTTTTGTAGGATAAGTATTCAGAATGTGGTTCATGCTTTCTTTTCTGCATCTTTTTATTGCTGATTTTTATGCCATCTTTGTTAGTACTTACTTAATGTGGTTAAAGAGTCTTGAAAACTTGTAAAATAATTGAGCATAGTATTGCAGGTTTTAACAACAGGCTCATTATCATTGTTCTTAACTTTTCACTATATAGACTTTTATTTAACAATCAAGATCATGTAAAATCCTGCCCTATTATGTAGTTCAATTCAAATTATCTTTGTGAACATATTTTCTCAGGCACTTTGTCATTTTTCTTTTCACTATCAACAGAACTTAGTAATTCTTCCTATGTTCTAAAGATTTTTTGACTATTTGTTTTAAAGTAAAAAGCTAATCTTTTTAACTCCTGTTCAATCTGAACATTGCTGGTTCATAATATCTTTTCTCAAGTGTATTTTAATGGGAAAGTTCTCTATACTTCTCACTAATTGGTTTATTTATAATTTTAAAAATGAGTAAGTCAACTATATTCCAGTCAGAGATTCAGCTAGGATTCCATACTTCCAATTATGCAAGCAGTCATATCCATATCTGCTTTGTCCTACAAAATCGCAAATTAGCAAGAAGAATGCACATGATTAACTGATATTAATATCCTGGTCTCATAGCCTTTAGTTGTTTCATCCATAATTGAAAACAACCAAAACCATATCAGCCTGCCTGTTTGGCTGATTAGTTAATATCCACTATCCAAGTAATAAGCTATGGATGTGAATCCTACTTTAGTTATGGATGTTTTGTAAATGTCTTGAAATGTGAGAAGAATTTCATCACCTGTGTATGACCACTAGCATATGGCATCTTATACTCAATAGCGCACAACCTGAGTGCTAAGAAAAAAAAAAATCGATGTATACATTGGAGATATCCTATTACATCAAACCTCACAGCTTTTAAACATGCTTGGTGCCAAAGCAGATTATGTTAAACATCAGAGTCAAAAAAAAAATTCTTAGATATGATTAATATCATTTATTAATCATACAAGCAGTGTGAAAATTGTATGGGATAAAATCCAAAAAATGAAGGATGAGTATAGAAGACACTCTTCTATACTTATCCATAAAAATGAAGGATAGGTATAGAAGCGTGTGATCTATACTCATCCTTCATTTTTTGGATTTTATCCCACACAATGAATGTGTAGTTGTTGAGCCCAAAGCAATAACAGACACATTAGGCCAAAGCTTTGCTAGAATTTCATCAGCAGCTTCCCATTCTTCTGAATTTTTAATATTGAAAGAACAGTGATTCAACTTTTCTACAAATGGACTACCATTCATTAAGGAGGAACTAAATAGAACACAACTCGTTCATGACTGTGCAGTTGGACCTGAATGCATCTGTTATGAGATGATAAACATCTTCCACCGTTTTCTCTGGATCTCATACTTTTAATATACAACAGAATACTTACTGAAGAGGTGCATCCAGATTCATGGCATAAGTCAATTTTTCATTATCATCCCAAAAACCAAGAAAATATCCAACTCAAATGAACAATTACCAATCTATTACTCTGACCAAATATCTTTGTAAAATATTGGAGAAAATGGTTATTGCCAGAGTTCTCTGCTCTGGTATTTAGATAGAAACACTTTATCTTCTCTCCAACACACAATGGTTTCATGGACACCATTTGACATTAGACCATTTGGTCGATTTAGAAACTTTTATAAGCGATGCATTCCTGAAATTATAACAGCTCATTTCAGTTTTCTTTGACCTTTTTATAATAAGCAAGGTGGTGTGAAAATGGGTTTGACCTGTGAAAAAAATGGCATATTAAAAAGTCCTCTGTAATCTAGATCACAAAAGGCCACTATGGGCTGGTGATGCACAATATATAGCATCTTTGGATAAATTCAAGGCAATTTATCCAAAGATGTTGCTTTTCAAGGTGTTGCTTATTGGGGATTTGAAGAGGTTATTGTTATGTTTGTTCTTGGAGCCTGGATTCCAGTTTCTCTCCTCCCCATTTTTTCAACATCCAGTCCACGGGCATGCATGCCAAACATATTGTAAAGATCCAGTACCTCCTTCATCTTTGAGGGTCTGGCTGCCAGATAGTATGTGGGACTGAACCAGACAGTTATGCATTTAGGAGACTTTCTGATCAGCTGGTACAATCTCTTTGACATCTTTGCTATCAGTTCATGCCTGGAGGAACGTTGTGTAATGGTATGTGAGGGGCACTGTTGATGCTACATTATGCATGAGAACTGGGTGCTCACTGCATGTTCCACTGCTCGTTTCCTCATCACCTTTTGTAATATTGGCATAGGAGTAAACCTGAATAAATACAGTGTCACTGCAGTTAAATTAAATAACCAATTTCTCTCAAAAAATCTTACAAAAGAAAATATTTTTCCACATTCACTTCACCAACATTCATGGTGTAAACACCAACCCAAATGACTTGTATCATCACCCACAGAGTGCCTTTTTTTTTTCTTTTTTCTTTTTTTTTTTTGGATGGTATGTAATGGTATACATCATAATAGCACCTTTATTAATAGTGACATGTGATATTACAAATGCAACACATTTAGAAAATTGTAATATTGGTAATTGTTACATGTTTATCTACTATGCAATAATAAGTTATTTACATTTTCACCACATCTATTATAAATTATTTGCTATATAAAACTTTTATATTTGCCATATAAAATTTTCACTAAAATTCTCATATACATTTTACTTATTTTTTATATTATATACAGTAGTTTTATGCTTAATCAGCTGTTTGTTATACACTTAATTTTTAATTCTCATTCCAGAAACATTACTCCATACCATGAGATTAATATATCAACAAATCTTTATTCATACCTTCCACTTGTTCTCTCTCTTTCTCTCTCTCTCTCTCTCTCTCCTCCAAGCATTCTACTCATGCTATTCATTTCTGTCACAGCTGTTTTGCTGCCATTAAAACTAGAGATATCAGATAGTAAACAAATCAGTATGCATGGGTGCAGAAGGAAGGATGTAGGGTTTGTAGATCTATGGTCTGAGTTTGATGGAAAGAAGGATTTATATAATGTTGTCAGACTGCACATAAATGGTTTTGGTGTTAGGTGTCTAGAGAGAGAGAGAGAGTTGTTCACTGAGCATTGCTGAAGCACAAATTCAGGAAAGCTTAAGCAATTAGGGTGGATATAGGTGATTGTGTGAGAAGGCAACCATGACGCAAGTAAATGTGAGAATGACCAACAAGTGCAGAATCTAGTCTCTGAAGCAAAAATATTGAAATAGGGTAGTCAATTCAAAAAGTAAAGGTGGTTGACTCCTTTCTACAGTTTCTATAGCCTAATGCCAACCAAAAAAAGAGGGAGAACAAGAGGAGAAAATTTTTGACATTGGTTAGTGCAACCAAAAGTTATAGGCATCAGTGAGACTTGGCTAATAGCAAGATGATGTAGTTACAGGGATAGAATGTGATCGATTTAATATTTTCAGGGAAAGTAGAGAAGATAGGATGGAGGGAGGATACTGCTGATATTAGAAAATGAATTGAGCCAAAAAGAATAGGAGATAGGTGGGAGGGTAGTTGTCCATTTCAGGCGGTCTGGTGTGGGGGATTAAGACAAAATACAAAATATGCAGTTGGTTGCTGCTATGAGCGAGGGAGTTTGGGGGATGATCTGGGAGACATGCATCAGCAAATTAATGTAGGTCAAGTGATTATTATGGGGGATTTCAACTATGGTGATATAGATTGGAAGGAAGAGAGAGATCACATTGCAGGAAAGAAATGAAATTTATACACCCACTGAGAGATAATTATTTGAGGCAGCATGTGATGGAAGGAACTTGAAGTACAAGAGTATTGGACCTGGTCATAGGATCAGAAGAATTACCCATAACCAAGGTGACCACATTACCTCCGATGGGGGAAAGTGACCATGTGGTCTTGACTTGGGAAATTATAAACATGAGAAATATTCTGTCAAGAATGGATATATGTGGAATTACAGGGGATGTGGTTATAACAAGCTTAGGAGGAAGCTTGAAGCTGTGCCATGGCATAAAACCCTGCAAGGGAAAAGGATGTTAGTAGTTCATGGGGCATCTAGAGGAAGCAACATAAATTCTATACCTAAGGTATGGAGGCTTAATCAGGTAGGAGTTAGATGGATGGATTTCTGTAGCTCATGCATAATGTCATTAAGCATGAGCTACAGAAAAGAAAATATTGTGGAGGGTATATAAGAAAAAGGGTGACCAGCAAACTCACGAATAGTACAAGGGTCAGGCAAGAAAGGTGACCATCATGACAAGAAGGCAAAATCAAATTATGAGAAGAATAGAACTGAGCAGGCCAAAGGAAATCCCAAAGAGTTTTTTTTATTATGTAGCAAGTAAGAGGAAGAATGACTATGGAAGATTAACTTTATGTTTAGGAGACAGAAGCACACAAAATAGTTGAGTTACTGAGTGACCACTTTGCAAGGGTATATCATCCTAGTGAGGTTGCTGCTTTAACATATGTGACAGATACTGATGTGGGAACAGAGGTAGATTGATTGGAAGTCCTTAGGTTTTTGCAGAATCTCAGTGTAAATACAGCTGTGGGATTAGATGGATATCACCCACATTTTGCAGAAATGTGAAAGGAAACTGGCACTGCCTTTGACTCAGCTCTTTAATATAAGTCTCAACTCTGATAGAATTTCACAGTAGTGGAAAGAATACAAAATTTGAGATTGTCGCTAGAGTCAAGTGACTGTAGCAGTAGATTTGAGCTGTGCTAAAAAATAGTGTTTTTAATTAGTATATAGTGGGGCTTTTTGTTGCAAATTGTGCTGCATTTTTTTTCGGTTTGGATACAAGTGTCCTTCAGTAATGTTGCTGTTGAATTTTTTTTTGTTTGTTTATATTGTGTTTTGCTACTTGTTTGTTGTACTGCTTCAGCTTCTAAAGATGGCTTCCATAAAGAAATGTACATCAACAGCACAGAAGACTTCTGTACAAAAGTCTGGCTCTGCTTGGGATTTTTCGTAGTGGATGCATTGCGAAAACTGCTATATGTATGCACTAAAAATATGAAAGATTTGTGTACTTTTGGATAAACAAGAAAAGCATTAATGTATGAAAAGTGTCTGAATATATTAGAGCAATTAGAAACGGGAACAAATGTCGGGACCACAGTAGAAGAGCTTCGGCAGGAGTTAATGAAAATGAAAAGTGAAAGGAAACATCTGGAAGACAATATTAAGCATCTAAAGGAGAGATTGGCTGAAGGAGAGGGATATTATAAAGAAAGAGTCAAAGGATAGTCATATATCATTGTATGAGGACTCAATCATTAGAGGTGTGATTAATGAAAATGAAAAGTGAAAGGAAACATCTGGAAGACAATATTAAGCATCTAAAGGAGAGATTGGCTGAAGGAGAGGGATATTATAAAGAAAGAGTCAAAGGATAGTCATATATCATTGTATGAGGACTCAATCATTAGAGGTGTGATTACTAATAAAGTGCACAAAACATGCTTACCTGGTGGAACAATGAAGCAAATAACTGTGACAAATGTGTTGCAGAAAAGGAAATACCAGGCATCAAATTTATTGGTAGTCATGGGCACAAATGGGGAGAAAAAAAATGTTGATAGAAACTTGAAGTTGTTCCATCAGGTAAAGAAGAGTAGTGTTGTTGGGAAAGTCATAGGCATATTGCCCAGATATGATAACAGTGAATCGAGAAGGAGAGGAGAGATAATATAGTAAGATGGCTGAGTTGTGTGAGGCAAGGGGATTCAATTTGTAAATCTTTGGAGTGAATTTGAAGGGAAGTTGGAATGGTATAAAGCTGATGGATTACATTTGAATGGGTTTGGTGTTGGACATTTAGAAAGGCTATTGTTTTCTGAGAAGGCACAGTGTCAAGAAGTTAATGTAGCAAAGGATCAGAGTTTACCTGTGAAACAGGATAACATAAATCAACAGATTGTACAGCAGGTGGAAGATAGATATAAGGTCAAAGATGTGATTGCAGTAGCACAAGATGATGGAATGCATAAAGGTGAGGATGAGACAGGTAGGAATGGAAATCGCAGTCAGGATCAGGGAAACAGGAGTGGTCAAACTGAAGAGAGAAGAGATGTATAGTATTGCAGTTAGAATAGAGAATGTTGGTGCTGGTAGAATGGCCTCAAACACACAGGGATTGTTATGTTTTACACAAATGTAAGGAGTATTCGAAACGAGAGCTGAGTTTGTTGCATTGATGATACATTATGCCCAAAAATAATTGGCATAAGTGAAACTTGATTATCTGAGAAGGATGTGATGGCAAGAATAGAATTAGAAGGATATATAATTTTATGGAAGGATGGAGATGTGAAAAGGGAAGGGGGGAAATACTGTTAATGACTGCAGAGGAATTGTGTCTTCAAAGTGTGGAAGTTGATAGTACATGCACAGATTTTGAATCTGTGTGGTGTGAAGTTGAAATAAACAGGTTAGTATATCTGATAGGATGCTGTTATAGGCCAGGGAATGCAGAGAATACTGATTGTGAAATGTTTAGGCAAATTAGTTGGGCATGTAAAAAGAAGCTGATCCCGATGGAAAACTTTAATTACATGAATATAGACTGGAAGGAGGAAATAGTATGAGAACAAGGAGAGCGAGTTTTTGGAATTTCTGAGAGATAAGTATCTTAACACGTTCGCTGCCACGCTACTTCGGAATAGTCTGTTCCCATACACCGAGCAATTTCACTTCTTCAAGGTCAGAACGGTAATCTCGTTGCCGGTGGTAAGCATCATATGAGTATACTCGTAGTTGGCTTGTGCAGAGCATATACGATCTATGAGAATACACAGTTTTGATGCTAGCTCCACAAGCCAAGCATTTTCACTTCTTCAAGGTCAGTACAGTAATCTCGTTGCCTGCGGTAAGCGTCATACGAGTATACTTGTATCAACATAGTGTTGACACTGTTACCGGTTGGTGAGAGTGATCATAAGGTGCTTGTTTGGGAAGTGATGAAACAAGAAAAGGTCACTGCCAAAAAATGGATACATGAGGAAGTATATAAAGCAGGTGATTATAGGAAGTTCTGTAGTCAGTTAGCATCAGTATGTTGGGTTGAGCTGAGCAGAAAAGATGTTGACAATGCATGGAAATTCACAAGGCAGTATCTGACAAAAGCAATGTATGACTGCATACGAAGGGTTAGGCGAGTAAATAGAGGAGTGAAATGGATCAACAGTGTAAAATCAAGCAAGCTGTGCTGGAAAAGAAAATGTTATGGAGGAGGTACAAGACATTTGGTGGTGATCAGATCCACGAAGAGTATAAAGTGCAGGCTAGAAAGGTCACGAGCATGGTAAAGAAAGAAAAGCTGCAGTATGAGAGGAGATTGGCTGGTCAGGCCAAGGTTAACTGAAGAGAATTTTTCTGCTACATTAACTACTTTTTTTTTTCAACTATAGGCCAGTCTGTATAACACCTAGAAAACAGTTGTGATCAAGGTGTTGGAGAGATTGGTAAGGAATAGAATACAAAATTGGGTTGATGAACATAGCATTCATTATGACAGTCAGCATGGATTTGTAAAAGGTAGGTCCTGATTTAGTAATTTACTTGCATTTTATAATAAGTGACAAGTGTGTTAGATAAGGAAGAATCATACACAGTGATATTCTTAGACTTTGCAAAAGCATTTGATAGATTACCATATGATAAGTTGGTGTACATGCTGCAGAGAATGGGAATAGATAGTATATTGGTTATATGGATCAGAGATTGGCTCTCTGAATGATACCAGCAGGTTGAGTATGATGGAGCAAAAAAGGAGGGTAACCAGTGGCGTGCCCCAGGGTTCTGTTCTTGGGACCCTGCTGTTTAACTTCTTTGTAAACGATATATCATGTGGACTGACTGGGAAGCTTCAGTTGTTTGCTGATGATGCAAAGTTGGGAAGAATTATAAGTAGCACTGCTGATGTTAATTCCCTTCAGGAAGATTTGAATAGACTTTTTACTTGGACAAAATAGTGGGGGTTGTAGTTTTAATATCAATGAGTGCAAGGTGTTGCATTTCGGAGTGCAGAAATATAAGGCTGTGTACTATATTGATGGTGCCGTACTGCAGGAAGTGGATAAGATTAGGGATTTGCGAGTGATATTTGACAGCAGATTGAAGTTTATAGAGCATATTGCTAGTTTTGCAAAGGCTGCACATCGTAGTGCTGCTATGATAAGAAGTACTCTAACATGTAAGGATAAGGAAGTGGTTGTGCCACTGTATAAGGCACTGGTCAGACCACACTTGGACTATTTTGCTCAGATCTGGTTACCTGGTTTTCAGTGTGATGTGGAGACATTGGAGAGGGTTCAAAGATAAGTGACTAAGGAGTTTGGAATGCTGGCTATGGAGAGAGGTTGAAGAAATGTGGATTGCAGAGTTTGGTGGATAGGAGAAAGAAAGATGATATGATAGAGACATTTAAGTTAGTGAGAGGATTTTATGAGATTAAACCAGAGCAGATTATAAAAAAAGTAGAAAGTGAAAGGGGAAGAACTAGAGGTCATTCCTGGAAGTTATGTAAAAGTGTGGTGAAGAGGGGGGGGGTGAGAAGTAGATTTTTTCCATAGAGAATTGTCAGTAAATGGAACACATTATCAGAGTGTGTTGTTAATGCAATTAGTGTTATAGATTTTAAGTTTCTATATGATAAATATGTTAAATCAGTTGAATTAACCTCCCAGAATGGAGTCTGTCAACTCCATGGAGGGGGCAGTAATAATAAATAAATATAAACAACAGATGCACTACATCTATGTCAAACAAAGAGGAATAAAATAAAACTGTGCATTATTGAGCTTGCTTTACTCAGAGCTTTCCTATGCAGATTAATACTCCACTCAGCATAGCTTACCCTGTGACCACTTACTATAAGCACAGACCTTGAGCCTATGCTAATGGCATCACTGTTGTAGTCTGTAAGGAGGAAGACTACTCACACAACCAAACAGCATATCAACTGTACTATGCAGCTACTAGAAACAAAAAACTAAATATACACAAAACCACCAGAGTATGATGGGACAACTGCAAAGGCAACTTTATCACCTATGCCTGGCCACTAGTCTCATTATGAGAGCAAATATCTTCGACTTGACCTTGGAAACATATTACTTAGGGTGTCCCAATTTCTGTTGAAATTGGGACACCCTAATGAAAAAACATTTCAAACAAATACTAGGAAAATGGGCAAGAATATGAGCCAGTTCATCTATCCAACAGAGAGTAATAATCATCCACCAAATAGCTGATGGCATGCTCTAGCATACACTGAAAAGTCATAAATCTATAGATTTATGTGGAATAAAACCATTTGGCTATCCTACAACAGTCTCTGTCTACCTCTTCACAAGGGAGGGCAGGGCTTAGTATCAGTTGACTACAAGGTAACAACCTTTCATACCCTGTTCTTCTCTTCAATGTCACATAAAGCTTCATAAACATACCATAGAATATGTCTTCTCTTCCTAAAAGTGAAAAAGGCTAGATCTACAACACACACACACACACACACACACACACACACACACACACACACACACACACACACACACACACACACAGTGAAAGCTGTCCCACTTCCTGAAATACTGAAGGAGCCTTCCACAATAGCATGATAAGAAGTTCCACCTCAGACAAGCAGCTGTCTTTTCCTGCATGGAGTTGGCATATTGTGAGAATCTTAGGAGATATCTTATCTCATATGGTGCTTTCCCCAATCCCTACAACACTGGAATATGAGGACCAAGCCGAACTGATTGACATATCAAATCTGCACTTCAGAAGGTCAGTCCAGAAATCACATCAGAAGCAGGCTTTTGACAACAACAAAAAGAACACTGACAAAAAGCTTAATGCATACATATGTCTTGTAACCTGGTCATACTATGGTGGCACTCAACTTTTCAGTATGCACAAAGTATATGAAATCTAACAGGCACTTCAGGTAGCTTCACCAGAGAACCCTTCATCAGCTCATCAAACTTCCATTAATTGGGATCTACCATACTCAAGTAAAGCCCTTAAAAAGCTAATAATGACATGCAGTGGAGAATGTGGAACAATGTCCTCTCCACCCATACCAACCTGCATAAGTTTAATATGAATTTTCAGAAAATTCTTTCTTTTTCTGAAATTTTCTGAAAGAAAATTTCAGAAAATTTGGTCTCTTCTGTGACCAAATTAGAACAGTCTGATATGTCTGCCTGGAGTGTCCTGTTAATAGCAAACTATCTGTCATCTTGGGAAATTTCAGGACTAACCTGCAGCCATCTACATTCAGAAGAAAAATATCTCAGTCTTGTACATATACTGTTAAGAAACTATTCAGTCTTTATCTCTTCATTGTTATGAAAGCAGTGATATATAGCTTTTGCCTTCAGCACACAAGAGCCAGTAGTACAATACCTTTACTGAGAGAGACAGCTGAACACCTGTATACAATCTTTAAACAAAAGGTGAGAAGCTGCCTGCTCCATGAGCATCATCATCCTCATAGGAAGAACAACACCCTTGCTCTAATTCCGCCAACACTGGAATGAAAGGAATCAATTCATGGTTGAGCAGGGCAACAGCATCATGATCCACTTTTCAACATAGCAGCCACATTATCTCCTCTTCCAATAGGGAAGGGCAGGAATAAATGAAGAGATTTTCCTGTTTAAGGGACTATAACCACATGAACAATGATCCTAAAATTGACTTTGCTGTTTTCTTCAATCTTGTAATTATTATATTTAACAATTAATTCATATATAAACTCTCTTTCTGAATGCAGAGAAAGGTTGATCTTTTCCCTATAAGATTATTCTCTATCTCTGTAATTCAGACTGTCAAAACTTAATAGGTATTTTTTCATTGTTAGATTCTATGATTTCAATTAATAGTTATGAACATATGTGTCCCTTCCAATAATGAAATAGATTAAATTAAAAATTAAACAGCAATACTTTTTTTTCTGAATTTTGTAAGTTCTGATATTACTAATAAGATAAATAAAATACGTAGTTATGTATTATTAAGTAGAGAGCCAAATGCTAGTAATATAAAAATAAATTTATAAAATTTTTCAAATTATTAGATTTCTAGTTATATTATTGAAGTGGAGTGCCAAGATAGTGGATTACCTCCCCTCTCTTCTACAGCTATGGTCAATGTGGAAGTGTCAGATGTAAATGATAATCCTCCCCAGTTTAATAAGAATAATTACACTACTACTATACAAGTAAGTACTGAGATTATAGTTTATTTGCTAGTTTTTTACTTCTTTTGACAGAACAGCTATGATATAACTTGGCTTTTTTTTTTCTGATTTAAAATGTTAAACAGTTTAAAATTTGTAGATGTCATTTTTCTCAGAGGATTTTATAGTATCAGTCAGTGTTGTTTGCATTTCAGTCATCATCTAACAATGGCAAGATATTAGTGTTGCTTTTTTTTAGCTGAAAGTTGTTCATCATGATTATATTATTATTATGATGATGATTATGATTCAGGCCTCCATGAAGTTACAAAACTCATCATGGGAGGCCCACCCTAGAAAACACAAAGTCTATCATACCACTCCTTGAACCCATTGACCGTTCATGCTCTCACCACTCTATCAGGTAACGCATTCCATGATTCAACCATGGAATGTGCTACCATACAAAGAAACCTCTCCTTACCTTCTTGCTCATGACCTCCTTTTGCAACTTCCCAAGGAACTCTCCAATATCAACCCTGTAACTACCTCTCAACAGTTTAAAAGTCTGAATCATATCACCTCTCCTTCTATCTATCAAACTCTGCAGTCCACATTCTATCAGCCTATCCTCATAATATTGTATAGTCCTGATATCTTTGTTATCTGTCTCTGCACTCTTTCCATGGCTAATTTATCCCCTTCAAATCCTTGGAGCCAAATTTGAGTAGAATATTCCAGGTGTGGTCTGATCAGGGCTTTATACAATAGAATGACAACTCTTTTATCTGTGCAGATCAGTGTCCTTCTCATATTGCAGCAATCTTCTGGGTTACCTTCACCATCTTTGCAATATGTTCCCTGAATATCAGATTTCTATCAATCAATCCCTAGATCCCTTGCCTTCCCATCGATATATCCCAAATTTCAAGATTTTACATTTAACTGAATTGAACTGATCCCCATTCATTTGCCCATCTGTCCAGTTTATTCAAATCCTCTTGCAAGGCTACTACATCTGCACTATTACTAATAACCCTTCCCAGGTTCACATCATCTGCAAACAACTGAATATCCCCCTACGATCCATTGACAATGTCATTGATCTAAAGGTTAACAATATCCTAGTACTGAGCTTTGTGTGACCCCCTCCCCTACTTGTAACTTCTGCTTCCTTGATACCATGCTCTCTCATACACAACTCTCTTAAAGCTATCAGATAATGAATCCAGTTCACTAACCTGATATCTAAACCCATATGCTGCAACTCAAATATCAGCCTATCACATGGTCCCATTAGAAATATATACACGTTAGCACAAGAATAATGTTTAATTTGCCAAATATTTGTCTGAATATTACAGACCATCTTCAGTGGCTACATAGGAATAGTTTTAAAAAAACAAAGTGGAATACGAACAATTGATCATTCATACATAGAACGTGCCGCATGATGTGATATCGCTAAGTATTAGAAGAGTAAACATTTAAAAAAAAAATCATAATTAAAGATATTAATTCAGAAATTCATATAATGATCTTAAATAACATTACACTGATTAAAAAAAAAAATTAATGTGTTATCCTGATTAAACTTTCCCAAATTTTTGATATAGATATACAGTCATTACGATTCAAGTTAGGACATTGAAGTAATGCCTCTACATTTTCTTTAAATAAACGTTCAAATTTGTAGCGACATCTGTGTAGGAGGAGAGTCTTGGACCAAAGGATGTTGTGGTTTGTTTCTAATCCATGCTGAGCTAATCCAGATTTCTCAGGTTTGTTGTGTTGAATTGATGACTGATGCTCTTAAATTCTTTTTTCTATGGAAAAAAGAATTTAAGAGCATCTGGACCATTTTTTCTATGGTCCAGTTTGTCCAAAGTAAGAAAGATTACAATTACAAGGAACTTGATACACACCAGGTAGAGACAAGGTTGAGCGTTTATTTTCAGATGAAGGAAACTGGGTGGATAATTTGTTAATAGGTGTTATAAGTGGCTGTTAGATCATATTTCTTTAGAATTCTCGAAATTGGTTCTGAAATCCCGGAAATGTAGTAAGGAATTGGAACTCGATGTATTGAATCTTGGTTGTTATGTGTTGGTTTGTGTAAGAATCGAAAAGATGTTGTGTACTCTTTTCGGAGAAGCCATTTAGTTTCATGTGATGTTTGATAGTTGAAAGTTCCTTCTGTAATAAATGAGAAGTTGAACAGTTAGTTTTGGCTCGTCGGATTAAACATTTTGTGACTCCTGTTTTTTTGACAAGGGTGATGAGCAGATTCTTTGAGAATATAATGACCTGTGAAAGTTGGTTTCTATAAACTGTTGTTGTAAGAATACCAACTTTCACAGGTCGTTATATTCTCAAAGAATTTGCTCATCACCCTTGTCAAAAAACAGGAGTCACAAAATGTTTAATTCGATGAGCCAAAACCAACTGTTCAACTTCTCATTTATTACAGAACGAACTTTCAACTATCAAACATCACATGAAACTAAATGGCTTCTCCGAAAAGAGTACACAACATCTTTTCGATTCTTACAAACCAACACATAACAACCAAGATTCAATACGTCGAGTTCCAATTCCTTACATTTCCGGGATTTCAGAACCAATTTTGAGAATTCTAAAGAAATATATTCTAACAGCCACTTATACACCTATTAACAAATTATCCACCCATGTTAAAGATACCAAGCAATTTTAAACCTGGTTTTACTCCATTTTTTCCAAGTAAATTGTATACCTTGGGAAACACAGCAGGTGGGAGACTGTTTCACAATGCAGCCATCACATGGGTTTGGATAGTAGGTTAGTGCATTGGATCAAAGGCTAGTCTTTGTCTGATAAGTGTCAGCAATGTGTATGAGGAGGGGGGGGAGCAAAACACACACGTCACCATGAGGCAAGTATGCCTCATGGGCATGTTTTAGCACCATTGCTATTTAACCTGTATGTTAATAGTATCAGGAAAGGAATGAGTGAGAACATGCAGATGATGCAAAGTTGGGTGCAACTGGATGAATGGACAATTAAGTGAGGTTACCACTTCAATGTTGCAAAGCACAAAGCTTTAAAATTCAGACAGAAAGGATGGGATGTAGAGTATGTACTTGATGGGGATATCTTACATGAGGTAGAGGACATATCTGGAATGATGGCTGATAAGACCCTAATATTTAAGGGAAACATTCTTGAAATTATAAGGATTTATTGTAATGAATCCTTGTACTCCCTATAGGAACATTTATAATAAAATAATAATAATAATTTTGACAAAGAACTTTAAGGCTTCATTTGTCCAAGTAATGCTATTTAAAGAAAGAATATTAAATATTTACCCTTTATTCAGCCAAATATATTGAAACTATAGAATTTCAAAAGTGACATCTTATGAGAATACAACTTTTGGCTTAAGTGTTGCCTAGGTATTGCATTTCTTAAAAAGATGATACTTTGCCTAGAATTCTTTATATTTGTCTTCCATTAACAGATTTGATAAAGATTTCACTGACCTGAGAGCTGTTTTGAAATATTTTGTTCTCTTGTTTGAAGTTTTTTTCACTTGGTTAGACTATAAATTATATATTTAGTTTAATCTTTTATCCAAATGTAAGCAAACAAAGTTTGTGCCTGAAGTATCTTCAGGACTGGGGCAACTCGTAGCAAAGGTGGACTGACTTCACATCACTTGCCTTAATATCCCATAATGCAAAGCACATCTTCTTGCAGACATGTATAATTATTATTATTATTATTATTATTCAGGCCTCCAAGGAGTCAAAAGACTCATCGAGGGAGGTCCTTCCTAAGACATAAAGTCTCAGGAAGGACCTAATGCTATGGACATAATGCTATGCATTATGCGAAGGGTCACTACCCAGACCGATTTCAACCTTTATTGAGGTCTCTTCAGTGGGAGCCAGACCCTGAGGTGATACCAAGGTGGAAACCAGTCTGGGTAGTGACCCTTCCCATAATACATATATACATGTCTGAAAGGAGATGTGCTTTGCATTATGGGATACTAAGGCAAGTGATATGAAATCAGTCCACCTTTGCCACAATTTGTCATAGTCCTGAAGATACTTCATGTGCAAACTTTATTTGCTTACACTTGGATAAAGGATTAAACTAAATATATAATTTATTTTGTTCTCTTCTCCAAAGTCAGGTATAAACCTTATGAGACTCTCCTCCCATCTCAAACCCAGCAATCTCATATCCAAAAGTTGTACCTTGCATAGCAAAAATACTTACTTTAGGTTAGTTTATCAATGTGTTTATGACTTATGAACCAACTTGTGACTATATTAATTAGCTAAACATAAATAAAAACTGCTGAATAGATGTCTGTTTCATTATTATTATTAATATTATTCAGGCCTCCAAGGAGTCAAAAGACTATTCGAGGGAGGTCCTTCCTAAGACATAAAGTCTGTCAAGACTCATCGAGGGGAGGTCCCCCCCCCTGAGAAACACAAAGTCTATCATACCACTCTTTAAACTCACTGACCGTTCTTGCTCCCACCACTCCATCAGGCAATGCATTACACGGCTCAACCACCCTCCACACAAAGAAACCACTCCTTACCCTCTTGCTCACAGTTTCCTTTCGTAACTTCCAGGGATGGCCTCTTGTCATCACTCCTTCCCGCTGATCAACCAAGCGAAAGAACTCCCCAGTGTCAACCCTGTAAACACCTCTCAACAGTTTAAAAGTCTCAATCATATCACTTCTCCTTCTTCTATCCACCAAACTCTGCAGTCCACATTCTCTCAGCCGATCCTCATAACTATCCTTGTACAGTCCTGAAACCATCTTTGTCATCCGTCTTTATATCCTTTCCACAGTTAATTTATCCCCTTCAAATCCTGGGGACCAAATCTGAGAACAATAGTCCAAGTGTGGTCTGATCAGAGACTTATACAACGGAATGATAACCCTCTTATCTCTGCAGGTCAGTGTCCTTCTCATAATAGCAGCAATCCTCTGTGTTACCTTCACCACCTTTGCAATATGTCCCCTAAACTTCGGGTTTCTATCAATAATCAACCCCAGATCTCTTGTCTCCCCTACTTCCTCCAGTATAACTCCTCCCATAGAGTATGCAGCATCCTATCGATGTTTCCCAAACCTCAAGACCTTACATTTTGCTGCATTAAACTGACACCCGCCTCCCCCATTCATTTGCCCATCTATCTAGCTTATTTAAATCCTCTTGCAGGGCTACCACATCTGCACTATTACTAATAATCCCTCCCAGCTTCGCATCATCCGGAAACAACTGAATATCCCCCTGCAATCCATTGGCTATGTCATTGATATAAAGGTTAAACAATATAAGTCCTGGTACTGAGCCCTGTGGGACCCCACTTGTAACCCTCTGCCTCCTGGAAACTACTCCACCATACACAACTCTCTGATACCTATCAGACGGCCAATCCTGAATCCAGTTGACCAATCTGACATCCAGACCCATGTGCTGCAACTTAAATATCAGCTTATCATGTGGCACCCTGTCAAATGCCTTTGCCAAGTCTAAGAAAATTGCAGTATATGCCTTTCCCTCATCTAATGTTCTTGTAACTTTATTATAAAAGGCTAGCATATTGCTAAAACAAGAGCGTTCTTTAACAAATCCATGTTGATTCTCACAGATAACATTACCCTCATCTGCCCAATGCTGTATACGGTCCCTCACTACTTTCTCCAAGATCTTAACAACTACTGATGACACACAGACTGGCCTATAATTAGACACTTCCAGTCTGTTACCACCCTTATGCAATGGCAATATCTTACCTTCCTTCCATTCCCTGGGCACCTTTGCCAAAGCCAGACTTTCATTGAAAAGCCACGTTAAAGGTACTGTCAATTCCCTAGCACATTCTCTCAAAACTCGTGGTGAAATACCATCCAGTCCCACAGCTTTACTGACATCCAGAGTATTCAGTATCTGAAACACACGCTCCTCCTGTACCTCCAGACCTCGAACCAGTCCTATCCCTCTAGCATTAAAACTGACTCCTCTAGGATGAAATACTCCAATAAAGTGTTCATTGAACAATTCCACTATGTCCTCTGCATCAGTCACTCTGTTCCCATTTTTATCCCACAATATCATTCTTCCACAGTCATTTCTCCTCCTACTGGCCACATAGCTAAAAAATTCCCTACGATTTTCTTTGGATCTTAGGGCCAATCTCCTTTCATATTCCAGTTTCGCTTTCATTACCATACAAGTCACTCTTCTGGCCTGTGTCTTATATTCCTCATGCATCTCTTCACCTGTCTCCTTATATCTCTTCCATAGCCTCTTTTTCGCATGCAGTTCCTGTTTAATATTGTTTGTCATCCACTTTACTCCAAATTGCGTCCTCTTCTTCACTCGTGGTATACAACTTACCATTGCTGATAACAAATATTCTTTCACAATTTCCCACGCACTGGTGATATCCCGGCCTTCCAATTTCTCCCTCCATGAAACTTCCCGAAGTTGACGTCTAAGACTATTATAATCACCTGCCTTATAATTCCACATAAGTTCCCGTCTCTTTGATACTCCTGCATGTCTATTCATTTTCCAAGTCAACACCATATGGTCACTCTCTCCAACTGGTGGGAGAGACGTCAACTCAGTTATTATCAACTCTTCTGATGCTATAACCAAATCCAAAACTTTTGAACCTCTTGTTCCCTCCGTTACATGTTGCCTAAGACATTTGTCCCTCAAGAATTCTAGAAATTCCATTCCCCTATTGCTACATGCATCTTGTTAAAAAAAAATTCATCTGGTTCTTTGATATGGAACTGCCATTCTTCTTGTATGTTATTATTGCACATTTTCTGATGTTTTGTGCTCATTTCATTCAGTATTCCAGATTAAAGACACTAGTTTTCAGCTTTCTTCTGTGACCTCTGACCTTGAACTGATTGCAGTTGATTATATTCCACCTTTAGTAGGGATTATTCTAAGTGAAGCAAGATGGTCATCTCCTGCAAAACAGATTCTAAAGTAAGAGAAACCAAACAGTGTTGCAACAAAATATATTGGGATTATTACTGACTGATGTTAATTCTCTACAAGAAGATTTGAACTGACTTTTAGCTTGAATAAGTTTTAGTATTAATAAATGCAAGTGCTACACTTTGTGATGCAGCACCTTGAAGAGGATGAGATTTGGTATCTTGGAGTGATAGCTGACAGTGAACTAAAATTCCAAAGGCATACTTTAAGGTGTGCCTTTGGAATTCAGCACATCATTTGTATAAGAAGTACAGCCTTGTAGGGACAAGGTGATGGTACCTCTGCATAAGGCTTTAGTCAGACACATGGACTATTGTGCTCAAATTTAATCACCTCATTTTCATCGTAATGTGGAATCTAGAAACGAATAACCAAAGTAATATCAGGACTCTGGAATATTAGTTGAATGAATTCAGATTGCAGAGTTTGACGGACACACGTACAAAAAAAAAAGGTGACATCATAGAGCATTGATCCTATAACAACCCCTTACCAACTTGTAGGTTTCTATCATATCTCCACTCTTCCTCCTGTCCACCAGACTCTGCTAATTACATCTTCTCAATCTTTCCTCATACTTGATATTCCAGAGGTCAGAAACTACCTTTAGTCAGTCTCCTTTGGACCCTTTCCAACATCTCTTCATCATTCTGAAAACACGGTGACCAAATCTGGGCACAATAGTCCATGTGTGGCCTAATCAAAGCCTTATACAACGGAACAAGAATCTCCCTACTTCTACACGTCAGTGTCCTCCACATCATTCCCAGAAGCCTTTGTGTTGTCTTCACAATTTTGGCGATGTGTCCCCTAAATTTTAGATCCTTATCCACTATCACTCCCAGATCTCTTATTTCCTCTACTTCCAACAATATATTCTCACCAAGCATAAATTCTGCATCCCATCTTTGTTTTCCAAATTTTAAAACTTTACATTTTGCAACATTGAATTCACATCCCCAATCACTTAATCTATTCAAGTCTTCCTGTAAGGCCACAACATCTTCACTACACTTCATGGTTCATCCCAACTTTGCATCATCTGCAAACAACTGAATATCTTCATCCAAATAATCTTCACCTATATCATTAATATACAAGTTAAACAGCAATGGTCCTAAAACAGACCCCTGAAGCACTCCACTAGTGACTTTCCTTTTCCTGGATATCACTCCCCCATACACAACTTGTTGATACCTATCAGATAGCCAGTCTCCAATCCAATGCACCAATCTAATATCCAACCCCATCTGCTCTAGTTTGACTGTGAACTTATCATGAGGTACTCTATCAAAAGCCTTTGCGAAATCCAAGTATATTACTGTGTATCCTTTTCCTCTGTCCAAGGAAGCAGTCACTTTATTGTAATAAGTAAGTAGATTACTAAAACACGATCTCCCTTTAGCAAATCCATGCTGTCCATCTAAGATAATACCATTGTTATGAACCTAACTCTGGATCCTAGTTCTCACAAGCTTCTCCAACAACTTAACCACAACACCTGACACACAGATAGGCTTATATTTTGATGCTTGAGTTCAATCACCTCCTTTATGAAGTGGCACAATCTTGCCCTCCTTCCACTCCTTAGGAACTTGACCGAGTGCAAGACTCATATTAAAAAAATATGCCAAGGCAGGTGTCAACTCCCTGGCACATTCTTTCAGAATACGTGGTGATATATTATCAAGTTCCACAGCCTTATTAACATCTAGTTTACTCAACTCCCCAAACACCTTTTGCTCACTTACAGTCAGTCTCAACTCCCCATCATCAACTGCTCTCAATCCCTCCATGAAGTCACATTCACAAGAATGAAAGATCTTTATGAACTGCTCATTAAGTATCTCCACCACACATTCTGCAATGGCTGTCTTTATACCATTTTCTCCAATCAATGTCATCCTTCCATAATCATTCTTTCTTTTGCTGGCTACATATCGAAAGAACTCCCTATGATTCTTTTTAGCTTCATTAGCTAACTGCTGTTCATATTTCTCTTCAGCTACTCTCACCAACCAAATTACCCTCCTTGCCTGGTCTTTGTAGATCTCATGAAATTGGTTATTTCCACTTCTCTTATGCTGCCTCCACAATGCTCTTTTTCTCTGTATTGCATGCTTAATCTCTTTATTCATCCCTCTCACACCAACCTTATTTAACCTTCTCGCCCTTGGAATACATTTAGACATTGAATCTACTAGATAGTTTTTGAAAATCCCCCAAGCTGCATCGATCTCTTTTCCATCTAACTCCTCATTTCACACTACACTCGCAAGCTGTCTTCTGAGCTCTTCATAATCACCCCTCCCCCTTGTAGTTCCACATATACCCTTTTCTCACAGGGGTCGTCACACTGCTGGCAACCACCCAGGTAATCACCACTTGGTCACTCTCACCAATTGGTGGATGATTTGACATCTCATTTATAATTACATCCTCTGATGAGATGACCAAATCTGAGACCCTTAATACTTGTGTGCCCTCTGTTACATACTGTCTGAGGTAGTTATCCCTCAAAAACTCAAGAAACTCATTTTCTTTACTTCCAGTTGCTATCTCATCATTCTAGTCTATATTGCCATAATTAAAATTGCCCATAATGATCACTCTTTTCTTATTTACTTGGCTAATTTGATTGTACATTTCATTATCACCATCATCCACATTACCTGGTCTATAACAACATCCCACCAAGTATTTGATTCCATTCACCTCTATCTCACACCATACTGCCTCAAAACCAGTGGCACTATTTCCCTCTTGCATCTCTACTTTGTATGGACATAACTCTTTCTCTATCATCAATAGCACTCTCCCCCTCCCTTTTTACCCCTTCTGTCCTCACGAAACACATCATACCCTTCCATCTCTATTCCTGTCAAGATGTCATCCTCTTCCAACCATGTCTCACTTATTCCGACAATCTTTGGGTGAACAGACGCAATTAATGCAACCATGTTACCTTGCAACTGTTTATCTTATACTTCTAGCATTTGTTTACAAACACGACAGCTCATTTCTGGATCTACAGCTAGTTCAACTGATACCACTCACTCGATGTAATCTCTCCATGCTCGACTGGGGCCATTTCCCTTTCTGCTTCATCATTTTAAAACCCTTTCAATTCCAACTGTTTCCTCTTGATCTCTAGTCATCCCATTCCTTTCCTGCCTACACATGTTCACCTCCTCTTGGAGCATCCACCTTTCTCATGCTATGTATCCCTGTCCACCCTGAGCTTTTCCATTTCCCTGCTCCTTTTGCACACCCATTCTCTCATTTTCTATACTCATACCACTCACTTCCCCATTCATAACCGCCTCTTCAATCTCTCCTGTCATACTCTCCTGCTCTTCCACATCACTTCCCACTCGATCTGATTCATTCTCTCTATTCACTTTTCTACCTACCAGCAGCAGTCTCTCCACGTGACTCACACCATAACCACTCAACTGCAGTCCATTTGCTCCCATACAGCTCACTTCGTCCCTCAAACTCATTCCACACATTAACAAACTGTACTCCCATCTCCTCACACATTTCAGCCAGCATATCATTCACAATCCTTGCTCTCTGCCTCATTTCACCACAGTCATACCTAGGCAACACACTAACTACCCTTCCTGTCACACTATTCTCTTTTATCCTTCTAAGCAGCTCCTCCTGATATCCATTCTGACACACTCTTTGTCCTCTCTCAAATCATTCTTACCTATTAATACTATTAACTCATTTGCTTGCTCCTGCCTCATATCCAATGCCTCAATCACTCTACTCATTTTAGCGCCTGGAAAACATACCTTGTGCATTCTATCCTACAGCACACCTTTAATAATGGAGTCGCCATACAACGTCACTCGCTCATCTTTCATTAACTCTTTCATGCCATCATTATTTATTTTAATAGTTTTTACCCGAATTTTCCTAATTTCATTCTGCATCCATTTCATTTCTTGTCTCATCCAATCCAATTCAACTTCCGAATCTTGCAACACATTCTCTCTATCATTCAATCTTTCTAACTCTCGACCCCCCTCTTCTCACTTTCACTCTCATTCTTCGTTCTTTGTTTCCGTACTTCCTGTCAAACATGCATCCAATTTTCGCTATCGTTCTTCCCATTTTCACATTCGTTCATCTTTCTTTGTTTCTGTACTTTTAGTCCAACATGCGTCGAACTTTCGCTATCATCCATTCTTTCAATTTCTTTCACTTTCAATATCTGCGTCATGCCATTTCTAGTTTCATTCGTTCTCTCAATTTTGTTTTCTTCCACCACTCTCACCTCACTTTTGTCCCTTTTAACATCTGTTACAGTTTTCAAATTGCTCTTTTTTTTTTAATTGATTTTTAACATTTTTTCGCCTCTCTCTTTCTCACCATCCTTCTCTTTCAAATGTGCATTTATTTTCCACATGACAATCTCGCTACTAACACTTTTTGTCATCAATTTCAGATTTGCATTCATCAATTCCTCGTTCAGGTCACACTTTGCACACACATACCCTCCTTCCATCTTCACCAAATATCCACAAATCATTTATGTAATCGAAAGAATACATATAACAGATCTCACACTTAACGAAACGACTGAAATCTAAATTACAGTCATGGAATGACAATGCTGCTGCCATTTTTTGCAGGTTACTAAGTCTAATAATAATGATTTCGTAATTAAGTTTTGGCAAAAAAAAATCCTCCACAGTTATAAAACCGGTAGCGCACAACGTTTACAGCCTCTCTTACTCAAATAATTATGCATATATATTTAATTATTCCTAGAAAACTTATCTCAATCAGGAGCTCTTCTTATACATGTCACTGCACTTGATTACTATTATAAAATATGTTATTCTGATTAGTCTTCCCATATTTTAGATAAAGATAGGCAGTTGTTTGGATTCAAGTTCAATTAGTTAAGCAAAGCCTCAGCACTCTCTTTAAACAAACACTCAAATTTGTACCAACATTGATGAAGTATGCGAGTTTCAGACCAAAGAATATTGTGGACTATGTCTATTCCATGTTAAGCCAAGCCAGATTTATTGGATTTCCTGCAGTAAATAAAAGGTCAGTGTTCTTGCATTCTCTTTTCTATTGAGCATCAATAGAAATTGAGTGTCAATCAAAAGTTTTGTTTGAAGTAGGATAGATGGCAATCACAAGAAATGACAAAAGTTATGGAGAGCTGCTCTGTCTCCTTGGTATACACCAGGGAGAGACAGAAGTGAGCATTTGAAAAGGGAAAATAAGTTGATAGTTTATTGATAGGTATAAAAGTAGCCACTAAATTATATTTCTTCCGAATTCTGGAAATCGGTTCTGAAATGCCTGAAATATATGGGAATGGAACTTGTTCTTCTGTTTCCGTGTTATTTAAGTTATATTTGTAGGAGTCAAACAGATTTTATGTAGTCCTTTTTGAGAAGCCATTTAATTTCATATAATGTTTGATGCTTAAAGTTTTTCCTGTAATTGATGCAGAATAGAACAAATAGTATCAGCACATCGAAATAAAGTTTTTAGAATTCCTGTCTTTTGAGAAAGATGGTAGGTCGATTACTGAAGAATGTAGCATCCAATGAAAATAGGCTTTCAATACACTGACATAGTTAAATCACCTGATGGTGATGGATGAGAAGAACGTCTAGAAAGGATAATTTGTTGTCTTCAATGTCCATAATGAATTTAATACATGAATGCAAAGTATTTATGGTAGCTAAAACATTGATAAAGTTTCTTTATTGTGAGGCCACCACAGCAAAAATGTCATCAATATAATAATTCCTTTTTTTTCTTTTTTTGTAAATAATTAATAGTAACTCTATGGTACAAATATCTCTAAAATAGCAGTTGTTTTCCATGAATGCTAATATGTTATAAGCATCATTGATATCTCAGAATCAGAAGAAAAACAGCTGCATCAAAAGCCTCTGAAATTCTTTTGGGGCCATCTTCATCATGAAGTGATCCTATAACTTTCAAGAAAGCAAAGCAGGCTTCAGCCTCCCTAGAAAGGAACTGACAAGTTTGAACGAGACATTTTGATAGGATGCCATATTACAGGCCTATCTATTCAGCAAATTTGTTGACAAATTGGGCAATTCCAGGTCAACAATCAGTGATACCATACTAAGATGGAAGTGCAGGGTCAACTGCAATTGCTACTGCAGTGAATAACTCGCCACACTTACTGAATGTGACCATAGAGTGCTATGAAGGATAATATGTAAAAACTGCTTCGCCGGCCCACACATTGAATACGGAGTTCTTGGCATCAACCAGAACATAAATCTGCACAAAAATCAATGTTGTGACCAGGGCCAGTGACAGATTTATGTATAAGCTAAAAAAGCTACAGCTTAGGGCCTCACAATCTGCCGGGGCCTCAAATAAAAAAACAAAAAGACCAGCTGATGTAATTTAAAACAGTAGGGGGCCTCTGGGTTTTGTATAGCTTAGGGCCTCAGCAAGTCTAATCCGGCCCTGACCAGGGCTCACAACATGGGTTTCCAAGCCCCACATTACCTGAACCAACATGCAGCATCATCTTCAGGGGGGGGTGCAAAGAGCATGTACAGTGGGATGTAGAAGCTTGGAAAGCTGCATTATCAAGTGACAAATTATGCTACATCCTCTACCAAGCAGATGGACAGGTGTGAATGTGGCAGATGCCTGGTGAACATCTCTTACCAGTGTGTAATCCCAACTATGAAATTCAAAAGTGGTGGTGTAATGGTTTGTTGTCCTGCTTTTCCTGGTTTGATCTCAGACCTCCCTGGTGCCACAAACATTGAACTCTGAGAAGTATCTGAATATTCTGGACAATGCAATTCTTCTACTTTGAAGCATTTCTGTGTAAGTAACTGATCATTGTCACTTTCATCAAGACAATGCACCATATCAAGACAATGCACCATACCACAAACCATGAGTTACAGCAGCTACAGCTGCTGCTGTAACTCATGGTTTGTGGAGTTTGTGGACATGAACGTCACTACACTTGACTGGCCTCCACAGAGCCCTAATCTAAACCCTGTTGAACATCTGTAGGATGAACTGGAGAACTGGGTGAAATCAAGGAATGTCCACCCTGCAAAAGTCCAGGATCTCATTACATGCCTGGAATAAGAACGGTCCAAAATTCCCATTGATCACTATTGTATGCTTGTGGAAGGTATACCATGTTTCAATAATTGTATACAATTGCTGCAATAATTGCAGTGAAAGGAGGTCTCCTATGTCTTAAGAAGGTGGTTGCGATGATTATTTGTTCCTCACGGTGTGGTACTGTTGACTTCTTTACAAGCAGTGTATGTATGCTTGAGCTTATTCACAATTGTCTTCCTCAGGAATATTGACCTTAATTTTTCTTTTTCTTTAGGGGTTTTATTTTATTTTAGGGGTGCTTAAGGGTCAAAGTTGTATGACTGAGAGACCTCCACATAGCCTTTAAAGGAATGCGGAGAACTGACCAGGGCTTCTGACCTAATGTCGGTCCTCCTAATGTCCAATCCTTACCGTTTCGTGGTGCACCCTGTTGGGTATCTACTTGGATACTGAACGAACGAGGATGGGTTGGCGATTTGGGATTTAGCCGACCAAATTGTATTCTTATTGGTTAAACCAAAATAAAAAATTATGGTACAACATGACAAAATTTCATGCCAGCTGGGGCTTCGTTCCGGTTAAACAATGCCCCCGTTGTTTTTGCCAGGGAACCAGGGTGAACAGCAAAAAGTCAGCTACTGGAACAAATCTGAAAACACACCCCAACTCAACATCACCAGAGTTAAAGATCAGTTCTATCAACATAAGAAGCCTGAATGGCAAAGAAATGGAGCTAGCTGAGGAATTAGATAAGTACCAGATCGACATAATAGGGGTGACTGAAACAAAAAAGACAAAAACTGGTGAGATCTTTCTCAGCAATAAATACTAAATGTTATATTCAGGCAATGACAATCAAGGAAAAGGAGTAGCCATAGTATTCAACACAAAATACGAGGCTAATCTTCTTGAATGGCAGCCAGTCTCAAGTAGAGTAATGGGCGAAGAAAGATTAGCAAAACAAGTGTTCTCTGCCAGGTTGGCAGCAAAACGACCCAGAGGAAGACCAATATATAGGTGGATTGATACGGTACAAAGTGCCTTAGACGATAGAAATATAAGATCTGATAATGTTGGAGTCTTGACAAGTAACAGACTGATTTGGAGGAAAATTGTAGATAGGAAGTTAGTAATGATGTAATTTTTTTTTTTTCCATGTAGTACTATCATATCCTGTATACCCCTTGAGGGTACATGGCAGGAATTTGATGATGATGATGATGATTTTTATTTTTCATGGAAAGGAAAAATATACAAACAGCTAGATGGGAATGCTTTGGATTCCCCTCTTTTTCCTCCCTTTAGCTAATTTCTATATGGAATATTTAGAAAATCAAGCATTCATCACATAAACCACTGATTTGGTTACACTATGTAAATAATATGTTTGCTGTTTGACTTTTAAAACATTTCAAAATACACTTCAATATAGGAAGGAAACTAATAACTAGCCTCTCTTCCTAGCCATAGTAGTTACAAATAATTCATTATCTTTTTCTGTTTATAGGAAACACACGCACTGGAAGGTACTTATATAAACAATTACACCATCTCCTCTCCCAACAGTACAGCATATTCTGAACACTTAAACACAGCACCAGAACTATTTGTTCAACTGATGCAGTCCATTCTACTAGTAGAAGTACTAAAATGGACTGCATCAGTTGAACAAATAGCTCTGGTAAAACATACAAATACAGTTTTGGTAAAATTGTATTTGTTAAGGCAGGAGAGTGTTCATGACTAATGCATTCTAATGCTGGTTTCTCAGGCCTATAGCAACTTCTATGCAGCACATTGGGCCTTTTCCATTTAATCCTGTGTGGAGGAATGGAATGTCCTGATCATGGATGAACGCCCACGATCATCTGTATGGCAAGCCAAGACTGGTAGTCCATTCTACTACTACTACTAGGTAGTAGTATAATATGTTACATCACAACACTTTTTCAGCTAAGGATTACAATCTTTGTAAAATAGATGAAATACTGCATTCTCTTACCCTTCCTGCAACTAACATAACACACAAGATCATGGCAAAATCATTCCCATCTCTTATATTTGAGATATTAAGGAAAGATGGTGAAAGTTCTTTGCAAATATAACTCAGTACCACTTTCAAGCCACATATCCATCTAGCAACATGTGTGAACAGACAGGTAGATCTATTAACTTATGCCTTAAAAAACATATAAAAAACAAACATATGTCCCAAGCATGTTGGGACATATCTTTCACGCAGGATTAAATGGTAAAGGCTCACTGTGCTGCATAGAAGTTGCTATCGACCTGAGAAACCAGTTTTGGAATGCCTTAGCTATGAACACTCCCCCAGCCTTAACAAATACAATTTTAACAAAATGCAGGAGACCATCATTCTAAGACCACATTTAGCCTGACTTTTCTGAATTAACTTCATTTTTGTTAGGTTATTTGTTCTTTTTCAGTTACAATTTCAATTGTTTCTACAGCAAACAAATTAAGTGTTATTTTTTACCACATCTATAATCTCTGTTCTGAAGATGCTGATTGGAAATCCAGATAAATGTTAGTAAGTTCAATAAATTAATTATTTATTTTCCTATGGTGTTGTTTATACCATGAATCACTTTTATGAGTAACAATCAATGCCTAAGCCTGTCTATATGTGTTTCTTTAAATAGTTCTTTCAGTTCATCATATGTGAAGCAAAATTCAAGTTATATGTAAATTATCAGAAAATTTAGCATATGTTTTGTATCAGTATAATAAGTTTATCAAATGCTATATTATATATATATTTATTTATTTATTATTATTATTGGTATGTGACACATACAATTTCCTCAAGTAAAGAATGGTCACAGAAGTGCAACTCAGTTGAATAGCAATCTTGATTATTGAATCTTAGTTCATAATAGTTGATGAAGCAAAAAATATGGTCTCTCTTGGCTAGTTGCCAGCCTTACCTTCTAGTGGTATGATCCCTGATGTCTGAAAAGTGGCTATGGTGACCCAGTATAAGCATAACATTAATAGTAGGAGAAAATTACAACTACCACTATACTATTAGAGCTTCCCTGCTGAGGAGTGGTCCACTTCATGTGGATCTGACTAGATCTAATTATAGTTTTTTTTATAGTTTCTTTTTTTTGTTTTTTTGTTACTTGAACAATATTTTATTTTAATAGTATTGATTACTGATATTCCTTCTTGCCAGATGTAATTAATCTCAAATGACATATGCTGACTTAGAGGCATTATTATACATTACTGTGTGGTAGATTAAAAAAAAAAAAAATGAAATCTATGGAAATGTATAGTTTTCCTTATTCTTAAAGATTTGATCCAATGTGAATATTAGCTGAAGAATACTGTATGCCATGTTACTGCTGAAAATATGTTATTAATACTCTGATAATAATAGCAGCAGCAGCAATGATGATAAGAAAATGTGAAGTCTAAATGATAATGAGGCAATTTATAGACCAAGTAAAATTACCACCCATTTTCAAAATGAAAAAATACATATATATAAATATAGATTATATTTTGAAGAATCAGATATTTCCCCTCTTCTGGAAATGGTCAGATATCATACTGTAAACAGTTTTTTTTAGTCATTATCAGACTTCTAAAATTTTCTTGTTATCATAACTACATTTGAACCATTGTAAACCTGCTTTTCAAATCATAAACTTACCTATGTTTTCTTTTTCTTTTTTTTTTTCTTTTCCTAACTTCTCTGTAACCAAAATGCTTAACCTATTTCTCTCTTTATCTTTATCTCTAATATTTTATCTGTCATTCACTTCATTTCTCTAGCTGGACAAATTGGAACAGCTGTTGTCAGTAAGTATCTTTGCCTCTCTCTATCTCACTCTCTCTACCCCCTCTCTCTCTCTCTTTCTTTCTTTCTCTATTTCTCTCCTTTTACTATTAAACTGTGGGAAGGAGTTTTAGATCATCTTGAGTATGGCTCAGCATAACCCAAGGAAATGACTCAAGTTGATAAGAATATGTGGAATATACATATATCAGCTCGAGACATTTCAGCCTTCCATATATGGTTGCATCCATTATGTTGCATGACCTGCCAAAGTTTGATAAATATGAATTACAATTACAAAAGAGCAGCTTTAGTAAAGTAGTATACTAGATATGCAGTTCATATTTCTGTCAGAATAACCTAGAGAATAAGAGAAACATGGAAAATTCATACATCTGAGTATTACTTTAAATGTAAGTAATACAAATCATAATCCCTTTTAAGAATTAAAGAAAATGTGTTTTCATTACATCTCTTCCTCTGTCCTCTTTAAACCCTTATATCTTATGACCAATTTAAATTTATTGACTGTCTACTTTTAGTGAGGGTGTATTTTATTATGCTATTCTACAGAAAAAGTCTAGAGTTTATTTTATGAGAGATAAGAGGTGTCTTCACCTTTTTTTTCCCCTCAGATAAGCTACCATAATGTTAGATAATAAACTACTTTCGTAATATAAACAAGCATAAATGGTGCATCTCTCATCATAATTTTAATAGGAATACAAAGTTTCCATCACTACTTTCAAAAGAAATCTTTCAGTGTATGGACAGGAGGTGGGAGGGGGGAGAAAACTTCGAGATCAACCCCTGAAAAGTGTGAATGTACTTAGAAAGGCTGTAAGAATTTTTTTTTTCTTTGATCTTGGAGAGCTTCTGAGTGAAATAAGTTAGGTAATGGTTGTGCATGCATTCCATGAATTAGAAAATTTGCTATTTTCTAATTCAGTGACTGGGAAAGAATTTAACTGATATAAATAACAAAAAAAAAAAAAAAATCACCAGTAAGTTGCACCGCTATGTTAAAGGTCCAAATCAGGAAATTTTAAAATATATTATTATTACCACACCCTCCATGGAGTTAGTAGCCTCATCTTGGGAGATTTATTAAACTGATGACATATTTACTTGCTGAATCTTAAAATCCTTAACGAGCACTACATTAACAACATATTCCAGTAATGTGTTCCATTCACCTGCAATTCTCCATATAATAAATCTACTCCTCACACCTCTCTTCACCAAACCCTTACATAAAGTCCAAGTATGGTCTCTGGTTCTTCCATTCTTACCTTCCATTCTTTATAATCCCCCTCTGAATTAATCTGATAAAAATCACCCTTACTAACTTATGCAGGGTGTTCGGGATAAATTTGACAGTTTCGTAAGGAAAAAGAAAATCTTCTTTGTATCTATTAAATTTAATGAATTGACAAAAAAACATTACAGGCAGAGTTAATTACAATACTATCAACAAGATTTACTCAAAATAACCACCATTAGCATCGATCACAGCTTCAATTCTGCTTCGGAACCTCGAACAAGCTGATGCTACAGTCTCCCTGGGAAGGGCCGCAAAAACTGTTTTAATTTTATCCATTAACTGGGCTTTTGTATTACTGGAAGTGCGATTGGTGTCTTTTTCAACTGCGCCCCATACAAAATAATCCATGGGGTTAAGGTCTGGGGAGTTTGGAGGCCAAACATTTGGACTGGTGAAGTCGTAGAAATTTTCAGACAACCATTTTTGACTTTTCCCAGAGGTGTGGCAAGGGGCCGAATCCTGCTGCCATACATACGGCCTACCATTGGCTACCCTTGTTATCCAGGGCTTGACTACAGTTAGCAACTCCACAAACAAAGCCCGAATTCCAATGCTAGGGTTCTTCAACACCTGTTCCTGCAGATTTGCGAGGAATTCTGCTGTACGAACGCAATCAGATCATCTGCTAGGGATCTTTCTTCTTGCTACATCCTCGTAGTCACCATTGCAAGTCTCTAGTTCATGCCTGATTGTTTTTACTGTATTCAGGGAGCATTGGGCAGCAGTCGTAATATCCTTATTTTGATGGCGGGCACGAATCATCATGATACAAGTTATTCTCTTCCATGATTCAGGTGGGTTCCAGCTATCCATCCTTTCTGACATCTTGTATATGAATGAAGAAGGGTCCAAACTTTTAAATGAAGAGAAGTGTGTGTTAATACATGTAACTTACGGAAAAATATAATTAATTATAAATATGTCAAATTTATCCCGAACACCCTGTATATCTCTATCATATCACCTCTTTTCCTCCTATTTGCCAAACTCTACATTCCTTCAAACTTGCTCCACAGCCAACATTCCAGAGCCCTGATATTGTCTTAGTCATCTCTGTATCCCCTCAGATGTTTCCAGAATGAAAACCAAAAGATCGTATCTGAGCATAACAGTCTGAGTGTTGTCTGACCAGTGCTTTATACAGAGGCACAACAACCTCCTCCTTCCTATATGTTAGAGTACTTTTCTAAGCCTTTTTTAGACCGGTTCTTGAGTTAGTCGATCTCTGGCACGGGCAAGTGGGTTTTTCATCCCGTAAACTCAAGAAAATCGACCGTAGAGCCCACATTATTTCAGACATTAAATATATTGTGTTAGGGACCACGAGATGGCGGCACATTTCAGCCATCTCTCTTCACTGTGTACCGCTTAATTAGTGATAGCCTTGGGCCATCTATCTCTGATTGGTACAAGTGGAGATTGAACTGGCCACTCAGTTTCCAAAAGTTAGATAGGGCTAAATGCCTCGCCTACTCCCCGTATACGGGAATAAAAAGGCGTTAGCTTATTTTTTTTTATTTATTTTTTTTTTTCAATGTAATATTTCAGCAATGCTCCAGCGCCATTATCCCGTCCTTGTAGTGGTTCTCAGTAAGATCTGCAAAATACCCCTCTACAGCTGCAATCACCTGTTGATTCAAAGAAAAACGCTGACCAGCAAGGAAGGGTTTTATTTTTGGGAAGAAATAGAAGTCAGAGGGAGCCAAATCTGGGAAATAGAGTGGATGTTCCAACAATTCATAGTGCAGATCCCTTAATTTTCCCATTGCCAATACACCTTTGTGGGCAGGTGCACTGTCCTGATGAAAGATGATTTTTTTTCTTCCGCAAATCGGGTCTTTTCTCATGAATTTTTCATCAAGTCTGGTTGAAAGATCGGAATAATATTCCCTGGTTATTGTTTTACCCTTTTCATCATCAAATTCCTGCCATGTACCCTGTACAGGTTATGACAGTACTACATGAAAAAATTTACATCATTACTAACTTCCAATCTACAATTTTCCTCCAAATCAGTCTATTACTTGTCAAGACTCCAACATTATCAGATCTTATATTTCTATCGTCTAAGGCACTTTGTACTGTATCAATCCACCTACATCTTGGTCTTCCTCTGGGGCGTTTTGCTGCCAACCTGGCAGAGAACACTTGTTTTGCTAATCTTTCTTCGCCCATTCTATTTAAGTGACCATACCACCTGAGATTAGCTCTGCTAATGCATTCCTGGATGTTGACAATGTCAAGTTCTTTCCTAATATCTTCATTTTTAATATGATATTGCCATTGATGCCATCTGTTCACGCCTATAATCTTTCTCAGGACTCTCATATCTGCGGTCTCTAGTCTTTGGTCAAGTGTTTTACTTCTGACCCAGCTCTCAGATCCATAAGTTAAAACCTGGTTTGAACACTGTCTTGTATACAGCTAATTTAGTGTTCCGACTAATTTCTCTCTTATTCCATATGAATTTATTCAATTGACTTCCTACCATACCAGCTTTGCTGATTCTATTGTCTATTTCTATATTTAATTTACCATCTTCACTAAAAATCGTGCCTAAGTAGCTGAAATGTTTCACTTGTTCCACAGGTTCTCCATTCACAACACAGTTGACATTTTCAATGATTCTGCCTATTTTCATTGTCTTGGTCTTTTTATTGCTGACCTTCATACCATATCTATTACAACAGTTATTGAATTTAGTCAGAGAATCTTGCATACTTGTACCGGATTTATTTAGAAGTATAACATCATCCACATAAAGCAAAGCGCTGACATTAACATCTCCAATTTTGATATCATGTTTAATATCACTTTCCTTCATAATGTGATCCATATAGATAATGAATAACAGAGCGGATAATGTACATCCTTGTCTGACACCAGATTTAACATTAAACCATCTTCCTGTACTTCCTTCAATTCTAACTGCTGACTTACAACTCAAATAAAGACAAAGTATTGCTTGATATAATGCCCCATTGACACCATATAACTTTAGTGTATTGAATAGCTTCTTTCTTGGCACCTTGTCATATGCCTTTTCCAAATCAACAAAACTTAAATACAGATCTCTGTTATATTCCCATTCTTTCTCGACTATTTGTCGTAAAGTGAAGATCTGATCCTGACAGCCTCTATTTGGCCTGAATCCAGCTTGTTCTTCACCAAGCTTTTCTTCCACAATTCTTCTCAACCGTTTCTCATGTATACTTGCATAGATCTTGCCCGGAACACTCAGTAGGGAAATACCTCTGTAATTCTCACATTCAGTTTTATTTCCCTTTTTATATATGGGTAGTATGAGAGCTCTACTCCAATCATCGGGAATTCGTCCCTCTGTCCAGGCTTTCTGAACTATGCAGTGCAGCCACTGTAACACTCTTATACCCCATACTTCAGCATTTCTGGTCGAATATCATCTACTCCTGCTTCCTGTCCACATTTCAAGCCTCTGATAGCTTTTTCTACTTCAAGTATGGATATGTATTCCTTACTGCATGCCTGGTCAGTGTTTTTTTACCACTGTGCTATCATCATTGCTTGTTTCATTTAGCAGTTTTTCAAAGTAATTACTCCATACTTCAAGGATATCTTTTTCTTCCATTTTCATGTCACCTTTATCATCTCTAACTCCTTTTACAGCACTCTTTCCTCCATTCCTAAGCTTCTTCAACAACCTCCAGAATATTTTGCCACCTTCTTGATATTTATTTTCTATATTCTTTCCAAAGTCCTCCTATGACTTTTGTTTAGCTAGTTTTACACAATGTTTAGCATTCTTGCATTTGACTCTGTATTCTCTAAGAGCACAAGCTGACTTATTTGAGAGGAACTTTGGATATGCTTTCTTCTTTTCCTTAACTGCCTCTTTAACTTCCTGTGTCCACCAGGGAGTTCTGATTTTTTTTATCCTTGCAGATAACCTCACTACATACCTCTTTGGCAGAATCAATCAATGTTTTTTTCAGAGTTTGCCATTGAATCTCCAAGGTTTGATTCCTGTTCTCAAACTCTTTCATTTTTTCTTCAATAATCTTTGTGTATTTTAGTCTACAGTTCACATCTGAGAGCTGCTCAACTTTTATTCGCTTTAAAACTTTCTTGCATGTTATTCTTTTCAATATGAAATTCAATTTTATCCTGCTCAAGACTAAATAGTGATCACTTCCAATTTCAAATCCTCTGTACACTCTGGTGTCCTGCACCAGGGAGAAAACATCACTATCAACAATAACATAGTCAATGAGACTTTTCTTATTCCTTGCCTCTTCTCTCCATGTGAATTTGTTCACATTTTTATGTTGGAACATGGTGTTAGTAATAACCAGTCCGTGTCCTGAGCAGAAATCCATCAGATATTCGCCATTATTATTAGCTTTGCTCTTTTCTCCAAATTTTCCCAAAATATTTTTGTATGTCTCACAATCATTTCCTCCTATGCTATTTAGATTCCCAACAAGGACCAACTTTTCCTTTTTCATCGTGTCAGTTGCTTTTTCTAAAGCTTGAAAAAATTCCTCCACTTCTACCTTAGTAGAACCTTCTGTGGGACCATAGGCACAAATAAGTCTCATTGTGCAGTTCCCCATTCTCATATTTGTCCACATTACTTTACTTGAGACTGGCTTGTATTTATTGCTCAGAAAGATCTCACTAGTTTTTGTCTTTTTTGTTTCAGTCACCCCTATTATGTCGATCTGGTACTTATCTAATTCCTCAGCTAGCTCCATTTCTTTGCCATTCAGGCTTCTTATGTTGATAGTACTGATCTTTAACTCTGGTGATGTTCAGTTGGGGGTTGTTTTCATATTTGTTCCACTAGCTGACTTTTCACTGTTTGCCCTGGTTCCCTGCGAAAACAATAGGGGCCTTGTTTAACCAGGCGATGCCCCAGCTGGCATGAAATTTTGTCATGTTGCACCATCATTTTTAATTTTGGTTTAACCAATAAGAATACAATTTGGTCGGCTAAATCCCAAATTGCCAGCCCATCCTCGTTCGTTCAGTATCCAAATAGATACCCAACAGGGTGCACCACGAGAAGGTGAGGATTGGTCATTAGGTCAGAAACCCTGGTCGGTTCTCCGCATTCCTTTAAAGGCTCTGTTGAGGTCTCCTCTCAGTTATACAGCTTTGACCCTTAAGCACCCTTTTCATGATAATTAATAAATAAAATGCCTTTAGCATCCCAAAACACAGATGCCATGACCTTTCCTGCTGATGGAACCGAATTTGTCTTCTTTGGCACTGAACAACTGGCTTCTGTCCATTGTTTTGACTGCTGTTTGGATTCTGGTGTGTAATGGTGAATCCAAGTCTCATCCATAGTAATAAATTGACTTTCAAAATCAGTTTTATTCTTGTTAAAACACTCCAAGCACTGTTCAGAGATTTTAGTGATGGATTTTTTTTGGCATTAAACCTTCTTTTACAAAGAATTTTATAACTGCATGATACTCAATTTTATCCCTTTCAAGGGATATAGACAACAGTTTTGCTTCAGAAAGATGTATAAAACAAACTACTTAATAGAATGACTTGCAATTTCACATGGATGCTTATGACAAATGTACCAACTTAGAAGAAAAAAATCTTGCTAATAGTGTTGCCATCTGTGGTTGAGATCGAGAACTTTTCAGATCACCCTCATATATTGTTATGGATTGTGGGAAGGATCACGAACCAAACTGGTATTAACTTTTACTGAAGTGTTATTGGTGAAAGCTAGACCCATGAAGTTAACTCTTTCTGGAATGATGGATTGATTGGATGTGTGGTTCCTTATCCTTTTGGATATGCAAAAGAAATTGTTCAATTAAGAATGATTATTAGGCACCTGACTTGTGCATTGTGGGCTATTAGCAGTAAATTAAAAAATAATAATGAAAAGACTTTACATATTCAGTATATTTTGTGGGGATATTTGTCCTAAAGATATTTGTTTATTGTAGTCTCTAGGTGGTGGACCACAACAGACTTGAAATGTTAAACCTTTGACTCATCCATTGTGTGCTTTAGTGAGTTTAAAACTTACTTTCTCGGTACAGCTTTGGGATGTTAATGTCTTCTAGGATCATGTTTGTTGTAGTCTACTGCTTACTACTTGACAGATTAATGGGTGATGAGTGGCAACATCTGCAAAGAATTTTACAGACCTTTCATGTAAAAGGTTTTGATCTCAAGGATACTGACTTCTCAGTGAAGCTGTATGTTTTCTAAAAGTCACAGTGGATTGAATGATATTCATAAGCATTTGTTCTGAATTAACTGAATTGTCCTCGCAGTTTTGCATCATCAGCAAACAACTGAATATTCACCCTTAAATTCTTTACCTAGAATCATTAATATACAAATTAAACAGTATTAGCCTTAGTAAAGAGGACTTGAAATGCTCCACTAATTACCCTCATTCTCCTAGATTCCTCTCCGTAATGTACTACTCTTTGGTATCTGTCTGTCTGTCTGTCTGTCAGCCAGACTGCTTGACAGATTAATGGGTTAGGGTGAGTGGCAACATCTGCAAAGAATTTTGCAGACCTTTCATGTAAAAGGTTTTGATCTCAAGGATACTGACTTCTACTGACTGACCCCCCTATCCTTGCTACCCAGTTTGAAGAGTTAATTTATATTTTTTTATAATAAAACTGGAGATGTGATTGTCATTAATCAAATTTTGTGGCATTAGGGTTAATTAGATGGAATTAATTTTGAAATAAATATTATCAGTCTTTCTGTTTAGAATACTTTCTAATCAATCAAAAAGATAAAAGTGAAATAAGAAATTTCTGATGTATGATGGGCTAGTGCTTGCAGCTTTGTGTGACTTCTGGGATGTTCTTTCTCAATAACATTGGATAATGTTGTTAGTTAGCTTTTCACTTTTCATAGTGAAGAATTTATGGAGAAAAAACACATGTCTCAGAGTAATTACTTTACTTAAAATTAAGAAAATAACACTCCTCGAATGTTATTTTTCTTAAATATGAGCTAGTATTTTGAAGATAGTTTGTTTCAGAAATTGAAAATAACAGTAATAAAAGCTCTACCGTTTGGAACTTTTTATAAACTGAAAAAAAAAAAAAAAGCAAGCAACATTCAAAACAAAACTTTTTATGGCATAAATGCAAATGATTTTTATATACACAGTTCTTATATACTATATAGAACTATATAAATGGGTTTTATAGATACACTCCAACCCAATACAGCTTTGCAGATGACAGCACAATGCACTGCTCCCTTTTATCTGACAAACCTTACTCTGCAAAACTATCAGTTCTTCGAAAACAGAATTTGATTAGGCAAAAAGCAGGAAACTTGCAGCCATGCCCTTTTGTCTCTTGCCAAAGCAGTTGGTCATTACTTTTGCCCAACACCATTCCCACCCCTATCATGCCTAGATGGCTCTATTGAATCATCACCCACAGAAAAAAGCTCATCTCTTGGCTTCACACTTTGCCTCCAGTGCATGCATAACTGACAATGGTAGATGCCCCAATCATTCCGACTGCTCAACATACAATGCCCCTACATCCTTTTGCCAGAAAGAGATCAGGAAACTTATTGCCTAAATTACACATAAAAAATCTCTTGTCCCTGGTGGTATTCCTCCAATTTGTCCTGAAGGTTTGTGCACCAGAACTGACTCCAATCCTATGCCACCTGTACATACCCTCTTACTCCACTGATATCTATCCCAAAGCCTGGAAATTGGTATATATTCAACCCATTCCTAAGAAGGGCGACAAGTCACTGCCATCTAACTACAACCCTATCTCACTCACCTCCTATCTAAAGTGATGGAGAAAACCATCAATTCTCAACTCCTACACCTTGAAGGCACCCAGCTATTAAGCAATCACCAGTACAGATTCCGTTACTGCCGATCAACAGGAGATCTACTCTTATATATCGCCCATCTCTGGACAAATGCCATGGAGAAATTTGGCAAATCTCACGTGGTTGCACTTATATCTCTAAAGCTTTTGACTGGGTCTGGCACAAAGGCTTACTAAGCAAACTCCTATTATTTGGACTGTCTTAGGATTTCTGCAATTGGATTGCCAGCTTTCTGTCTGGACGCACACTATGTGTGATAGTAAACGGTTCCTTGTCCTCTTGCCATCCAACTAATGCCGGGTTCCACAAGGTTCTGTTCTCTCACTAACCCTCTTCCTGTATATCAGTAACCTACTTCAGTTGACCTCCAACCCAATACACAGTTTTGCAGATGACAGCACATTGTGCTCCTCCCTGTCATTTGACAAACCTTATTTTACACAACTCACTTCAACCTACAGAACATCAACCACCACTGCCCTCAATTCTGGTCTCCAAGCCATCCTCCAATGGGGCTTGGATAACCTTGTCAATTTCAATGCTAGTAAATCTCACCCAGTTCTGTCTTATTTCTCACAAAAAAGAACCATTTTTCCCCAGTACTATTTTTGATAACATTCAAATTTCCTGACAGGATGAGATTTCTCTTCTTGGAATTACCCTGACATCAGGCCTCTCCTGGCATAAATCACAACCATTGCATTCTCAGCTTCCAAAAAACTAGGATTTCTCTTTTGCTCAAGACGTTACTTCACCCCTAAACAGTTGTTAATCTTATACAAATCACAAATCCACCCAGCTATCAAATACTGTTCGACCATTTGGAGTGGGATTCCTGAAAGCTCCCTCAAAATGCTTGACTCAATACAGAGGAGAGCAATTTGATAAGTAATCCATCTCTTACCAACTCACTCCCCACCCCCTACTTTCAAACAGACATTTGGTCTCTGCAATTTGTGTATTCTATAAATATTTCTGCAGCAAATGTTCATCTGAAATAGCATCAATAATTTCCCTACTCAGTACTAAGCCCATTAGAACACATACAGCTGCTGCCCAACATCTCTTCACAGTACATCTTGAAACCCACAGAACAAGTTTCTTTTCCTCCTTCTCCTTCGTCCTTACTACTGCTGTTTTGCGGAACAGTCTTCCCCCTGATGTATATCCCAAAGAATGCAATATACAGGCTTTTAAATCAAATGTAAACAAGTTTCTCCTTTCCCAACCCCTTACCCATATATGGTACTAATGTACTATAAGTTGATCACCCAACTTCTTGTGTATGGACCCAACATAAAAAAAAAACAAGATATACAGGTAACCCTCGTATAACACGGTATTAAACAACGTGGTTTCGATTTAATGCAGTCTACAAACTGTAGTAACCCTTTATCTTTTCATATATTTTTCAACGCTCGACTTAAAAATCAAATTTTATCTTCGTTAAATTTGCGTCTGCCCGTATCGCGCATGTCGTTATAAGTAGTGAATTTATATTAGGGGAAATACCCTTTAGCACACATGTATGTCAACCGTATAAAGTGCTTATTGTTGAAAATTGCCTTCGTTTTCTGCCAGGAAAGCGCATTAAAAATCATAAATGTGTTAATCTCAAGCTGAGCACTTTCTTTTCTGGTGAGTTACATACAATATGTAATGCTTTTTTTTTTATGTAAAAAATTTATTTTTATAGTTCTTTCTTTTAAGGTTACACGGTGATTAGCACTCATATTTGTAAATTTAGGGACACAAAAATGCATGTGTTGAACAGATTATTTTATTAATTACTAATAAAATAAAGCTTGGCATTTCGACCCCTGTATCGAGGTCATCATCGGAAGAATACAAGTGTATAAGGAACCAAGATACATGCTCATGCCCTGTATACCGGTAAACTAAATCCACGTAGTTAATTTATTTTTATAGTAATGGCCACTTAGAGCACTTTTGTGATATGGTTGAAAACGAAATTAGTGAATTAATTGATGGTGAAATAGATTTAAACGAGGAGGAACTGGTACAATTAATAGATGTTGAACCAAATGGCAAGGAAAGTTCTACAGAAGATTCTGATTGTGATGAATACATTAAAGAATTCAATTTAAAGAAATTAGCAGAAGGATTGAACTTGGCAAGAAAGTTATTTTACGGATAATGATCTCTCAATGGAGTGCTCCAGAAAATCACGAGACAATTGCATATTTGTTTAGCTCCATATTATGAACTTAATAAAAATTGCAGCATAGTGGTAAGCAAGGTCTTATTACTGACTTCTTGATAATTAAACCAGCCGAAGTATACAATGAGAATTATACAAATGATGTTCAAGAGATTTCAAGTGATGACGACGTCCGGCCACTCGTAAATAAAGAACATCTACGAAATATTAGTTTTCAAGACAGTGATGGCGATTAAAATATGCACTTTATTTTTTTTTTGTATAAAACACTTATTCATTATGTGCAATGAAGTTTACGTATAATTTATAATTTTTTACTATGTATTTGTTTCATAGTTTATATGTTTTCTTAACTTACATGAATTACCTGAATTAAATAAAAATATATTTTTGTTGGATATGTCATTGTTTATATAATCTTAAAAAAAAAATGATTTCAGAACCTAACCTTACTTTTTCTATATGATCTGAGACTCGCAGAACGCGATTTATATAATGCGCCATGCCTATGGAACCTAACATTCACATTATACGAGTATTACCTGTATGTATGTGTGTGTGTGTGTGTGTGTGTATGTATATATATATATATATATATATATATATATATATATATCATGAAATCTATTTGAAAAGCTAAATAATATCAGCAAATATCTGAATATAAATCACTAACCAATAAGAAATAGCCACTATTCACTTAGCCCAGTAAATAATTAGAGGGTGGGCCTAATCCAATGAACTAATAATATTAATTAGCCAATTCATCTAGATGTGGCAGGAATACCTGAGGGGTGCTGAGTCACCAATTTATTTATTTAATGTCTGATTTATATTTCACTTTCCTTTCTAAAAATTTTTTTTATTCACTGATGCTCAGTATGCACTTTTTACATAGTAATATATACATAATTTCTGATCATGATTGGAAGTATCCACCCTTTCCCAAATCCTATTTTTGTTGCATGAGTTTTTTTGTTTTTTTTTGTCAGCAGCTCTTTTGTCTTATCAATAATAGATATCTTGCTATCTAGTTATGCTAGTATTTTGTTGGAGATCAGCAGACTCAGTTCACTTCTTATAATGCATACAAGGATTTATCATTATTCAGAAATAGATGAATTTTCATTCACTCTCTGTTTTTTTTCCGAAGACTGGAATGAAAATATTTCTGTAGTGTGAAAATATCTCATCTCCAACAGACACTAAACTGCAGAAGCAAGAAAAACAAGTAGTTTTATTTTATCACAAAATACAGTACAAAGACATTTACAATTTATGTACTATATTTAGCAACAATTTAATTAGAGACAACTGGAATGACTCCTCATAATGAAAAATACATTCCCCTCCCACAGATACTATATGGCATATACACAAGTAAAATGGTTTTATTATAGCACCAAGCATACTATCTAACTAAATTAGAATAATACTGTTCCCGTATTTGGGATGGTACACCCAAAACCTACCTTAGAATTTTTATAATATATAATATACAGAAAAGAGTGACCTGCTTAATAAGTGACCATTTCCTCATAAACTCTCTTCACTTGCTTTCCCATAGGCACTCTGTTTCTGCACTGTATCTTTTCTATAGGTACTTTCATGGACATTGCTCCTCTTTATTGGACACTATCATTCCCTTCTAATCATATAAGAACTAGAACAACTGCTAGCTAACATCCATATGCTGTCCAACTCCAGACATACCAAACAAACTTCTCGTCATCCTCCATCACCACCATCATCTTTCCATCCACGCCTATTCTTTGGAACAATCTCCATCTTTGTTTCCCACTGAATACTATCTCCAGTTCTTTATAAGCACTTATCCACACTGTGTGTTGTAGGTCCTCTGACCTTTCATGTGTGGAGGTTATCGTTTAAAAAAAAAATGAGATTTTTGATATCATTAAGATGGTTCATAAATTCTAATTTTGCAAATAAATTTTACCCAAAAAATTTTACTGATCCTGAGTGTTTTTAATGTGTTGAAAATAATAGGTGGCTGCATTCCAACTTTGTGAAGTGCTGTTACAGCTAAATGGTTCTTTTAACACTTTATGCTAATCCATACAAATAAACACTCTATCTCTACTGATAAACTTTTACAACTAACATGCAACTTTTAACACCTATAACACTTTATGTTAATCCATATGGCTAGACACTCTATCTATACTGATAAACTTTTACAACTAACATACTGTATAAGCTTTGTGACAATGTGCCCACCCAATGTGGAAGAGATGTGTACACACACATATGGTAAAGTGAGTTCCTGCCATCAGTACAACTGCAGAACACTGCCTCTCATGAATGTGTTAATGCAGCTAAATGTAAGGTGTTGGAAGAAATGGAATAGAGGAAGTGAAGGAAGCAAGGAACATTGTGGTGATAACTAAACATACACACATAAACCACAGTAATTAAATTTTTAACAAGTAAATATTTCATCCTAAGTACCTTAGGACATCATCAGTACAGTTATTTCAAACAATACTAGGAATAACATACAGTTAGGGTGCATGGTATATCTGCATGCATAGTGGAATTTCTGTGCGTGCAATACTAGAGTGTCATTTCTTGCAAGGCTATTCTTTCAAGATCCAACCACAATTTGAAGTCCAATGGAAGATTCAGATCAAGACTTCCAGATGGGCAATCAGATGGTGATATGTGGTCAGGAACATTTGCCTCCAACCACCATTGTGTGGTCCTCGCCTTGCGTGCAGGGGCTGAGTCCTTGGAAGGTAAATGCATACTGTGAAACAAGATGTTGTTCAGGGGGGCCGTACCATAGGTTCCAGCCTGGTGTCTTGATATACTTTAGCAGAGATTTTGACCTCTTTCTCAGAGAGATGCAACTTGTGTATCTCCTGATATGTAACCCCCCCCACACACACACACACACCATACATCACTGACATGAGGTGATGACCTCTCTGAATCCTAGGTACAATTGAACGTGCTGTACAACCATCCAGGGCATATACCTGATCATTTTGGCAGTTAAACAATTCTTCAGTGGTGAAAATCTTCTCAACTGTGAAGAAGATATCTCTGTGTTTGTTGTTCATGTACTGCTGGCAACGTGCCTTAGATTTTATCATCCTCCCTCTGACACATATAAGTTGTGGTGTTGGGAAGTGTCTAATAGAATGATGATAGGCTTTCACCCCCCCCCCCATGTCATCAGTTAGTACATTTGACATTGCTCTCTGCAAAACATCCTTCTCTCGCAACATCACTTTCTGTGTTCTCATAGGATTACAGGAGAAACAGGTCAACCATGCCTTCACCATGGTTGACCTGTTCTTTGGCTGTCAGATACATCTTCTGTATCATTATAAATGGTTAATACACAAACAGCCTACTGATCCTTAGTGTTTTTAATGTGTTGAAAATAATAGGTGGCTGCATTCCAACTTTGTGAAGTGCTGTTACAGCTAAATGGTTCTTATAACACTTTATGTTAACCCATACAGCTAGACACTCTATCTCTACTGATAAACATGCAAATATTGGCTGCACACAGCACCACTAACAGAACTGGGCTCATGCAATTCCGTGGGTAGTACGTTGGTGTGTGGAAGTTGTAACATTTATGAAATATTTATGACAAGACTGTGTATATTGCACTAATATCCAAGATCCTCATGTTACATTTTGAAAACTATGAGATTCTGGAGAGCAACCACCCTGCCATTTGTAGAGATGGCAATCCTAATGATTTATTATTATTATTATTTGACACCTCCAGGGAGTCCTAGAGTTCATAGAGGGAGGGCACCTACTCTACAACTCTCCGTCTCCACTACTTAACCTCATCCACAAACCGCCTCATCTACACCAATGCCATCTACTGTCCACCAGTATTATTTTCTGACAATCACAAATATCCATGCCCATGGCTGGATTCGAACCTGCAGCCTTTTGGCTGGAGAGCGGATACGCTAACCACTCGGCCAATCAGGATGGCATGGTGTTTCCAGGATTTTAAATTATAACAAAGCAGCATTTAAACATTAAATTTGATTAGAATGATCTTTTGATCCTCTATTTCCTTGCCATAAGCAGTTAGATATGTGTAGAAAACTTGTGTATGTCATATTCCTGTTCTGGTAGACCACATGGGCTTGTGAAGTGAAAGAACAAATAAGAGATGCCACACATTGTAGGAAACAAAACTAGACTGTTCTCACATGCTGGTGAAAAGTCTCATGATCATAACAGATGTAAATTTTTAATCATTGTTTTCTGTTAAAGAAAACATGAACATACAGACACTTTTTAGGAAGCAATACTAGTGAGAATATGCTATAGGCACTTAACTGTTTTTATGCTTAATGGCATATGGCCTACGGCCATTTTGACTTTCTTTGACAAAAAAATAGTTTGGTTTATCATTGCACAATCTCTACAATATCTACCTTTTAGGTAATAATGATGCTGAAGATATTACAAAAAATGATGAACCAGACATCATAGCTTTTGAAAAATTGAATCTTTTTAAAAATTCTTCTTTTTTATGTTTGGACTGTTTTACTGAGAGCAAGAGAGAGAGAGTTGTGTATTTCTTCACATTTTTGATTATTATTTAATTAATATATCTTTAAGTTTCTTACACCCATCCTTGATGGATTCGAGAACGACTGATCTGACCATTGACAAGAAAATCAGATATAATTGTTTTACTTTTATACCATTAATGAAATAATATTCAAGCTGAAAGCCAAACATCAAAGCACTTAACTGATGACATTCTCATTATTTAGTAAACAGTGCTATTTATTTGTAAATATCATCATCAAAAATTATACAGCTGTGTTTCTGTTGTTAACCATGAAAATATCAGAATATATAGTTTATTCATTTTTATTCCAAAGAATATATTAATTTTTGGAACAAACTTTGTGCTTAATAATGCTGAAACTTGACATTAAGTATGAAACATACATTAATAATATATAAAAATATTTACAACAATATTGTTGTAAACATTTCCATGTTAAAGATTTTCATTTCACACACTATGAAAACTTTTAATAGATCCATAAGTTAGTATTTTAATAAAATATAATATGGATGACACACTAAAAAAAAAAAATTATTTATTCATAGAATTTTTGTTACGAGAATCTTTGGTATGATTGATTAAAAAAAAGACAAGAAAAAAAATTGCCTAAACATATGACAGAGGCATTAACATTGCAGATATGGTATCATGAGCGGAATAGCCTTATTATAATGAATGTTATAGTAATGCTAATAAAAAACATACAAAAAATAAAAATAAACAGCAGTGATGACGAGTGTTAAGTAGCATTACTTTCTGCTCTGAGAATATAGTCCATCAGATCCATTCAGATTGTGAAGTTTTGCTACATCATCTAATATTTTTTTATTTTTATTGTATACCTTTTGCTAAATCTTGCTAGGAGATTAGTTACAATTACACCATGCTACCACTACAAACTGAAAATACTAATATCTGTATTTTTAATCCTTTTGCCACTATACTTGAGCTATTTTTCATCTTTCTTTAACTCAGTCATACTACATGTATTCATAATATGCTCAGTTAAATTTATGTGAATTAAGAAAATATTTTTAAGTAAATAATCTACATTATATTTTTATTAGCACTTTGAAGGAAAAATTTATCCCATCAAGTATTTATGTGATAATTATTGTATTTCAGATATACATAGAAAAGTAGCATTTTAATCCTTGAAAAAAGTAAAAAAAATAGCATACATAGTACAAGATTCTTATTAATTAATTATAAGGGATTCATATTGTTATATAAAGCTTGAGTGGTCATAATATACCTCAATTTCATTGGATTTATGAGACATCCAACAGAGCTTGAAACAAGTGTGTCATCATCATCATCATTGCCAGCCATTTTCAATCCACTGCTGGACGAAGGCTTTTCCAAAATGACTCCAAAATTGCCTTTCAGCAGCTCTTCTTTCTCATACTTCTACAAATCTGATGATTTCATCAATCCCTCATAATTCTGGCTAGCATTATGGTTTTTTCCTCCATGAAATCCAATTAATACTTCCTTTGTCCATTTTTTGTCTTGTTTTCAAACAATATGCCCAGCCCATTGCCACTTCAGATGTTTCACTCTTTCTATAATGTCAGAGACTGGTCTGAATTATTATTATTATCTTAAGACACCATGGAGTCACAGACTCATCTAGAAGGTCACCTTTATCTAAGTATTCCTTTTGTGATACTAAGCATACATCTTTCCATGTGCTGTTCTTAGTTTTTTAGTTTCCTTTGCATTTAATGTCCATATTTCACAGCCATATGTCTATAAGGGGTTAAAAACTTTTCTTTTTAGACCTAGTGGTAATTGGCTTTTGTATATTACTGTAATTTCCAAAATGCTTTCTATGCAAACATTATTTATCTCTTCTTCTTCCATGGTATTTTGATCCGTTGATATCCATTACTTGTGATGATCCATTTGTTCAAATTCACTGTCATTGATATTTCTTGTTATACATCAGTATTGAACATAACTTGGATCTTCTTAAGGTTTTTCTTTCAAGCCAGATGTTTTGTTTGTAATCTAGAGTTCACAGATACAAGTCTGTAATTCCTATGAACTTGAGGTAAAGGTAACTATGTCATCTGCAAAGCATAAATAGCTTAAGTATCTTCCATTTAATTTCATACTGTTTTCTTCCCAATTAAGAAATTTGAATATTTCTTCTAGGCATGCTGTGAACAGTTTTGGAGATACTAAAATGCCTATCTGTATTTCCACATTGCTGGTTTCATAATGCTTTAAGTATTGTAAAAGTTTTTACTGAATCAAAGGCCTTCTCATAATCAATAAAACCAAGACATAAGGTTAGTTGGTATTCATTACACCATTCAATAACCTGTTGTACAACTTGAGTATTTTCCATTGTGCTAAAGTCACTTTGAAAGCCTGCCTGTTCTTTTGGTTGTGCACGGTCTAGAGTTGCACAAAGACTACGAGCTAAGACTTTTGGTACAGCATTTTTCTTCTGATTTTAGAAGTTCAGGTATGACTCCATCTTCACCTGCAGCTTTTCTATTTTGCATTCCTTGGATGCTCCACATGTGGATGTGTATATATATATCCACACATGAGTGGTTTCTGAAAAGTAAAGTAACGCATTTTTTTTTTCTTTTTCTTGAGAATGTTTAATAATAGGAAGTTGAAATTAAACACCAAAAAATAAGTGAACATGCACCACTTTGTGACAAAGTCTCCAAATTTATTGTTGCACTTTCCCAACGATAGATCAGTTTATCAATACCAGTACTGAAGAAGTACGTGGCCACACACAGTAATCAATATCGCACCACCTGATGAACTTGCTCATCCACAGTAAAATGCCTTCTGGAAAGATATTGCTTGAGGAGGCCAAACAATGGAAGTCTGAAGGCACTAAGTCTGTGCTGTAGGGCAGATGTGACAGAGTTTCCCAACAATTACAGCACAACCACTTGCGAATGCTGTGTGTGTGTGTGGGGGGGGTATCATTGTTGTGCACTAAAATCATGACGCTTGACAGGAGTCCTGGAAGTTTCATTCAGTTTGCAACATTCAGTACAAACTGAATGAAAGCCAACATTCAGTTTGCACTGAATGTTGGCTTTCAGTGTACAGTAAAGCTCTGCGTTGACTGTTTCTTCCTTCAGCAAGAAGTCCACCAACAGAATGCCTTAGCAATCCCAGAACACTCTGGCCATGACTTTTGGTCAGTGGGAACAATTTTGAATTTTTTGTGTACAGGAGATTGTGGATATTTCCAGGTCATGGGGGTTTTGCTTGCTCTCCAGCATAAAGCGATGAACCCATATTTTATCTCTTCCTGTGACTAGATGAGCGAGAAAATCCTCACGTTTGTTACTATATTGCAACAGATTCTCCAGAACACATTCCATGCATGTTGCCTTGTGCTCCTCTGACAATTGTTGAGTCACCCAGCAGGAGCACACCTTTTTTAAGCCAATGTGAACAATTTCGTAAACAGTGGACTTACTGAAAATCACCACTTGTGCAATTTCACGCTCACTTGCTAGTCTTAAAGAAAAATGTCCTTAATGCATGAAATGTTGTCTTCTGTTTTGCTCAGTACAGGCCTGCATGCCCATTGTCGATCTTCAATGTCACCAAGGCCCACTTTAAATTCATTGCACTAAACACACCTGCTTCTTTGACATCATGTTTTCTCTATTATACAGTAGCAGTTTATGGTGAATGTCACTTGGTGAAGCCCCTTTTGCTTGCTGGCAAAAAATGAATAACTTCACAGACATCTGTTTTTGGACAACACTCACACATTGTCTTCTGTCTTGCTCAGTGAAAGCCTGCTTGCCCAATGTCGATCTTTAATGTCACCAAAGTCCACTTTAAATTCATTGCACCAAAAACACACCTGTTTCTTTGACATCACCTTTTCACCATATACAGCAACAGTTCAATGGTGAATGTCACTTGGTAAAGCCTCTTTTGCTTGCTGGAAAAAAATGAATAACTTCATGGACACCTGTTTTGGACAACACTCACAGTAGCCACTATCCTGCAACTGGAATTAGCTCTGAGGCGATAGTAGTGCCACACTGCAATGGCAGTCTTTTTGAACATTTTTAGCAGGTCTATCTCTCCTTGTTTTATCTCTTTCCCTTTCATCATCATTAAGAAAAAAATATGCTACCTTACTTTTCAGAAATCCCTCATATATATATATATATATATATTAAATCTAGACATAATGGTAACTGGTATTCATTACACCATGCAATAATCTGTTGTACAACTTGAATATGGTGCATTATGCTAAAGCTACTTTAAAAGCCTCATGACTTAAGTTTTTAACGGTATTAACAACACTAAACAATTTAATCAAAAGATGTTTTATTAACTGCTCATATTTCGCTGAATTTCAAATCAGAGTCATCAGAACACAACACACTTGTACACATGACAGTAAGTAAAACAATAAAATTGCAGTGTACAAATAATCTAAAGTCCTATTTATGGATAAACAGGAAAAAAAAAAAAACATTACAGCTATGTCGGAGTTGCTCTTAGGATGACAGTGTCCCAAATTTTTGGCAAATTAATGCAACCATACTTGTTCAGGTTAGGAGAATTCTTCAAAGCCATTGCTGACTGAAAAAATAATCTTTCAGATAACAACTCCTAAATAATAGCACATTTGTTTTCTTCCATCTAATCCTGTGTGAAGGAGTATCCAAAGCGTGGTCTGATAGTCCTGACTTGCCATAGTAATAATAGCGAATGTATTTTTTATGTTCTTCCAGGTGGATGTTAACTGATCTTCCTGTTTATCCATAGTAGGCCAAGTCACAGGGAATTTCATACACTCCTGGGTGTGCTAAAGAGTGAAGTTTATCCTTAGGCAAGTGGATCAGAGTTGCTAGTTTTACATGTGGTTTGAAAGTGGTGTGAAGGCCATGTTTCAAAAGCACTTTGGCTATCGTTTCTGATGTACCTCTGACATAGGGAATAGAGATGGTCATGTTGTGTTCCTGTGTATTAGGGGAAGGAGTAATGGGGCTGTGTAGTATTTTATCTGTTTTGTAGGGATTGTAGCCATTGGCTAAGAACATACACTCTGATACACTCGGATAATACCTGATTAAGGTAGTACCACAGAACTCAAATATCTGCACATATGGTGCAGATATTTGAGTTCTGTGGTCAGAGCTGTATCGTTAGAACAAATGGCTCTGGCTCTGTGTGTGAGTGTTTATAAAATGCCATACTGTTGGACTGGATGATGATGTATTGTTTATGTAGGTATCTTTCTGTGTGTGTGTGTGTGTGTGTTGTCTTTCTGTAAATGGAAAAAGATAGTGATCCATCTGAAAGGCGGATGACTAATGTGTCAAGAAATGGTAAACAGTTATTAGATTCTTTTTCTACTGTGAAGTGGATTTTGGGGTGTTGACTGTTTAGGTAGGTGACAAATGCATCCAAATTGTCTTGTCCATGGGGCCAAATTGCAAACACATCATCTACATAGCATAACCAAACTAGTGGCTTGTATGTAACTGTGGTAGTTACTTTGTTTTCAAAGTGTTCCATGTAAAAGTTTGCTAAATGGGGGGAGAGGGGGAGGAACCCATAGCAGTACCATTAATCTGTTTGTAGATTTTTCCTCCCCATATAAAGTAACCTGCATACATAGTAAATTTGAATAATTCAAAAATATCAAGAGGAAATTTAGACTTGATCAAATCCAGAGTGCCTATAAGTGGTACATTGGTAAATAAAGAGGTGACATCAAAACTAACCATTATATCTGAAGTTTTTAGGATACAATTTTTAACTAGTGTTTTGAAATGGCCTGAATTTTTTTATGAAAGTAGAGGAGTTTTCAGTAAGAGGAGCAAGCAACTTGGCTAACTGTTGGGCCAGTTTATACATGGAACTATCTATGCTATCGACTATGGGGCATAGGGGGTTATTAGGTTTGTGGATTTTTGGTAATCTATAAATACAGGGTGGTTTAACATGAATTGGTTTTTTGTTTTTGATGATTTCTTTGGGCCAGGAAGTCACTTTTTTTTAGTAATTTTCAGACTTTTTTTCTTTGAGACATAGTGGGTCTCGATCTATAATTTGATACATGGAACCGTCACATAGGAGATTTTGCATTTTTTTTGTTATAATCTTCTTGACCCATGATAACTATAGCATTTCCTTTATCGGCTTTTGTAATGATATTTTTATTCTTATATAACTTTTTTAAGGCACTGAAATAGAGAGTCAAAAGACTTCACTTCAGCGATGCATATTCAAATTAAGTGGATATTTAATCCAATATTATTTCAAAGCCGAATAGAGAAACTACAAGAGTTTCAGAGAAACTGCAAGAGTTTCATGCCGAATATAGATAGAAACTATAAAAGTTTAGGCAGATCCAAGTGTAAGCAAACCTTTCGTGACAGGGGCAACTCGTAGTAAAGGTGAGGTATGCTCTACCCTACCTTTACTACGAGTTACCCCTGTCATGAAAGGTTTGCTTACGCTTGGATCTGCTGAAACTTTCATAGTTTCTATCTATATTTGGCATGAAACTCTTGTAGTTTCTCTGTCCTGTCCTGTCAGGTGTCTTCTCCCTCAGGAGATTGACTATCATGTGTCTCCACCATGTCCTATTCTGCACCTCTCTGCTGCATTCCTCCTATGAGAGATAGGCCCAGTCTTCTATATTTTCATCCACTCCAGTCTTTGTCTTCCTCTCTTTCTCTTTCCCTCAACAGTTCCTTCGAGAAGTGTCCTTTGTAGGCAGTTATGTCTCAGAATATGTCCAAAATATTCGACTTTTCTCTTTTTAATTTCTTTCATCAGGCTCCTGTTTACGCCTGCCATCTTTAGTACCTCTTCATTTGTCTTTTTGTCTTTCCATGATATTCTCATACTTCTTCACAGCATCCACATTTCAAAGGCCTCCAGTTTTTTCACACTCAGATTAGAGAGTGTCCATGTCTCTACTCCATATAATAATGTAGACCATATGTAGCATTTGGAGATTCTTAGTCTTGTTTTCAGATTTAATTCTCTAGATGTTAGTAGATTTTTCATACTGTTGAAAGTTGACCTTGCAATTTTAATCCTTTTTCTAATTTCATCTTCTGTCCTGCCATTCTCTGTGATCAAGTGTCTGAGGTATATGTATTTTTGCACCTGTTCTAATTTATTTCCTTTTATATTGATGCATATTTTTGGTATTTTCTTTTCTCTTGAAATTATCATGATTTTTGTCTTTTTAAGTTGAAACTGAGGCCATATTGTTAGCTATACTTGAGGGTTTCATCTATAAGAGTTTTGAGGTCATATTTATTTTCAGCTAGAAGAACCGTGTCATCTGCATATCTTAGGTTATTAATATTTCTGCCCCTACAGTGATTCCTTTGAGGTTACTAATTTTATTAAATATTTCTTCTGTGTACAGGTTAAGGAGAATCGGAGAGAAGACATAGCCTTGTCTCACACCTTTCTGAACTGGAAATTCTTCTGAGGTCTCTATTTATTCTCAAAGGTGCAGTCTGTTCCCAGTAAAGATTAGTTAATAGCCTAATGTCTTTTCCATCCATGCCTATTTTTGAAAGGATTTCAATTAATTGTTCATGTTGGACATTGTTGAATGTCTTTTTGTAATCTATGAAGCAGAGGTACATACCTTTCGTTTTTCTAGATATTTTTCTATGATGGTTCTGACGTTGAAAATACATTTTCTTGCCTACATTTTCCTTGAAGCCACTTTGTGTATCATTTATTTGTATGTTTATTTTTCTTTTATTTTTTTCAAGAATAATGTATAGGAGGACTTTTGATACTTGACTGATGAGGCTGATTGTCCTGAACTCTTCACATCTTGTAGCTTTTGTTTTTTTTGGGGAATTGGAACAAAAATTGTGTGATTAATATCTTTGGGAAGAAATCCAGTCTCGTATATTTTATTGCATAATTTGTTAGAAATTTCAGTCCTCCTTCATCAAGAGCCCTCAACACTTCTGCCAAGATGTTATCTATTCCTGCAGCTTTATGTGGTTTTAGTTTTCTGATGGCATATTCCTTCTAAATGAGTCTGTTCAGGAATATCATTTCTTTGTTGTTCATATAATTTCCTTGTGTATTCAATCCATCTTTCCATGATTTCTTTTTTATCCATTAGAATATGGTCTCTTGAGTCTCTAATGACACTTGCATTATTTGTCTTGCTTGTCATTTCTCTGATCTTTTCATGCATTTCTCTACTTTTGTGTTTTCTATCAAGGTTTTCTATATCTATACATTTATATTTAATCCATTCCTCTTTGGCTTTCCTGCATTCTTTTTTTATTTCTTTATTCATGCTTTTATGTTCAGGTTTGTTCTTTAACTTTTTTCTTTGTTCCATCCACATCAGTATTTTTTCATTTATCCAAGGCTTATTCCTTTTCCTTTTTAATTGTGGGAGTGTATTTTTGGCTGCTTCATTGATGCTATTCTTGAATGTTTGTCAGTTCATGTTAATTTCATCAATTGGTGTTATATTTTCTGTGTGAGTTGTGGTGTCAGACTTGTTAAGGGCTTTTGTGAATTCTTTTATAAAGCAGTCTTTAACTTGTTGGTTGTTAAGTGAGTCTGAATTATAAGTTTCTCTTATGAATGGTTGGCTTGATATCTTAAGTTTTATTTTGATTTTTGCAATCACTGGGTTGTGGTCCGATCCTATGTCTGCTCCAGGATATGTTTTTGTTTGTACTATTGCATTTCGGAATCTTTTGCTTATTATTATATAGTCAATTTGGTTTCTGTAGATGTCCCCAGGGCTTTTCCAAGTATATAGTCTTCTGGGAGGATGTTTAAACAGTGTTTTAGCAATTATTAGGTCATTGGTTTCACAGAATTGAAGTAATCTTTTACCTCTTTCATTTCTGATTCCAAGCCCTTGGTTTCCCAAGGGCTTGGAATCAGAAATGCAAAATGAGATTTTTTTCTGAGCCCACTTTTGCATTTAGGTAGCCCATCATTATAATAACATCATCTGACTTAGCACTGGAGATTGCAGTTTGGATGTCTTCATAAAATTGTTCGAACTCTTCATCTGGGTGATCTTGGGTTGGTGCATATGCTTGGATAATATACAGGTTGAATGGTTGTTCAGTTATTTTGGCTGTTATGATTCTGTCATTTATGGGCCAATATCCCTGTAGAGATTTTGCAATTCTATTACTTAGGACAAGCGCTACTCCAATAAGGTGTAAGTCACTGCCAGAGTAGATTATAGTGTGATTTTTTTCTTCTTATTATGCCTGTATTTGTCCACCTCACTTTACTGATACCTGCAATATCGGCCTTCATCACTTCTAATTCCTGGAGTAGGTTATCTAATTTGCCTGCCTTGTAGAGTTTGCTGACATTCCATGTTACTATTTTTAAGAGATTGTTCTGGTTTTCAGACAAGGGACATCTGAGAATATCCTCCCTGGAGGGTTTGGGATATTATCTTCATACACTACCTTAGTAGTTCTTGTCTTACAATTCCTGGTTTCAAGCTCTTCTTCCCTGTAGCTATAAGAGCTGATGGTTGCAGGGGTCTCAACCACATCTCTAACTTTATATTGTGACATGTGTGTTTCATGGTTGACAATGGATAAATACATGGTGAGGCTCCGATCTCTTCCACAACGGCTGGCCACAAGTCCCTTAGATGTCAGGAGTGTGCCCTCGATGTGCCACACAACTTGCTGTCATGCCCTTGATGCCATTGATCAGTCAATGTGAATTCTTCTGCCATCTTGGCCATTCCAGACTTCGTGCACATAAAGGGTGACATTCCCTATTCACAGCATTCTATATTGTTAATACTCTCTCAAGTTTCTCTATTCGGCTTTGAAATAATGTTGGATTCAATATCCTCTTAATTTGAATAATTTTTTAAGGCAGTTATTTCATTATATGGTATATTGCGTTTTGGTGGTTTAGCTTTGTGTAGAATATTTGCTATATCTAAGCGCACATTATTGGCCATTAACGGCAGAAGATTGTAGATGCTCTGTTCTACCTTCATTATGATTTCTAAATTTGGAATCTGTTTAGGTGTGACGGCAAAGTTTATGTCCTAGACTGAGAGCCTTCTCGGCTTCTTCAGTGAGTATTTATAGATTTACGACTACGCGGTCTTGCTGAAGTTGTGGTCGGAACCTCGTGTGTTGGTGCTGTTGTAAGAGTTCATATTTTTTTAGGTGTCTGCTTTTAACTTTTGTAAATTCTTTTTTTGCTGCAATTTCATGAGATGTGATGTAGGACAGTCCACATTTCAGGATTTAAGATGTTGATTAGTTCTTCTTGTAGAGCGGCAATGGAGCTGTTTAACTTACTAAGCTCTGTGCGAGTAGTGACGATTTGTTCTTGGAGAAGCACTAAACTTTCCCATCGATAAATATAATGTGCCTTTGCTAATTGTAACTTTTCTTTAAATTTGAGAAAATCTGGAATGATATTGCTGTCATGGCATCGTTTAAGGAAGGCCAACCTGTTCAATTTTCTGGACAATTTCAATTTCAATTTACCAAACCGTTGCGCTTTGTATACAGTATCTTCTCCGTGCAGAATCATCAATCTCACAGATAAGCTCAGGTGTTGATGGTTATTCATGACTTAAGTTTTTAAACGGTATTAACAACACCAAACAATTTAATCAAAATATGTTTTATTAACTGCTTATATTTCGCTGAATTTCAGATCAGCATCATCAGAACACAACACACTTGTACACGTGACATGAGTAAGTAAAACAATACAATTGCAGTGTACAAAAGATCTAAAGTCCTATTTATAGTGCCCTCTAATGTTGGGAAAAAAAAATATTAACAGTTATGTAGGAGTTGCTCTTAGGATGACAGTGTCCCAAATTTTTGGCAAATTAATGCAACCATACTTGTTCAGGTTAGGAGAATTCTTCAAAGCCATTGCTGACTGAAAAAATAATCTTTCAGATCTGTAACAACTCCTAAATAGCACATTTGTTTTCTTCCATCTAATCTTGGTGAAGGAGTATCCAAAGCATGGTCTGCCAGTCCTGACTTGCCATAGTAATAATAGCGAATGTATTTTTTATGTTCTTCCAGGTGGATGTTAACTGATCTTCCTTTTTGTCCATAGTATGCCAAGTCACAGGGAACTTCATACACTCCTGGAAGAACATAAAAAATACATTCGCTATTATCACTATGGTAAGTCAGGACTGGCAGACCACGCTTTCGATACTCCTTCAAACAGGATTAGATGGAAGAAAACAAATGTGCTATTTAGGAGTTGTTACAGATCTGAAAGATTATTTTTCCAGTCAGCAATGGCTTTGAAGAATTCTCCTAACCTGAACAAGTACAGTTGCATTAATTTGCCAAAAATTTGGGACACTGTCATCCTAAGAGCAACTCCTACATAACTGTAATATTTTTTTTTTCCAACATTAGAGGGCACCATAAATAGGACTTTAGATCTTTTGTACACTGCAATTGTATTGTTTTACTTACTCACTGTCACATGTACAAGTATGTTGTGCTCTGATGATGCTGATTTGAAATTCAGCGAAATATAAGCAGTTAATAAAACATCTTTTGACTAAATTGTTTGGTGTTGTTTCTTTTGGTTGTCAATGTCTAGAACTGCACAAAATCTGAGCCAAGATTTTTGTAAGCATGTTGTAATAAGGGTATTTTTCATTTATCTTCAGACCACATCCCCATCTACATCTATATCATCATCATCATCATCAAATTCCTGCCATGTACCCTCAAGGGGTGTACAGGATATGATAGTACTACATCTATATATATATTATAAATGTGTTTGCAAAAAAAAAAAATAAGTAACATTCATATAACAGTATTTTATGTTTTCATATTTCATGACATACTTATCACTAATAAATGCAAGTTGAATGAAAAAATGTTGATTATGAAATGAAATCCTTAATTTTTTTTATTTTACTTTATTTATTTATTTATTTTTTACTCTAGGAAGGAAATCCACTTGGTTTCACTGTGCTAAAATTTACTGTCATGGATAATGATGCACCTCCAAACACAGGTCCTTTCACTTTTGATATCTTATCTGGAAATGAAGATAATTCTTTTAGGCTAGTACAGCAAGATGCTACTTTAAGAACTGCTACTAAATTTGATCATAAATTTCGCAGTGAGTATTTGCTTCATGTTAGAGTGTCTGATAGTGGGCTCCCTCCTCTTTATAGTGATGCTTGGGTTAACATTACAGTAATCGAAGAAAGCCAGTATGCTCCTGTTGTTACACCTCTAGATGTATCTGTTAATTCATACCTGGACAACTTTCCTGGTGGAGTAATGGGTCGTATTCATGCAACAGATCAAGATCCTTATGACAAACTGACATACAGTATAGTTTCATTACATAATCATTTATTTACTGTTGACAGGGAAGATGGGACCTTAGTTGCTCTGCCTGGGTTGGATGTTGGAACTTATGACGTTAATGTGAGTATTAGTGATGGAAAATTTATTACTTATACCAATGTGGCTGTAGAGGTTGTTATGGTAACAGAAGATGCCCTTAAGAACAGCATTGTTCTTTGCCTTGATGATGTAACGCCAGAAGATTTTCTTCTCACATATAGGAAAGGTTTCCTTCGTGGACTTCGTAATGTTCTGAATGTGCGTATGAAAGATGTGGAAATTATTAGTTTACAACCAACACTAGAAGACACCTCAAGGCAAAAACGTAGTGCTCGACAAGATTTAGATATAGTATTTGCAGTCCATAAAGCATCACATGGATTCTATCCTCCAAAAATGATAAGAATGAAAGTAAATGAAAAAAAGGAACAGTTGGAATCAAGTATTGGACTCAAAATTGTAAAGGTAGGATACAAATTTTAAAATGAATTTTCCATTCAAATTTAACTCTAGATCATTAATCTATTTTGGAGAGATATTGCAACAAACTATAAAAAAAATTGATAAAAAAATTTTAATTGTTCATATAATACATGTGCCATATATTGACTACAGGAATGCTTAAATGCATGGAAAGGCTTATATGCTCGTTGTATATGTTAGTTTATTTTTAAGGTATTGATGAGAATATAGGCCAATAAACTGATAAGAACAGAATACTATTTATTAACTTATATGCTGATATGTTGCTGGTATTATATCCAGCATCTTCAGAGCACAAAACAGGGAGATATTTGCACAGTCACACCATCATCCATCTCAACAGTATGTTATCCTAAAAACACTAACCCACAGAACTAGAGTGATTTGTTCCAATGACAATGCTCTCACTGCTGAACTCGCTGACTTATGTCACATCTTCTTAGCCAATGGCTATAATCCCCATAGGATAGAAAAAATACTAAATGCTCTCAAGAAATCCCCCCACTGTCTATCACAGAAGACTACAGCAAAACAGTCATCATCCCATACATTCAAAGCACATCTGGAAAGATATCTAGAGTGCTTAATAAACATCAGCTATGCGAAGTATTGAAACCTTATGTCAAATTGGCAATGCTCATCCATTCACCCAAGGACAGACCCTCTTCTTTATCACATCCCGGAGTCTATGAAGTGCCCTGGTCATGTGATCAAGCTTACTATGCACAGACAGGAAGAACTGTGGACATCTGCCTCAGTGAACATAAAATTACATCCAGCACTGTCATTATGGCAATTGGGTCTAGCAGATTATGCCTTAGATACTCCTGCACATAAGATCAATTGGAAAAAAAACAACAGTGCTACACAGAAGTCGTTATAAATCAGAGAGATTGTTTTTGAAATCAACAGAAGCTTTGAAACATATTCCAAACCTCAACAAGTATGGCTGTATAAATGTACCAGAAATTTGGGAGGCAGTCACCTTAAGACCTAATTAATACCTGCTTTCTCTCTCTCTGTGTTTTTTTTTAATTTTTTTTTTCCAACATAGATAGCACCTAATTAGGACTTTAGTCTTTGTGTTGTTCATTGCAATTGTTTAAACAAGTCTCATTGTTATACCAGATTGTTGTTATTTTGCATACTGTGGCAAACTGTTTTTGTGCTCTGAAGATGCTGGATGTAATATCAGCAAATAAGTTAATAAATAGTGTGATTTTCTTATCAGTCTGTGTTCTCGTCACGACTAGCCAGGCTGCCCAGCCTGACTGGCCGAGTGGTTAGCATGTCCGCTCTCCAGTCAAGAGGCTGCGGGTTCAAATCCTGCTGTGGGCATGGATGTTTGTGATTGTCTGTGGAAATACCAGTGGTGGCAGTCAGCAGTAGATGGCGTTGGTATAGTTGTGGTCAATTGGTGGATTGTGAGTGGTTGTAGAGTAGATGTCCGCCTTTGATGAGTCTTTGAACTCCCTGGAGGTGACAAATAATAATAATTTGAGAATTCTTCACTGAGACAATATCATATGCCAGACACGACAATTTAGTAAATGGAAGTTAAAATTGGCACAGCAACTGAACAGGTTAGCCTTCTTAAAGAGGTGTCTTGGCACAATTTAATACCAAACTGTGTCAAAATTAAAGAAAAAGTTTCACTCAGTGCATTTACAAATAAGCAAGTTTAGCACTAACTACTATGCGAACAGATTAACGCTGCTCACATGGAGCTGTCAAAAATAAATTCAATGATCAACACTCTACATGACAAATTGTGTGCTATCTTAAACATGGAAGTGTGGGATATCCTTGTCAGCATCTCTGATGCAATGGCTAAAAAGAATTTGTCAAAGTTAAAAATCGGCACCAGAAAAAATTTGAAATTATCAAATCACATAGTGCTACGAAACAACTGCAATTACAACAAGATCGCATTGTTGCGAATTTATCATTGGTAGCCTTAACCAATGAAGCTACTAGTGCATTAAGATGATGACACAATTTTGCCATTACTCCCAGGCAAATTCCAAAAGCCAAAATAATGGCTTTCATTGAATGGGGAATATACAACCTGCCTCCAGCAACAGCCAATTCGTTTACATGTGGTCAACATCCTAATCCATTCCAAACCTCCTCAAAACAATATCCCACATAAGGTAATCATTACTTTAAAAGAGCTACACAGTAATAACCACATTGTTATAACTAAAGCAGACAAAGGGAATGCAACTGTGGTGATGAATTCAATATAATATAAAAGCAAAACATTGTTCATAATATAAAAGAACATAACCCTACTTTTTATATGTGATCTGAGTCTCGCATAATGGATTTATATAATGCGGCATTTCTGTGGAACCTAACATCCATGTTATACGAGGGTTACGTATGTTAAGAAAGTCTAAATCAGATTATGAGAGAAAATTAGCTTAGCAGGCCAAAGTAAATCCAAAAGAGTTTTTTCATTATGCAGCAAGTTAGAGGGGAAAAGATTATGGTAGGAAGACTTTAATCGATACTGATGGTAGGAAGGAGACAGAATCCAAAGAAATTGTTCAGTTACTAAATAGATCATTTTGCAAAGGCATATCATCCAGATAAAGATTTTGCAGTTGCTCATGTGACAGAGATACATGTCAAAATTGAGGTAAATGAGCAGGAGGTGATCAGCATATTGAAAAATATCAACGTGAATACAGCAGTGGGACCGGATGGTATATCAGCCTGTGTACTACATGAATGTGCAAGAGAATTGGCATTGCCTTTGATGGCATTGTTCATTCTAAGTCTCACTCTAACAAGGTTCCAAGGGAATGGAAAGAGGGTAAGATAGTTCCATTACATAAAGTCGGCTCCAATACAGAAGAAGCAAAATCATGCCGATTAATATATCAAGAGCAGTTGTTAAAGTATCGAAAAGTTGGTTAAAGGTAAATTCAACATAGCATGGATCAGGATACGGTACTCTATATTGGGCAGCACAGCTTTGTAAAATAGTAGGTTTTTGTCTCAGTAACTATTCACATTTTATAAAAATATAGTGGAATTGGATAAAGGAAATTTCATAGAATAGCACATGTTAAACTATTACAAAAGTTTCAGGAAATGGATATGAAGCTAGTAGCATGGATGGGGGGGGGGGGGTACTTACTGATTGACAGACAGACAGCAGAGAGTAGAATATAGTTGAGTGGAAGAATCTAGAAGAATGAGGGTGACTAGTGGAATACTTCAGGGTTCTATATTAGGGCCACTACTCTCTAATTTGTATATCAATGATATAGTGAAAGAGTTGATGAGAAATATTCAGTTGTTACCTCATGATGCAAAACTGAGGAGGCAATAGTTGGTAAAGGTAGACTTACCATGGGCAAGTGGACAGGGTTATTTGTTCAAGCCCTGGTTTGGGCTGAAAAGGTTGCATACTATGTGTATCACATTGATGGTACTCAATTGCAGGAGCCCTGGTTTGGGCTGAAGAGGTTGCATACTATGTGTATCACATTGAACTCAGTTGCAGGAAACTGATGAGACTAGAGACTTGGAGATAATAGTGAACAAAGGGTTGAAGTTCAGAGGTAATATTGCAAAAGTTGGAAAATAGATCCAAGGATTATTGGGATTTCAAACATGCCGACATATAAAGATAGGGAAGTTATTATCCCTCTTTATAAGGCTATGATTCAGCTGCAGCTTGAATACTGTGTACAAATTTGGTCACCTGGGTTCTTAGGGATCAGGAGGTAGTAGAGAGGATTCAGAGATGAGTGATGAAACTGGTGATAGGTATGTGGAATGCTCCTTGTGGGTTACAAAATTTAGGTGACAGGTGGAAAAGAGGAGACATGATGGAAATTAGATATTAAGAATAAGACTTATAAAAGTGGTTTTATAAAGTTCATGCAAAAGAAATTTTTAATTATATGACAAATAGTCAGAAAACTAGGGATCATCCATGGAAGTTATGTAAAAGTGTGGTTAGTAAGGATGTGCAGACCAGATTTATTCCGTGGAGAGTGGAACAGAATTATTTTGAGTGCCATGACAGTGAATGAGTTTAAGAACAGGTATCATAGGTTTGTGTACAAATGTTAGTATGGGCTTCCCCACAGTGAGCCTGCAGACTCCATGTAGATACCATATAATAATAATAATAATAATTATTATTATTATTAACATCTGACCTCCATGGAGTCAGACTCATTGTGGGAGACACACACACTATTACACACACAAAGCTCATCCAACTATGCCTTAAGCTGATTCAATGTGTGTACATTCACAACACACTCAGGCAATGCATTCCACTCACCAACTGCCCTCCATGCAATGAGCCCTCTCCTCATTCCTCTGCTCACACCCTCCTTTTACAGTTTCCAGGAATTGCTTCCTTCTACTCCCTCCTTCCTATTCTATGGGAATAGGAAGGAGGGAGTAGAAGGAGGGCAAAAATTTCTTCTATGGTAATTGGTAACAATCTCCAACTATCTGATACATCTCAATCATATTCCCTCCCCCTATTTATGAAGGTTCGCAGTTTACATTCTTCTCTGGACCCTTTCTAACATATCCTTGTCATCATGAAATCCCAGTGACCAAATCTGTGCACAATAATCCATATGAAGCATGATCAAGGCCTTATACAATGACATCATAACCTCTCTATTTCTGCATATCAGGATCCTCTGCATCATTGCCATTATCCAATGTGACATCTTCACGACTTGTGCAATGTGGCCCCTGAATTTCAGGTCTTTGTTCACCACCACTCCCAGATCTCTCATTTTCTCTACCTCCTTTAAAGTTTCCCTACCAAGTGTATAATTTACATCCCATCGTTGCTTACCAAATTTCAAAACGTTACACTTTGCAACATTGAACTGATAGTTCCACTTACCTGCAATCTATTCAAGTTCTCCTGCAAGGCCATAACATCTGCTTAATTCTGCGTTGCTCTTCCCAATTTTGCATTGTCTGCAACAGCTGCATATCACTAGTTAAACCCATCCCAATATCATTAATATACAAAATGAACAACAATGGTCCCAAAACTGACCCTTACAGTACACCACTAGTCACTTTTCTCTTACAGGATACAGCACCTGCATATACAACTTTCTGATTCCTATCTGACAGCAAGTCACTAATCCAGCTCAGAAGTCTGTTATCCAATCCCATATGTTTCAATTTATTTAATAGTTTGTCATGTGGGGGCCTAACAAAAGATTTTGCAAAATCCAAGTACACCACTGTATATGCATCTTCCTTGTCCAAGGTATTTGCCACCGTGTTATAGTACACGAGTAAGTTAGTAAAACATGATCTCCCCTTCACAAACACATGCTGATTACCACAAAGAATGCTGCTATTTTCAACCTAATTCTGCATCCTACTTCTCACTAATCTTTCTGGTGCCTTCATCACAACTCCAGACATACAGATTGGCCTATAATTTGAAGCCACGGCCTTATTACCATCTTTATGCAGTTGAACAATTTTACCTTCTTTCCACTCCCTTGACACCTGTGCTGTTGTAAGACTCTTATTAAACAAGCATGCCAATGCTACTGCCAATTCCCTGGAATGTTCTCTTAATATAATAATAGAAATAATAAATGGAAAAACTTTCTACAACTATCACTTCAGTTGTAGTTTGGGAATTGGGAAATAAACAGATGAGCTATATCTTTGCCAATTATCACTAAGATAATAAATATATATATATATATATTGATGCATATAGGACATGGTTATTGACATGTTAAATTTAGCACAGGACTCCCAAAGAAGCCCCTCTCTTGCTGTTTGTGCTTCAGCTTCAAATATTTTAAATGCTAATGATTCGAGTCAGTAGATTGCAGGGGGATATTCAGTTGTTTGTGGATGATGTGAAGCTGGGAATGGTTATTAGTAATAGTGCAGATGTGGTAGTCATGCAAGAGGATTTGAATGAGCTAGACAGATGGGCAAATGACTGGGGTGTCAGTTTAATGCAGCAAAATGTAAGGTCTTGAGGGTTTGGGACACTGCATACTCTATTGGAGGAGATATACTTGAAGAAGTAGGGGGAGACAAGAGATCTGTGGTTGATGATTGATAGAAACCTGAAATTCAAGGGACATATTGCAAAGATGGTGAAAGTAACACAGAGGATTGCTGCAATAATGAGAAGGATGCTGACCTGCAGAGATAAAAGAGTTATCATTCCATTGTATAAGACTCCAGACCACACTTAGACTATTGTTCTCAGATTTGGTACCCAGGATTTGAAGGGGATAAATTAACTGTGGAAAGGGTACAGAGGCAGATAACAAAGATGGTTTCAGGATTGTACAATGTTAGTTATGAGGATTGGTTGAGGGAATGTGGACTGCAGAGTTTGGTAGATAGAAGAAGGAGAGGTGATATGATTGATACTTTTAAACTGTTGAGAGGTGGTTACAGGGTTGAGACTGGGGAGTTCTTTCGCTGGGTTGAATAGTGAGAAGGAGTGATGACAAGGGACCATCTCTGGAAGTTACGAAGGGAAACTGTGAGCAAGAGGGTAAGGAGTGGTTTCTTTGCATGGAGGGTGCTTGAACTGTGGAATGCATTGCCTGATAGAGTGGTGAGAGTGAGAACGGTCAGTGAGTTTAAGGAGTGGTATGATAAACTTTGTGTTTCCTAGGAGGGACCTCCCACGATGAGTTTTGATAGACTTTGTGTTTCCTAGGAAGGACCTCCCGTGATGAGTCTTTTGACTCCTTGGAGGCCTAAATAATAATAATAATATTTTCATTGACAAAAATAAATAGTTCTATAGAACTATTAAATTGTCATAACAATTTTTATCTGAGATTAATGGACTTCAGTGTGCATATCTTGTGTAGTTTCTCATTGCAAAAGTGACAGTTATGTGAAAATATTTGTTCAAGATTGTCACCATGACTATTTTGAGTTTCTCGTAATGATATTCGCCATTTAAGAACTCAGTTATTAGCAATATCATAAGGGACTTTGTGGCATGCAGTATTTGCGGCATGTATGCGTCTCGGGAATTAGATATGTGGCTTGTAAAAGAGAGAGGAGAGCGTATATGCGCAAAATGCAGGCAGTTGGAGGAAATAAGTGCATTAGAAATATCGATATCCGACTTTGTTGCTCCAGAAAAGGGGAATGAATGTAGGAAGACAAGTAGTGTGATAGGAGAGAATGAAAAAAAGATATATATGAATGAGAAAATAATAGTTGATAGTGTGGAAGGTGTGAGTGACTGTGAAAGTTTACGAGAAGGTTTTGTTTGGGAGAGTGAATTTAGATTAAGAGTGACTGACCTGCAGAGGGAGATAGATAAGTTGAAAGAGGAGGTGGAATGTCTTGTGAATGAGAGCAGAAGTATGAAAGATAAGATTAGGAGAATGGAAGAGATAAATGCAAGGAGAATCAGAGTAGGAGAGAGAGAGAATTTAGGGAGTATGAGTGAGAGGTATGGGGGTGCTTGAAGAGGAGAGAATGGAAACAGTAGAAGAGAGGGAATGAGAGAGAGGTATGGGAATGCTAGCAGACGAGAGGATGGAAACAGTAGAAGAGACGGAATGAGAGAGAGATATGGAAGTGCTAGAAGAGGAGAGAATGGAAACGGTAGGAGAGATGGAATGAGAGAGAGGTATGGGAATGCTAGAAGACAAGAGGATGGAAACAGTAGGAGAGACAGAATAAGAGAGGGATATGGAAGTGCTAGAAGTGGAGAAAATGAAAACATAGGAGAGAGGGAATGAGAGAGATGTATGGGAGTGCTAGAAGAGGAGAGGTATGGAAATGCTAGAAGAGAGAATAGCAGAAGTGGAGAGGGAATGAGAGAGACCTATGGGAATGAAAGAAGAGGAGAGAATGGAAACAATAGGAGAGAGAGAATGGTAAGAACTATAATGTATGGTGACTCAATGATCCGTGGTGTTCAAGATAGGATGCGTGAGGAGTGTTTGCCAGGAGGAACAATAGAAAGGGTGGCTATGGCAATTAAGAGAGGTGAAAAGGTGGATGAGATGATTGTGATGGTAGGAACGAATGACTTGAGTAGTAATGTAAGTCAGGCAGCGAGAGATATGAGGTTTTTGCTTGAGACTGTATGGAAGAAGACAGAGAGAGGAAAAATAGTGTGTGTGTTGCCTAGGTATGATAATGATGAGCTGAGCAGAAGAGCGGTGATATTGAATGGTATAATAGCAAGAATGTGTGACAAGAGAGGACTGGTATATATGGATGCTTGGAGTGCGTTTGAGGAAAGAGAGGAATTGTATGAGAGAGTGAGACCATTTACATTTGAATGAGGAAGGACATAGGCATCTGGAGAGATTGCTGTTCTGAACGAGTCAGTGTGTCCCAGGGAGGATGATAGCAGGGGTGGCCTCTTGTGGGAATAGATACTTGGGAGAAGGGAGACGATGTCAGGTAACACTGAGTGCAGTGGAGTCTAGAAGGGATAATGCTGGGTTAGAAACAATGGCATTTATATGCTTTATACTAATGCCAGGAGTATCCGGAATAAGGGAGAGGAATTGGTAACGCAGATAGTATCAGCCTGGCGAAAAATTATTGGGATCACTGAGATGGTTGACAGAAGGAGATATAATAACAGGAATAGAAGTCACTGGGTATAGCATTTTTCGTCAGGATAGGACGGGAAAGCGTGGCGGTGGGGTACTGCTTATGATAAGTGATGACCTATGTCCTCTAAGAGTGGAGGATTTGGAAGGAAGTGAGATAAATGATTTTGAGAGCATATGGTGTGAGGTAGGCAAAACAGGATATTTAGTGGGGTGTTGCTACAGACCCAGGAGCATGGAGGATGGGGACCAGGAGATGTTTAGACAGCTAAGTTTAGCAAGTGCAAGAAGAATGATTGTTATCGGAGATTTTAACTACAGTAGTATAAATTGGAGAGAGGAAGATGCATGTAGCAATAGTGGAATGGAATTTCTAGAATTCTTGAGGGACAAATGTCTTAGGCAACATGTAACAGAGGGAACAAGAGGTTCAAGAGTTTTAGATTTGGTTATAGCATTAGAAGAGTTGATAACAACTGAGATGACATCTCTCCCACCAGTTGGAGAGAGTGACCATATGGTTTTGACTTGGAAAATGAATAGACATGCAGGAGTATCAAAGAGACGGGAACTTATGTGGAATTATAATGCAGGTGATTATTCCCGAATCAACTTCCCGAAGTTGACGTCTAAGACGTCAACTTCGGGAAGTTTCATGGAGGAAGGAATTGGAAGGCCTTGATATCGTCAGTGCGTGGGAAATTGTGAAAGAATATTTGTTAGCAGCAATGGTAAATTGTATACCACGAGAAGAGGACACAATTTGGAGTAAAGTGGATGACAAACAATATTAAACAGGAATTGCATGTGAAAAAGAGGCTATGGAAGAGATAAGGAGACAGGTGAAGAGAGGATGCGTGAAGAATATAAGACACAGGCCAGAAGAGTGACTAGTGTGGTAAGGAAAGCGAAACTGGAATATGAGAGGAGGTTGACCCTAAGATCCAAAGAAAATCCTAGGGAATTTTTTAGCTATGTGGCCAGTAGGAGGAGAAATGACTGTGGAAGAATGATATTGTGGGATAAAAATGGGAATAGAGTGACTGATGCAGAGGGCATAGTGGAATTGTTCAATGACCACTTTATTGGAGTATTTCATCCTGGAGGAGTCGGTGTTAATGCTAGAGGGATAGGGCAGGTTCAAGGTTTAGAGGTACAGGAGGAGAGTGTGTTTCAGATACTGAGACCTCTGGATGTCAATAAAGCTTTGGGACTGGATGGTATTTCACCACGAGTTTTGAGAGAATGTGCTAGGGAACTGACAGTGCCTTTAACCTGGTGATTTTCCATTTCTTGTTTCTTTCAGTGAAAGTCTGGCTTCGGCAAAGGTGCCCAGGGAATGGAAGGAAGGTAAGATAGTGCCATTGCATAAGTGTGGTAACAGACTGAAGTGTATAATTATAGACCAGTCTGTGTGTCATCAGTAGTTAAGATCTTGGAGAAAGTAGTGAGGGACCTGACAGTGCCTTTAACCTGGCTTTTCAGTGAAAGTCTGGCTTCGGCAAAGGTGCCCAGGGAATGGAAGGAAGGTATGATAGTGCCATTGCATAAGTGTGGTAACAGACTGAAGTGTATAATTATAGACCAGTCTGTGTGTCATCAGTAGTTGTTAAGATCTTGGAGAAAGTAGTGAGGGACCGTATACAGAACTGGGCAGATGACGGTAATGTTATCTGTGAGAGTCAACATGGATTTGTGAGGAAGATGCTCTTGTTTTAGCAATATGCTAGTCTTTTATAATAAAGTTACAAGAACATTAGATGAGGGAAAGGCATATACTGCAATTTTCTTAGACTTAGCAAAGGCATTTGACAGGTGCCACATGATAAGCTGATATTTAGGTTGCAACACATGGGTCTGGATGTCAGATTGGTTAACTGGATTCGGGATTGGCTCTCTGATAGGTATCAGAGAGTTGTGTATGGTGGAGCAGTTTCAAGGAGACAGAAGGTTACAAGTGGAGACCCACAGGGCTCAGTACTAGGACCTATATTGTTTAACCTTTATATCAATGACATTGCTAGTGGATTGCAAGGGGATATTCAGTTGTTTGTGGATGATGCGAAGCTGGGAAGGATTATTAGTAATAGTGCAGATGTGGTAGTCCTGCAAGAGGATTTGAATAAGCTAGATAGATGCTCAAATGAATGGGGGTATCAGTTTAATGCAGCAAAATGTAAGGTCTTGAGGTTTGGGAAACATCGATGGGATGCTACATACTCTATGCGAGGAGTTATACTGGAGGAAGTTGGGGAGACAAGAGATCTGGGGTTGATGATTGATAGAAACCTGAAGTTTAGGGGACATATTAGTTTAGAAAGAGGGCCATAATTGCCAGTGACTTTATGCGTGGGTTATGCATGGAGAGTGGTGTGGAATTTGTGGATGTGTGGAATGAGTTCGATGGGTGAAAGGATTTATATAAGATGGATGGGTTACGTTTGAATGGAGTTGGTGTACGGAGACTTGAAAGAGTATTGATGATTGATGTGGAAGTGGATCTACAGACTCAGGGAAACTAGATTTATTAAGAGGGGGGGGAGTAGATATGCAGACTTTAGGGGGGCAGTTATGAATGAGTATATTATGCCCGAGCGAGTACGAAGGACAACAAATCAGAATGGGATAGTTAGTATAAGGCATCAAAGTAGTGATGGGACAAATGGGCTTCTGCAATTCATGTACACTAATGCCAGGAGTATTAGGAACAAGAAGGAAGAGTTTTGGGCCATGGTTGGCACTTCCAGGCCACAGGTTGTCGGTATTAGTGAAACATGGCTGACAGAAGATGATAAAGCTAGTGGGATTGAATGCGATGGGTATAGCGTGTTCAGGAGTGACAGGGTGAATAAAAAGGGGGGAGGAGTGTTATTGATGATAGCTGATGAGCTTCAGCCAAGGAGTATAGAAGTTGAACTGCAGGATGGGGAAAAAAGCACATTTGAAGCTGTTTGGTGTGAGATAGAATCTAGCAGAACAAAATATATAATTGGGTGCTGCTATAGACCGGGTGATGGAGTGGATGGTGGGGATAGTATGCATAAGCAAATAGAAGAAATGAGTGGAAGGAGGGTAATTATTATGGGTGATTTTAATTATGGTAACATTGACTGGAAAGAGGAGAGGGCACATGGGAGGAAGGAATTGGATTTTATGCGGTTATTAAGATACAACTATCTACGGCAACATGTATTGGAAAATACCAGGGGGCAGAGAGTGCTGGACCTAGTAATTGCAACTGAGAATGTGGCTGTAACGAACATGACCATGTTGCCACCAATTGGTGAGAGTGACCATAAGGTCATGACTTGGGAGGTGGCTAAAGGAGTCGAATTTACAATTAAGACAGGGTACATGTCGAATTACCGGGCTGGTAAGTATGACAAGCTTAGGTGTGTGCTTGGCTCAATGCCATGGCATGTAAAACTGCAAGGGCTGGATGTTGATAGTGCATGGGAGGTGGTTAAGAACTGTTTGCAGGAGGCAATGGTTGACTGTATACCAAGAGTCCGAATAATAAATCAAGTAGGGGTTAAATGGATGAATAACACTATTAAGCTTGAGCTGCAAAAAAAGAAACAATTGTGGAGGGAATTTAAGGAGAAGGGTGACCATCAGGCGCAGGAACAGTATAAAGCTCAGGCCAGGATGGTAACAAGGGTGGTAAGAAAAGCAAAAACAGATTACGAAAGGAAATTGGCCACGCAGGCTAAAGAGAATCCCAAACAGTTTTTTCAATATGTTGCAAGTAAAAGGAAAAATGCTCATGGTAGAATGATCTTAAAAAATGCTGAGGGTAGGGAGGTAACCGAATCAGTCGATATTGTGGAATTACTGAGCGAGCACTTTGCAAGCGTATATCATCCAGGTGGTGACTTTGCAGGAATGGAAGAACCAACAGTTTATACTGGAATTGTGATGAATGAAGTAGAGGTAACTAGTCTATTACAGAACCTCAATGTCAATACATCTGTGGGATTGGATGGTATACTAGCTCGTGTTGTACGTGAAGCGGCCAAAGAATTGTCAGTGCCCTTGACCATTTTGTTTAATTTGAGCCTCAGGACTGGGTCAGTCCCAAGGGAGTGGAAAGAGGGGAAAATAGTTCCACTGCACAAAGGTGGTTCCAAGGCTGCTGTTGAAAATTACTGGCCAATCAGCATAACAGGAATCATTATCAAGGTCTTAGAGAAAATAGTCGAGAGGAAAATATAAGATTGGATAGAAGAAAATGGGATACTGTATCGGGGACAGCATGGTTTTGTGAAGGGTAGGTCATGCCTCAGTAACTTGCTCACGTATTATAACACAGTGACGGCTGAACTGGATAAGGGTAATGGGTTTACAGTGATTCTACTGGACCTTGCTAAGGCCTTTGACAGGATACCACATGGAATTCTAATCAGTAAATTGCAGCATATGGGAATGGACATAGGGTTGGTGAGATGGATAGGAGGGTGGTTGACGGAGAGATATCAGAGAGTGGTTTACTCAGGAGTAGAGTCCACAAGACGGCCTGTGACTAGTGGTGTGCCACAAGGATCTGTTCTTGGACCACTGCTGTTTAATTTGTTCATAAATGATATAGGAAAGGATCTGAGAGGAACAGTTCATTTGTTTGCGGATGATGTGAAGTTGGGTAGGGCAATAGTGAATGCAGATGACGTCAAAATTTTGCAGGATGATTTGGATAGATTGGAGGTCTGGGCTAAGGAGAATGGATGTCAATTTAATGTGGCAAAATGTAAGGTTATGCATTTTGGGGTGAAAAGATTGGCGGCAGTTGTCTGCATTGTTGGAACCGTGCTCCAGGAAATTGATGAGGCACGAGATTTAGGAGTGTTGGTGGATAAGGAATTGAAATTTAGCGGACACGTTGCAAAAGTGGCCAAATCAGCTCATCAAATCATTTGGTTGCTGAAGAATATGTTGACAAGCAGAGACAAGCAGGTTATTGTTCCTCTGTATCGAGTCTTGATAAGACCCCATCTCGACTACTGTGCTCAGATTTGGTCACCTAGGTTTCTTCTTGATGGGGAGGAGGTGGAGAGGATCCAGAGGCGAGTGACCAAGATGATAGCAGGTCTGTGGAATGAACCGTATGAGAACAGGTTGAGGATTTGTGGGTTGCAAAAATTGATTGATAGGCAGAGGAGGGCAGATATGATTGAGACATTCAAATTACTGAAGGGTTTCTATAAAATTAATTCAGAAGATATTTTTGAGAACAGGGCTGGTTGTGGGAGGACTAGGGGACATCCATGGAAACTGGGCAAAAGTGTGGTTAGTAAAGGTGTTAGAGCTGGGTTCTTTACTTTTAGAGTAGTGAATGAGTGGAATGCGCTCCCTGAGTCTGTGGTGGATGCTGTGACAATGAATGAGTTTAAAGCGAGGTATGATAGATACTGTATGAATGTCGAATAGTTGTGATGAATATGATTTGGGGCCTCACTCGATGAGTCTAATGACTCCCTGGAGTTGCCCGTAATAATAATAGTAGTAATAATAGTAATATTGCAAAGGTGGTGAAGGTAACACAGAGGATTGCTGCAATTATGAGAAGGACACTGACCTGCAGAGATAAGAGGGTTATCGTTCCATTGTATAAGTCTCTGATCAGACCACACTTGGATTATTGTTCTCAGACTTGGTTCCCAGGATTTGAAGGGGATAAATTAACTGTGGAAAAGATACAAAGACGGATGACAAAGATGGTCTCAGGACTGTACAAGGATAGTTATGAGAAAAACGGCTGAGGGAATGTGGACTGCAGAGTTTGGCGGATAGAAGGAGGAGAGGTGATATAATTGAGACTTTTAAACTGTTGAGTGGTGGTTACAGGGTTGACACTGGAGAGTTCTTTCACTTGGTTGAACAGCAGGAAGGAGTAATGACAAGAGGCCATCCCTGGAAGTTACGAAAGGAAACTGTGAGCAAGAGGGTGAGGAGTGGTTTCTTTGCATGGAGGGTGGTTGAGCCGTGGAATGCATTGCCTGATAGAGTGGTGAGGGCGAGAACGGTAAATGAGTTTAAGGAGTGGTATGATAGACTTTGTGTTTCTTAGGGGGAACCTCCCTTCGATGAGGCTTGACAGACTTTATGTTGTTAGGAAGGACCTCCCACGATGAGTCTTTTGACTCCATGGAGGCCTGAATAATAATAATAATAATAATAATATCAGATATTATTAGTGCAGTAATTTAAACTATCATGTTACTTCCAGTTATTTTAAAGGAACATGTTCGCTCTCTCAAGTTGCTTTCAGATTTCTTCATCACCATCTTTCACATTCCCTGCCATACAGCAACATCCAACTAAATATCTCTTGCTGTCAACCTCCACCTCACACCACACTGCTTCAAAATTCTCCTACTGATGATGGTGGTAGAATTATGTGGACATAATTCTCCTACCATCATCAGTAGGATATTATCTTTCTTTAACCATGCTTCACTTATTCCAACAATTTTAGGGCAGATATATACCCAAACATGAAACAATTTATCTTCCTTATTTCTGATACTCCTTGCATTTTACACACAGCTTAACACAACATAAACACAATAGTTCACTATTAGGTCTGTAACTAGTCCTCCCCAAGATGCCTGTTGGTTGTGATTTCCTCACCACTCCACCTGCCCTTCCCAATCATGTTTATCTCCACTCACCCTATATATTTTCTCAATCTCAACTAACCCCTTACAACCTGATCCATTCCATTCCTATGCTAATCATCCCCATTCACACATTTGCTGCTACTCCCAACATCCACTCTCCCTATGTCTTCCTGGTCATCTTCCCATTTCCTTGTTCCTCTTGCATTCCCATTCTCACATTACTACCATTTCCATTGCCAAGCACTTTGGTCTCTTCAGTTCCACTCTCCTAATCTTTCACTTCACCTCTTACTACTTTTGATCTCTTGCTTGCATCAAACACTGGCCTTCGTACTAGCAACAGTTTCACAAATTCACTCACTCTAAAGCCATTTAGGTGCAATCCATCACTTTTGTACAGTTCCATTCTTCCCTCAAATACATTTCACACATCTACAAACTACACTCCCTTCTCCCCACACAGCTCTGCCAGCAGTCCTATTCATGATTCTTGCCCTCTGTCTCAGCTCATCATTGTCATATCTTAGCAACATACTAACAAAGTTGATTGTTCCCTGAATTTTCAACTGCCTCTCCACTGCCTGCGAGTTTTCTTGCTGAAGTCTCACGGGTGTTACATAGACTTGTATTCTCTTTAATCCATAATGCATAATAATAACTATGTCAGTCTATTCACATTCTCCTTTATGATCTCTATATCAGTTACATAAACTCCCTTTTGAGACTAAACATGTTTTTTTTTAAATTCAAGCTAATAGTGATTATATTTAAAAGCATTTAAATCAACCGCTATCTAAAGACTTTCACGTGCACCTAGTGCTTTTGAATTTCAAATCCATAATGCATAACAGAAACAGAACAGTATAAATTATCAATCGAGTAATGTTTTCGATTTTTCAAATATAAATTTGTTGAAATTTCAAAATTGTAATCATGTTCTCCTTTAAGTGAAAGATAATAAACAGCCATAGGGATTTCACAGCCAAGTATGCAAATAATGTTTGCCTTTGATACTTTAAAAATTTAAGACATGATCACTTACCATGAAAATATTATTATCATTATTACATAACATGACTCCAAGGGGGTCCAAGAACTCATCACGAGAGGACAGTCTACTCCACACCACTACACACATCTCACCATCTCCCCTACTACTTAATTTTCTCACCACCACAAACAATAATAGTATTTTATGTCTGTAAATTGCATGTGTTCTTACCTTCAGTCTGAATTTCCTGTTATTGTACTTGTTAAAAGACTCTCCCAAAACCCACATGTTGACATTTTACTGTGAGCTTTGATTAAGAAATTCATGGTTTACAGTTTCAGGATGTTGGTTCTCATCAGAGATTATATAGAAATCCAAAGTGGGACAAAAAGCCTCTGAACATCATAGTAGTTAGCTTATGTTCAAAAGTTTTATTTATTTTTTGTATAAGTCAGTCTCAAATAGTTAATGCATAATTATAAGAGAAAAGTGCTTAAAAGTCTTTATCTTGGCATCAGGATCTCAACAGAACATCCATTGAGGAATGACAGCAGGAACATCAGTTTTTCATTCCTCTATTAAAAAACTTCATAAGTCTAGTCTAATTCAGCATGGAGTTGACACAGATCACAAAAACGTCTAAGGACCTGCTTTCTACATAGAAGCTGTTTCAAATTTGAGCATCAGTTATTCAAAGAGAGTGTCACATTACCTCAACTTTCTTTTTATAGATATATTTTATTTTCATGGTACTGTTTGGCAAAACTGGCATCCATCATGCCTCCATTCACTGCTAAACCTACAGTAATATGAACACAGATGCTCAACATCCTTGTATGTTTGAATTGTTGACTTGCCGAACCTTCTATTCCCATTCATCCTTCATTCCATCTACCTTGCTTCTGTGAAACAGCTTTCTTAATGAAGTATTCCGCAAAGATTACAACCTCTGTCTCATCAAACAGAATATCAATGGACTACTTATCTTTTGATCCCTGTCCCCCTCCCATAGCATTGATTTGCTATAGGTTTTGTGGCCTCTGTGTGTGTGTGTGTGTGTGTGTGTGTGTGTGTGTGTGTGTGTGTGTGTGTGTGTGTGTGTGTGTGTGTGTGTTAAAGTGATATTAAATATATATATATATATATATGCTATCACTTTGAAAAAGATAAAAGATAACATAGGTTGCTATATCAGTGGCCTATCCAACCATTAAAATAAAATATATTGCAAGCCGTGTGTAGAGGCTTAAGTGCTGTGAGGACATCTTGTTGGAGGCTTAATGGATTTTTTACAACACTCAAAAAGAATTAAATTAGAATTTAATACTTCCTATATTTCGTCCTAGTCACTAGGACATCTACAGGGATTAAAAAAAAAAAAAAAAAAATCCATTAAGCCTCCAACAAGATATATTGCAAGCCATAATCCACAATAGCAAACATTATCAGCCAGTAAAAATGAGAGGGTGAATCTTTGTATAGAAATACACCAGAAAATCTAGGAAGCTAATACAAAAGTACCAAAGTGGTATGTAAATCTCATTTATCTTATATGAAAACTATCCATCAGGAGTTTAAAGAATCTATTGGGGGTGGGGGTCAGCTTAGTAATATAATGCTGACTACATACAAAACTGCAGCATTTTCTACATAAGCCACATATTAACTGTAGCAATCAAAAACAAAACACTAGTGTCAAGAATATCATGACTAGTTTGCAAGGCATTTTTAGCATGGAATAATGAATCATGCTCTATCCTTTTCAGTCATATAGTTGAGTGTGGGTGTAGTGAATGCATGTCGACTGTGTTGTGCCAAGTGCATTATACCCAAGAGTAGAGCATTGTATTTCTGCATCACTGGTGTAAAGGTATAATGTTCTGGAGCTGTTTCTGTTTCTTCTGTTCTTTACTTGTAATTTTGAAAGAATGAATGCTATGGAATATACAACTTTGCTAAAAGATCCATATCTTTTTAAATATAATAATGCACTATGTCATGCTATGGATGCTATTACAATGTATTTTGAAGAAAATTATGTGGAAAGAAAGTGACTGGCCTGTACTGAATTGTAATAGCAATCCTTGCAATTTGGATGAACTAAAAATGTTGGCCAAAGGCAAGACTAGTGTCTAACAGTGATACAAGTACTAGCAGTAATGCTGATGGCAGAATGGGCCAAAATACCTAATTCATGTTATTACAGGCTGGTGGAGAATATACCTGGAAATCAAAAGTATGATCTAGTCCAGAAGAGGGCCTACATGTTATTGAGATTATGTTATATGTTATATAGATTTTTCTGAAATATAGTGCCAATACATATTTCTACTTATATGTATGCATAATATATAATATGTATAATCAATGTATAATGTAATATATATTCACTCAGATTTTAAATATGTTATTAAATATATCTGTATATTGTCAGCAAATAGCTATAATATTCTGTTGGATAATCTCAAAGTATTCATGTATTTTTAATAACTGCCTGTTATTCTAATACTGTTGTTTAGATCATGGAAGACCGGTGTAATAAAGAGAAGTGCATTAATGGTGAATGCATTGATCGAATTGTGCTTGACACAGCTTTTGCAGTTAGTATTACAACAGATGCCTTCAGTTATGTATCTCCACAACATTACCGAAAAATAGAATGTCTTTGTGAACCAGGATTTGATGGTAAGTTAGTTGAAGCAATATTTCTTAAACTTTGAATCCACCCTCCCCAGTCCATTCTATAAAGCAAATTAATAAGATGTTTTTTTTATGGAATGATAATATAAAATCTTTCATCACTTTATAAAAAAAGTAGACCCATCCATATTTCAGTGTCATCCATAATTTAAATTCATTCAGCATGAAGAAATGCATTTATATAATCTTAGCAGTGCTTTTCACTGCTTTCCACTCTCTATACAAAAAATCTCTTCTTTTCTCTTGCAAGTATATACATGTTTTTGTGGGAACCAGTTTCCATTGCTAGTTTCATGTGAAGGAGAAAAACCAAAATCCTCCATGGTCACTTCACCCTCCACACACACTCACACACACATACAACATTACATCATCATCACTGGTGGTTTGCAAATGCCATTATGGTAATGAATATTATTATTATTATTACCATCCCAAGACCTCATGGAGTCAAAGACTCATCTGGGAGGTCCTTTTATCACACACACAGCTCATCATACCATGTTTTAAACACATTCAAACTCTTTGCAGACACCACATTCTCAGGCAAGGCATGCCAATCATTCACAATTCTGCACGAAAAAACCTACCTCTCACTCCCCTGCTCACGCCCTCTTTATACAGTTTCCAGGATGGTTCTCCCTTGATCTCCTGCTATTCTCTGTAAAACTTCTCCAGCATTGATCCTATAACAACCCCTTACCAACTTGTAGGTCTCTATCATATCTCCCTCTTCCACCTGTCCACCAAACTCTGCAAGTTGCATCTTATCAACCTTTCCTCATATTTAACATTCCAGAGGTCAGAAACTATGCGATTTTCTAGAAGCATAGGAGGGTGAAATGAGGAGGGAAGAGTACTCTTAATGATAGCAGAGGAATTGTGTCCATAAAGTGTGGAAGTTAATAGTACATTTGAAGATTTTGAATCTGTGTGGTGTACAGTTGAAATTAACAGGCTAGTATATCTGATAAGATGGTCTTATAGGCCAGGAAATGTAGAGAATACTTACTGTGAAATGTTTAGGCAAATTGGTTGGGCATTAAAAAGAAGGTGATCCTAATGGGAGACTTTAATCACAAGAATATAGAACTGAAGGAGGAGATAGTATATATGGGAGCAAGAAGAGAGTTTGTTGAATTTCTGAGGGATAAATATCTTAAGCAGCATGTGAGCGAAGCAACTAGAGGTTTTAGATTTTATGTTTTGGATTTTATAATAACTTCAGCAGATGTAGTTGGTAATGTGGTATTAGCACTGCCATCATTTGGTTTGAGTTATCATGAGGTACCTGTTTGGTAAGTGGTGAAACAATAAAAGGTTACTGCCAAAAGAGGATATATGTGGAATTATAAGGTAGGTGATTGTGGGAAGCTCTGTAGTCAAATATGGGTTGATGAGCTGTGCAGAAAATATGTTGACAGTGCATGGAAATTCATAAGTCATTATTTGACACAAACAATGTAATAACTGTATATCAAGTGTTAAGCAAGTTAACAGATGATATGGATGAACAGTGAAAACAAGCTGTGTTGGCAAAGAAAATGCTATGGAGGAGGTATACAAGACAGTTGGTGGTGATCGGATCCATGAAGAGTATATAAAATGCAGGCTAGGAAGATGACAAGCATTGTAAAGAAAGAAAAAGTGCAGTATGAGAGAAGACTAGCTGGGCTGGCCAAGATTAATTCAAGGGAATCTTCTGCTATATGGCAAGCAAGAGGAAGAATAATTCATCATCATCATCATCATGCGTATCAAAGATTTAGGCCTAGCATGGCCTGTTCCGGCCTTAGAAGTCATCGTTGAATCATTTAAGAGGACGTCCTGGTTTTCTTTTTCCTAATGGCTTGTTTTGGTAATCTTCTGTTTTCATTCTTTGAATGTGTTCTGTCCATTTTTGTTTATATTTTTTAAATTCTAAAAAATATAAACAATTTCTTATTTAAAGTAAAGAGCCAATAGACTTCATTTTAGTGATGTAAAACATTATTTAAATTAAGGGTTTATATTATTATACTTAGTACTTGGTCTACTCACTGATGAGATCTCAATAAAGATCGAAACTGGTCTGGGTAGTGACCTCCCATCATAATGTACAACATCATATATCTCCTAGGAGATGGGTTTTACGTTATGGAAAATACTAAGAATAACAATCAGAACTTTCTCCACCTTTGTAACGAGTTGCCCTAGTTTGTACTACGTACTTGAACTACGTGCTTTAGCTTACGCTAGTAGTCGCCGATACGTTTATAGTTACTATATTCGGCATGAAACTCTTTGATTCCAATCTTTGAGTTTCTTATTCAGTTTTAAAAGAATGTAGGATTTAATATCCCCTTAATTTAAATAATAAACAATTTCTATTTCTACAGTAATAGAAAAAATACTGGTTCTTGGTTTAATTCTTTCATAATTCATTCTAGGGGTTACAGGGTTCCCCCGAGAGGAGGGGACCCTGTAACCCCTAGAGAGCACTTCCCCTGGGTGGCGGATAGGAGAGCCCACCATGTGTGTGTGGTGGGGTGGGGTGGTCCGAATATATTGAATAAGGACTCGTGGACCAACAGGGCCATAAGGGGCAATCATCTTGATTGTAAGGGAAGCGGCACTCCCATGAACCCCTAGCTGGATCTATCCTCTCCTTCTTCTACTTTGAGGAAGATCCACTTACTTTAATCTTTCCTATAAGGCCTTATCAGCCAACTTTTCTTATTTTATAACCATTATGCTATTAGAGTACTCGAGGGCCATGGGGTCTTTTTATTTCTGGCCTTACAACTATGCCCTCTCTATAAACCTTACTATAATTCTTCAATAATCTACTCTTCCCCCCCCCCCCTCAATATACCATATTCCTCCTATGGGTTTAAATTCAGAAGAAGGCTAGTTCAGAAGCCTTAAGGGTAGCAGCCCTACCACTGAACTATTCCATCGTCAGGCTAGCCCCCTAACATGGAGAACATAATTCTACTTGTAAGCTGACAGAAAAAGATAATTGGATTGAATCTATGGGAAACGACCCTGGAATGGAAAAGGTAAAACAAAAATGGAAACGACAAAATAGAATACACATAGCAAACTGGAATGTAAGAGGAATAGCATATAAAGAAATAGAATTAGACCAATTATTAAATGAAAAAAATTTTAAAATAGCAGTAATCACTGAAACAAAAAAGAAATTAAAAGGAACTATGAGAACCGAAAATTTTAATATGATATACAGTGGAGTCGACAGAGACCAAAATAGCACAAGCAGGAGTCATGATTTGGATTCATAACTCCCTTTCAAAACAGTTAAAACATTATAAATTATGGAATGAAAGAATAAAAATAGATAGAGGCTATTTAACAATAATTGGTTTATATGTCCCAGAAGAAGGAAGAGAACAAGATAATATTGATTTTTATAATCAGCTACAAAACATATATAATAAAATAACTAAAAATGATTACGTAATTTTAGCAGGAGACTTAAATGCAAGAATTGGAAACACGAAAATTAACAATAATATAGGAATACATGGAGAACATACTCTAAACAGGAATGGTAAAAAATTGATTGACTTTGTAGTTTATAATAACCTAAAAATAATGAATTCCTTCTATAAACATAAAGACATACATAAATATACTTTGGCAGCAAGAGGATGGAAATCAATATTAGATTACTTTATATTAAATGAAAAGACATCAAAATTTTCACTAGATGTTAGAGTTCACAGAGGATGTGAAATAAGCAGTGACCATTTCCTTGTTAAAATAAAATCAAGATTACCACCTAAATGGCTACAAGTAACAAGAACAGAAAAAAAAATTAAAACATTTGTTTATAAAACTATACTATTGAAGGACACAAATGTACAATGGCTATATGAACAAAGAATTAACCAATATCTAGATAAAATAAAACAAAATGAAGAAATAGAAATAGAATGGCTTAATATAAAAACTATACTAAATGCAGCAGCAAATGAAAGACCAAAAAATTCAATAAAAGGAAAAAACTGAAGATCTGGGATGATACAATCAAAGAAATAATCAAAAAGAAAAAAGAAGCCTATCATAAATGGTTAAGCAGTAAAAGATTAGAAGATGAAATAGAATATAAAAGAATAAGAGCCATAGCTAAAAGAGAAGTCAGAAAAAGACATAGAGAATCATGGAACAAATTTGTCTCTAATTTAGAACATGATTTATATAAAATAAGAGCCAAGATATATAAAATTTTGAAACGCTTAAATACAGATACCAAAGAAAACATAAAATTAAACACCGAATTGAAATTAGAAGAATTTCTAAATTACTACACAGAATTGTGGACAGACAAATATTTTAAAAAAGACAACTGGCAAACAATTAACGAAAATTAAAAGGAAATAACTAAAGAAGAATTAGAAATCAGCCTGAAAGAAACAAGAAATGGAAAATCACCTGGAGAAGATAAGCTAAAGTCAGAACTATATAAATACTCAGGAACAAGATTCAAAGAAAGACTCTTATTATTTTTAAATAAAATTTATTCAACTGGTATTCCTCCAATAGAATGGAAAAAGCAATTGTGATTCCTATCTTTTTTTTCATTATTAAGACCCTAAAAACTATAGAGGTATCAGTATACTAAATTCCTGTTAAAAATATATAGCAGAATCTTAAATAGCAAACTAATGAAATATTCCAAAAACTTTATTTTAGAAGTACAGAATGAATTTAGAAAAGGACGATCATGTATAGACCTGGCCTTTTGCCTAAAATTAATAATAGAGAAAAGAAGAGAATACAATTTAGAAACACATGTTGCATTTATTGACTTTGAAAAAGCATTTCACAAAGTTAAAAGAAACATATCATTTAACATATTAAAAGAAAGACAAATACCAAATGATATCCTAAAAGCTATCACAAGTATATATGAAAATAATCAAACACAAATAAGATTAAATCACGAGCTATCATATACGAGAGAGATAAACCAAGGGGTCCAACAGTGATGTCACCCTCTCAGCAACTCTTTTTAATATCTACTTAAATGAAATAATAATAAAATGGAATAAAAATTTACATCAAGGAATTAAACTTTCTCCTACAGTAAATTTAAACACTCTCCCGTTTCCGATGACCAAATAATAATTACAAATTCTGCAGATAACTTACAGAAAGCTATTTTAGATCTAAATAAGATAGCCAAAGATTATGGTATGATAATATCAACAGAAAAATCAAAAACTATGGCCTTTATAAGACAAGATCCAGCAAGAACTAAAATAGTAATAGATAACAAGATCTTAGAACAGGTGAATTCATTTAACTACCTAGGATGCATAATAATAAATTTAGTTTAATCCTTTATCCAAGTGTGAGCAAACAAAGTTTTCACCTGAAAGTATCTTCAGGACTGGGGTAAGGTAGTACAATACCGACAACTCGTTGCAAAGGTGGAGGAAGTTAACATCACTCCTATCTCAGTATCTCCCATAATGCAAAACACATCTCCTTGCGGATATGTATAATGTTATGCATTAAGGGGAGGGCCACTACCCAGACTAGTTTTGACCTTTATTAAGGTCTCTTCAGTGGGAGCCAGACCCAGACATGGAGATACCAGGCAGAAGCAATAGCAAGGTCATCTCTACCTATAGGAGTTGCCAAAAGGTGTGCCACCTTTTTATTAAATTACTCTGGATTTAGGGAAAGATGTTGAAAGTTTATTTTTCACTTGGTTAGACTATAATAAATTTAGTTTAATCCTTTATCCAAGTGTGAGCAAACAAAGTTTGCACCTGAAAGTATCTTCAGGACTGGGGTAAGGTAGTACAACACCAGGCAACTCGTTGCACCTTTTTGCAACGAGTTGTCTGGTGTTGTACTACCTTACCCCAGTCCTGAAGATACTTTCAGGTGCAAACTTTGTTTGCTCACACTTGGATAAAGGATTAAACTAAATTTATTATAGTCTAACCAAGTGAAAAATAAACTTTCAATACCTAGGATGCATGATTACATATGAAAATGAAAAAGATATAAACATAAAAATTGCAAAATATTTAAAAATAACAGGTGTAATTAACTCTATATTTAAACCAAACCTAGTTCAAAAACAAACCAGACTAAAAGTATGCAATACATTAGCCCTACCAGTCTTAATGTATGGAAGTGAAATCTGGACAATAAAACAAAAAGACAAACAAAGATTAACAACAGCAGAAATGAAGTTTATGAGAAAAACTGCAAAGTATACCCTATTTGATCACAAAAGAAATAAAGAAATTATGAAGGAAGAATAATTATTAATATAATTAAGAAATATTTATGGTAGGTTAACACTGGTGGATAGTCATGGTAGCAGTCACCATTGTAAAGGATATAGTGGTATATCATTGAATGAGCATTTTATCAGTGTATGCCATACCAATGCAAATGATGCTGTGCAATTTTCATTTTTTTTTTTAATTTTTTTTTTATGACCCCACACATGGAAGGTCACAAGACCTATAACACTACACTGCCATATGCAGGCAAGTGATTAAGGAGAAAATATAGCCAGTTGATATGTTTCTTAAAAAGTGGGAGGTTGTACTCAGTGGGGAAAAACAGTATGGAGGAGATTGTTCCAAAGAATAGAGGTGGATGGAATGAAGGAAATCGATGAGAAATTAGTTCAGTGTGTTCAGAGAAAGATAGACAGTGTATGGCTGTTGGCCAGTGGTTGTTCTAGTTGTTACATGGTTAAAAAGAATGGAAGAATGGTAGCACATTCATGGAAAACCACATCAGTGGGAACTAGACCCATGAAGAAGTTATATACAGTCTTGGAAAGAGGTCAACAGATCCCCCATGGACAAGGTGCATCGTACCATGTAATGAGTCATGTGTTTGTAGCAGGTATAAATTGGAGTTATATGATGCTGCCAAGTCAGTACAACTGTCCTGGTGAAATGGCTGCGAGAAGGGAACTGATGGAATTTGAAAGAGACATCGTAATAGGATGCCATGTTACAGGCCTATCTGTTTGGCAAATTGTTGACAAATTGGGCCATCTCAGGTCAGCAATCAGTGACACCATGCTAAGATGGAAGTGCAGGGATTCAACTGCAAGTGCTACCTGCAGTGGGCAATCCACCACACTTACCTAATATGACCTTCATAGGGCACTATGAAGAATAATATGTAAAACCACCATCTGCTGGCCAACACGTTGAATGCAGAGTTCCAGGCATAAACTGGAACATGAATCACAAAAATATTCCGAATCATGGCTGTGTTATGGAGCATTGAATAATGCTACACACTCTCTACCAAGCAGATGGATGCCTGATGAATGTCTCTTACAAAATTGTATATCCTCAACTATGAAATTCAGAGGTGGTATGATGATATGGTCTTGTTTTTCTGGTTTGACCTCAGACCTCCGTTTGTGGTGTTTCAACAGAACTGACCATTATCTTTTTCAGCAAAAAAATGCATTGTGTCATAAGGCTGCTGCTGTAACTGCATAGTTTGTGGACTCTTGACTGGCCTATGCAGAACCCTGATCTCAACCCTATTGAGCATTTGTGGGATGAACTGCAGCATCAGGTGAGATCAACAGATGTCCACTCCACAACAGTTTAGTACCTCATTACATGCCAACAGGAAGAATGGTCCAAATTTCCCATTGATTGCAATCGTATGCTTGTAGAAAGTATTCCCTGTAGGATTGCTGCAGTCATTACAGTGAAAGGTGGTCCTACATCTTATTAAGGTTCATCCGAATGTTTTTTTGTTCCTTACACTATGGTGTCCATTAATTTTTTTCCAAGCAGTGTATAAGTAGACTAGTTGTGAAGATAGCTCATTATCAAACTTTGTTTGCTTATGCTTTGCTAAATAATTAAAACAATAATATAATTTCTTCACATATACTATACTTCATAATCCTGTAGAAAAACTTGCAACAATTATCTCTGATCCAGAGTATTTAATAATATAGTGATATACCATTTTACTACTTGTATATAGAAAATATATAATTTCATTAATTTAGCTTTGAATTTTGAATCTGGTATCTTCCTGTGGCTAGCTCCCACTCATGTAACCTCGATGAAAGTCAAAACTGGTCTGGGTAGTGGCTGTTCCCATTATGTTTTTGTGTTTGGGAATACTGAAGCAACTGATGTGGGGTCAACAGCCTCTACACACACAAGTGGCCTAGTCGTGAAGATATTTCACTCACAAACGTTTTTTGCTATATGTAGATAAAAGGTTAAAGCAAAAATATAATTTCTTACTTAAATATAAATGGGCTTCTGCGATTCATGTACACTAATGCCAGGAGTATTAGGAACAAGAAGGAAGAGTTTTTGGCCATGGTTGGCACTTCCAGGCCACAGGTTGTCGGTATTAGTGAAACATGGCTGACAGAAGATAATAAAACTAGTGGGATTGAATGCGACGGGTATAGCGTGTTCAGGAGTGACAGGGTGAATAAAAAGGGGAGAGGAGTGTTATTGATGATAGCTGATGAGCTTTAGCCAAGGAGTATAGAAGTTGAACTGCAGGATGGGGAAAAAAGCACATTTGAGGCTGTTTGGTGTGAGATAGAACCTAGCAGAACAAAATATACAATTGGCTGCTGCTATAGCCCGGGTGATGGAGTGGATGGTGGGGATAGTATGCATAAGCAAATAGAAGAAATGAGTGGAAGGAGGGTAATTATTATGGGTGATTTCAATTATGGTAACATTGACTGGAAAGAGGAGAGGGCACATGGGAGGAAGGAATTGGATTTTATGCGGTTATTAAGGGACAACTATCTACGGCAACATGTATTGGAAAATACCAGGGGGCAGAGAGTGCCGGACCTAGTAATTGCAACTGAGAATGTGGCTGTAACGAACATGACCATGTTGCCACCAATTGGTGAGAGTGACCATAAGGTCATGACTTGGGATGTGGCTAAAGGAGTCGAATTTACAATTAAGACAGGGTACGTGTGGAATTACCGGGCTGGTAAGTATGACAAGCTTAGGTGTGTGCTTGGCTCAATGCCATGGCATGTAAAACTGCAAGGGCTGGATGTTGATAGTGCATGGGAGGTGGTTAAGAACTGTTTGCAGGAGGCAATGGTTGACTGTATACCAAGAGTCCGAATAATAAATCAAGTAGGGGTTAAATGGATGAATAACACTATTAAGCTTGAGCTGCAAAAAAAGAAACAATTGTGGAGGGAATTTAAGGAGAAGGGTGACCATCAGGCTCAGGAACAGTATAAAGCTCAGGCCAGGATGGTAACAAGGGTGGTAAGAAAAGCAAAAGCAGATTACGAAAGGAAATTGGCCATGCAGGCTAAAGAGAATCCCAAACAGTTTTTTCAATATGTTGCAAGTAAAAGGAAAAATGCTCATGGTAGAATGATCTTAAAAAATGCTGAGGGTAGGGAGGTAACCGAATCAGTCAATATTGTGGAATTACGGATCGAGCACTTTGCAAGAGTATATCATCCAGGTGGTGACTTTGCAGGAATGTAAGAACCAACAGCTTATACTGGAATTGTGATGAATGAAGTAGAGGTAACTAGTCTATTACAGAACCTCAATGTCAATACATCTGTGGGATTGGATGGTATACCAGATCGTGTCGTACGTGAAGCGGCCAAAGAATTGTCAGTGCCCTTGACCATTTTGTTTAATTTGAGCCTCAGGACTGGGTCAGTCCCAAGGGGGTGGAAAGAGGGGAAAATAGTTCCACTGCACAAAGGTGATTCCAAGGCTGCTGTTGAAAATTACTGGCCAATCAGCATAACAGGAATCATTATCAAGGTCTTAGAGAAAATAGTCGAGAGGAAAATATAAGATTGGATAGAAGAAAATGGGATACTGTATCGGGGACAGCATGGTTTTGTGAAGGGTAGGTCATGCCTCAGTAATTTGCTCACGTATTATAACACAGTGACGGCTGAACTGGATAAGGGTAATGGGTTTACAGTGATTCTACTGGACCTTGCTAAGGCCTTTGACAGGATACCACATGGAATTCTAATCAGTAAATTGCAGCATATGGGAATGGACATAGGGTTGGTGAGATGGATAGGAGGGTGGTTGACGGAGAGATATCAGAGAGTGGTTTACTCAGGAGTAGAGTCCACAAGACGGCCTGTGACTAGTGGTGTGCCACAAGGATCTGTTCTTGGACCACTGCTGTTTAATTTGTTCATAAATGATATAGGAAAGGATCTGAGAGGAACAGCTCATTTGTTTGCGGGAGATGCGAAGTTGGGTAGGGCAGTAGTGAATGCAGATGACATCAAAATCTTGCAGGATGATTTGGATAGATTGGAGGTCTGGGCTAAGGAGAATGGATGTCAATTTAATGTGGCAAAATGTAAGGTTATGCATTTTGGGGTGAAAATATTGGCGGCAGTTTACTGCATTGGTGGAACCGTGCTCCAGGAAATTGATGAGGCACGAAATTTAGGAGTGTTAGTGGATAAGGAATTGAAATTTAAGGGGACACATTGCAAAAGGGGCCAAATCAGCTCATCAAATCACTTGGTTGCTGAAGAATACGTTGACAAGTAGGTTATTGTTCCTCTGTATCGAGCCTTGATAAGACCCCATCTCAACTACTGTGCTCAGATTTGGTCACCTAGGTTTCTTCTTGATGGGGAGGAGGTGGAGAGGATCCAGAGGCGAGTGATCAAGATGATAGCAGGTCTGTGGAATGAACCATATGAGAACAGGTTGAGGATTTGTGGGTTGCAAAAATTGGTTGATAGGCGGAGGAGGGGAGATATGATTGAGACATTCAAATTACTGAAGGGTTTCTATAAAATTAATTCAGAAGATATTTTTGAGTACAGGGCTGGTTGTGGGAGGACTAGAGGACATCCATGGAAACTGGGCAAAAGTGTGGTTAGTAAAGGTGTTAGAGCTGGGTTCTTTACTTTTAGAGTAGTGATTGAGTGGAATGCGCTCCCTGAGTCTGTGGTGGATGCTGTGACAGTGAATGAGTTTAAGGCAAGGTATGATAGATACTGTATGAATGTTGAATAGTTGTGATGAATATGATTTGGGGCCTCCCTCGATGAGTCTAATGACTCCCTGGAGTTGCCCGTAATAATAGTAATAATAATAATAATAATAATAAAGAGCCAATAGGCTTTGGCGATATAAATATTATTTAAATTAAGGGGATATTAAATCCCACATTGTTTTAAAACCGAATAAGAAACTCAAAGATTGGAATCAGAGTTTCATGCCGAATATAGTATAATAAACTATAAAAGTATCGGCGATTACTAGCGTGAGCTAATGCAAGTAGTCCTAGTACGTAGTACAAACTCGGACAACTCACAGCAAAGGTGGTAAAGTTCTGATCCCTATTCTTGGTATTTTCCATAATGTAAAAACACATTTCCTAGGAAATGTATGTTGTTATTACATTATGGTTGGAGGTCACTACCCAGACCGGTTTCAGCCTTTATTTGAGGCTTCATCAGTGAGTAGCTAGGCCAAATTAATACCAGAGGGTATACCAAAAGAACTTATACTCTGCTATACGAGTTGTCAAAAAGGGTGCCCCATTAAGTTACTTAAATATAAAGAGCCAATAGGCTTCATTTCGGCGATATAAACATTATTTAAATTAATGTGGGATTTAATATCCCCTTAATTTAAAGAATGTTTATATCGCCGAAATATAATTTCTTTAATTTCACTTTACAATCCAGCAGAAAAACTTTCTTCATATATCTGAAGGAGCCTTTTAAAGAATGGAATTAAAATCTCAGGGAATTGCTTGAAGATGTATGCTATATAGGAGTGTGAGTTATCATTTTGCACAGAGTGTGTGTGAGAGAGAGTTATTAGTGTTTGGAATGCACAACCATAAACTGATCTGAATGCAAGAATCATGAATGAGTTTTAAAGTGTTATTTGACAGGCATTGTGATTTATTATTATTATTAAACAAGACCTCATGGAGTCAAAGACTCATCTAGCAGGTCCTTTTATCTCGCACACATCTCATCATACCGGGTCTTAAACACATTCAAACTCCTTGCAGACACCACACTCTCAGGCAAGGCATTCCAATCATTCACAACTCTGCACGAAAAAACCCTGCCTCTCACACCCTCTTTATACAGTTTCCAGGGATGACCTCTGGTTCTCCCCTGATCTCCCACTATTTTCTGTAGAACTTCTCCAGCATTGATCCTATAACAACTCCTTACCAACTTGTAGGTTTCTATCATATCTCCCCTCTTCCTCCTGTCCACCAGACTCTGCAAATTACATCTTCTCAATCTTTCCTCATACTCGACATTCTAGAGGTTAGAAACTATCTTAGTCAGTCGCCTCTGGACTCTCTCCAATATCTCTTCATCCTTTTGAAAACCAGGTGAACAAATCTGGACACAATAGTCCATGTGTGGCCTAATCAAAGCCTTATACAATGCAAGAAGAATCTCCCTACTTCTACAAGTCAGTGTCCTCCACATCATTCCCAGAAGCCTTTGTGTTGTCTTCACAATTTTGGCTATGTGTCCCCTAAATTTCAGATCCTTATCCACTATCACCCCCATATCTCTTATTTCTTCCACCTCCAACAATATATCCTCACCAAGCATAAATTCTGCATATCATCTTTGTTGTTCAAATTTTAAAACCTTACATTTTGCAACATTGAACTAACATCTCCATTTCCGTGCTCAATCACTCAATTTATTCAAGTCTTCTTGTAAGGCCACAACATCTTCACTACTCTTCATGGTTCGTCCCAACTTCGCATCATCTGCAAACAACTGAATATCTTCATCCAAATAATCTTCACCTATATCATTAATATACAAGTTAAACAGCAATGGACCTAAAACAGACCCGTGAGGCACTCCACTAGTGACTTTCCTTTTCCTGGATATCACTCCCCCATACACAACTTGTTGATACCTATCAGATAGCCAGTCTCCAATCCAATGCACCAATCTAATATCCAACCCCGTCTGCTCTAGTTTGACTGTCAACTTATCATGAGGTACTCTATCAAAAGCTTTTGCGAAATCCAAGTATATTACTGTGTATCCTTCTCCTCTGTCCAAGGAAGCAGTCACTTTATTGTAATAAGTAAGTAGATTACTAAAACACGACCTCCCTTTAGCAAATCCATGCTGTCCATCAAAGATTATACCATTGTTGTCAACCCAACTCTGGATCCTAGTTCTCACAAGCTTCTCCAACAACTTAACCACAACACCTGACACACAGATAGGCCTATAGTTTGATGCTTGAGTTCGCCTCCTTTATGAAGTGGCACAATCTTGCCCTCCTTCCACTCTTTAGGGACTTGACCAAGTGCAAGACTTGTATTAAAAAAATATGTCAAGGCAATTGTCAACTCTCTGGCACATTCCTTCAGAATACGCGGTGATATGTTATCGAGTCCCACAGCCTTATTAACATCTAGTTTACTCAACTCCCCAAACACCTCTTGCTCACTTACAGTCAGTCTCTCCTCCCCATCATCAACTGCTCTTAATCTCTCCATGAAGTCACATTCACAAGATTGAAAGATCTTTATGAACTGCTCATTAAGTATCTCCACCACACATTCTGCAACAGCTGTCTTTATACCATTTCCTCCAATCAATGTCATCCTTCCATAATCATTCTTTCTTTTGCTGGCTGCATATCGAAAGAACTCCCTAGGATTCTTTTTAGCTTCATTAGCTAACTTCTGTTCATACCTCTCTTTAGCTACTCTCACCAACCAAGTCACCCTCCTTGCCTGGTCTTTGTAGACCTCATGAAATTGGTTACTTCCACTTCTCTTATGCTGCCTCCACAATGCCTTTTTTCTCTGTATTGCATGCTTAATCTCTTTATTCATCCATCTCACACCTACCTTATTTAACCTTCTCACCCGTGGTATACATTTAGACATTGCATCCACTAAATATTTTTTGAAAATCCCCCAAGCTGCATTGATCTCTTTTCCAGCTAACTCCTCATTCCATGCTACACCTGCAAGCTGTCTCCTGAGCTCTTCATAATCACCCCCCTTGTAGTTCCACATATACCCTTTTTTCACAGGGGTCCTTGCACTGCTGGAAACCACCCAAGTAATCACCTCATGGTCAATTTCACCAATTGGTGGATGATTTGATACCTCATTGATAATTACATCCTCCGATGAGATGACCAAATCCAAGCCCCTTAATCCTCTTGTGCCCTCTGTTACATACTGTCTGAGGTAGTTATCCCTCAAAAACTCAAGAAACTCATTTTCTTTACTTCCAGTTGCTATCTCTTCAATCCAGTCTATATTGTCATAATTAAAATCACCCATAATGATCACCCTTTTCTTATTTGCTTGGCTTATTTGACTCTACATTTCACTATCACCACCATCCACATTACCTGGTCTATAACAACATCCCACCAAGTATTTGATTCTATTCACCTCTATCTCACACCATACTGCCTCAAAACCACTGGCCCCATTTCCCTCTTGCATTTCTACCTTGTATGGACATAACTCTTTCTCTATCATCAATAGCACTCCCCCTCCCTTTTTACCCCTTCTATCTTCACGAAACACATCATACCTTTCCATCTCTATTCCTGTCAGGATGTCATCCTCATCTAACCATGTCTCACTTATTCCGACAATCTCTGGGTGCACAGACGCAATTAGTGCAACCATTTCATCTGCCTTGTTTCTTATACTTCTAGCATTGGTATACAAACACAACAACTCATTTCTGGATCTACAGCTAGTTCCACTGATACCACTCACTCGATGTGATCTCTCCATGCTGGACTGGGGCCATTTCCCTTTCTGCTTCTTCATTTTAGAACCCTTTGCAATTCCATCTGTTTCCTTTTGATCCCTGATCATCCCATTCCTTTCCTGCCTACACATGCTCACCTCCTCTTGGAGCATCCACCTTTCTCATGCTGTGTATCCCTGTCCACCCTGAGCTTTTCCATTTCCCTGCTCCTTTTGCACACCCATTCTCTCATTTTCTATACTCATACCACTCACTTCCCCATTCATAACCGCCTCTTTAATCTCTCCTGCTCTTCCACATCACTTCCCACTCGATCTGATTCATTCTCTCTATTCACTTTTCTACCTACCAGCAGCAGTCTCTCCAAGAGACTCACACCATAACCACTCAAATGCAGTCCATCGCTCCCATACAGCTCACTTCGTCCCTCAAACTCATTCCACACATTAACAAACTGTATTCCCATCTCCTCACACATTTCAGCCAGAATATCATTCATAATCCTTGCTCTCCACCTCATTTCACCACAATCATACCTAGGCAACACACTGACCACCCTTCCTGTCACACTATTCTGCTTTATCTTTCCAAGCAGTCGCCTGACATTCATTTTGACATGCTCTTTGTTCTCTCTCAAATCATTTGTACCAATTAATACAATTAACTCTTTTGCTCGTTCCCGCCTCATATTCAATGCTTCAATCACTCTACTCATTTTACCGTCTGGAAAACATACCTTGTGCATTTTATCCTCTAGCACACCTTTAATAATGGAGTCGCCATACAACTCCACTTGCCCATCTTTTGTTAACTCTTTCATGCCATCATGATTTATTTTAATAGTTTTGACCTGAATTCTCTTAATTTCATTCTGCATCCATTTCATTTCTTGCTTCATCCAATCCAATTCACCTTCCGAACCTCGTGACACATTCACTCTTCATTAAATCTTTCTAACTCTCGACCCCCTCTTCTCACTTTCCCTCTCATTCATCCTTCTTTGTTTCCATACTTTCGGTCCAACATACGTCCAACTTTAACTATCATTCTTCTCACCTTTACTGTCATTCATCTTTCTTTGGTTCAGTACTTTCGTTCCAACATATGTCCAACTTTCCCCATCAGTCATTCTTTTTTCGCTATCATTCATTCTTTCGATTTTTTTTATTTGCGATTTCTGCATCACGCCATTTCTACTTTCATTCATTCTCTCAATTTTGTTTCTTTCCGCCTCACTTTCGTCCCTTTAACATCCGTTACGGTTGTCAAATCGCTCTTTTTCTTTTTCCCTGATTTTTTAACATTTTTTCACCTGTCTTTCTCACCATCCTCCTCTTTCAAACGTGCACTCTCGACACAATCGGTACTAGCACTTTCTGTCATCAACTTCATATTCGCATTCATCAATTTCTCGTTCAGGTCACATTTCGCACACACCCTTCTTCCATCCGCACTAAACATCCACAAATCATTTATGTAATCAAAGGAATACATATAACAAACCTCGCACTTAACGAACCGACTGAAATCCAAATTAAAATCATGGAATGACAATGCCGCCGCCATTTTTTTTTTTTTTTTCTCTGCAGGTTACTAGGTCTAATATTAACGTTTTCGTATTTAGTTTAAGCAAGAAAAAAAAAACCCACACTAGTAATATCGGTAGCGTACAACGTTTACAGCCGTTCTTACTTAAACAATTACGCATATATACTTAATTAATTATTCCTAGTAAAACTTATCTGAATCAGGAGCTCTTCAAAACACGTCCGTAGCGCTTGACCCACTAGCGCCAGAGGGCGCTAGTGGGTCAAGCGCTACGGACTTGCTCCTTGCTACAGACTTGCTACTCCTTGCAGGAAGCACATATTAGGATGTGCTTCCTGCAAGGAGTCGCTTGACTAATAATTCCTGATTCTGATTTATGCTCACACATAGACCACCACCATGCAGGTATTTGAAACTGAAATTTCCACAGAATAGGTTGGTTAAACCTTATTCCAGGAGTGTCCTATGTCTGTAGAAGTGTGTGCTCACTGGACTGGTTTGCCTGTTCTGAGGAACGAAAAACCGGAGTTTTCGGGTGAAAAAACTCTGCCTCTGTATGAGATCAGCTAACTCATCTTTAGTTGAAAGAGTAATTATAGTGCTAAAAACATTTTATTTAATTTTTAAGAATAGGGGTGGAGGAATGAGAAATGCTATCACGTTTATATTTTGAAATGTTTATGTTACATATTTAGGTCCCCTTTGTGAGAAGGCTGTAAATGAATGTGCTCGTAGGCCATGCCCTTCATATCGCATATGTGCAGCAGAAGTTGCTGCACCCCTTGGCTATGTCTGTCTTTGTCCTCCTGGTAAAACTGGGCCATTATGTGATAGAGATAAAGGATTAACTTGCAATGATCCCACGTGTTATGAAGGTAAGTTTGTATTTTCTCAAACAAATACATACTATACTTGTTATTTTATATTCTTAATCATAATATGGTAAATAAAACTCTCATTTAAATGGATGATTATTTTAATTAAGTGATTTATGAACAACATAAATTGATTTCCTTTGTACCCAGATGATATGTGAAATATATATAATATTTGCAATGGCACATTTTGCATGCTGTTCAGTTACTTTCTTAATCATATAACAAAGATGGAAATATTCAAGAAAATCATAATAGTGGCACATTGCATGCCTAATTCTATTTTTGTTTCATCTCCAGCATATATAATCTTCATGACCTCAACATTAAAACATTACCTATGTAATACAAATCTGTTATACGAGGGTGGTCTGAAAAGTTCTTGGCCTCGACCATAGATGGTAAAACTATCAGCAAGATTTTTTTTCTAAGTTGATACATCTGATCCTGATTTATGCTCACGCATAGACCCACACTTCACTGTGCAGGCATAAGCATCCATGTGAAATTGCAAGTCATTCCATCAAATAGTTTGTTTTACAGCTGTCTGAAGCAAAAGTGTTGTCAAGTGCACAACATTGATTAAGTGCACGATATGGTATTGGATGACTGACGAGTCAAAGTGTGTGAAATTGCTGAGACTATAGGCATTTCAAAATAACGTGTAGGATATATTTTGCATGAAGAATTATTGCAAATAAAAAAGATTTGCATAAGATGGGTGCTGCACTTGCTCACAGCAGATCAAAAATGCACTCGCATGAAAATCTCTGAACAGTTCTTGGAGCATTTTAACAAGAATATAATTGATTTTTTGTGTCAATTTACTATGGATGAGACTTGGATTCACCATTACACACCAGAATACAAACAGCAGTCAAAACAGTGGAAGAACAGAAGCTGGTTATTCAGTGCCAAAGAAGACAAAGTCGGTTCCATCAGAAGGAAAGATCATGGCATTGGTGTTTTGAGATGCTAAAGGCATTTTGTTTATTATCTTGAAAAGGGTAAAACAATAACCGGGGAATATTATTCCCATCTTTTATCCAGACTAGATGAAAAAATTCATGAGAAAAGACCTGGTTTGCAAAAGAAAAAAATCATCTTTCATCAGGACAATGCACCTGCCCACAAAGGTGTTTTGGCAATGAAAAAATTAAGGGATCTGCGCTATGAATTGTTGGAACATCCACCCTGTTCCCCAGATTTGCTCCCTCTGACTTCTATCTCTTCCCAAAACTAAAACTCTTCCTTGTTGGTCAGCATTTTTCTTCGAATCAAGAGGTGATTGCAGTTGTAGAGGGGTATTTTGCCATTACGCTTAACCATTACAGGGATGGGATAACTGCGCTGGAGCATCACTGAAATAAACATATCTCGTTTTTTTCATTGTTAGGCCAGCAACTTTTCAGACCATCCTCATATGAGCATAGGTGAATGGATCCTATGAGAAATATACATTCATTGCAATATTTAATGTACAGTAGCAAACAAATTAATCCAGACAAGCCAAATTTTTGTCAAGTTTTTGGTTTTGGTTTGGTTTTTGTTTCAGTTTACAATAGTTTTGGTTCTGGTTTACTGTTTTTGGTTTTAGTTCACTATTTTGGTTGAGTGCTGTGTGTTTTAACTGTCTCTACGATCTTTATTAATAATGTTGTGCATTTTTAATAGTGTGAACAAGTTGACATTCATAGTGTTTTATTAATTTTGTGTAGCTACAAAATAGATACATATTCAAGAAAGCATTCAAAAATATGTATTCTTTCTCAGCACACATCCATGACTGAAAGGCAAATTGAAGGCATTGGTTTGTTGGTGGATTGCTTGAAGCAGCGAGGACTGTCTACACACCAAAAAAGAAACAACTGTTGATGAAGGCTATGTAGAAAAATAAGCTCCACTGGACAAAAGTGTACTTTTGTAAAATTGGACTGTTGAGAAGTGGAAGAAGGTCATATTCTCAGATGATAGCCATTTCTTTCTCCAAGGAAAGTGAGCACTCTATGTTCGCAAATCAGCTGAGGAGACTTCTCCACCCACCTTCAAGAAGCGTCTGAGCACTTAACTAAAAAGATGTTCTGGGGGTTCTTTTAGACATCATGGTCTAGGATCACTTGTGCCTGTTGATGGCATGATGAAAAGTGACCAATACACAAAAAAAAAAAAAAATGTGTATTGGTGGGCAGTAGATGGCATTGGTGTTACTGCAGTTCATTGTAGTTGGTGAACTTGAGTGGGGGAGACAGAGTTGTAGAGTAGGTGCCCTCCCTCAATGAGTCTTTGGACTCCCTGGAGGTGTCACGTAATAATAATAATAATTAATCCAATAGAAAATTTATGGGCCATAATGAAAAAGAGACTTGGAAAATTAGATTGTGATACAAAGGATAACTTAATACAGTCCATTATAAAAGTATGGTTTTGAGATGCAGAAATAAGGAAAATGTGTTCTACATTGGTAGATAGATCCACACCTAAACAAATTAATGAACTTATTAGGAACAGAGGAGCACATGTAGATTATTAGGTAAAGTTGAAGTTTAATTTTTCTACTTATTTTCTTGCAAAATTAATTTTTTTTTAAAACATGAGTGTTCAGATTAATTTATTTGCTGTATGTGTTGTGCATTTCTATCTCTTTAGGATTTCTTTAGTAAGATTTGCTTACAGCAGCCGAGAGTATTTTCATCTTCTGAATGAGAAATTTTAGAAATATATACAATTATTCTGAATAGAGCCACTCTGGGTTGGAGATATATTCAAAATATTTTATGAAGGGAAGTAGTTTCATTGATTGTTGACCTGAACGTTTCTTTTTAATGTATAAAAATCAATAACTGAAAATAAGTAAGCTGAAACCAAAATTAAAATTAGTAAAATTAACAATTGTGAAAACAAGTTTTTTTTTTTTTTCAAATGTTATTCCTTCAGAGATTAGTTATACGTTAATTGAAGAAACTTAACCCTTAATTCCTATGCTGTTTTCAAGAACACAAGTATCGATGTGTAGAAAATTATTAACTTAAGTTGCTCCTCCTATCAGTGTACAGTGGCAAAGAGGTGTAACCTCATCAGTACAGCTGACTTGCACAATAGTTAATGTTTTATCATATTCATGCACTATTATAAACTGCTTTCTGACAAAATCTGCATATCAGCGGGATTGTATTGGTGTGATGCAGACTGTGGATGGTAGATGTATATAGTGTGAAATGGTCTCCCACGATGAATCCTCAGCCTGCATAGAAGAGCAATGTAATAATTATAATAATTAATGAAATAATTAAATAAAATTAATAATTACTTTAATTAATTTAAGATTCAACTAAAAACTCTAAAATTAAAAGAAAGGATTAAGAATAAGAGGTTCAAAAATTTACTCTTAACAACCTCAATTACAAGCATGCTATATCAAAATTCATGCTTAGAAATCGTACATTTGCTGGAAGCTACGTTTAGTTTGCTTTAGCCAGAACATCAATTAAATTGTTACTAATATGACTGATGTGAAAGAAGGTCATCCCCCATTTTACATAGGATAGTAGCCTCATTTAATGTTTAAGGTGGGTGATTACAGAGAGCATCATGTTTAAAAGGAGTTTTATAGAATTGATGCAGAAGAAATTTTTGGCAGTATGAGTCTCATGCCTTGCTACCCATCCACACCTTGTGGGTAGCAAGGCACGAGACTCGATTTTTTTTGCGTGGAGAGAGTGGTAATGATTATGGGTTATGAGAGGTGATCATGAGCATTTTGTTAGTGAATGAGTCGAAGGAAAAGTATAATAAGTATTGTGAACAATAGTTATTATACATTATAATAATAACAATAGCTGTTATAATGTGGATCTCCTGTTGGAATGTGGAATATAAAAAAAATATTGTTTAACCCCCCCCCAACACCATGACATCTATAGACGCCCAACTAAATCTGGATACGATTCTGTAACACCCGTTGAATAACATGGATAAGAAGTGCAATTTCGTCTCAGGAACAAGAGGGAGAAGTTTTTTGCTTTGATTAGTGCAACCTCACCAAAAGTTATAGGCATTAGTGAGACTTCGCTAACAGCAGATGATATGGTAACAGGGATAGAATGTGAAGGATTTAGTATTTTCAGGGAGGATAGAGAAGACAGGATGCAGGGAGGGATACTGCTGATGATAGCAAATGAATTGTAGCCAAATAGAGTAGGAGATAGGCAGGAGGGCAGTCTGGCATGAGAGATCAAGGCCAATAAAGTCAAAATATATGGTTGGTCAGTTATAGACCAGGGGGTTCAGGAATGAACTGTAAGATATGGGCATCTCCATAGTTGAAGTAGCCCATGTCTTACAGATCATGGACTTTATACACCTACTGAGATATATAACTACTTGAAGCAGCATGTGATGGAGTAGACTAGGGGTGTGAGAGTATTAGACCTGGTTATAGGATCAGAAGGGCTTGAATGGAAATATTCAATTGTTTGCTGATGATGATGCAAAATTAGGTGCAGTAATAGCTAATTAAGATGATGTAGAGAGCTTGTAGGATGATTTAAATAGGCTGTCAGTGGACAAAAGATAATGGGCATCAGTTTAATGTGATGAAGTTATGTGATCAATTCAAAGCGTGAAGTTATGCATTTTGAGATAAATTGATTACAAGCTATGTACCATATTGATGGAAATGTACTCCAGGTAATAGATGAAGCTATAGACTTAAGGGTGGTAGTGGACGTGGTAGACAGAGTGTTGAAGTTTAAAGGCCATATTGCTACGGTAGCTCATAAGATTACTTAGCTATTGAAAAACACCTTAACAAGTAGAGATAAGAAAGTTGTTATTCCTCTTTATATGGACTTGATACATCCACATCTGGATTACAGTGCTCAGGTGTGGTCTCCTTGTTTTTCTTGGGGAATAAGGAGGTGGTGGAGAGTATTCAGAAGCAAGTAAACAAGATAATGAGTGTTCTTTGGAATGTTCCCTATGAGGAGAGATTGAGGGTGTGTGAATTGCAGAAGTTCATTGATATGAGAAAGAGGAGATATAATAGAGACATTTAAGTTACTTAAATGTTTTATAGGATGAATGCTGAGGAAATGTTTCAGAACTTGGCTAGAAAGTGAAGAACAAGAGGTTATCCCTGGAAGTTGAGTAAAGGCATGGTTAGTAGTGAATGAATGAAATGGGTTAACTGTCTGTTAATGTGTTCAAGGAGAGGTATGATAGATTGTGTGGATAGTTTGGGTCTCCCACAATGTTTTTGGATTCCATGGAGGTGTCCTTACAATAATAATAATAATTACTAGAGCAATTCTTTATCATCATAATGTTTTTTTAACAATGTCAAAGTGTGAAAATATCATTAGTTGATGATTTTTCTTTAGGAAGCTACACTAATAGTTGCTGATGATGACGTAAGAAGCGCACACAATTTTTTTTCAAATCAGTATGAATAGTAACTTGTAGAAAGTATCTATGAGGGAGATCATGGAGGGGTCTCTTTTAAATAGGGAGAGCTTATATGGCAGGGCTTATATTCTATCTGTGGAATGAATTTGTTGTGATCCTATCATTTTTAAAAGAATTTTCTTTCCAATGCAACACCAAATAAAAGTACAACAATAGTTATTAAGAGGCTGAGGAACAAACAAATCTTTAAGTATTCTTTGAGTGATCCAGAAAAAGTTCTCTTTTACATTTATATCAGCTGTGAGAAACTTCCCACATTCAATACACTGAGATCCAATTATGCCTACTGCACATGGCAAAGATGGGGACAATAAAACCCAGCTATGTCAGAGCCCCTTTGACAAACCATCGGTCAGTAATTAAATTTATCACAAATGAAGTGTCATAGCTGCAGAGCTAGAATGTGTCCAATGGTAACAGAAATTGCATATAAAGCTCTTTTGTTTCTCTGATGTCAGGTCTGTAGCTATGGCACTCTACTAGCCATTTTTCTGCCCCCTGTGTGTCCTCTCCATTAAACAATTTTTAAACCTTTGAAAGCATTGACAGTCTTGAACAGTGCCTTATTACTTTGAAGAGACTTTTCTAGCAAAATTGATTCAAGGAAAAAGCTCAAAGTGATTTATGACCGGTATCTAAATTTAAATTCTGATGACAAGACCAGCAATCTCCATTAGCACCTTACCGCAACAACAGTGCACCACTCTGTTGAAGCAGACCATAAAAAAGATAATGCCATCATCCTCAACTTCTCAGAAACAGATGCAACACTCAAGGATGACATCAACAAGCTCATTGAAACCTACAAGTCTAACTCCCCCCAAAATTGTCAAGTGTCAATATTTCAGGCACCTGTGTTTGATGAACTTCTTGTATTTGGTTAAAGTGACCTAAAACATGCTGATGAGCAGATCTGACTCATAGTAAATAGTAAAGACACTCGCTCTCCATCATGTGCACCCTGGACTTGTTCCTTATTAATAACCCTTCTAAGTATACACTCTGAATGTTGTTTGTCCTTTAGGTAATTCAGACCATAACCCAATGCTAATCTCTTCCTCCAAAGAGCAACTTGCACTCACCCACATGTTCACTATAAAAATACCAAGTGGGATACTGTTTCTGACCTAAACATATATAATGAATGTGTCACTGAAAGTATCTTCATTAATATAGAAGCATTTATTTCCCATTACACTCTACATTCCTGGCTGCTGCTGCTGCTTCCTAAGCCCTGGTTCTCCAAAATTTGCACCAATGCTGTACAAGTGAAGAATTGAGCATACCGTATCTGGCTCCCATCTTCCATTTCTACTTATACCAAAGTGTTGAAATAATTGCAAGAAAACTATCAACTCATCCAAATGAGATATTGAAAGAGTTAAAAGCAGGAAACTTGTAGCCTCTCCAAAAATCAGTCATGTCTCCTGGTCTCTTGACAAAGCCATCAACTGCAACTTCTGTCCAACACAGCTTCCACCACTGTTACACTTGGATGGTCCTATAGCATTATCACCCACAGAGAAGGCCAACCTTCTGGCCTCCCTTGAATACAATAGGGATTCCACTATACTGATGATCATGGGGGGGGGGGGGGGCATATTCCCAATCTCTGGACAATACCATGGTATTTATTAGAAGAGAGGGAACTTTCAACCATGCATCCAGTAGAAAGCTTTAGAAGTCATAGGATAGACCAAATGATGGGAGCTTACTTGATATCTCCAAGTCCTCTGAGGTCTGGTACAAAGATCTATTAAGCAAGCTCCCATCATTTAGTCTATCCTATGACTTCTGCACCTTTCTGACTGGATGAAAGTTCCCTCTCTTCTAACTATGCAACTAATGCTGGAGTTCCACATGGATCTGTTATTCCTTCTATATATCAGTGACTTACTTAAGTTGACCACCAACCCAATACACAGCTTTGCTGATGACACAGCACACTACACTTCTCCTCATTTTAATAACCATGTCCCACACAAATCACCACAACATCTGCTACCCTAAATTCTGCTCTCCAAACCATTCTTTGATAGAATTCAGGGCAACCTTCTCAGGTTCAATGCCGGAAAAGCACAGTTCTGTCTCCCATAAAAAAAAAAAGAACTGCTTTCTTCCAGTCTTACTCTCAACAAAACTCAAATATTGACACAAGCTGAGATTTTCTATCATCAGACCTTCCTTGACACAGGCACATTGCAACCTTTGCATCCAAAATAATTAGGATTCTCTTTTGATCGTGGCATTACTTCACCTCTGAACAGCTGACTATATAAATCACAAATTTTCCCAACTGTTGAATACTGTTTGCACATCTGGGATGGTGCCCCTAAGAGCTGCCTAAAATTATCTGATTCAATACAGAAGAAAGAAATTAGGATGATTAATGATCCATCAGATCCACATGTTCGTCCATCAGATCCACATCAGATCTGATGGATACACCAAATCACCCCACTCACTCTCAACAAAGGTGCAAGGTGCACAATTTCTGCTGCTTATATCTACAAATATTTCCATGACTAATGTTCATATGAACTGACATAAATCATTTATCCACCCTCTGTTAATCCATGGAAACATGTGCAGCAACTACTTAACACTCCTTCAGAGTTCAGCTTGAAACCCACAGAGCAAAGCTTCTCCTTTTGTTCATTTATCCCTTTTACTGCTACCCTCTGAAACAGCCACCTATCCTTCCTGCCCATCCACAGTACTATTCCATAAACTATAGGTTGTCCAACCTCTCATGTATGGGATTATCATAAAAAAAAGAGAATATTCCATTCCACTGGAATTTTTGCCATAGTAACTTGATGAGTTCATAAATATCAGCTGATAAGCATGTTCCTCAAATTTTTTGAAGTTCCTGCAATTTTATTTTTGTCAGTTATTTTGATGTTTTAACAGTATTTTGACAAAAAACTCCTTCATCATTAGTCAGAATTTCAGTTTGCAGTTTATATCCTGTTTTAAGTATCCAATTGCATTTGAAGAACTTTCTGAGTAATGTGTATTATTTTCACTTTCTTGAATTAACTTTTTCTCTGCTAGCCTTTTCTCTCCACATAGTGATTTTTGGAGTTAATTTTTTTTTTAGCTCCTTTAATTCTCAGTATTCTCTAATGATGGCCCCTATGGCATCTTTAACCTCCTTTTTATGCATTTATACCATCCGTGCATGCATTGTTAAAACATTCATTTCTCTTGCTGTTGTTCGTGAAATGAAGTCTCTTTTGCATAATGTGTAATAATATTCTTTGATCTCGATGCCTCTGTTTTTTATGTTTCTCAGTTATAGGACAAAATGAATATTGCATCTTACTGTATTTTTTTCCCTTCATATTGTCTTTGTATGATTACATCCTCAATATTTTTGATGTTATATCAATTAGTATTTCTATTAACATGTGTCCATTTGATAGAGCATCTTAGCTTGAAACAAGCTATTACCAGGTAATGATTAGTATATGCAGTAGTTCTTTATACCTGCCTTGTGTCTATTGTTTATGATTAACATGATCTATTTGGTTGCTTATTGTTCTATCTGAAAGAACCAAGTTTGTTTACTGATATTTCTACTGAAAAAGTATGTGCTACTTACTGCAAATCCTCTGGCTTCTGTTGTGATTCCTAATGTCACACAGACTATCTGGACCAATTACTGGTCTATATATTAAATTCAACCATATCTATTTTATGCAATGCCCAAGTAGAAAAATCATATCCTTTCTAGTTCTTCATAAAATTTATCTTTGACATCGTCTTCATCTTTATTCTATGTTGACAACCAGAAATATAGATGAAATGGTTGCCATTCTACTGGGCGTGAACATTTTCATAGCTGTTGATATGATCTGAATACTGCAATTTGTTATTGCATCAGTAACACACTGAAAAGATTAGGTTTAACCACCCTACCAGCCAAGGTGGATGAAATAGTGAGACCAAATTGCACTTCTTATCCATGTTATTCAACGGGTGTTACAGAATCGTATCCAGATTTAGTTGGGCATCTATAGATGTCATGGCGTTGGGGGGGGGGGGGGTAAACAATATTTTTTTTTATATTCCACATTCCAACAGGAGATCCACATTATAACAGCTATTGTTATTATTATAATGTATAATAACTATTGTTATTATACATTACAATACTTATTATACTTTTCCTTCGACTCATTCACTAACAAAACACTCATGATCACCTCTCATAACCCATAATCATTACCACTCTCTCCACGCAAAAAAAATCGAGTCTCGTACCTTGCTACCCACAAGGTGTGGATGGGTAGCAAGGCATGAGACTCATACTGCCAAAAAATTTCTTCTGCATCAATTCTATAAAACTCCTTTTAAACATGATGCTCTCTGTAATCATCCACCTTAAACATTAAATGAGGCTACTATCCCATGTAAAATGGGGGATGATCTTCTTTCACATCAGTCATATTAGTAACAATTTGATTGATGTTCTGGCTAAAGCAAACTAAACGTAGCTTCCAGCAAATGTACGATTTCTAAGCATGAATTTTGATATAGCATGCTTGTAATTGAGGTTGTTAAGAGTAAACCAGAAATATAGATGAAATAGTTGCCATTCTACTGGGTGTGAACATTTTTATAGCTGTTGATATGATCTGAATACTGCAATTTGTTATTGCATCAGTAACACACTGAAAAGATTAGGTTTAACCACCCTACCAGCCGAGGTGGATGAAATAGTGAGACCAAATTGCACTTCTTATCCATGTTATTTCAACGGGTGTTACAGAATCGTATCCAGATTTAGTTGGGCGTCTATAGATGTCATGGTGTTGGGGGGAGGTTAAACAATATTTTTTTTTATATTCCACATTCCAAAAAAACTGCAGTGTCATTTTAGGCCCTAACTGTTTTTACTTCCTTGACTTACTATCCTATTCAATATTTTTACTTCCACACTTGTTGGTCATTCTTACACTCGCTTGCCTTATGGTGCCTTCACACACTCAGCAACATCCACCATAATTGCTCTCTCTTAAATTTGCCTGAATTTGCACTTCAGCCTACTCAGTGAACAAAACTCTCTCTAGACACATAACACCAAAACCATTTAGTTGCAGTCCATCAGTATTATGCAAATCCTTCTTTCTATCAAACTCAGACCATAAGTCCATAAATTCTACATTATTCCTTCTGCATAACCTGCAAATTGAAGTTTATGCCTCCTCCATTCACCTCTATCATAGCATGGCAAGAGACTTATGATTTTCACCTTCTCACTGTTCTTTTTTGCTTCATCCAACAGCTCCTTCACATCCTCCCTCATAGAATATTTTTCACCTCTCGGATCATTAGTGCCCAACTGTGACAATTAATTCTTGTAGAAAGGCTTATCATGACAATTAGTTCTTTTGCATTATCTGCATCTGTATGGCATGACTAATATCATTAATTTTTGCACCAGTAAATTATGATTTTGTTATACTTTCATTAAGTACTCCTCTGATCATAGTCTCCATAAGTAATTTTCTCCTTACCTTGTTTTTCTCATTTGTTTACATGATCTCAATTCTTACCTTGTACCACCTGAATTATTTCTCTTCTCGGCCCTGCTAATCTTTTGCCATTTCTGCAACTTTTTGATTTACATCCACTATACCCATGGCTGTGAGACACAGTCAACAAAGGGAGATAATAAAAATCATAGTTACATTCTGAGAGAAAATATTGGAATAGAAAAAATTTTGGACCTCTTATAGTTTGAAACACTGGACTGTATGAACAAAGACATAACGAAGAAACTCTTTCAAAGACACAATATTTTATCATTTATAAGAAGTAAGAAAGCTGAATGGCTATGACTGGAGGACAGATAACCATTTGATTAAACAAAGACTTACAAATAGAACTAACAACAAAAGACTTATGGAAGGATCCCAGGAAAGAAGGATGGCAGCAATATTTTTAGAATTATTATTATTAATATCCTAAGACACAATGGTCACAAACTCATCTAGAGATCCCATTTGTCATACAAACAGTTCATCATACTATTGCCTAAACACATTCAAATTCTCTGCAGACACCACGCTCTCGAGAAATGCATTCCAATCATTCACAACTGTCCATGCAAAAAACTTGCTTCTCACTCCACTGCCAGACAATTTATAAATGCACAAAGACTAAAAACATGCTGCAATTATATAGTGTAGTAAAACCCTTAGTGTTTCATTTTTTTCTGTCATGTGGGATAATTTTTATTGAGAAAATTATTTAACTTGATATTAATAAATATAATGCTTATAATATGATGGATATAGAATATTTCTGAATGGGATAAAATTATTATTATTATTACGGGTATCTCAATGGAGTCAGTAGACTCATTGCGGGAAACCCAAACTAGCAAAACAATATCTGTCATATCTCTTCTTGAATTCATTTACAGACAAAGAGCTCACAACTATGTCAGGCAATGAATTCCACCCATTCACCACCCTCCAGGCACTTTCTGTCATGTGGAATAATTTTTATTGAGAAAATTATTTAACTTGATATTAATAAATATAATGCTTATAATATGATGGATATAGAATATTTCTGAATGGGATAAAATTATTATTATTATTACGGGTATCTCCATGGAGTCAGTAGACTCATTGCGGGAAACCCAAACTAGCAAAACAATATCTTTCATATCTCTTCTTGAATTCATTTACAGATGAAGAGCTCACAACTAAGTCAGGCAATGAATTCCACTCATTCACCACCCTCCAGGCAAAAAACCTTGTTCTGACACCCTTGTTAACCACACTCTTCTTTAATTTCCAGGGATGACCTCTTGTTCTTCCATCACTATCACACAGCTGAAACATTTCCCCTGCATCAATCCTATAAAATCCTTTCAGTAATTTAAATGTTTCTATCATATCCCCTCTTCTCTGCTTATCAACCAACCTCTGCAATCCACAAGCTCTCAATCTATCAATGTAGGGAGCATTTTTTACATCACTCACCAACATAATCACTCTTCTCTGAACCCTCTCCACAGCCTCCTCAATTCCAAGGAATCCAGGTGACCAGACCTGAGCACAGTAATCCAAATGTGGAAGTATCAACGCTTTATAAAGGAGAATAATAACCTCTTTATCTCTGGATGTAAGTGTGTTCCTCAACAACCAAGCAATCCTATGTGCAATCCTGGACACCTTAGCAATGTGTCCCCTGAACTTCATCTCCCTATCTACCAACACCCCTAAGTCCTAGCTTCATCAATCTCTTGGAGTACTGTTCCATCAATGTAGTACATAGCTGGTAATCTTTTAATCCCAAAATGCATGACTTTACACTTTTCCACATTGAACTGACATCCATTACCTTTTGCCCATTCTACCAGCTTATTTAAATCATCCTGCAAACTTTCAACATCAGCTTGATTTTTTATTGCGCTACCCAACTTTGCATCACCAGCAAACAACTGAATATCTCCCTTTAAGCCATTTCCTATATCATTTATATACAAATTAAACAACAATGGCCCAAGCACAGAATCCTGAGGCACACCACTGGTCACTTGCCTCATCCTGGACTCGGCTCCTCCATACACCGCCTTCTGGTATCTCTCCCTGAGCCATTCTCCTATCCATATCACCAATTTAGTATCCATTCCCATCTGCTCCAATTTGCATAACAGTGTTCCGTGGGGTATCCTGTCAAAACCCTTAGCAAAATCCAGAAGTACCACTGTGTAGCCACATTAGTTGGTGTCCAAAGATGTCAGCAGTTATGGAAGTAGAATATGATAGGTATAGCATTTCTAGGAAAGCAGAAATAAAAAACAAAAACAAAAAACATGCACTAAGCTATCACTGATGATCTCGGAAAAGTTGTTTGCCTTGAAGTAAGATGGTAAGAAAGTAGTAGTAGTAATAGTGGTGAAAGTTTCTTTGATTCCATCTAGTGCAAGGTTTGGTTGAGCAGGAATTTTAGATATTTAGTGGAGTGTTGATATAGGCCAAGAAATGTACAGGATGGTGATTTTGTAATTCGGACCAATGAGATTGTGAAAGGCAAGTAATAAATTTGGGTGACTTTAACTATTATTATTATTATTATTATTTTGGCCTCCAAGGAGTCAAAAGACTCTCGTGGAAGGTCCTTCCTGGGAAACACGAACCTATCAAGACTCAACGTATGAGGCCCCTCCCAGGAAACACAAAGTCTATCATACTACTCCTTAAACTTATTGACCGTTCTTGATCTCACCACTCTATCAGGCAATGCATTCCATGGTTCAACCACCCTCCATGCAAAGAAACCATTCCTCATCCTCTTGCTCACAGTTTCCATTCATAACTTCCAGAGATGGTCCCTTGTCATCACTCCTTCCCACTATTCAACCCAGTGAAAGAACTCCCCAGTTTCAACTGTGTAACCACCTCTCAACAGTTTAAAAGTGTCAATCATATCACCTCTCCTTCTTCTATCCACCAAACTCTGCAGTCCACATTCTCTCAACCAATCCTCGTAACTAACATTGTACAATCCTGAAACCATCTTTGTTATCTGCCTCTGTACCCTTTCCACAGTTAATTTATCCCCTTCAAATCCTGGGTACCAAATCTTAGAACAGTAATCTAAGTGTGGTCTGATCAGGGTCTTATACAATGGAATGATAACTCTTTTATCTCTGCAGGTCAGCGTCGTTCTCATTATTTCAGCAATCCTTTGTGTTACCTTCACCACCTTTGCAATATGTCCCTTGAATTTCAGGTTTCTATCAATCATCAACCCCAGATCTCTTGTCTCCCCTACTTCCTCCAGTATAGCTCCTCCAATAGAGTATGCAGCATGCCATCGATGTTTCCCAAACCTCAAGACCTTACATTTTGCTGCATTAAACCCATTCATTTGCCCATCTGTCTAGCTTATTCAAATCCTCTTGCATGACTACTCCATCTACACTATTGCTAATAACCCTTCCTAGCTTCCCATCATCCGCAAACAACTGAACATCCCCACTGCAGTCCACTGACAATGTCATTGACATAAAGGTTAAACAATATAGGTGCCAGTACTGAGCCCTGTTGGACCCCACTTGTAACCCTCTGCCTCCTTGAAACTGCCCAACCATATACAACTCTCTGATACCTATCGGACAACCAATCCTGAATCCAGTTGACCAACCTGACATCCAAACCCATGTGCTGCAACATAAATATCAACTTATCATGTGGCACCCTGTCAAATGCCTTCGCTAAATCCAAGAAAATGGCAGTATATGCCTTTCCCTCATCTAATGCTCTTGTAACTTTATTATAAAAGGCTAGCATATTACTAAAACAAGAGCATCTTCCTCACAAATCCATGTTGACTCTCACGGATAACATTATCCTCATCTGCCCATTGTTATATACAGTCCCTAACTAATTTCTCCAAGATCTTAAGAACTTCTGATAACACACAAACTGGCCTATAATTAGACAATTCCAGTCTGCTACCGCTCTTATGCAATGGCACTATCTTACCTTCCTTCCATTCTCTGGGCACCTTTCCTGTAGCCAGATCTTTCCTTTGACCTGACTTTTCAGGTCAAAGGAGCTGGCTACCACTTTATGCAGTGGTACCACTGCATAAGGAAAAAAAAACAAATTGAAGTCAGTGGTGGCAAACTATAAGCTAGTTTGTGTATATTTGTGGTGGTAAAGGTGTTGTAGAGACTGGTTACAGAAAAAATACAGAATTAGATTGATGACAGTAGTAAGCTTTTCAGAGAGCACTGTGGATTTGTTAATTTACGTTCTTGCTGCAGTACCTCATTTACATTTTATAATATAGTGAGTAGTCTTGGAGGAGATATATATGCAGTGAATTTTCAAAATGTTGCAAGACACTTGAGAGAATGCTACATGCAAAATTACTGTTGAAACTGAGAAGAGAAGAGATAGAAGAGTCAGTTTATAACCTGTTTACAGGGATGGTAGGATGACAGAAGTCAGCTAGTTGTGTTACCAACAGAAAGCTACAGATTTTGATTATGGAGTCACTCTTCTTTAATTTATATATATTAATGATATATTTCCAAGGTTGAGAAGGGATATTCACTTGTTTACTGATGATGCTGAATCGGAGAGAATAACTGCAGAAAGCTTGCTTTAATGTGATGTTGTTACTGACTGACTGGTGACTGGTTTTCCCTTTCAGTCATTTCTGACTGTAGGTGACTAAAAATCTCACCAGAAATACTTTGTGGGCAAAGTATTCCTGGTGAGATTTTTACCGGTAGTTCACCATTATTTTCCCCAACCTCCCAATTTTTATCTGGGCTCAGGACTAGCATATGGCTGGACGTATTCATGACTGTAATCCATATGTGTTCACAGGGCTTATTTGCCTATTCTGAGGGACGAAAAACCCGAGTTATATGATCATAATGTTTCTAGTGGCAGCATAATCATTAGGGGGATTCTATTTCAGTCTGTAGTTCTGTTGTTCAGATGAAAATACTCCTACCTCCGTATGAGACCAGATAAAGGTTCTTCACGTGACTGATGGGAATCGAACCCAGGTCTTTCCGACCAAAGGGTTTCATCTATACCGACTGAGCTACGGAGGGGTGGGGGCCATTACGTAATGCTGCATCTTGTTTACTGTTTGCAGTTAATTTGGAGACAAATTATAACTGGGTGAATAAAATATGCCCATCAATCCAGAACCAGAGTATTTCTACAGAATATTTTTCAGTTTGATGCATTTTCCATACTTAACCAATACTGTTTAGTGTCATGGATTTGAGCAGATATTACTGCGCGCATGTTCGTGTGCACTTTTTATAGTGAAAATAAATTTCATGTACTGCTCAATGCCTCGTCGAGAAAGGCAGGAGGGGGGGGGGGGAGCATCACTAAAGGGCTACTCCATCATTGCTACCGACCGAAGTTGAATGGCTCACTCAGAATACACACATCGATCTGGTTTTGCAGTAATTGGTAATAACAGAGGTTTCTCACAACTGGTGAAACCACTCGGGGGCTTCCATATGATAAAAGAGTCCTCTAATTAGAGTCTATTTGCATATTTTAATTGGATTTCACGGAGGCTAATCAACTGTCGACTCCCTGCACTGAGCTACTAAAATGGGAAAAAGGGAGGATGCAATTGTTGGTACACAAATGCTGATTGCGTGCCATCCACTTATCCTGTCCCCTCCATTTCCTTGCACGGGGACACCATTATGCCACACTCCATCGTTTGCATCTCCCTTATCTCACACTGACACCCCGACAACTTAACGATTCGTCCTATTTATCAACTTCTTTTAATAATCAACCTGTTTGCACAGCAAACGACCTTGTTTATTATCTGCAGCTCCCCAACCCCAAACTCATTTATCAAATAAGACATAAAGCGAACGCGCGTTACCATTTTGCATTCGACAATCTTTGATGTGCTCACTGAAATCACTGATGTTATTACACAAGATTGTAATAGATTGATTTCTTGGGCATTGGAATGTGAGCCCATTGTTGCCAAGTGTCAAATCATGCACTTTGATGGAACTAGATGTAACAAAACTACAAAACTTTGCTCCAAGAAGCGGAAGAGATGAGTGATCTGAAGGTGCTAGTAGATAGGGAGTCATTGTTCAAAGAAGCATATTGTAAAAGTTGTAAAGATTACTCAAAAATATTACTGCTATAATGTGAAAGACACTGACCCCACAGAGATAAGAGGGCGATATAGTGACAGTGGCACTGATCAGGTCACATCTGTGTTTTTGTAGAAAGATATGGTAACTTGGATATCTTGATGATAAAAAAACCAAAGGTTCTGGAAGTATGTTCTACACTGCTGTTGGTGGGGGTGGGGGGGGCAGCCATTCTTTTCAAACTAAATATAGAACAAAATGAAATTGTAAATCTTACCACTATCAATATAGTAATCATCACAGGGTGGAGGTCCAAACTACAAATGTGGGTCCTCTGAAAATATACTCTATATATACTCTTGAAATCAACAACAGCTAGAAAAAACTTAACTAAAATTCTAGTAGAGACAAACCAAGCAGTGCTAGTAGCAGGACATCTAAACAGTAGAACTAAAAACTGAAATAGAATCCCTCTAATGACTATGCTGCCACTAGAAACATTATGATCATATTACTCCATAAGCCACATACTGCATTGTGACAGGACTTCCTTATATCCTTGATAGCAATATATCTAAATTTTATGCACCAATGGATGACCTCAGTTCTAACCACAACCTGTTTTACTTGTCTTAGAACATGAAGAAAATATTTCAGATTGGTGCCCAACTGTGCAAGATTAATGACAGCCTTCTATGAATCTATTGGCCCACTTCAAACCATCAGCTCAAGGGAAAAAAACTGAGTTTTGAGTTTTCAAACCCAAAACTGCCTTAAGAGCTGCCACTACAGACCTGCTGTGTGCAAACTCCATCTGACTTCCAGATGAGATTAAAAACCTCATCCATGAAAAGAACAGAGCTAGGTGCCAAGACGACAGAATACTGATAAGCAATCAGCAGGACTATGAATGAAGTTCAATATGCACTTAAAAACTATTAAAATCAGCAGTGGAAGACAAAACTTCAGTCCTTAAACACAGAGGACCAGACTCTCAGGAAATGACCAAAGCTCTACCCATACAGACTGTAAACTCCTCTCACCAATCCATGGTGAAGGTGGTCCAGTTTAACATGATACTTCTCTAGGCTGTCAGCTATGAACATATAGTGCATCATCATTTTGATACATAAGCTTTGCTATATGTATTTTTATTATCTAATTTTTGGAGTTACATGAAATATTTTCAGAATTCTGTATCATATTCCACACCCAGTTCTGACTTACAGAATTGTTTCATTTGTAAACACCAATAAGTTTAGGGTCAATTATAGTATTTTCTGCTGTATGTTGTTTGAAGATATATTCAATCTCAGTTTATTTGGATTTTAAACTAACAGCAATTATCAGCTTAAACTTTATCTGCTAAGCACTTGGAATTGTTTTCCATTTTGAAACATTTGTTTCTTTACCTTCATTAGTCCAGTAAATTTGAATTCCAGTAAAATGAAATTTGCATTCTTTAGCTTTCCTTTCGTATTTACAGAAACATTTTTTGCCAGGCATCACACATGAAATCATCAGAAAAGTTTATTAATTCCAGAGCAAGCACATAAAGCTATTTTTCTTTCTTATCTTAGTAAAAAAGTTCTCCTTTGTACAAAATTTTTAGCATTAATACTCCTGTTTATTTATTTTATTTCTCCTTGACACTTTATACTTCCAAATACAATGTGCTAGAAAACAAAAATTGAAAACAAAAAACACTTTAGTAAATCAAATATTTTGATCTGAATCTAAGAGATCATCTTTGGTCAGCAGAATTCAAACAATATAGAATAACAGTGGTTTCAAATGATATGAGCCATGCACTAGTTCAACAGTACCATAAATTGCAAGATGTGATTAAAAACAAACAAGCGGACACTAGTTATATTTCTTGAGGAACTTTAAAACTTGTTCAGAGATTCCAGCAACATAAGGAATTGGAGCCCACTGCAAGGTTCTAAGGAATATGTTTGCAAGAATTGAAAATGCATTGATTCTTTCTGTGAGTAGAAGCCATTCTTTTGCTTAATTATATAGGCTGTTGTCATGTTCTAGTTTCAGGTCATGCAGGTGGGAGCAAACAATATAAGCTCTGTTCAGCAAAGCTTTGATGATGCCCATATTTTGAGATGGATGAAGATTTGCAATAACCAGAGGTAGTCAGTACACCAGATGGAAAGCAAAAGAAGATGATGTCCAAGAAGGCTAAAAAGGATTGCAAACTGTTTTTTCTAACCAGAGGTAGTCAGTACACCAGATGGAAAGCAAAAGAAGATGATGTCCAAGAAGGCTAAAAAGGATTGCAAACTGTTTTTTCTATCCAAATGAATAACCAAAAAATAGCTGTTGTCTAAAGACAAATGAAATGAATTTAGGTATCATTATTCAAAAAAATAACCCACAGCATCTTTCTTTTTCTTCCATTTTTGACCTTATTATTATTATTATTATTATAATTATGAGCAACTCAAAGGAGTCCTTAGACTCATCGAGGGAGGCCCTAAATATCATGTCAAGAACTATCCAACATTTGCACAGTATTTATTATACTTTGCTTGAACTCATTCACAACCATGGCACCCACAACAGACTCTGGCAACCTATTCCATTCATTCATTCACTACTCTTCAAGCAAAAAACCTAGTTCTAACACCCTTGCTACCTACACTCTTACTCCATTTCCATGGATGGCCCCTAGTTCTACCACCACCTGACCTGTTCTGAAAAATTTTTCTCTGATTTTGTAAAAACTCCTCATTAATTTGTATGTCTCAATCATATCACCTGTTTTCTCCATATCAACCAGTTTCTGTAACCCACAAATCTTCAACGTGTTCTTGTAAGGTTCATTCCAGAGACCTGCTACCATCTTGGTCACTCGCCTCTGGATCCTCTCCACCTCCTCATCATCAAGAAACCCTGGCACCCAGATCTGTGCACAGTAGTCAAGATGGGGTCTTACCAAAGCTTGATAAAGGCTCATCAAAGTATTCTTCGGTAACCAAGCGATCTGATGAGCTGCTTTTGCCACGCTTGCTATGTGCCCACTAAACTTTAACTATCTATCCACTAACACTCCCAAGTCTTTGGCTTCATAAATTTCCTAGAGTACAGTTCCACCAATGTGGTATACAGCTGGTAATCTTTTCATCCCAAAATGCACAACCTTACACTTTGCCACATTAAACTGACATCCATTCCCCTTTGCCCAGTCTGCCAATCTATCCAAATCATTCTGCAAAATTCTGACATCATCTGTATTAACTATTGCTGTAGCCAACTTTGCATCATCAGCAAATAACTGAACGGTTCCTCTTAGATCCTTTCCTATATTGTTGATGAACAAATTAAATAATAGCAGTCCAAGAACAGAGCCCTGTTGCATGTGTCGTGACGACTCTTGTCCTTCAAGTCCGTGGTCTTATTTCAAGTCACTTATCTATAAATTAACTAATTAACAATTGGTCACCAATCTTAAAATAGGGAAATTTATATTTATACTGCGCCACCCTATCTTAGATTAGTCTATATAAATAGTAAGATCAATCTTTAATTAGCTAGCAGTCTTCTCATTTACTCTGGCCGAATTAACTATTATTCTATTTGGGGCACCCGCTAGATTCGAATTTTTTATGAACGGTGCAATAATAAGGAATTCAGGCAAACACAATATTTAGATTAACAAAATAAAACATTTAATATATGATATATAACAAGTACAATAATTCTACTTTTAAATGAAACAATACAATAAACTCAATACAACTCGCTAAGTCTCTCATTCCAGTTCGATGTTCTAAATTCTCAAAAACAATTTGCAACTTCAAAAACACATATTTTCTTAACTCAGATTAAAATAACAAACTTCACAATCAGTCAGTCTCTACAAATCTGTCAGTTCAATGCTTAAGTTCACAGCAGGCACTAATCTAGGTAGACAATATTCCAAGCAAGCTTATTCCGGACTTTGAGTATCGGAGATCTATTACAGTTAATGCTAGAATAGACAAACATATACAACTACTCTTACCAGATAAAATCTTCAATACATCAAGTTATTGCGAGTACACTTATGAATTAACTTATTTACATTAGCGGAACACACATAATAAAATTCTTCTACGCTTTAACTGAACTTTTGTTAACTGCGCTTCACTATTCTAAAAAAACAGCAATTTTGTTTATCTGATTACTGCATTAACCTTTCTTCACAACGACAGCTGATTTCACTTATAACAAACTTTATGATTCACTACGCTTTGGCCTTCTAACACTATTCTCATGAATATCTGCCCTAAAGAATTTATAATCTTCTTTGCTTGTATGCTACCTTCCTACTGGTTCCGCAAAGCTCCTTCTCCCCTCTCTCTTACTAATAAAACTTCAATTATCTCCTTTTTACCCTTTTTTCCTTTCCCCCCGTTCGAATGCCACGTTCTCTTTGACCCCGTGGTTGTTTACTCATGCGTCTCCATGACAACAAACTAAACGCAAACATTTCGCTAATGTAATACAACGCTCTACTACTACATGAATGATTACATAACGTTAAATAATTTCACAAATAAGAATAAACAGAATATTTGAACTACTTAGTCAACATTTTCATTACATATGAAATTAATTATAGATAACACTTTACGTTACATCATATATATTTAGTTACCATAAATTTTACACATATTATTATTTAATATATTAACAGTAGGTTAAGAATAGAATAAATAATTAAATAGTAATTCTTAAATAAGGAATAGTAATTACTTTTTATATAAAACATGATTAATACATAATAAGCAATGTTAAATATGAATGAAAAAAAATAAATTACACAACATAGTTTCATTCACAATTTAACACATGCCACCAGTCACAGATCTTCTGAATAAACTCTACTCCTGATAAACTACTCTGTGATATCTGTCCATCAAGCATACTCTTATCCACCTCACCAACCCTATATCCATCCTCATGTGCTGCAGTTTATTGATTAGAATTCCATGTGGTATCCTGTCAAAGACTTTTGCAAAGTCCAGCAGTATCACTGTAAACTCATTACCTTTATCCAACTCAGCTGTCACTGTATTATAAAATGTGAGCAAGTTACTGAGGCATGACCTACCTTTCACTAAACCATGTTGTTCCCCATACAGTATCCCATTTCTGTTCATCCATTCCTGTATTTTGCTCTTGACCACTTTCTCCAGTACCTTGAGAACAACTCCTGATATGCTGATCGGTTGGTAATTTGTTATGGGAACTGAATTACAATGGAATCAATTCTCCACTCCCTCAGAACTAACCCTGATTTGAGATATGGGTGGAGTTTCAATGGGGATAAAAAAGCATTATTTCTGCATTATTTCACACAATGCACAGATAAAGTTTCAGTTATCTGTGATGTTTAAAAATCAGATTATAAAAAGCAATTTTATAAGCTGGGTTTAATCCTTTTTCCCAAGTAAGCAAACAGACAAGTAAGTCAAGTTTGCGCCTGCACGTAGTGCAAGTCTGAGGCAACTTGTGGTAAAGGTGGAGTAAGATCCGATCACTTTCCTTAGTATTTTCCCCTAATGCAAAGCACATCCCCTTATGGAGATGTATGATGCTATGCATTAAAGGCAAGGGTCACTACCCAGACCAGTTTTGACTTTCATTGAGGTCTCGTCAGTGGGAGCCAGACCTAAAAATGCCAAGGTTGAAATAATGCACAGCTTATAAATTTTACCTAAACAAGTTGCCACAAGGTGCTTTGACCTTATTAAGTAAAAATCTCAGGATGAGAGTAAGATGTAGATAGTTTTTTTACCTTGGGTATGTACTATGTTAAAGATACCAAGCAATTTATAAGCTAAGTTTTAATCCTTTTTCCCAAGTAAGCAAACAGATATATATATATATATTTCATTTATCTGTATTTAAAACTTCGTTGATTATTTTTTATTTTTATCTTTCAGAGAAAACCCCAATTTCATTCGGTGGAAAAAGCTATGCCTCTTATGTTTTATCTAGTCCTATTGATCGTCATATGAGTTTGATCATGTATGTGAGAACTAAGCAGCCAACAGGCAATCTCATGTATGCAGCTGGCACAAGAGATTATAGCATTCTTGAGGTTAGACCCATTGTGAATTTTGAAATTCATTCATGTATTTTTATTATAAGATAATATAATTAATTTTCCAGTATATAATTGCAGGAAGGAATATAAAAATTACCATAACTATGTGTAGCTTTGTCTCTGTTACACACCAGTTTTGAGTGAATCTATATTACTACTATTATTATTATACAGCATCTCCATGGAGTCCACAGACTCATCATGGGAAATCCACACTAACATTTATATACACAAAATCTATCATCTCCTTAAACTCATTCACTGTCAGAGAATTTTCTTTTCTATCTGATTTATTTATTTTCCAAGAGGCAGGAAGGTAAATCGGGTAGGAGTTGGATGAATAGCATCATTAAGCAGGAGTTGCAGAATAAATTGAGGAGGGGAATATAAAGAACAAGGTGATCAGCAATTCCATGAGCACTACAGAGGCACAGACAAGAAGGGTGACCTGTACAGTAAGGAAGGCCAAAGTTAATAATGAGAGAATGCTAAGTGGAAGATGAGGTGCAAGATGCCTTGGCAAGATCACTAAATGGGAAGGCAACTGGCCCAGGAGGAGTTCAAATTGTGGAAGTATGGAAGTGACCAGCTGCTAAGAATAATAACAAGAATGTTCAATCAAGTTCTGGAAGGAGATGTAATTCCTGATGAGGGTCATATAACTCCAATCTTTAAAAAGGTCAATAAGAATGATCATTCAAATTAGAGGCATTAGTGCGATGGCCTCCATGAAGTAAAATTATAACTGCAAGGCTAGAGAAGAGTATTTATTGCCTTTTACATGTTAGATGAACAGTCTTGATTTACTGCTGTAAAATCTTGTACTGATAATATTTTCATCACAAGAAAGATCATAGAAAAAGAATTACCAAAGGGCAGGAAATGCATATGACTTTTGTGGACCTTGACAATGCCTATGATTCAGTTCCCATTAGCAGACTCTGGGGTTCAATGAAGAAAATGAATGTGAGTGAATCAGTCATAATTTTGATTAAGAGAATATATAGAAGGTGCAGAACAGCTGTTTATGTGCATAAGTAAGGTGTCCTCGTTACCTCCAATTGGTGAAAGCGATCATGTGGTATTGACTTGGGAGGTTGCAAAATCTGTGGATTTTTCTGTTAAGAAGAGGTATATACGGAATTACAGGTTAGGCAATTATAACAAGCTTCAGAGTGAGCTTGCAGCCATCCCATGGCAGAACATATTGCAGGGGAAAGATGTTAGCAGTGCATGGGATAAAATCAGTGGGTGTCTGAGGAAAGCAATATCAGATTGTGTCCCCATGGTCAGGAGGTCAAACAAGGCAGGCATTAGATGGATGAGCAGTAGTATCAAGCTTGATCTGCAAAAAAAAAGAAAATGTTATGGAGAATTTACAAGGAGAAAGGCAATCAGTACACCCATGAGCAGTACAAAGCTCAAGCTAGGAAGGTTACCAGCATAGTAAGAAAAGCTAAATCAGATTATGAGAAGACTTTAGCCAAAGAGATCAAGGATAATCCCAAAGAGTTCTTCCGCTATGTAGCAAGTAAGAGGAAGAATGACTTCGGAAGGATAACTTTAGTGGGTGCTGATGGTATTGAGGTGACAAAATCAGATGTAATAGTCGAGTTACTGAGTGATCACTTTTCAAAAGTCTATCACCCAAGTGAGGATACCTCTATACCTATAGCAATAACTAATGTGAGAATTGAAGCTAAAGAATCAGAGGTATTTAATATATTGCAAAATTTAAATGCAAACACAGCTGTAGGCTTAGATGGAATATCAGCTCGAGTGTTGCGTGAATGTGCAAATGAATTGTCAGTCCCTCTTACTTGGATATTTAATTTAAGTTTGAACTCTGGTATGGTCCCTAGGGAGTGGAAGTTAGGCAAAGTGGTTCCTTTGCATAAGAGTGGCTCTAAAACTGCCGTAGTTAATTACAGACCAATCACCATCTCAGGAGTAGTGGTAAAAGTATTGGAAAAGTTGGTTAAAGACAAAATTCAAGAATGGGTGGATCAGAATATGATACTCTATAGAGGCCAACATGGTTTTGTTAGAGGTAGATCCTGCCTTAGCAATCTATTAACTTTTCATAATAGAATGACATCTGAGTTGGACAAAGGAACTGGCTACACAGTGGTACTTCTGGATTTTGCTAAGGCTTTTGACAGGATACCCCATAGAACACTGTTACGCAAATTGGAGCAGATGGGAATGGATACTAAATTGGTGATATGGATAGGAGAATGGCTCAGGGAGAGATACCAGAAGGCGGTGTATGGAGGAGCCGAGTCCAGAATGAGGCAAGTGACCAGTGGTGTGCCTCAGGGCTCTGTGCTTGGGCCATTGTTGTTTAATTTGTATATAAATGATATAGGAAATGGCTTAAAGGGAGATATTCAGTTGTTTGCTGATGATGCAAAGCTGGGTAGCGCAATAAAAAATCAAGCTGATGTTGAGAGTTTACAGGATGATTTAAATAAGCTGATAAAATGGGCAAAAGATAATGAATGTCAGTTCAATGTGGAAAAGTGTAAAGTCATGCATTTTGGGATTAAAAGATTACCAGCTGTGTACTGCATTGATGGAAAGGTACTCCAAGAGACTGATGAGGCTAGGGACTTAGGGGTGTTGGTAGATAAGGAGATGAAGTTCAGAGGACACATTGCTAAGGTGTCCAAGATTGCACATAGGATTACTTGGTTGTTGAGGAACACACTGACATCCAGAGATAAAGAGGTTATTATTCCCCTTTATAAAGCATTGATACTTCCACATTTGGATTGCTGTGCTCAGGTCTGGTCACCTGGATTCCTTGGAGATGAGGAGGCTGTGGAGAGGATTCAGAGAAGAGTGACCAAGTTGGTGAGTGATGTTCACCAAAAAATGCTCCCTACATTGATAGATTGAGAGCTTGTGGATTGCAGAGATTGGTTGATAGGCGAAGAAGAGGGTATATGATAGAAACATTACTGAAAGGTTTTTATAGGATTGATGCAGGGGAAATGTTTCAGCTGTGTGATAGTGATGGAAGAGCAAGAGGTCATCCCTGGAAATTAAAGAAGAGTGTGGTTAACAAAGGTGTCAGAAAAAGGTTTTTTGCCTGGAGGGTGGTGAATGAGTGGAATTCATAGCCTGACATAGTTGTGAGCTCTTCGTCTGTAAATGAACTCAAGAAGAGATATGACAGATATTGTTTTGCTAGTTTGGGTCGCCCACGATGAGTCTGACTCCATGAAGATACCCATAATAATAATAATAATAAATGTGGAGGACTGGTATCATCTATAGGTCTGAGACAAGGATGTGGGTTGTCACCAACTCCGTTTAAGATTTAGCTCGATGCACTGCTTGCATATTAAAATGCTTGAGATTGGACCAGTGTCATTCATTCACTATTGTTTGTTGAAGATCAGGATGACATCGATTTTATGATGAGGAATTTGGTTGATGTTTTTAACAGCATGGGAGATCTAAAAGTAAATATTACTAAGACAAAATATTTGGTGGTTGGAGAAAGCAAAGATTTAGATCTAGTTAGTAAAGTCAAAGCAATAGATCATTTCAGATACTTTGGATCTATTAATCTTAAGTTGGGAACATGTGAGAAAGATGTAGATGATCATGTTAACCAAGCCCATAATGCTATTAAGCAATGGTTTGCTTAATAGCAAACCATTGGTTTGCTATTAAGCTGAATGGTTTGCTGTGGAGTCGAGACAGCTGGCAAGAAACCAATATCATAGTCCAAATGATAGTAAAGAATGTTCTGATATATAAGGGGAGAAAGGTAGTCATTGAATGAGAAGCAGAAGAGTCAAAAGAACTGTAGAAATAGATAGCTTATGATGAAGTATGTGTATTATTATTATTAACCCAAGACCTCATGGAGTCAAAGATTCATCTGGGAGGTCCTTTTATCACACACACAGATCATCATACCATGCCTTGAAAACATTCAAACTCCTTGCAGACACCACACTCTCAGGCAAGGCATTCCAATCATTCGCAACTCTGCATGAAAAAAACCTACCTCTCACTCCACTCTCTTTATACAGTTTCCAGAGATGACCTCTGGTTCTCCCCCAATCTCCCACTATTTTCTGTAGAACTTCTCCAGCATTGATCCTATAACAACCCCTTACCAACTTGTAGGTCTTTATCAATTCGATCTATCGATCTTCCTCAATCTTTCCTGATACTCCACATTCCAGAGGTCAGAAACTATCTTAGTCAATGGCCTTTGGACCCTTTTCAACATCTCTTCATCCATCTGAAAACCAGGTGACCAAATCTGGACACAATAGTCCATGTGTGGCCTAATCAAAGCCTTATACAATGGAACAAGAATCTCCCTACTTCTACACATCAGTGTCCTCCGCATCATTCCCAGAAGCCTTTGTGTTGTCTACACAATTTTGGCTATGTGTCCCCTAAATTTCAGATCCTTATTCACTATCACCCCCAGATCTCATATTTCTTCCACCTCCAACAATATATTCTCACCAAGCATTAATTCTGCATCCCATCTTTGTTTTCCAAATTTTAAAACATTACATTTTGCAACATTGAACTCACATCTCCATTTCCATGCCCAATCACTCAATTTATTCAAGTCTTCTTGTAAGACCACAGCATCTTCACTTCATGGTTTGTCCCAACTTTGCATCATCTGCAAATAACTGAATATCTCCATCCAAATCTTCACCTATATCGTTAATATACAAGTTAAACAGTAATGGTCCCTGAGGCACTCCACTAGTGACTTTCCTTTTCTTGGATATCGCTCCCCCATACACAACTTGTTGATACCTATCAGATAGCCAGTCTCCAATCCAATGCACTAATCTAATATCCAACCCCATCTGCTCTAGTTTGACTATCAATTTATCATGAGGTTCTCTATCAAAAGCCTTTGTGAAATCTAAGTATATTACTGTGTATCCTTCTCCTCTGTCCTCCTCTGACAATAAAGGAAGCAGTCACTTTATTGTAATAAGTAAGTAGATTACTAAAACATGACCTCCCTTTAGCAAATCCATGAGGTCCATCAAAGATAATACCATTGTTGTCAACCCAACTCTGGATCCTAGTTCTCACAAGCTTCTCAAACAACTTAACCACAACACCTGACACACAGATAGGCCTATAGTTTGATACTTGAGTTCGATCACCTCCTTTATGAAGTGCCACGATCTTGTCCTCCTTCCACTCCTTAGGAACTCGACTGAGTGCAAGACTCATATTAAAAAAATATGTGAAGACAGGTGTCAACTTCCTGGCACATTCCTTCAGAATACGTGCTGATATATTATCAAGTCCCACAGCCTTATTAACATCTAGTTTACTCAATTCTCCATACACCTCTTGCTCACTTACAGTCAGTCTCTCCTCCCCATCATCTACTGTTCTCAATCTCTCCATGAAGTCACATTCACAAGATTGAAAGATCTTTATGAACTGCTCATTAAGTATCTCCACCACACATTCTGCAACAGCTGTCTTTATACCATTTCCTCTAATCAATGTCATCCTTCCATAATCATTCTTTCTTTTGCTGGCTACATATCGAAAGAACTCCCTAGGATTCTTTTTAGCTTCATTAGCTAACTGCTGTTCATACCTCTCTTTAGCTACTCTCACCAAACAAGTCACCCTCCTTGCCTGGTCTTTGTAGACCTCATAAAATTGGTTACTTCCACTTCTCTTATGCTCCCTCCACAATGCCCTCTTTCTCTGTATCGCATGCTTAATCTCTTTATTCATCCATCTCACACCTACCTTATTTAACCTTCTCATCCTTGGAATACACTTAGACATTGCACCTACTAGATAGTTTTTGAAAATTCCCCAAGCTGCATTGATCTCTTTTCCAGCTAACTCCTCATTCCATGCTACACCCACAAGCTGTCTCCTGAGCCCTTCATAATCACCTACTTGTAGTTCCACGTATACCCTTTTCTCACAGAGGTCCTCACACTGCTGTCAACCACCCAGGTAATCACTTCATGGTCACTCTCACCAATTGGTGGATGATATGACACCTCATTTATAATTACATCCTCTGATGAGATGACCAAATCCAAGACCCTCAATTCTCGCATGCCCTCTGTTACATACTTTCTGAGGTAGTTATCTCTCAAAAACTCAAAAAAACTCATTTTGTTTACTTCCAGTTGCTATCTCATCATTCCAGTCTATATTGCCATAATTAAAATCGCCCATAATGATCACCCTTATGAAGATATATCTTACCTTCAAAGAGTTCACATTTAGGCCATCATGGAGAGTTTGAATTTGCAAGAAAGTGTGATGGACTGCGTGGAGCATTGATCTTTTCAGTGGTATGGACATGTTCAATGGAATACTATAGGACAGATGGCCCAAGAGAGTGAAGAATTGGTCACCACCAGGGAGATGGAAGAGAGGACAGCCTTGACTTACATGGAGATGAGGAGTTGTGGAGGCAGTGCGAGCCAGAGGATTGCAATAAAATTTCTGGAATGACTGTTTGCAATGGAGAAAGTGATTGCAATGCAAACACTGAACAGTGGAAACGCCTTTAAAAGTAATCTTAAAGTTTTACAGGCTATTTACAATTATACCAAATTACAAAAAAGTATTTCTGTTTTATGTGCTTAAGCTTGTTAAACTATGAATGAAACATTCCTTAGTGAATTGTATTCATTCACAATTTAACACTCACTAAGGTAAGTTGCCTATACATTTCTTTGTGTCCACCACATTCTTTGGCTTGTAGCAACACCCCACCAAATATCACATTCTGTCAACCTCCACTTCACACCATACTGCTTCAAAACCATGCCCATTTTTTTTCCCTTGTATCTCATCATATTTCTTATCTTCAGAAATAGAGAGATATGTTTTCTGTGAAGATAAGAAATGTTTCATTCATAGTTTAACAAGCTTAAGCACATAAAACAGAAATACTTTTTTGTAATTTGGTATAATTGTAAATAGCCTGTAAAACTTTAAGATAATGTGATTAGTGCAATTTTTGTGAGTATTCATGTGTGAAGTTCCTACTAAACTGTATATTAATAATGAAAATAATATATATCTTGTCTGCTAGCAATGATAGAAAGTTTGTGAATTGTATATAGCCAACTAGTACCACAAGGTCAAAGTATGTGGGCGAGATGCCGGGATTAATGAGATGCCTAACGTGGTCACGCATGCGTAGGGCACGTGACGCGCTGAAGTCTTCTTGGAAGGCGCTACGGAAAGGCAAGACCCACGAGTACAAGAAAATAGCGTATCAGGTGAAAATTAAGTATTGCAGAAGGGTGCTGATAGGGTTGATATAAAACGGCTGACCCCCCCCCCCAAAGCCTTATGTTTTTCTTTCTCTCTGTGGTCAGAGGTTCTACTGGTGCCCTGGTCGAGGTGCACGTTGTCACCGGCTTCAAGCATTACAATGAGTGGGTAGAAGTTTTCCTACGCAGCGGGCTACACACGGGGAAGTAGCAGCTAGGTAGCGAGCCGGATGGATGCAGTTTTGTCTATGTGCCAAGAAATCTCTAGGCATAGCTGATCGATGTGTAATTCCAAGTGGACCAACCTAAGCTGATTAAATTCCCACCCATAACATAGAAGGAAGACAACGTGCTGAGAAAAGGAACCAAGAAACAAAGAGATAAGCCTGATGAATCTTCAAGTTCGGTAAGGTACAAGCCTTTGATTAAGTTTTGTATGAAAGGAAGAATTTTGTAATTTAAGAATCAAGGGCATTCAAAAGGGTTAGAACTCTAATTAAGATTAAGGCAGGACTGTGATATATAACCAAAGTTGGTGAACATTTCAAGCCAAGGGCTTTGTCTAGTATATGTGATGACTGTTAATTATGTCTAAGGTATTATAGCATTACCTAAATCCTAACTGTTTTACTAATACCTTAAATGTATTGTTGGTTAGAGAACTGAGAAAGCGAGCTGCCAGAATTTTAACAAGATTGTTCCAAAGCATTGATCATTGTCCAATATATGTTGATTTCTTTTACTTTGTAATTTAGTAGTTTACTAATGATTGAAAATTCTCTGTTGTGTAAAATTATCAATATGTTAAATAAACCTTTTGCTCTTATTCATTTGGTTGCCTGAATTTAAGAATCCGATGCACCATTCATAAATGATTCGGACCAAAGCGGGATATATAGGGAGTAGACTTTATAAAGAAGGGTCACGACTAGCATTAGAATTGAATTAGAAGGTATTATCATTTCAAAGTGGGGTATTTTAAGTGTGACAAAGTAACTATGTGCCAGTCTGAGAGTTCACTCCTTAGCTGAAAGGTATTTCCAATCTAGGGGTTCAGCGTGGTGCAGCAAAACAAACTTTCCTTGACCCTTAAAAGGGAGATAACTCCAGACATCTCTAGCAAAGGAACTGGCTCCTCATAGATACAGTTCCCTTTAGGAAAGGTTAGTCGCTTACTTGACTACTTAAACAGCTAGAGTGCACATAGAGCTCTATATCTTAAACTATTAATAAGGGGATTGTATGCAGCGCCATATCTAAATATAATATAGGTTTAAGGGAAGCAAGATGGAAGGTAAAGGCAAATATATGAGAACACATTATAATGTAAAAACAAGTCATAACAGTGAGCAAGTAAGGGTGATAATTATGGGTGATTTCAAATATCGATTGCAATGAAGAGATAGCATCATGAAATAAGGAGAATGAATTTCTCAATCTCTTAAGGGACAACAATCTTAGGCAATATGTAATGGAGGGCACACGAGGATAAAGAAATTTAGGTCTGGTTATATCATTTGATCATATAATTGTGAATGGAGAGTCTAATCTGCACCCAGTTGATGAAAGTGACCACGAAGTGATCACCTGAATTGCAGTCAGTGATATGAAAACTAATATAAAGAAGAGATGTATGTGGAGCTACAAAGCTGGTGATTATGAAAAGCTTGGAAGACAACCTGGAGCTATAGTGTGGAAAAAGGAGTTGAATGGAAAGGAGATAAATGTTGCTCGGGAATTGATCAAGAGCTATTAACAGCAACAATGTCTAAGTATATTCCAAAGGCTAAACAAGATAGGAGTAAATGGATGAATGAAGAGATTAAGGGTGTGAAATCTACAAGAAGAAGACTCTATAGAGGCAACACAGGATGAATGGTGATAATTGCATGAAGAGTACAAAAAGCATGCCAGGAAGGTAACTATGTTGGTAAAGGCAGCAAAAGTGTAGTATTGGCTATTTTCTTCTATAAAGAAAATAGCCAATTAAACTAAGAAAAATTCTAGTGAGTTCTTTTGATATATGAGGAGTAGAATTAAAAATTGACTATGGGAGGATGATACTAGTTAATGACACTGGCAGATTGGTAACCAATGTGGGAGTATATAGTTGAAGTATTCAATAATCAGTAGTTTATCAGTATATTTCATCCTTGTGAAGGCAACATTATGAGAAACTGGAGTGTAGAGGATAAGTTGGAGTTTAATATCACATATATGAGGAATTAAGTAAACTTGACATTAATAAGACAATAGGATTTGACAGTAGATTGCTATGTCTTGAAGGAATGCTCTATGGAATTAATGGAACCTTTAGTACAACTATTTAACACAAGTCTTGAAACAGGCAAGTCTAACAGGAAGGTGGGAAAAATTTTTCCACTTCATAAAGAGGGGATAAGACTTAGGCTACAAATTATAGGCCAATCTGTGTGTGTGTGTGTCTGGGGTTGTTGTTAAGGTGTTAGAGAAGTTGGTGAGGACTAGCATTCAGAAGTGGGTTGATAATGGTCAGCATGGGTTTGTTAGGAGAGGTCATGTTTCAGTAGTCTGCTTACATATTACAACCAAGTGAAAAATGATGTGTACATGGATTTTTCAAAGGCTTTTGATAGACTCTCAGTTGACAAGTTAGTAGCTAAATTGAAACAGATCAGATCAGATAACAGATTGTGTATAAAGGAGTGGTATCCCAAAAGAGGCAGGTCACCAGTGGAGTGATACAAGGATCTCTTTTGGGGCATTCTTGTTGAACTTGTATGTTAATGACATTGGGACTTCTTTAACTGGAAATGTGCAGCTGTTTGCTGATGATGCAAAGTTAGGAAGAGCTATGAAAAGTAGAGTAGATGTTGTGGCCTTACAAGAAGTTTAGAACACACTATGTGAGTGGGGGAAATGCATAGAGCTATCACTTTAATGTTGCAAAGTGCAAGGTCTTGAAATTTGGTTGGAATGCAGCGTATACAATTAATGGACAAATTTTGAAGGAGTTGGAAGAAATTAAAGATCTAGGAGTGATGATGGACAGAAACTTGAAGTTTAGGGGTCACATTGCTAAAACTGCAAGACCATCCCAATGGATCATGGCAATAATAAGAAGGACATCGACATGCAGAAGCAAAGATATAATGTATTATTTAAATTAAGGGGATATTAAATCCCACATTGTTTTAAAACCGAATAAGAAACTCAAAGATTGGAATCAGAGAGTTTCATGCCGAATATATAGTATAGTAAACTATAAAGTATCGGCAACCACTAAGCGTCCACTAAATGCAAGTGACCCTAGCACGTAGTGCAATACCGGAAATCTCGCAGCCATGTGGGATTTAATATCCACTTAATTTAAATAATGTTTTTGTTGCCGAAATGAAGCTTATTAGCTCTTTATATTTAAGTAAAGATATAATGATTTCCTTGTATAAGGCTTTGATCAGACCATATATGGACTATGAACAGATTTGGTCACCTGGTCTTCAGGGAAATGAGGATGTGTTGGAGAGGATCTAGAGAAGGTTAGTGCTGGCTATGGAATGTCAGATATGAGAAGAGATTGAGAGAAGGCAACGTACAGAGCCTTGTGAATAGAAAAAGAAGAGGGGATATGATTGAGACATACAGACCTCCCATGATGACCTTTGACTCCAAGGAGGTCAGATGTTAATGATACAGTAATAGGCACATCCAATTCATCTACTTCTGTCTCCTTCCGACTACGAATGCTCATTAAGGTCATCCTTCCATAGCCATTCTTCCTTTTATTGCAATACAGCAAAATAAGTCTTTGGGATATTTTTTGACCTCACCACTTAGCTTACTCCACTGGTGCACCCAGAAGGGGGGGGGGAGAGCAAGGGGCCATGGCACCCACAAAGAAAAAGGGAAAAAACACTAGAAAATTTTCCAAATATCTTTTCTTAATTAAAATTCATTTTTTTTATTTATGTTGTGTCATGTCTTTAATTTCTATACTACCTATGAATTAGCGATCATTGCAGATGCTCAGTCATAAGATGCATAGCGTGTATTCTCAAATCGTTTACTCAACTCGGCCCCCTTCCTCCCCCAAGATTAAATCCTGAGTGCGCCACTGGCTTACTTACTTTTAAAGGCATTTCCACTGTTCAGTGTTTGCCTTGCAATCACTTTCTCCATTGCAAACAGTCATTCCAGAAATTTTATTGCAATCCTCTGGCTCGCACTGCCTCCACAACTCCTCATCTCCATGTAAGTCAAGGCTATCCTCTCTTCACCAGAGGTCCCACCTTACATTCCAGGCCACCTACTACCGCCCTTAGAGGGCGCTCCACCTAGATAGGACTTTAGTGTCACCCACGTGGTTGGGCTTAGTATTGTAAGTTTTTGTGTGCATGTTACATTAATTGTTTTTGTAATCCCCGTAGATGTCCTAGTGACTAGGACGAAATATAGGAAGTATTAAATTCTAATTTAACTCTTTTTGAGTGTTGTAAAAAATCCATTAAACCTCCAACATAATGTCCTCACAGCACTTAAGCCTCTACACAACAACAACTCTCACCATGTATTCTAAGTTGTTCCATTCCTCTGCTGACCAGCTTCATGCATGCATTCATTAGTACTTTCAGAATCCACTCTCCTTACACCATGTATCCCTGATCCCTTGGCCCACCCTGCTTCCCTGTCCACTTGCATTCCTGTTCTCACATTCTCCTCTCCATTCACAACCACATCATCTCACCTGGTCCACTCTCATGTTCATTCACAACATCTTTGATTTCCACTGATACCTTGTTTCATCACTCATTACACTCCCTTCCAGTGGCAACCTTTCCAAATGACTCACTCCAAAACCATTCAGATGCAGTCCATCACTCTTATATAGTTCCATTCTTCCCTCAAACTCAACCCATGCATTTAAAAATTGCACTCTTTTCTTTTCACACATTTTTGCTGACATTCTATTCTAGATCTTTGATCTCCACTGCAACTGATCATTGTCATACCTTGGCAACACAAAAATTACCCTTCCTACCACAGTAATCTCCAATCTCACATTCTCCCTATGCTCAACCAAATCATTTGTTCTGACAACTAACTCCCTTGCATACTTACTTCTCATATCCAATATCTCAATCATCCTGTTCATTTCCCCTTCCTGGAAAAGAGACCTTTGTATCCCCCCATCCATTACATCGTTTATGATAGAATCTCTATATAGTGCTATTCTTGAGTCATTTGCTACTTCTTTTTCTCTCCTGTCTTTTATTTTATTTTTTTCATATGCACTTATGTTTGTATCCACCATACCTCTAATTTCATTCTGTATATGCCTCATCTCTCATTCCTGATCTTAATCGTTTCATTCTTCTGGTCTTGCATTCTAGAAATCATTCCTCTATTGCTTCATTAGTCAGACTTTCTTCCATTCTCACAGTCATGCCAGCTCTTGTTTTGTTAGTCAGTTACGCATACCATCCACTTCTGTAATTACACCTGATTTTCCTTTTTTAATAATTTCTCTATTCACAATCATATACTTCACACTCATATTCTCGCACTCTTCTGGATATCATTTTTTGTCTTGCATACATCACTGGCTTTTGCATTGTATCTGGTATTCTTCACTTCCAGTTACTGACTTTCACTGAATCACTGCAATCTATTAATATATCACACTTTCTTACTTCTCTTGTTTAATCTCTCAACAAACATATCTGCCACACTCGTCCAAGCATGCATATTACACTCTTGATGATGAACAATCTTAATAAAATCCACATTACTCAACATACTCAATATTCACACTATAGGCATGGTTGATCTAGTTCTTACCACCCTTTTTGACTGACCAACTTTTGTTGTACTCTTCCTTGCAGTCCTGAAACCATGCTTCAAACTAAATAACCTCCAAACACAGACACACCCAGTCACAATCAAACCAAATTAAAATTATGCTAAAGTTATAATATATTGCTAATAATTAATATCTAAACTTATTTTTTCTCAGATCATATGTGCCACTCATAATACATTCCCTGTATTATGAGAATGGGCAATGGAATTGGCACCGCCTCTGACTAGGCTGTTTAGTCTGAGACTTAATTTTGAGAAGGTGCCAAGGGAGTGGAAAGAGAACAAAATAGTTCCACTGCATAAAGAAGGCTCTAAGATAGAGATAGCAATTTATAGGCTAGTATCTCAGGAGTGGTGTGTTAAGTATTACCTTAACACAACAATTATTAAGGTATTATATTAATTATTTAAATGAAGGGGATGTTAAATCACACATTATTTCAAAGCCGAATAAGAAACTCAAAGAGCGGAATCAAAGAGTTTCATGCCGAATATGGTAAACTATAAAAGTATCGGAGTATATATACTAGCATAATCTAAAGCTCATAGTACAAACTAGGGCAACTCGTAGCAAAGGTGGATAGAGCTCTGCAGGTGGAGATTGTTAGCTGATTTGCTGGAAGTGTATTTAACATACAGCAGAAGGTATATAGTGGAATATACCTTCTTCTGATGGATTTCATTTAAATAATGTTACATTGCCGAAGTGAAACCTATTGGTTTTTTATTTAAGTGATTATATTAATAATTTGCTTGCTTTTTATAATAAAGCAATAATTGAGTTAGATAAAGGAAATTACTATGCAGTGTAACTGCTGGGCTTTGCAAAGCCATTTGACAGGATTCCACAGAGCCATATTCCACTATATACCTTCTACTGTATGTTAAATACACTTCCAGCAAATCAGATAACAATCTCCACCTGCAGAGATCTTAAGAACACTCTATGGACCCTTTAGATAGAAATTACAAATAGATGAGATACCCTTGAAATTGCATCATGTGATATGATAAAGTGATAATAAATCATTATCAATTTGTCACAGCATCTTCAAAAAAGTTAACCAAGTAGCTTTTAGATATATTGTAGAATAGTGAATATAATAATGTTATTGTGTTATAAATTATTTCATATATATTGTGTAATATGAAGGGGGGGGGGGTCTGGAAATTTCTGATAAGCACCCAGAACAAAAATGATATTAAAGCAACTGATATAACCACAAGAAAGAACGTACTACTAGCCGAGTTATGAAGGTGACTTATGTTCTTAATATCTTATATTCTTGTATGTTCTTTCTTGTGGTTATATCTATGCGTCTCGGGAATTGGATATGTGGCTTGTGAAAGAGAGCGTATGTGTGCAAAATGCAGGCAGTTGGAGGAAATAAGTGCATTAGAAATATCAATATCTGACCTTGTTGCTCCAGGAACGGGGAATGAATGTAGGAAGACAAGTAGTGTGATAGGAGAGAATGAAAAAAATATATATATGAATGAGAAAATAATAGTTGATAGTGTGGAAGATGTGAGTGACTGTGAAAGTTTAGGAGATGGTTTTGTATGGGAGAGTGAATTTAGATTAAGAGTGACTGACCTGCAGATGGAGATAGATGAGCTGAAAGAGGAGGTGGAATGTCTTGTGAATGAGAGCAGAAGTATGAAAGATAAGATTAGGAGAATGGAAGAGATAAATGCAAGGCAAATCAGAGTAGGGGAGAGAGAGAATTTTGGGAGTGTTAGAAGAGGAGAGAAAGGAAACAGTAGGAGAGAGAGATATGGAAGTGGTAGAAGAGGAGAGAATGGAAACGGTAGGAGAGGTGGGATGAGAGAGAGAGAGGCATGGGAATGCTAGAAAATGAGAGGATGGAAACAGTAGGAGAGACGGAATGAGAGAGGGATATGGAAGTGCTAGAAGTGGAGAAAATGGAAACAGTAGGAGAGAGGGAATGAGAGAGATGTATGGGAGTGCTAGAAGAGGAGAGAATGGAAACAGTAGCAGGAGAGAGAGGTATGGGAATGCTAGAAGAGAGAATAACAGTAGAGGAGAGGGAATGACAGAGACCTATGGGAATGAAAGAAAAGGAGAGAATGGAAACAATAGGAGAGAGGGAATGGTAAGAGGTATAATGTATGGCGACTCAATGATCCATGGTGTTCAAGATAGGATGCATGAGGAGTGTTTGCCAGGAGGAACAATAGAAAGGGAGATATGATAGGAACAAATGACTTGAGTGGTAATGTAAGTCGGGCAGCGAGAAATATGAGATTTTTGCTTGAGGCTGTATGGAAGAAGACAGAGAGAGGAAAAATAGTGTGCGTGTTGCCTAGGTATGATAATGACGAGCTGAACAGAAGAGCAGTAATATTGAATGACATAATAGCTAGAATGTGTGACAAGAGAGGACTGGTATATGTGGATACTTGGAGTGCATTTGAGGAAAGAGAGGAATTGTATTCGAGAGACCACTTACATTTGAATGCGGAAGGACGTAGGCATCTGTAGAGATTGCTGTTCTGAATGAGTCAGTGTGTCCCACCAGGGAGGATGATAGCGGGGGGGGGGGGCTTCTTGTGGGAATGGATACTTGGGAGAAGGGAGATGACATCAGGTAACACTGAGCCCAGTGGAGCCCAGAGTGGATCATGCTGGGTATAGAAACAATGGCATTTATATGCTTTATACTAATGCCAGGAGTATCCGGAATAAGGGAGAGGAATTGGTGGCACAGATAGCATCATCCTAGCCAAAAATTATTGGGATCACTGAGACGTGGTTGACAGAAGAGGATATAATAACAGGAATAGAAGTCGCTGGGTACAGCATTTTACAGCAGGATAGGAGGGGAAAGTGTGGTGGTGGGGTACTGCTTATGATAATGAGGACCTATGTCCTCTAAGAGTGGAGGCTTTGGAAGGCAGTGAGACAAATGATTTTGAAAGCATATGATGTGAGGTAGAGGTGGGCAAGACAGGATATTTAGTGGGGTGTTGCTACAGACCCAGGAGCACAGAGGATGGGGACCAGGAGATGTTTAGACAGTTAAGTTTGGCAAGTGCAAGAAGAATGATTGTTATGGGAGATTTTAACTACAGTAGTATACATTGGATAGAGGAAGATGCATGTAGCAATAGGGGAATGGAACTTCTTGAATTCTTGAGGGACAAATGTCTTAGGCAACATGTACCAGAGGAAACAAGAGGTTCAAGAGTTTTGGATTTGGTTATAGCATCAGAAGAGTTGATAATAACTGAGATGACATCTCTCCCACCAGTTAGAGAGAGTGACCATATGGTTTTGACTTGGAAAATGAATAGACATGCAGGAGTATCAAAGAGACGGGAACTTATGTGGAATTATAAAGCAGGTGATTATAATAGTCTTAGATGTCAACTTTGGGAAGTTTCATGGAGGGAGGAATTGGAAAGCCAGGATATCATTAGTGCGTTGGAAATTGTGAAAGAATATTTGTAAGTTGTATACCACGAGTGAAGAAGAGGACACAATTTAGAGTAAAGTGAATGACAAACAATATTAAACAGGAATTGCATGCGAAAAAGAGGCTATGGAAGAGATATAAGGAGACAGGTGAAGAGAAGATGCATGAAGAATATAAGACACAGGCCAGAAGAGTGACTAGTGTGGTAAGGAAAGCGAAACTGGAATATGAGAGGAGATTGGCCCTAAGATCCAAAGAAAATCCTAGGGAATTTTTTAGCTATGTGGCCAGTAAGAGGAGAAATGACTGTGGAAGAATGATATTGTGGGACATAGTGGAATTGTTCAATGAACACTTTATTGGAGTATTTCATCCTAGAGGAGTCAGTTTTAATGCTAGAGGGATAGGGCAGGTTCGAGGTTTAGAGGTACAGGAGGAGAGTGTGTTTCAGATACCGAGTACTCTGGATGTCAGTAAAGCTTTGGGAATGGATGTTCACCATGATTTTTGAGAGAATGTACTAGGGAACTGACAGTGCCTTTAACTTGGCTTTTCACTGACAGTCTGGCTGCAGGAAAAGTGCTCAGGGAATGGAAGGAAGGTAAGTCTGTTACCACCCTTATCATCAGTAATTGATAAGTGTGGTAACAGTAGTTGTTAAGATCATCAGTAGTTGTTAAGATGTTAACAACTACTGATGACACACAAACTGGCGTATAATTAGACACTTATGATCTTGGAGAAAGTAGTGAGGGCCGTATACAGCATTGGGCAGATGAGGGTAATGTTATCTGTGAGAGTCAACATGGATTTGTGAAAGAGCGCTCTTGTTTTAGCAATATGCTAGCCTTTTATAATAAAGTTACAAGAACATTAGATGAGGGAAAGGCATATACTGCAATTTTCTTAGACTTAGCAAAGGCATTTGACAGGGTGCCACATGATAAGCTGATATTTAAGTTGCAGCACATGGGTCTGGATGTCAGATTAGTCAACTGGATTTAGGATTGGCTGTCTGATAGGTATCAGATAGTTGTGTATGGTGGAGCAGTTTCAAGAAGGCAGAGGGTTACAAGTGGTGTCCAACAGGGCTCAGTACTGGGACCTATATTGTTTAACCTTTATATCAATGACATTGCCAGTGGATTGCAAGGGGATATTCAGTTGTTTGCAGATGAAGCGAAGCTGGGAAGGATCATTAATAATAGTGCAGATGTGGTAGCCCTGCAAGAGGATTTGAATAAGCTAGATAGATGGGCAAATGAATGGGGGTGTAAGTTTAATGCAGCAAAATGTAAGGTCTTGAGGTTTGGGAAACATCGATGGCATGCTGCATACTCTATGGGAGGAGTTATACTGGAAGAAGTAGGGGAGACAAGAGATCTGGGGTTGATGATTGATAGAAACCTGAAATTTAGGGACATATTGCAAAGGTGGTGACGGTTCAGAGGATTGCTGCAATTATGAGAAGGACACTGACATGCAGAGATAATACAGTTATCATTCTGTTGTATAAGTCTCTGATAAGACCACTTAGACTATTGTTCTGAGATTTGGTCCCCAGGATTTGAAGGGGATAAATTAACTGTGGAAAGGGTACAAAGATGGTTTCAGGACTGTACAATTTTGGTTATGAGGATCGGCTCAGGGAATGTGGACTGCAGAGTTTGGTGGATAGAAGGAGGAGAGGTGATATGATTGAGACTTTTAAACTGTTGAGAGGTGGTTACAGGGTTGACACTGGGGAGTTCTTTCGCTTGGTTGAACAGCGGGAAGGAGTGATGACAAGAGGCCATCCCTGGAAGTTACAAAAGGAAACTGTGAGCAAGAGGGTTAGGTGTGGTTTCTTTGCATGGAGGGTGGTTGAACCGTGGAATGCATTGCCTGATGGAGTGGTCAGAGTGAGAATGGTCAATGAGTTTAAGGATTGGTATGATAGACTTTGTGTTTCTTAGGGGGGACCTCCCCTCGATGAGTCTTGACAGACTTTATGTTCTTTGGAAGGACCTCCCACGATGAGTCTTTTGACCCCATGGAGACCTGAATAATAATAATAATAATATCAGTACCTTTAATATCATTTTTGTTCTAGGCATTTATCAGAACTTTCCAGACTCCCCTCATAATAACTTTCCTGATAATTAAAATATTGTTATTAACAGATCTCCACAGAGGAGTCATTTGTCTCACTGTGCAAGATGTCACTCAAAGAAGTGTTGTAATAAATAAGACGTAGAATAGCAAGTGGGAAGTTGATGATAATATTATAGCAATAAATGTCAAATAACAAGCTTGAGCACTAACTTTGGTCGAAGTAGTTATTTTGTAGAGTAGTTATATAAGATGAGGAATGACGGTTTTATTGTTACTATTATTGTTTTATATTTTCTTGTACTCTTTTTTGTTGCATGGTTTTTGTATATACATTTTTTGTTCCTTTTTCTGTCATCATCATCATTAAATTCCTGATATTTCCCCAAAAGGTGTACAGGATATTATGATTAAACTACACAAAGAGTTCACATTATTGCTAACATCCTATCAACAGTTTTTCTCCAAATTAGCCTATCAGGACTCCAATATTGTCAGATTACATATTTCAGTCTTCAAAGGCATTTCTAAGTCATCAGTCCACCTAGATCATGTGCTTCCTCTGGGTCTTTTTCCTGCTGTCTTGACATCAAACATCTACTTTGCCTTTTTGAACTCCTTTTTCCATTCTATTTAAGTGATGATATTACCTGAGATTAGCTATAATAAATTTAGTTTAATCCTTTATCCAAGCGTAAGCAAACAAAGTTTGTGCCTGAAGTATCTTCAAGGACTGAGGCAACTCATGGTAAACTTCCAACCTGAGATTAGCTCTACTTATGCATTTCTGAATACTAACAATGTCACATTTCTTCCTAATATTCTCATTTTTAGTATTCATAATATTCTCCCCACCCCACCCCAATTTTTCTCAGAACTCCCTTATCTGTAGTCTCAAGTCTTTGATCAGCCATTTTATTTCTAACCCAGCTCCATAAGTTCAAACTGGCTTGAATACTGACTTGTATACAGCTAGTTTAGTGTTTTAATTGATTTCTCTCATATTTCATGCAAATTTATTCAATTGACTTTTCACCACACTAACTTTGATTACTCTCTTATTTCCCTTATCTATTTCCATATTTTATTATTATTATTATTATTGTGACAAACAATAACTGACACTGGGTTTAATAGGTTGTGATAATATAGATAGTTAAACAATAATAAAAATAGTTAAACAGTTTCTGACTATTTACTAAAATAAAAAGCTAAAAGGCTTCAATTCGGCAATGCAAAATTATATAAATTAAGTGGATATTAAATCCAACATAATTTCAGAGCTGAATACAGAAACTAAAAGTCTTGTATTTGAAATTTGACCAGAGAGCTCGCGAGAATACACTCACCGCCATACTACGAGTTGCCCTAGCTGAACCAAATAGAGCACGTGTGCCGAAATGCCCATATATTTGCCTACTATTGGTACATTTTAATAAGGTTTCACTGATCTGACAGCTGTTTCAAACTCATTGGTTTTCTTCAGAGATCAGGCAGAAACCTAAGAGAGCAAAAACTCTCAGTACTAAGGAATTAATGATTAACATTTCTGACTTAAAGGGTTAAGCAAAATGCTTTTCATACTCCTTGCTATCTGATAGGGAAATAGTGAGTGGAAAAATTTATGAGCCAATTGCACGCCCTGAGCAGGCTTGGAGATTAAACATCAGAATTGGAGTTTAAACTGGCTTTTGGTCTTTTATGTTTGAAGTAACCTGTTGCTTCGTAATTTGCAGCTATTTGAGCCAGTTTGTTGGAGTGTACAGATGCTTTTGAAAAGAACTTTGTTGCTATAGTTTGCAGAAAAGTGTAAATATAGGGGACATCTGTGTCCCAATGGAGTTGCACATTTCTGATCAACCATGGAGCGTTTAGGATCATTCGTGGACATTTATTTTGCACTTTGTTGTAATTTGAGAATTATTAGTATCAGTGGTATGGCTCCAAGCCAGAGAAGCGTGAGTATAGGATGAACCATCAGTTTGTATATAAGTAGTTTGATTCTGGTGTTTAGTTTACGGTTCCTGTTGATTAGGGGATAGAGTTGAGCAATGGCTTTTGACGACTTTACACAGAGAGCCTTGGTATGACAGCTGAAAGTTAGCCTTCTGGTGTTTGCCAGAGGATTTTTGTGTTAAACAGGAAGATGTCCCCTTTAGGAAATCAGTCTTCTGGGGATTTACTTGCAGTCTCCATTTGGAGAACCATTTTTCAATCTGTAGTAGGTTTTCTTGCAGTTTTTTGATGGCAAGATGTGGTTGTAGAGATCTGGCTAATATTGCTGTATCATCCGTGTAGAGGGCCATGATAGATGACAATGGATTGTGCAGAATATCAGATATGTATATGGAAAACAGAATCAGAGCTAGTGAGGATCCTTGTAGGACTCCAGCCAAGATACGTTTCTGTGCTGATACTGCACCATTGATCTTGATTTGCATACACCTGTCAAAAAGGTATGATTTAATTAGGTGAACCATTTCCAATGGTATTCCAGTTGAGATCAGTTTATGCAGTAATCTGAAATGCCAAATTTTATCAAATGCACTGGCTATGTCAAGGAAAACAGCCCCAGTGCATTGATGCCAATTGTATCCAATGGAGATGTATTCTGGTACTATGGAATTGATGAAATCCAAACTGCTCTTTAAGAAGAATGTTTAACTTGTGTACAGAGGCTTGGAGTCTGGTAAGAATAAGTTTTTCTGTGATTTTACCCAAATTTGAGATTAGGTTGATTGGCCGATAATTTTGAGGCAGGTGCAGGTCTTTTACGGTCTTATGGATTGGAATTATATCTGCCACTTTCCAACAGAAAGGGAAATGTTTGAAACGGAGGATGGAATTAATTATGTTGGTCAGATGTACAATAGCTATACGAGGCACCAGCTTAATCACCTTGTTGGTGATGCCATCAGGTCCAGGAGCCTTTTTGTTTTTTAGTTTCTTGATTATATCATATATTTCTGCTGGATGTGGGTGCAATTTGATTGGAGCATGTTACAGAAGGTTTTAATGAACATCTGGCATGTCGCTGGATCTTGTAGATGTGATTGAACTCTAGATATTCATATGAGGATTTTACACTGCTTGTCTAAGTTTTCTGCCATTGGTTTATCAGCATCAGTGTGGATGAGGCCCAGATCTGTTTGGAGGGGGGGGGGAGAAGAGATTTGTTTTTGTTTTTGATCTTATTAGATTTCGAATGAAGTGATTGTCAGGAGAGATAGAAGTCAATCTTTCTTCCCAAAGTTGACTTCTATGTCTTTAAGGACATCTCTCACTGCAGAATTGAGCCTATTCAGGATTCGTTTGTCTTGTGGTGCACGGGTATTGTGAAACCTTTTTCTAGCCTTATTTGTCTCCTTGATCAGGTTCATGATATCTTCTGGCAAGTGGTTGCCTGAGGGCAGTTGTGGAAGTAGTGACTGTTGCAAGGGCTGTGTTAATTTGTTGGGTCAGATCTTTAACAGCTGTTTCAATTTCTTCTTTGGATTTTATAAGCGGAACAGGACCAATATATTTCGGGAGTACTTTGGACAACCTTACCCATGATATGAATGAGAGTGTGTGTGTGTGTGGGGGGGTTTTCTTGGTTTCCCAACTGCAGCAGTATTGGATTATGGTCAGATGAAAGATCATTTAGTGTCATTTAGCTGGAGTCTCACATTCTGCAGTGTGACTATGTCCAAGACATCAGCAGTGCCATACGTATTATGATGGGTAGATTCAGTGGGACCTGCCACAACCACATTGTTGGATCCTTTATAGTTAGCAAGTATATGGCCATTCCTATTGGTAGTTCACACTGTTCCAGGCAGAATGCTTGGCATTTTAGTCACTGGCAATGATGACAAGCTCTCTGATGCCCAAGATGGCATCCAAATCCGAGGGCAGTAATGATTTTAATGGAGGATTGTAGGCTGCAGAGATTTTTAGTCTACCAGCTGAGCTCGTGAGAACCTCTATACATGTAACCTCAAGATTAGTGGTAGGTGGGATGTTTACAGAGTGATGACTAATATAATTTTTGATGAAAATGGCAGTGCTGCTGCCTCTGTGGGTCAGCCTGTCAGTTCTGTACATATGATATCCCCCGATTTGGGAGGGGTTGTCCAATAGTCTCATATGCGTTTCACTTATCAAAACTACATCTGGCTGATGTCTTGGGGTGAACTTTTGGAGCTCCAAGACCTTGTTTCTGATACCATTCTCATTCCACATGATAATCTGCAGAGAGTCTGGATTTAGTTTATTCCTGTTCATGAATGAGTGCTGTGAGGATGGTTTGTATATCCTTTAGGAATCTTTTAGTAGAGGATGGCATAGGGTTGGATCTGCTGAAGTCTAGTAGCATATTTGCCAGAGAAGTGATGATAGCTGTCAGGTTTGTGTGTGGTACTGGCTGATCTTGTTCATAAGTTATCTGTTTAGAACGGACTACATCCACATATGTCCTTGTCTGTCATTGTTGAGTTTTTCTTTTAAAGGCCTCTGACTGCAGCAGATGGGCTTCTGACAATTTTTGCTTGTCATTGAGAGGCTGTGGAGCTGAGGCCTCTGGCATGGATCTACTGGAGGAGGAAGAGTATCTGTCTGTCTTCGATCTTCTATTTTTTGGGTTTTGAATGCATCCTCTGTAGTTGGCTGTGTGTGGGCCACTGCAGTTGGTGCATTTAGCTGTTTTTGGCTTTGTACAGATATTGGTTGGGTGACTGTCTCTACATTTTAGACATTTAAACTATAGCCTTACACATTTTCTGGGCGTGGCCAAACTTTTGACATCTGTGGCACTGACCTGTTGAAGCCCCTTTTCCTTTAAGGGTTCTGGCCTGATTTTAAGTCCATAGATTGATGTCAGGTCATAAATCTGTTTGTAAGATTGATGGATCTCAACTAATACTAGTGGCATCATAGTCTTGTCTTTTATGGTCATTCTGTTGACCTTGATGGGTGGCAGGTCCTGATGGCATAGATCAGCAGCCACACTTATTCTGTGGATACATCTTCAGGCACTCCTCTGAGCACCACCTTCAGATTATTCTCTGAGCCGAGCGAGAAGGTGTGATACTGAATGCCTCTGGCATTCATTTTTCCTGTCAGTTTTCCATAGTCCATCACTGTGGTCAGCTGAATCTTGATGCTGTCGGTGACATTTTTGGCGGTGATATAAGAGATCTGTAGATTAGATATGGCGGCCCTAAGAGACATCCATCTTTGTTTTTCGCAGAATATGATTGGAGGTATCTTTTCCCTAGTGGAGGCAGAGGGGTCTGAAACTGGACTATCTTCTTCCATTCTATCCTCTTTTGGTGGTTTTTCACTTCTTGCACACTCGGACCTCTGTGAAGTCTGAGAGGGCAGAGATCACCAAGTCCAGCCTCTCTTCTTTTGGAGCATTGTTGTCACCCTCTTTGTCATCCCCCCCAACATAGAGTAAAAATTAATTTCAAATTTTTTAAGAATCTTTTTTAAAATGTACCAATAGTAGATGAATATATGGGCGCTTTGGCGTGTGTGCTTGCTGTTAGGTTCAGCTAGGGCAACTCGTAGTATGGCAGCGAGTGTATTCCCACAAGCTCTGTGGCCAACTTTCAAATCTGAAACTTTATAGTTTCTGTATTCGACTCTGAAATTATGGCCAGCCCTCTGTCAAGTGACTCTACTAGGGCATCAACTTCACTCATTATGAGAAAATTAGGGTGTAAAAGCACTGTTTAAGAGCGTGAGTTCTTAAGTCCCGCATAAAAGTCCCATATACCCAATCAGTGGTCTACCCGCAGAGAGAATCCCACAGCTGCAAAGGACTGCCAGCAAATCTGAGCGTTGAAAAAAGTGCGAAGTAGCAGCAATGATTTAAATTAAATCAATCTGTGATTTAATGGGGGCTATGTGATTCAGGACCTGCCTTGTCCCTTCTTTCCACCAAGTGTAGACCGGCAGTCGAAATCTCCTTCTAGAGGCAGAAGACTACTGACGGGAACAGGAGAAGGTCTGGGAAAGTTGCATTAAAAGCCAAAACCCTTACCTTCTGCTGAACAAATGCTGATCCAAAACTCTCATCACTGGCTCACCACAACTCCTCAGTACTAAGGAACTCGAAGCGTCAGAGGTGTATTTTCTGTAAGCGAACTCTCGGTCAGTGCGTAAAGTATTTACTAAAATAAGGAGACAAAAAGCTTCAATTTGGTGATGCAAAATTATATAAATTAAGTGGATATTAATCCAACATAATTTCAGAGCCGAATACAGAAACTATAAAAAGTTTTGTATTGAAACCTATAAAAGTTTCATATTTGAAAGTTGACCAAAGAGATTGCGGGAATACACTTGCCACCATACTATGAGTTGTCCTAGCCGAACCTAATAGCAAGTATGCATGCCGAAGTGCCCATATATTCGCCTACTATTAGTCAATTTTAATAAGGTTTCACTGATCTGACAGCTGTTTCAATGTCATACAGGCGCTTCGGCGTGTGTGCTTGCTGTTAGGTTCAGCTAGGGCAACTCGTAGTATGGCGGCAAGTGTATTCCCGCGAGCACTCTGATCGACTTTCAAATACAAAACTTTTATAGTTTCTGTATTCAGCTCTGAAATTATGTTGGATTTAATATCCACTTAATTTAAAAAATTTTTCATCGCCGAATTGAAGCCTTTTGGCTCTTTATTTTAGTAAATACTTTAAGCACTGATCGAGAGTTCTCTTATGGAAAATAAACCTCTCTGACGCTTCGAGTTCCTTAGTACTGAGAGTTTTTGCTCTCTTAGGTTTCTGCCTGATCTCGGACGAAAACCAATGAGTTTGAAACAGCTGTCAGATCAGTGAAACCTTATTAAAATGTACCAATAGTAGGCGATATACGGGCACTTCAGCGTATATTCGCCTACTTGGTTCAGCTAGGATAACTCATAGTATGGCAGTGAGTGTATTCCCGCAAGCTCTCTGGTCAATTTTCAAATACGAAAATTTTATAGTTTCTGTATTCGGCTCTGAAATTATGTTGGATTTAATATTCACTTAATTTATATAGTTTTTGACTAGTTTCAGTTTAACTGTCAGTGCTAGTGGCTTCTTGTTCATATATGTTCATGTTTACTGCTTATTGTATTTTTTTTTCCTTTTTTTTTCCCACCCAGAAGAAGCCTAGTTAGTTTAACTATCTATATTATCATGACCTATTAAACTCAATGTCAGTTATCATTTGTCACATCTGTTTTGGTCAAAGAGTCTACATACTCATCATCATACTCCATAGCCAGCATTCCGCATAATGTCCTAGTCACTCTTCTCTGGACTCTCTCCAATGTTTCTACATCACATTGAAAACCAGGTGACCAAATCTGAACACAATAATCCTGTTTGACCAGTGCTTTACACATTGGTGCAACCACCTCCTTATCCCTACATGTTAGACTACTTCATATCATAGGGGGCACTACAATATGCAGTCTTTGCAACACTTACAATGTACTTTCTAAACTTCAGTCTCTGTCAACCATTCCTTCCAAATATTTTATCCACTTTCTGCAGTATATCACCATCAGTATAGATAGGACCTGGCCTTATATTTCTGCACTCTGTTATATCTTCATGACTTTGGTCTTATTGGCGTCTTATCTCTTATTTGTCCTATCTTAAACTTTATCTTTTGTTATCATTAAATTTTAATACAAATTTGTCGGCAAGCGAATTAACTGATAATAAGTAAAGTAGCTTGCCGACAAATTTGTATTATTTAATGACTGCACCAGCTGGCAACTAAATTCTGATACATTAACCAAGATTATTTAGAAGGAAAATGCAGGGATCATGAAGTATGCAGTCATGGTCCCGTTTCTTATATTACTAGTGGATTCCCCTTTTATGCACGGTTCGTAATTTTCCAAGCAGTAATTCAATCCACAGAAAGCATGACAAACTCATTTGATTACACATAAAGAAATACGTTTATTTTAGCACAAAACATAATGATACAAGTTAGTTATTATTATTATTATTATTATTATTATTATTATTCAGCCCTCCAAGGAGTCAAAAGACTCATCGAGGGAGATCCTTCCTAAGACATAAAGTCTGTCAAGACTCATCGAGGGGAGGTCCCCCCCCCCTGAGAAACACAAAGTCTATCATACCACTCTTTAAACTCACTGACCATTCTCGCTCCCACCACTCCATCAGGCAATGCATTCCACGGCTCAACCACCCTCCACACAAAGAAACCACTCCAAACAAACCCTCTTGCTCACAGTTTCCTTTCGTAACTTCCAGGGATGGCCTCTTGTCATCACTCCTTCGCGCTGTTCAACCAAGCGAAAGAACTCCCCAGTGTCAACCCTGTAACCACCTCTCAACAGTTTAAAAGTCTCAATCATATCGCCTCTCCTTCTTCTATCCACCAAACTCTGCAGTCCACATTCTCTCAGCCGATCCTCATAACTATCCTTGTACAGTCCTGAAACCATCTTTGTCATCCGTCTTTGTATCCTTTCCACAGTTAATTTATCCCCTTCAAATCCTGGGGACCAAATCTTAAATTAATCTCAAGTTAATCTTAAGTTAAATTAATCTTAAATTAATCTTAAGTTAATCCTTAAATTAAAAGAGTCTGGGTTCCCTCCCTTTTCTAAATTTGACACATCCAAAATTTCTACACTGTAATCCTCTATACTGACACAAATTCCTTCACTTATATATATATAACTATCCTCAGACTCTGACAACATATACTAAATAACCAATCTACTATCACACGTGCTAATTACATATAAATACAAGTCAATTCATTATCTCTGACTTAGATTTCTTGAGGCAGTGCTCCTTCTTATATTTTAGACTTAATCCTCCCCCAAAATTTTAGTTAACATTCAATTAGGTTTTAACAGTATAACATTATTATTCTTTAGACACAAACAGTTCGTAGCCTCGGTCTCCTACTTGGCTCAAGCCTAAAATGCCTTTTCCTTAGATATAGACAAAATGTCCAAACTGCAGACAGTTCTTGTAACACTTCACGGAAATGGGCTGTGTTCTTAAGGATCAGTTCTCCTTACTCCACGGTTACTCCGATATTAATATGAAAAGATTTCTGCTTGCCGTTCTTGCTTTATCTGGATATTCGGATTTCTTTACTGTACTTTCTTTAATGGCGGCTTCACTATTCCTTTGTTCCACACAAAACGAAACACTCTTACACTGAGTTATACACTGACGTTAACTCATCAGTGGCCCTTTCTTCTTAGGAATCTGGACACACTATAGCTGCAGCTTTGATCCACGTAGCACACATAGCAAGGGGAGATTCTTGCTACGCATGGTGGCAAGCTTTTCACAGCTATACAGCCTTCCGCACAGGAAACCAGGTACCGACGAAATGAGAAGGGAAAAAAGAGGGCGATTCAAATCCCCGCCAAAACCTATATACTCCAAAACAGGGCCCTCACTTGGTGGTGTCGTCATACGTACGGCGGCTGCCGATTGGATACCGTGGCCACGAACTATCTTCGACATGGCCTAAAACTATTATTAGCTTGTACACATCTTTTTAGAATTTATACATGATTTTCTACCTTAATAGATTTAGCAAACCTTCTCTATTTAGTTTATGGGATACTTGAACATTGCTTAGAATTTACTAATCTGGATATATACATGTTCTTGGGTCATTAATGAGCACATTTTCTGTTTGGAGGCATAAGTATGTCCTTATCCACTCCTTCTAAGCTAACTCTATGTTGGGTCGGAAAAAGGAGATGACTCATCACATTTTCCGACACAACAACTCCAAAATGCAACATTTTTCATTTGTTAATGTTAAAACTACAACTCCACTCTATTGTCCAAGTCAAAAGTTTCTTCAAATCTTCCTTAAGGAAATTAATATCAGTGGCATTACTTATAATTCTCCCAAACTTTGCATCATCAGCAAATAACTCAAGATTCCTAGTCAGTTCACATGATGTATCATTCACAAACAAGTTAAACAGCAGGGACCCAAGAACAGAATCCTGGGGGACACCACTTGTTACACTCTTTTTTTTTTTTAGACTGTGCTCCATCATATAGAACTTGCTGGTATCATTCAAAAAGGCAATCTCTGATCCATCTATCAAATATACTACTATTCCCATCGACTGCAGCTTGTACAATAACTTATCATGTGATAATCTACCAAACACTTGTGCAAAGTCCAAAATATCACTCTATGATATTCCCTTATCTAACATGCTCATTACCATGTCATAAAATGCAAGTAAATTGCTAAAACAAGACCTACCCTTTACAAATCCATGTTGACCATCATAAAGAATACTATGTCCATCAACCCAATCTTGTATTCGATTTCTAAGACCTGTTTTTTGTTCTCTTTTGTATTGTACGTCTTTTTGGTGTCGAAAAAGAAATACGCATGGCTGAACACCAAAAAGACGTACAATACAAAAGAGAACAATAATTGGGTCTTGCTTTCCATACCACTTCCACTGGACACGATGTACTCTGGCAAAAAACAACATGTCATACACAGAAAACAACAGTTATATAAGAAAATTTAAAGAAGCTGCTAATATGTTAAAAAACCCAACCCAATGCAATAAAAATCAAGGTTTAATTCTCAATCAAGTGTGGTCAGCTCTTATAAAAAATCTACCTCAATCTAAGCTCGGACTGTGTGAACGAGAACAAGAACACGTGACATCGTCCAGTATTGTTCAACGTCAATAGCGTTATATATCTGCATTCTGTTATTTGAGTTTTATGAATAGCCAGACGGTTATGATTTGTATTTATTAATTCTCTTGTTTAAACTTTAAATTATACTAATTACCCCCTGAAGATGTAAATTCTACGATTTACGAAACTGGTCGGGAACTATTATTTCAGTGTTTTATATAACTGAATAATAAAAAAATGTGGTGTAATCACTGAAATATATCTTTTAAATTCATTTTAGTTAAGTAATCCTGAAGACTTTAAGTAGATTTATTTAGGATTATAACATCATCTGCATAAAGTAAAGAGCTCAGATTAACATCTACTGTTACTGTTATTAAAAACCCTGATGCATACAATTACCATGGTTTGATTTTTATTCGTTTTAATTTCCAAATTCTGGTTTATTTAAAAAGCACATTTAAATTCTAAATGCCAGTTTGTTGCTTATACCATAAAAAATAGGTAAAGAAAGAGTTTTAAAGCATATAAAATCAAAAACATTAGTCTTAGTATTAAATGAGATGGAAATTTTTTAAATTATAAAAAGTTATTTTTTTAATCAACTTAAAAATATCCAGTCATTTTATCAAACTAATTAGCAATTACTATTTATTATTGTTATTATTATTATTACCCACTCAGTCTCCAAAAAATATTTAGATAGAGTTAAAATGATGTTGCCTGCTCACTATAAGAGAATAAAAGGCATTAGTTGATTTCATTAATATTATTATTATAATTATTAATATTATTGCACAGCCACCTCTGTGGAATCTTAAGATTCATCGTGGGAGACTCAAAGTATCAATATAATACAATATCTATCGCACCTCTCCTTGAAACTATTAACAGAGAAAGCACACATGACTGACTCAGGCAACCCATTCCATTCATTCACCACTTTCCAAGCAAAAAATCTAGTCCTCACGTCCTTGCTAACCTCACTCTTACCAAACTTTCAGGGATGACCTCTTGTTCTTCGCCTCTAGTAAGGTGCTGAAATATTTCCCCTGCGTCATTCCTATAAAATCCTTAAAGTAACTGAAATGATTTGATCATATCTCAATCTTTTTCGTCTACTAACAAACTTTTGCAATCCACAAACTCTCAATCTAATCCTCATAGGGAGCATTCCACAGACCATTCACCATCTTGGACACTTGCCTCTGGATTCTCTCCATCACTTCCTCATCACAAGAAACTCAGGTGACCAGACCTGAGCACAGTAATCCAGATGTGGTCGTATCAAGGCTTTATAAAGAGGAATAATAACTCCTTATCTCTGCTTCTTAGTGTGTTCTTCGATAACCAAGTAATAACCTGAGCTACTTTGGCTACTTTAGAAATATGCCCCTAAACTTCAACTCTCTATCTACCACTACCCCCCCCCCCCCAGATTCCTGGTTTCATCAATTTCATAGAGTACAGTTCTCTCACTGTGGTATACAGTGTGTAATCTTTGTATCCCAGAATGCATAACTTTGCACTTACAACATTAAATTGATATCCATTATGTTTTTGCCCATAGTGTTAGCCTATTTGAATCATCCTGCAAGCTTTCTACTTGATTAACTATTAACCTACCCAACTTTGCATCATTAGCAAACAACTAAATATTTCTCTTCAAATTATTTCTTGTATCATTTATGTACATATTAAATAGAAATATGTACATACAATAGAAATATGTACAGCAATGGTCCAAACACAGAGCCCTGCAGCATACCACTAGTCACTTACCTTCTCTTGGAGTCTTCTCCTCCATGCATTACGCTTTGGTATCTATCCATCAACCACTCTTTCATATACATCAGTTTCATATCCATCCCCATTTCTTGCAGTTTGTGTAACAGAATTCCACTTGGTATCATGTCAAATGCCTTTGCAATATCCAGCAGTATTATCATGTTGCCATTCCCTTTATCTAACTCAGCTGTCACACTACAAGGTATGGCTAATAATAATGAGACTGGTTGCAAAAATGTGGTTTATTATTACAATTTTACAACTTAATTGTTATCCCCTTCAACATACTCCCCTCCTCTATCTATACCCGTTGCATACAAATTTTCCATTGTTGGAAGCAGTGCTGCAAGTCATCGATGCGCTGGGAGTTTTCCATTGCATCGATTATCTCTTTGTTTCTGTTAGCTCCATGCGACTTTTGCATTTTTCCAAAGTTGAAATCTGCATTGAAGGGCACCCGTTTTCAGTCAGTGGATGAGGTAAAGGAGAAAACGTGGAAAATTCATTTGCAACAGTGTATAGATCGAGGAGGGGAGTATGTTGAAGGGGATAACAATTAAGTTGTACACTTGTAATAATAAACCACATTTTTGCGACCGGTCTTGTTATTTAATAGCCACACCTCATATTATAAAAAGTTAGTAGATTACTAATGCATGACTGATCCTTCACAAAGCCATGACACCCTCATAGAGTACGTTATTATTCACCGATTCTTGAATTCTCTTTTGACCAACTTTTCCAGTACTTTTACCACCACTCCTGAGATATTGACTGGTCTGTAATTTGCTACCACAGACTTAGCTCCAGCTTTTTGCAAAGGAATCACTTTACCCTCCTTTCACTCTAATGGGACTTTGCCAGAGCTGAGACTTAAATTAAACAGCCTAGTTAATGAAATCACCAGTTCTCCTTCACATTCTCTTAAAAAATGCGAGCTGATATCCCATTCAATCCCACGGCTGTATTTGCATTCAAATTCTGCAATATTCTGAGTATCTCTAATTCATCAACCTCTGTTCTCATAGCAGTCCCTGTCACCTCTGCCATAACAGTATGTTCACTTGACTGATATACATCTGAAAAAAAAATTATCATTCAGTAGGTCAACAATTTCTTCTGTTCCTGTTACCTCTCTAACATCTGCACTCATTAAAGTTACCCTTCTGCGGTCATTTTTCCTCCTACTTGTTACATAATGAAAAAAATTCTTTGGGATTTTCTTTTGCCTGCTCAGCTAATTTCTTCTGATTTTGCCGATTATTTTGCCTTCCTTCCCATGCTAGTCCCCTTTCTTGCCTTATCCTTGTACTTTTCACAAATTATATTTGGTCACCTCTCTCCTTATGTACCATCCATAATATTTTCTATTTTTGCAGTTCATGCTTAATGATACTACTTATCTAACTCCTACCTGATTTACCCTCCTGACTTTGGATATACAGTGATGTTGCTTCCTCCAGATACCCCTTCACTATCCTACATGAACTGTGAACATACTTCCCTTACAGATCTTTATGCTCTGGTACTGTTTCAAGCTGCCTCCTAAGTGTATCATAATCACATTCCTTGTAGTTCCACATACCCCTTCTTAACTGGAATTTCCACATTTTACTGCCTCCTAAGTCAAGATCACACAATCACTTTCCCCAGTTGGGAGCAATGTTGCCATCTTAGTTATGGATGAGTCTTCTGTTCCTATAGCAAGATCCTACACTCTCATATACCCTGAGTCCCCCCCCCCCTGTTACATGCTGCTTCAAGTAATTATCTCTCAGTAAATGTATACATTCCATTTCCTTCCTGCTGTATGATCTTTCCTCCTTCCAATCTATACTCCAAAGTTGAAGTCCCCCATAATAATTACTTGACTTGCACTCGTTGTTCTAATCTGCTGATGCATATCTTCCACATCAATCTTGGTGCCTCCTTGCATTTAGCAGTGACCAATTTTATATTTTGTCCTGCTGGCCTCAATCTTGAACTAGATTGACTCAAAAAATCTTCCATCTGCCTGACTGATTCCTACTCTTATTGATTGTAATTCATCTGCTATCATCATTAGTACCCCTCCACCCATCCTGTCTGCTCTATCTTTCCCAAAAATACTAAATCCATTACATTCTATCCTGTAACTACATTATCTGCTGTTAACCAAGTCTCACTAATGCTATAACTTTTGGCAAGGTTGCACTAATCAATGCCAAAAACTCCTCCTTATTCCTGATGCTTTTCATCAGGAATAAGGGGAAGTTCTCCTTATTCCTGGCATCCCCTTAGCCCTTCCAACCACCTTTACATCCTGAATTGATTACAACATTTGATACTGCCTGAAATACTAGATTCTGCATTTTTTGTTCATTCACACACTCATTCACTTCACACATACTCATCTGCATCCACCCTAATTTCTTTAGTTTTCTTGACTTTGCACTTCCACGCTCTCAAAGAACAAAGTTCTCTCTAAACACCTAACTCTGAATGCATTTAAGTGCAGTCCATCAAACTCAGGTGATAGATCCACAAACTCTACATCATCTCTCTTCTGCACAACCTGTGCATTGCTCATTAAAATTCATCTAAATGCTATAACCTTCTGCAACAACCTCAGTTCTTTCTAATAATGTAGGCAAAAGTGATGAATACTCAATTATTCCAGATTTATATTCATAATCAAAGTATGCTTACAGTGTGCCTAAAGTTGAAGTCCTATAAGTATTTATCTTATACTTTTTTTTAGCTCAACAATGGAAATGTGCAGTATCGGTTTGATTGTGGAAGTGGAGAAGGTCTTCTTAGAGTAGAGAAGAAAAAAATTACAGACGGAAACTGGCATGAAGTGAGAGTTGAAAGACAAGGAAATTCAGCTGAGCTGGTTGTTGATGGCCGTTTTCATACTTCAGGAAATACTCCTGGTGCTCATGAAGTACTTAATCTGGATGGTAATGATATATTTTTTGGAGCTGAAGTGCATTCACATGCTACCACTATGGGTTATGAAGACATAAGAATGGGTTTTGTGGGTTGCATGGATGACATAAGAATTGCTGGAGTTCCTCTTCCACTACATGCTTCTGCTAGTAACTTGGTTGCATCACTGAGTAGGCAAGTAAATTGTTTTGATTTTATTTTGTTTTATTTTTTCACTTAATCGTCCATCTCTTTAGCTGTTTCTTTTTTAATTCAAAATGTTGATTTATTTTTCCATAAAAAAAAAAAAAAAAAAAAAAAAAAAAACATGATTTCCATTATTATTATTATTATTATTATTCAGGACTCTATAGTCCTGAATAATAATAATACATACTTCTCAATAATAATAATAATAATAATACTTCTCAACATGAACAATGGTCAAAAAATCCCAGGAATATGGTTAGTACATATCCTGCTGATATAACTTTTTGTTCTAAGAGTTCTTTATGAATTACAATTAGAATATAACAAACACTTATGTTAAATTTGTGATTAGACCACCATTTTGCTGTATTAAAAAGGATAATGTGAATTTGTTCTTTGGCCATGTAAAAATATGACACAGATTTCATGTGTTTTTTTTTTCACTACAGGTGAGGCAAGTTAAATAACTGACCTGCTCTCTGACATGACTTACTGTTTGAATTGTAACCTCTGTGTGTGTGTGTGTGTGTGTTCCGGATTATGATTTTAATATGAAGGTTGAAACATTGAGAAATTAAAGTAATTATTCTTAACTTGCTACTAGTCTCCATAATTTTATCAAAATGAATGCTGACTGCCCCTGAACGTTAAAAGAAAGGATTAGTGGCTTCATGGTTTTGAACTTGAGGAATAATCAACACAAGGAGTGAGGGAGGTTATGAGATGAAGAGGATATTATGTGTGTGTGTGTGTGTGTGTGTGTGTGTGTGTGTGTGTGTGTGTGTGTGTGTGTGTGTGTGTGTGTGTGTGTGTGTAATGGCAGAGGTATTCAGGATCAGGAAATAGATTGGAAAAGACATGAGTTCAGTTCTCATCAAGATGAGTGAAATCTTTATATGGACCTTTTCAACTGAAGGTGAGTTAGCCAATCTCATATGGAGGCAACAGGATTTTTTTCTGGAAATTCAGAATTTTCATCTCACATACAGGCAAACTAGCTGAGAGAACACATAGATTTTACAGACAAAATATACTTTTGGTGATGGTGGATGGCATGTAGTATTGTGTGTTGATTCTGTTATGTATAGTTGAATGATTAACTAGGAGATGGTGAGTTGCATTACATATTACCCCAGGTAACATGTAATGGAGTGTACTCAAGATTTGAGAGTGCCAGATCTGGTGATAATCAGAGAATTTGGCAGTAATCAAGCCATGCTGCTCTGACTGGGTATAATGATCTTGCAGGATGACTAAAACAGATTGATAGTTTGAATAAAGAAGAATTGCCAAGTGAATATGTTGCATATCATATATGCAACATATTCTCATATCTTCAACAATCATCAAATTACTTGGTTGTTGAAGAAACAATGATAAGCTGGGATAAGGAAATTTCCCTCTACAAGGCTTTAATATGGTCTACTGCAAGCAGATCTGGTTGCCTGAATTCTATGGGATGTGGAAATGGTGGAGAGACCCAAAGGTGAGTAATGAAAATTTGATTGGTCTATGGAATACTGTAGACTACTAAGATTAATTATAGGCATATGGAAGTTTTTTCACTTAGCTATGCTACTAATTAAATAATGGGTTTTTATCCTTTATCCAAGTGTAAGCAAACAAAGTTTGTGCCTGAAGTATTTTCAGGACTGGGGCAACTTGTGGTAAAGGTGGTATAAGTTCTCATCACTTGCCTTAGTATCTCCCATAATGCATAGCACATCTCCTTGCAGACATGTATAATAATGCAATGCATTAAGGGAAGGGGCCCACTACCCAGACCTGTTTCAACCTTTATTACTTCTCCATTACTTCCACCTTTGTATCACCACTTCTGGGTCTGGTTCCCACTAATGAGAACTCAATAAAGGTCGAAACCGATCTGGGTAGTGGCCCTTCCCTTAATGCATTACATTATACATGTCCACAAGGAGATGTGCTTTGCATTATGGGAGATACTAAGGCAAGTGATGAGAATTTATACCACCTTTACCACGAGTTGCCTCAGTCCTGAAAATACTTAAGGTGCAAACTTTGTTTGCTTACACCTGGATAAAGGATAAAAACCCACTATATAATTATTAGTTATAGGTGAAAAAGAGGTAGACACAATAGAAACATATATTATTAAAGGAATTTTATAGGATTTATTTATTCATTTTTTTTTTATGTGGTTCCTACCCACGATCGGTTATTAGATTTCTTTTCGTACTCCAATTTAGCTTTCTGCACAATAGTCGTTACTTTTCTGGCCTGAGCTTTATATATTTCATAACTCCTCTCACTCTTATTTTCATGATATTCTTTCCACATCTTCTTCTTGTGAATCTCTTGCTTAATAAGGTTGCACATCCATTTCACTCTCAACCTATTTATTTTTCGACCACTACGAATACATTCATATACTGCCTCATTTAAGCACTTTTTCAAGATTCCCATGTATTGCTGGCATTTTACCCATTCAGTATCTGATACCATGGGACCAAAGATAGTATTCTCCTAAGTTGATCATAATTTCCAGCTTTGTAGTTCAGCATGTAACCTGTTCTAATGGGAACATCAATACAATTAGATACTTTCCAGGAAAGCATGGCATGATCACGCTCACCAACTGGTGGTAAAATAGTCATATACTTAACAGAGACCCCCCCCCCCTTCTGATGCTATGAACTAATCCAGAACTCTTTGACCTCAAGGTCCTTCTTTCACATGCTGCTTGAGAAAGTTGTCTCACAACAATTCAATAAATTCCTCTTCATTCTTATAATGAGATTTCTCATATACCAATCAATGTTTGGATAATTAAAGTCACCCATAATGATCACTCGTTTAGTACCCATCAGGCAAAATTGGAATTTCTTTGTCTCCTGCAAATGAGTTGCCAGGTCTGTAGCAACATCCCACCATATATTTCATTCTGTTTGCCTTGACTTCACAACAGATAGCCTCAAACTCACCACTGTATGCGATGTTGTTACCATTATTGTTTTCTTACATTTCTACCCTAACCAAACTTACGTCATCTGATCCCAGTTACCATATCTGATTCTGATAACCAAGTTTCAATAAAGCAACAAACTCAGCCCCCATTGTTTCTGAATGCTCCTGCCATTTGTGTATAAACATATCCAATTACCTTACCCTAAACAATTACCCTAAAAGAAAGGATATCCAATTACCACCTAGTCTATTCTTATAATTAGATATGATCTATTTGGCCTTGTTGTAGAACTTTCTATTTTCCCTCCCGAGACATACTCAAAAGATTCAAACCTAAAGCATGTTTTTCCACCCCTCTGGCAAATACATACCATGTTACCACCTAGTCTATTCTTATAATTAGATATGATCTATTTGGCCTTGTTGTAGAACTTTCTATTTTCCCTCCCGAGACATACTCAAAAGATTCAAACCTAAAGCATGTTTTTCCACCCCTCTGCCAAATACATACCATGTTCAAAGCCATTCATATCTTTAACATGTTTGCATATCATAGCTGAACTTTCACACACATTTTTTCCATTCCTCCCTAGATGATCTATTTTCCTGACTTTGTGCATTAGGTATCATCCTAATAAGTAATTTTTCTAGGCTCCTGATGCCAAACGAATTTAAGTGCAGGCCATCCCTCTTATACAAGTTTTTTCTGCCATCCGACACACCTACACATCTAAAAACTTGCATTCATTTCTTTCACACAGCCTGTCCATGGAATCATTTGCTATGATTGCCTTCCTTAACTATCGTGATAGTATTCAACACTAAATACGAGGCTAATCTTCTTGAATGGCAGGCAGTATTAAGCAGAGTGATGTGGGCAAATATCAGAATGGGGAACTGGACAATGAGATTTACTTGTGCCTATGGTCCCACAGAAACTTCTACTAAGGAAGAAGTGGAAGAATTTTTTGAGGCTTTAGAGAAAGCATCTGACACAATGAAAAAGGAAAAGTTGGTCCTTGTTGGAGATCTAAATAAAATCAAGGTATCCAAGATAGAACATAGGATTACTTGGTTATTGAAGAACACACTAACATCCAGAGATAAAAAGATTATTATCGCTTTATAAGGCGTTGATGCTTCCACATCTGGATTACTGTGCTCAAGTCTGGTTGCCTGGATTCCTTGGAGGTGGTGAGGGTTCAGAGGAGAGTGACTAAGTTGGTGAGTGGTGTGAAAAATGCTCCCTACATTGAGAGCTTGTGGATTGCAGAGGTTAGTTGAATAGGCAGAGAAGAGGGGATGTGATAGAAACATTTAAATTGCTAAATGGTTTTTATAAGATTGATGTAGGGGAAATATTTTAGCTGTGTGATAGTGATGGAAGAACAAGAGGTCATCCCTGGAAATTAAGGAAAAGTGTGGTTAACAAGGGTGTGAAAACTAGATTTTTTTCTTGGAGAGTGGTGAATGAATGGAATGCATTGCCTGATTCAGTTGTGAGTTCTTCATCTGTAAATGAATTCAAGAAGAGGTATGATAGATATCGTTTTGATAGTTTGGGTCTCCCGCGATGAATCTTCTGACTCCATGGAGATACTCGTAATAATAATGATAATAAATAGCAGAGTATGAAATGGTTTAATAGCAGAGTAAGAAAGAAAATAATAATAAATAGCAGAGTAGGAAATGGTCCAACATAAAAATGCACACAAATTCACATGGAGAGAAGAGGCAAGGAATAAGAAAAGTCTCATTGATTATGTTATTGTTGATAGTGATGTTTTCTTCCTGGTGCAGGACACCAGAGTATACAGAGGATTTGAAATTGGAAGTGATCACCATTTAGTCTTCAGCAGAATAAAATTGAATTTCATATTGAAAGGAATAACATGTAAGAAAGTTTTAAAGCAAATAAAAATTGAGTAGCTCTCAGATGTGAACTGTAGACTAAAATACACAAACATTATTCAAGAAAAAATGAATGATAATAAGCCAAAAGGCTATTTTACCAGCGAATTTGTTAATTAAAAAAGGGAGTGGTAAACCACGTTTTATTTTATAGCCGGGTCCGAAACTCGGATCGAAATCCATAGAGTTTCATGCCGAAAAAACTATTGGGAAGTCCAAGTGTAAATGATCACTTGGGTAGTACAACACCAGGGCAACTCCATGCAAAGGTGGAGTAAGCTCCGTCACTAACTTTAATATTCTCTCATAATGTAAAACCCAGCTCCTAAGAGATGTATATATATTGTTTTACATTATGAGAAGAGGTCACTATCCAGACCGGTTTCAACCTTTATTATCTTAGTAATTAACAATAATTAACAATATAGGAGTGCACCACTTTGGCAATTCAATAGTAGAGGTATGTAAGTTCGTGTTCACTTAAAAACCTTGATATTCCAGGTCTACCTACTCACTGATGAGACCTCAAAAAAAAGGTTGAAACCGGTCTGATTAATGACCTCTTCTCATAATGTAAAACAATATATATACATCTCTTAGAGCTGGGTTTTACATTATGAGAGAATATTAAAGTTAGTGACGGAGCTTTCTCCACCTTTGCATGGAGTTGCCCTGGTGTTGTACTACCCAAGTGATCATTTACA